>NC_059501.1:40632231-41275259 GCF_914767665.1 Harmonia axyridis
AGTAAATAAAGTATTTTCACAGCCTTGAAGTCACAGATAAAGGCCACTCCTACTGTTTTTTTTGAGCTGATTCGCGTGTAAGCTTCTCCTACTATCGGTCTATTTGATTGGAGATGGTTGAAATATGTGCAGTCAGTTTTTGATAATTACCTGAAGCTCGCAAGATTTGGTGTTTAAACACGAAATCCAACAATAATCCAAAGCCAGTTTGAGGTCGTTTATACAAGAAATTCGTAATTGCCTCTGAAAAGATAAATGATTGTTTTATTGTTGGTTTTTTTCATTCAGACTCAAGGCAATTATCTTGTCTATGTCTGTGACCTTTTTCATTGAGGAGAAATTTAAAAACTATGAAATTTGTGACAAGAAGTAAATAATACAACTCATTGTAGCGTTTCATCGGAAAAATTTATCTAGGATCAATCGAGTAATTTGAAAAGGAAAAAATTTTATTCGAATGTCTATAAGTATAATATGTATTTAGATATACATATACAGGGTGTGGCGTAATTAATGGATAATACTGTACTGGCGAATAGGAGAGGTCATGGCCGACCAGAAAATGTAAAGTTATGTTCAGTAAAACTATCATAGTGTTCGAGATATCGAACAATTTAATTTTTTTCTGAAAAGTGCACCTTCACTCACTAAATTCATTGTTGTGATCACAAATCTTGTTATTTCTTTGAGCATTGTTTTTCATTTTACTCTCAAATATCTGTACTATGAGATAAACTACCAAATTCCTACCATCTTTCTTAATTAAGAGAAGAAAAGTATGATAATCCTGATGTTTGCACTTTTTAGAAAAAAATGAAATTGTCCGATATCTCGAAAACTATGATATTTTTACTGAACAAAATTTTCTGGTCGGCCAACACCTCCCCTATTCGCCAGTACAGGATTATCCATTAATTACGCCACACCCTGTATGTGTTTGAAATGAAAATAACCATTTTGTACCTTTCAAACAGCGAATTACAACCATCTATTAGTAAGTAATTATTAAATGCCATTTCATAAGCCATGATAGCTTGACACATAAACATTTTAAAAATTTTTTAAGAAGTCATCAAACAATAGTCACTTATCTGATAACATCATGCATAAAAAATCATTAATCCATTTTTTAATTACAAACAGATAGTTGAATAACTTTAAGAAAAAAGTATGAGAATTATTCAACTATCTATCAGTAAATAATTAAATAATGCTTTAATGACCATAACGTGATCAGATAAACATGAAAAGTTAGACGCTTTTCTCAAAGTTTTTTTAAAATGTTTATTTGTTTTATAATTTTTTTTTTTCGTGGTATTTATTTATCACTGACCTCTGAACAATAAGAATTTAGTTGCTGGCATCAGGACTTAATTTAGTTTATTCACAAATTCTTATGGATACCTATGTTATCTACTAGAAAGTTAAATAATGGTTTAATGGACGTGACGTCATCAGATAACCAACAAAAGTTTGACTTATGTACTCTTAATTTGTGTAGGTGCATTTAAAATATTTATTTGTCATATTTATAATGACTTACCTAATAAGGTTGATGGCCATTCTGAAAATTCTAACTATCTTATGTATTATCAGATAAATAATTCTTGGAATGTATCTGTCAACAGATAAGAAACTAAAGTTTTACCCTTTTTTAAAATATTCATTTTTACCAGGGTGATAAAATAAATCAGATATAATTGAACGAAAATAAAAATCATATTCTCTTTTCCCATTGTTTAGGTTGAATTTTGAAACGTTCAACTAAAGAACGAAATCAGTTTGAGTAGTTTGATACTTCAAAATAAATATCGATATGTAGAATTTCAAAACTGAAATTATAATTAATAACGAAAGTATTCCATAAAAATAGGAGCAAACTACTGAATATGTCGTATTTATCCTAATATTGTCACGATAAATCAGGATTTTCAACTAATGGAACTAGAGCATAATAGGTTTCCTGTGATCGAAATCATAATGCGAAAAATTAAAAAATATCGAATTTGACATTCTAAAATAAATATCGAATATTTTCGATACCTATGTAGCTGTTTCTAATTTCTGGACATCGAAAATAAAAGTTATGCCTCAATATTGCTGAGAGCCCCAGAAATAAATAAAAACAATAAAATATTAATATTATTCAACGGCTGCTTTCAAATATCAGAAGGTGTTTTCAACAGGTTCTGGTCACGATAAATCAGAATTTTTGACTAATGCAACTAGATCATAATATGTTTCGTGTGGTCGAATTCAAAATGCGAAATATTCAAAAAATATCGAATTTGATGCTCTAAAATAAATATCGATATGTACAATTTCAAATTTGAAATTCTGCTTAACGAAAATACTCGATAAAAATGGGAGCAAACTACTAAATATGTCGTTTTCAACTGAATCTCGTCATCTGAATCTTATAATTCTCCTTTATGATAGATTAGTCTATTGTGCAACAAGTGGGGAAAGTCCAACATTTCTCGCGGGTGTGGAAGTTTGTGGTACGAGCCTGAAAGGCGAGTGCCACTTATAATTAATTTATTCATAGCTATATCATACCTTACTAACTAGATCTTCGTTATAATTTGGATTTTTCTGAGTATTAGGTACTAGAGAATAGTTTGAAATTTTTACTCTTATTACATGATGAAAACTTTAAATTAGAATATCCATGCCAAATTCAAGGTCAATATCTTGTAAAGGACAGGTGCTATGAGAAAAAACTTGAAAAAATCAAACTTCAACACCCTGTATATGGAAAACAAAGAGTTTGGGTGCACATCCTTCAATTTAGGAACACCCTGTATAAAAGCTGATTTAGAGTTTTATTCAATCCATTCGGTTTCTTTCATGCTGAATGAACCTAGTGTCATTTTGAAGTAAAAAGTGGTCCATTTTGAAGTGAAAGCTTGTATCTTTCCATGATTAACTGACATAACCTACTGAACACAAGTGACATGGAAAATATCAAAAAATTAATACACTTTGTTACTTCATATAATGTGAAAATACAAGTAAATGAATGGAGACATTTTTTATTCTATTCATTCCACCTTCAATGCATTTTGTGAAAACCCATATTAATGAACGGCAAAAAAAAATGCCGTCCCAAAATGGCGGAAGAATCTAGAAGTTCCCCCCCCCAAAAGTGGGTCCTGGATCCGCGCCTGACTTATTTGAGTACTTAAGTGTGTTGGTACGCTTACTAGCTTAGTATCAGTTCAACAGTGCTGAAGTACAGAACAGATAATTTTAAAGCTAAAAAGATGTCTTTGGATCATTTATATGAGTTCAGCTTCGAAAAGTTGTACAACGACTGTACAGAAAGGTAATGCTTTTACATCATTTTTTTCTTTGATTATTTTTGAAACAATATAATCGAATGTAATCTTCAGTTTCTGAATGTTGCATTTTTATAAAGAAATTTTTGTTCAATATATGTGTATGAAATGAACGATAACCATATTGTACCTATCAAACAGCGAATTAATATGTACTTTTTTTTCCTAGGGGTATAACTTTTGAGAAAGACTGCAGCGTATGTCTGAGTAGGTTGACTGGAGAGCTGTACCTAACAGATTGCAGGCATTGTTTTCACAAAGAATGCATCGACAGGTGGTGCTCCAGTTCTTCCAAATGTTGTCCGATGTGTAGGACAACGTTAATTTTCGAAGGTACCTTCACTATCTTCGATACAAATTGGCAGAATGTTAATATACATCGTTTCGACAAGATGGATAGCGATGAAGAAGATGAAGAAAGTGGAGAGGAAAATGAAGAAGAGAATGAAGGAGAAAATGAAGAACAAACCAACGAGGACATTTAATGGAGAAAATATCACTCTTAAATTAAATTCTCTCTATACATTTGTATGAAGACTACTGAAAAAGTGTTCTATTCCATTGATGAATTCATGGCCTATGACTTTCAGTGAATCCTGCCTTTAAACGTGATTTCTTCTTTTTTTCTGTACATGTATTTATGTTTATTTTCATCTTCACTTGTATTTTGTTTGTTTGGATTCATGCTGTATCGTTTTATATATACATATTTTATTTTGAATTATGTTGTGTTCATATGTCATCATGATTTCTGTAAAATTTTACATCTCTGTTCGACACACCCTGTAACATTTTTGAGGGAAATGAATGAGTTATAAATTGTAATATATGTATTAGAATCATTTGTCTTTTTTTTTCATCTTATTTTTCCTAACGTTAACTAACTAAGTGTCATTTCAATCAGAAATAGCTCTCGTTTGTCTTATGAATGTGATTTATTATAAATAAAATAATTGAAAAAATACACTTATTAGGTGTACAACTTTGCTTCCGCCGTTTTGCAATAGATAACTGTAGAGGTAGGTGGTAAGTGATAGTCGAAAGATCGTTCGATGTTGCTTGCTAAGCCTACAAGAGGCATTTACTACAGACGAGTTGTAACAAAATCGACTAATAATCCGAGTAATCAAACAGCTATCGATTTTGTATTGGCAATGATAGACATATTTTTTTTTTATATGTAATGGAAATTTCTGATATGCTCATTCCTAATGATCCAAGAATAAGAGCCAATTTGATTGTAAGAGATAAAACGATATTCGGTATTTTATTGATCTACAAAAGTAAGTTAAAGTCAGATTTTCGGCCTAAATATTAGGTGTACAACTTTGCTTCCGCCGTTTTGCAATAGATGGCTGTAGCTGTAAGGGGTAGTCGAAATAAATAGATCGTAGATGCCATACAATAAGCTTAAGTATTTGTAAACATAACGCTATCGAAATATTAGTCGATTTTTGTCTGCATCATGAAGTTATTCTCGTTTAAATATGTCAGCTCCAAATTGAAAATCTGGGCGTACGCCAATGCAGTGAAACTGTCATATCATTTATTTTCCTGGTTTCCTTGGATGAACGTTATTGATAATAATTGCAGCGAAATTCATAAAGGTATATTCCTCTATTATATTCATAAAACCCTCAAAAAAGGGGTAACTTAACCATAGTACTAATAAATGGTACCACGGTACCAATATGGGTTCATTTGAAAACATTGAGTGTTACCCAAAAAACGATTACGATGAACTTTATTTGCTCATTAAAAACGCAATTTAGTGTTTTTGACGAGATTTCGATTTTTCTAGTATTAGACAGGTCAATTGGAATAAATCGGAATCATCGTGGCACACTCAAATGGAAAACTAAAAATTGAATTATAAAAAAATTTTGAAGTTTGAAATGTCACTTATGTGGTATCATTGGATTCAAAAAATTATACAGATTTCAAAAATGTTATAATATACAGGGTGTTCCACTTGAAAATCGAGAGTTGGTATCACTTCCGGCGAAACAGGAAGTGAAAAAAAATCATTTGTAGATTAAAAAGTGTCGCTTATTATGTATATTATGTATTATTAATTTTTAGTAACGTTTATTATTTCAACGTGAAATCTAAAGAAGCGACTATGTAGGAAAAAAATTTAATTTGAAGAATAAAAAAAAGATGAAATATAATGACTGTCATTCAATTTTCGATTTAAAATGAATTTCGAACAAGTAGAAACCAAGCCAATCCACAGTATTGTTTAGAATTAGGATAAAATATATCAAAATGAAAAAATTGTTTTCCGAGAAGTAAATAAAGTATTTTCACAGCCTTGAAGTCACAGATAAAGGCCACTCCTACTGTTTTTTTTGAGCTGATTCGCGTGTAAGCTTCTCCTACTATCAGTCTATTTGATTGGAGATGGTTGAAATATGTGCAGTCAGTTTTTGATAATTACCTGAAGCTCGCAAGATTTGGTGTTTAAACACGAAATCCAACAATAATCCAAAGCCAGTTTGAGGTCGTTTATACAAGAAATTCGTAATTGCCTCTGAAAAGATAAATGATTGTTTTATTGTTAGTTTTTTTCATTCAGACTCAAGGCAATTATCTTGTCTATGTCTGTGACCTTTTTCATTGAGGAGAAATTTAAAAACTATGAAATTTGTGACAAGAAGTAAATAATACAACTCATTGTAGCTTTTCATCGGAAAAATTTATCTAGGATCAATCGAGTAATTTGAAAAAGAAAAAATTTTATTCGAATGTCTATAAGTATAATATGTATTTAGATATACATATACAGGGTGTGGCGTAATTAATGGATAATACTGTACTGGTGAATAGGGGAGGTCATGGCCGACCAGAAAATTTTGTTCAGTAAAAATATCATAGTGTTCGAGATATCGAACAATTTAATTTTTTTCTGAAAAGTGCACCTTCACTCACTAAATTCATTGTTGTGATCACAAATCTTGTTATTTCTTTGAGCATTGTTTTTCATTTTACTCTCAAATATCTGTACTATGAGATAAACTACCAAATTCCTACCATCTTGCTTAATTAAGAGAAAAAAAGTATGATAATCCTGATGTTTGCACTTTTTAGAAAAAAATGAAATTGTCCGATATCTCGAAAACTATGATATTTTTACTGAACAAAATTTTCTGGTCGGCCAACACCTCCCCTATTCGCCAGTACAGGATTATCCATTAATTACGCCACACCCTGTATGTGTTTGAAATGAAAATAACCATATTGTACCTTTCAAACAGCGAATTACAACCATCTATTAGTAAGTTATTATTAAATGCCATTTCATAAGCCATGATAGCTTGACAAATAAACATTTTAAAAATTTTTTAAGAAGTCATCAAACAATAGTCACTTATCTGATAACATCATGCATAAAAAATCATTAATCCATTTTTTAATTACAAACAGATAGTTGAATAACTTTAAGAAAAAAGTATGAGAATTATTCAACTATCTATCAGTAAATAATTAAATAATGCTTTAATGACCATAACGTGATCAGATAAACATGAAAAGTTAGACGCTTTTCTCAAAGTTTTTTTAAGATGTTTATTTGTTTTATAATTTTTTTTTTCGTGGTATTTATTTATCACTGACCTCTGAACAATAAGAATTTAGTTGCTGGTATCAGGACTTAATTTAGTTTATTCACAAATTCTTATGGATACCTATGTTATCTACTAGAAAGTTAAATAATGGTTTAATGAACGTGACGTCATCAGATAACCAACAAAAGTTTGACTTAGGTACTCTTAATTTGTGTAGGTACATTTAAAATATTTATTTGTCATATTTATAATGACTTACCTAATGAGGTTGATGGCCATTCTGAAAATTCTAACTATCTTATGTATTATCAGATAAATAATTCTTGGAATGTATCTGTCAACAGATAAGAAACGAAAGTTTTGCCTTTTTTAAATTATTCATTTTTACCAGGGTGATAAAATAAATCAGATATAATTGAACGAAAATAAAAATCATATTCTCTTTTCCCATTGTTTAGGTTGAATTTTGAAACGTTCAACTAAAGAACGAAATCAGTTTGAGTAGTTTGATACTTCAAAATAAATATCGATATGTAGAATTTCAAAACTGAAATTATAATATATATTATAATTAATAACGAAAGTATTCCATAAAAATAGGAGCAAACTACTGAATATGTCGTTTTTAACCTAATATTGTCACGATAAATCAGGATTTTCAACTAATGGAACTAGAGCATAATAGGTTTCCTGTGATCGAAATCATAATGCGAAAAATTAAAAAATATCGAATTTGACATTCTGAAATAAATATCGAATATTTTCGATACCTATGTAGCTGTTTCTAATTTCTGGACATCGAAAATAAAAGTTATGACTCAATATTGCTGAGAGCCCCAGAAATAAATAAAAACAATAAAATATTGATATTATTCAACGGCTGCTTTCAAATATCAGAAGGTGTTTTCAACAGGTTCTGGTCACGATAAATCAGAATTTTTGACTAATGCAACTAGATCATAATATGTTTCGTGTGGTCGAATTCAAAATGCGAAATATTTAAAAAATATCGAATTTGATGCTCTAAAATAAATATCGATATGTACAATTTCAAATTTGAAATTCTGCTTAACGAAAATACTCGATAAAAATGGGAGCAAACTACTAAATATGTCGTTTTCAACTGAATCTCGTCATCTGAATCTTATTATTCTCCTTTATGATAGATTAGTCTATTGTGCAACAAGTGGGGAAAGTCCAACATTTCTCGCGGGTGTGGAAGTTTGTGGTACGAGCCTGAAAGGCGAGTGCCACTTATAATTAATTTATTCATAGCTATATCATACCTTACTAACTAGATCTTCGTTATAATTTGGATTTTTCTGAGTATTAGGTACTAGAGAATAGTTTGAAATTTTTACTCTTATTACATGATGAAAACTTTAAATTAGAATATCCATGCCAAATTCAAGGTCAATATCTTGTAAAGGACAGGTGCTATGAGAAAAAACTTGAAAAAATCAAACTGCAACACCCTGTATATGGAAAACAAAGAGTTTGGGTGCACATCCTTCAATTTAGGAACACCCTGTATAAAAGCTGATTTAGAGTTTTATTCAATCCATTCGGTTTCTTTCATGCTGAATGAACCTAGTATCATTTTGAAGTAAAAAGTGGTCCATTTTGAAGTGAAAGCTTGTATCTTTCCATGATTAACTGACATAACCTACTGAACACAAGTGACATGGAAAATATCCAAAAATTAATACACTTTGTTACTTCATATAATGTGAAAATACAAGTAAATGAATGGAGACATTTTTTATTCTATTCATTCCATCTTCAATGCATTTTGTGAAAACCCATATTAATGAACGGCAAAAAAAAATGCCGTCCCAAAATGGCGGAAGAATCTAGAAGTTCCCCCCCCCCAAAAGTGGGTCCTGGATCCGCGCCTGACTTATTTGAGTACTTAAGTGTGTTGGTACGCTTACTAGCTTAGTATCAGTTTAACAGTGCTGAAGTACCTACAGAACAGATAATTTTAAAGCTAAAAAGATGTCTTTGGATCATTTATATGAGTTCAGCTTCGAAAAGTTGTACAACGACTGTACAGAAAGGTAATGCTTTTACATCATTTTTTTCTTTAATCATTTTTGAAACAATATAATCGAATGTAATCTTCAGTTTCTGAATGTTGCATTTTTATAAAGAAATTTTTGTTCAATATATGTGTATGAAATGAACGATAACCATATTGTACCTATCAAACAGCGAATTAATATGTACTTTTTTTTCCTAGGGGTATAACTTTTGAGGAAGACTGCAGCGTATGTCTGAGTAGGTTGACTGGAGAACTGTACCTAACAGATTGCAGGCATTGTTTTCACAAAGAATGCATCGACAGGTGGTGCTCCAGTTCTTCCAAATGTTGTCCGATGTGTAGGACAACGTTAATTTTCGAAGGTACCTTCACTATCTTCGATACAAATTGGCAGAATGTTAATATACATCGTTTCGACAAGATGGATAGCGATGAAGAAGATGAAGAAAGTGGAGAGGAAAATGAAGAAGAGAATGAAGGAGAAAATGAAGAACAAACCAACGAGGACATTTAATGGAGAAAATATCACTCTCAAATTAAATTCTCTCTATACATTTGTATGAAGACTACTGAAAAAGTGTTCTATTCCATTGATGAATTCATGGCCTATGACTTTCAGTGAATCCTGCCTTTTAACGTGATTTCTTCTTTTTTTCTGTACATGTATTTATGTTTATTTTCATCTTCACTTGTATTTTGTTTGTTTGGATTCATGCTGAATCGTTTTATATATACATATTTTATTTTGAATTATGTTGTGTTCATATGTCATCATGATTTCTGTAAAATTTTACATCTCTGTTCGACACACCCTGTAACATTTTTGAGGGAAATGAATGAGTTATAAATTGTAATATATGTATTAGAATCATTTGTCTTTTTTTTCATCTTATTTTTCCTAACGTTAACTAACTAAGTGTCATTTCAATCAGAAATAGCTCTCGTTTGTCTTATGAATGTGATTTGTTATAAATAAAATAATTGAAAAAATACACTTATTAGGTGTACAACTTTGCTTCCGCCGTTTCGCAATAGATAACTATAGAGGTAGTTGGTAAGTGATAGTCGAAAGATCGTTCGATGTTGCTTGCTAAGCCTACAAGAGGCACTTACTACAGACGAGTTGTAACAAAATCGACTAATAATCCGAGTAATCAAACAGCTATCGATATTGGATTGGCAATGATAGACATATATTTTTTTTATATGTAATGGAAATTTCTGATATGCTCATTCCTAATGATCCAAGAATAAGAGCCAATTTGATTGTAAGAGATAAAACGATATTCGGTATTTTATTGATCTACAAAAGTATGTTAAAGTCAGATTTTCGGCCTAAATATTAGGTGTACAACTTTGCTTCCGCCGTTTTGCAATAGATGGCTGTAGCTGTAAGGGGTAGTCGAAATAAATAGATCGTAGATGCCATACAATAAGCTTTAGTATTTGTAAACATAACGCTATCGAAATATTAGTCGATTTTTGTCTGCATCATGAAGTTATTCTCGTTTAAATATGTCAGCTCCAAATTGAAAATCTGGGCGTACGCCAATGCAGTGAAACTGTCATATCATTTATTTTCCTGGTTTCCTTGGATGAACGTTATTGATAATAATTGCAGCGAAATTCATAAAGCTATATTCCTCTATTATATTCATAAAACCCTCAAAAAAGGGGTAACTTAACCATAGTACTAATAAATGGTACCACGGTACCAATATGGGTTCATTTGAAAACATTGAGTGTTACCCAAAAAACGATTACGATGAACTTTATTTGCTCATAAAAAACGCAATTTAGTGTTTTTGACGGGATTTCGATTTTTCTAGTATTAGACAGGTCAATTGGAATAAATCGGAATCATCGTGGCACACTCAAATGGAAAACTAAAAATTGAATTATGAAAAAATTTTGACGTTTGAAATGTCACTTATGTGGTATCATTGGATTCAAAAAATTATACAGATTTCAAAAATGTTATAATATACAGGGTGTTCCACTTGAAAATCGAGAGTTGGTATCACTTCCGGCGAAACAGGAAGTGAAAAAAAATCATTTGTAGATTAAAAAGTGTCGCTTATTATGTATATTATGTATTATTAATTTTTAGTAACGTTTATTATTTTAACGTGAAATCTAAAGAAGCGACTATATGTAGGAAAAAAATTTAATTTGAAGAATAAAAAAAAGATGAAATATAATGACTGTCATTCAATTTTCGATTTAAAATGAATTTCGAACAAGTAGAAACCAAGCCAATCCACAGTATTGTTTAGAATTAGGATAAAATATATCAAAATGAAAAAATTGTTTTCCGAGAAGTAAATAAAGTATTTTCACAGCCTTGAAGTCACAGATAAAGGCCACTCCTACTGTTTTTTTTGAGCTGATTCGCGTGTAAGCTTCTCCTACTATCGGTCTATTTGATTGGAGATGGTTGAAATATGTGCAGTCAGTTTTTGATAATTACCTGAAGCTCGCAAGATTTGGTGTTTAAACACGAAATCCAACAATAATCCAAAGCCAGTTTGAGGTCGTTTATACAAGAAATTCGTAATTGCCTCTGAAAAGATAAATGATTGTTTTATTGTTGGTTTTTTTCATTCAGACTCAAGGCAATTATCTTGTCTATGTCTGTGACCTTTTTCATTGAGGAGAAATTTAAAAACTATGAAATTTGTGACAAGAAGTAAATAATACAACTCATTGTAGCTTTTCATCGGAAAAATTTATCTAGGATCAATCGAGTAATTTGAAAAGGAAAAAATTTTATTCGAATGTCTATAAGTATAATATGTATTATTCATCACTGGCATTCGTGTCCTGACTTTTAAGTATTCAACTATGTAGTGGCAGAGAGGACAGGGGAAATAAAAATCCTTAATGAGATGCCGACGTTTCGACCTTTATTTCTGGTCTTTTTCAAGGCTGGAAACAGAACGACATTGAAAACATGGGGCATAACATAGTGCCATAATATAAAGAAAGTAGTATACTCTAGTAGGTGCAGAAACAAAATACAACAGAGCATTACAAAAAACATAATTTAAAACACATACCAATTCATATGAATAATCCCTCACAATATTCTGAGGTGGACATAAAACTGTGTCGTCAATTTTTTAAGAACTCAATATACAATATACAATATACAGGTCCACTGGTCAACAGATGAAACTATCTATAATCTTTTATTATAATTTTAGGGTATTCAAAAGATTTTTCCACATTAAGTACAATAAACAGCTGAAAACTAGTCTCCGTGTCATCTGTCATATGCAGAACGTCGAGCGTCATATGGTTATCTAATGTCAAAGAAAGGGGTATGTTCCTGAAATTCGTCAAGAACGAATCATCCGTTTGTATCTCTCTAAAATGTTGTGATATATTGTGCTCAAATTCTGTACATCAGTCCTCAAATTTACCGTCTCGTTTAAAGAAATATGAATCATCTCACCGATACATCTCTTTTTATGGTTTTTTTCTTTTTCTAAGATGGTGACGTTCTCGAAATCGAAATTGTGGTCTTCGTTGAAGTGATGAGCGGCTAGAGCGGTTTTTTCATTTTTGTCTTTATTAGTGGGTCTACAATCATATCCGTGCTGGTAGACTCTATTTTTAAGATACTGTTTGGTCATACCTATGTAGCATCTGCTGCAGTCTTTACAAGGGATCTTGTATATTAAATCGGATTGCAAACCATCTGGAGTTTTATCTTTGATTTTCGAGAAAAGGGAACTGACGCATTTCAGTGGATAGAAAGCCAGTCTTGCAGAAGAGTTAGTTTGTTGTGAGGCTCTGCTCATGTTTTCAGATAGACCTTGAATATAAGGAAAACGGTAATATCTGGTTCGTTCATCATTCCTCGAACCTGCATCGTTAGTGAGCACTTTCCTTTTATATTGATTAAGAATACGTTTGACCAAGGTTGTTGGGTAATTATTTCTTGTTAGTAACTCAGTTATCTTCAGTTCATTTTCTCTGTGAAATCTTTCATCACTCAAATGAATAGCACGGAACATCAAGTTTGTTATAGTTGCTATCTTCTGGGATGTGGGGTGTTGTGATCGGTAGTTCAACATTCTACCAGAGGAAGTGGGAAAATAAATTTTGTGGAATTGTTGTGTATGCAGATATATATTGCCATCGTTTCTTTATAATGTGCAAAACTAGGGCTTTAGGAATATTGGTATATAACGATATAACGTCGAGTGACACCCATTCACTTTCCTTAGGTACTCTAATTTCCTTGACGAAGTCTACAAAATCTTTGGAATTCGATATATTGTATTCGAATGATGTGGTGACAGGAGATAAAATATCATGAATATATCTGGACAGGTTGTATGATGGGGCACCTATACAACTGACCACAGGTCGAATGGAAATATTTTCCTTGTGAGTTTTTCTAAGGCCATATAGCTTTGGAATAACAGAGTTATGACATTTTAGATGTTTCGCTTTCATTTCATCAATGGCGCCCACATCCCTAAGTTCTTTCACAATTTCATTGGCCAAAGTTTGAAATTTATTTGTTGGGTCACTAGGTGTTATTTTATATGTCTCTGTATCAGACAACAAATTCTCCATATACGAGACATACTCATCTCTATACATGATAACTGTGGAGTTTCCCTTGTCAGCTCGCATAACAACGCAATCAGGATGTTGTTTGAGGAACCTACTTGTTAATACATAATTTAGGTATGCCTGTCTCACACATGGACCTTCATTAGCAGACCGAGCCAAATAGTTAGTGAAGATGTTAGTGGTTATGCCTCTTAAAACGTTTTTGTCCACTTCGGTTAACTCAACTTGGTCACCAATACAAAATTCGATGTCCTTGATTAGCGTAGGTATAGGACATTCTCTTGGGGAAATAGGTATTGCGAATTTAGGACCCGCACTCAGAATATCTTTGATAGGTTCTGGCAAAACTACGTTTGTATAATTAAAAATAAAATTATCATGCATCCCCCTTCTGAATGTGGCCGTCTCCTTACATAGATCACTGAGTTTTTTCAAATTCTTCTCTTTAATCAGTTTGAATAGTTTGTTGTAGTCCTCCTTTGATCTATCAGATATTGTGTTAAACAATTGGGGCGGAATAGACGTTACCAATTTATTCCTTATGATATTGCAATCGTATTCGAGTTTCTTGATCTTCCATATAGTGATGTTAACTTCCACATTAAGTACTGATTTTTGAAACCTAGATGTTAATTTATCAATATCACGAAAAAAAGGATTTCTGTCAACTTTAAGTGCATGTAAAAACTTAAAATTATTAGCAATGTGATTAGGTGAAATCTGCTTCTGCCTGCATTTGAGAAGAAAGATTCTTCGATTCCTCATCGCGGCCAATTTCTTGTTGGTGTTACTCCACATCTTCAACAGTTCCACTATGTCTCCTCCGTATTCATTCCTGATGGATTGGTGAAAACCGCCAACGTTATCATTCATCACTGGCATTCGTGTCCTGACTTTTAAGTATTCAACTATGTAGTGGCAGAGAGGACAGGGGAAATAAAAATCCTTAATGAGATGCCGACGTTTCGACCTTTATTTCTGGTCTTTTTCAAGGCTGGAAACAGAACGACATTGAAAACATGGGGCATAACATAGTGCCATAATATAAAGAAAGTAGTATACTCTAGTAGGTGCAACAGAGCATTACAAAAATGTAGACTTCGTCAAGGAAATTAGAGTACCTAAGGAAAGTGAATGGGTGTCACTCGACGTTATATCGTTATATACCAATATTCCTAAAGCCCTAGTTTTGCACAATATAAAGAAACGATGGCAATATATATCTGCATACACAACAATTCCACAAAATTTATTTTGCAAAATAGTTGAGTACATTTTTGATTCTAGTTACTTCTCCTTTAACGGTGTAATATATATGCAGATTGATGGCGCAGCCATGGGAAATCCGGCTAGCGGCACACTAGCCGCCTTAGTTATGGATGAAGTAATAACGATAAGCTTAAGAACGCTAACCTTTGATGTCCATTTCATTAAACTATATGTAGATGACACGATTTTCTCTATACCGAAAGGGAAATCGGACGAATTACTCCTAAAATTCAATAACGTTCATCATAAACTGCAATTCACCATTGAACGAGAGTCCGAGGCAACAATACCATTTTTAGATGTACTGTTGATTCGAAATGAAGATGGAACCATAAGCACCAATTGGTATACCAAACCCACCTCCTCTGGTAGAATGTTGAACTACCGATCACAACACCCCACATCCCAGAAGATAGCAACTATAACAAACTTGATGTTCCGTGCTATTCATTTGAGTGATGAAAGATTTCACAGAGAAAATGAACTGAAGATAACTGAGTTACTAACAAGAAATAATTACCCAACAACCTTGGTCAAACGTATTCTTAATCAATATAAAAGGAAAGTGCTCACTAACGATGCAGGTTCGAGGAATGATGAACGAACCAGATATTACCGTTTTCCTTATATTCAAGGTCTATCTGAAAACATGAGCAGAGCCTTACAACAAACTAACTCTTCTGCAAGACTGGCTTTCTATCCACTGAAATGCGTCAGTTCCCTTTTCTCGAAAATCAAAGATAAAACTCCAGATGGTTTGCAATCCGATTTAATATACAAGATCCCTTGTAAAGACTGCAGCAGATGCTACATAGGTATGACCAAACTCTCTCTCTTAATCTAACCCTCGTAAGGGTGTAGTGACATCATGTCGCGACTCTTTGAACGAGCTGCTTCCAGGACTCCCTATCTTGGGCATGATGAACGGCTTCGTGCATATTCTCCCCAGCTAGAGTTTTAAGTTGGTCTATCCATCGTGATGGTGAGCGTCCCCTAGGTCTTTTTCCCTCGATTTTTCCTTCGATGATCAACTTTTCCATTCCATCCGATCTCCTGGCAATGTGTCCAAAATATCTAAGGTACTGCTGACTAACCTTAGTCGACAATCTTGTTTGTATGCCCAGTTGTCTCAGAATCGACTCATTGGTGCGACGAGCAGTCCATGGTATTCTAAGGAGGCGTCTATAACACCACATTTCTAATGCATCAATTCTTCGTCGATCTGCCATCTTTAATGTCCAAGTCTCTGCTGCATATGTTGCGATAGGAAAAATGAGTGATTGGACCAGCCTAACCTTGGTTCTTGCAGTTATTGCGGTATCCCTCCAGATACGGGCCAATTTCGCTGTAGAGTTTCTCGCCATCGCTATGCGCTTTCGAATTTCGGGCTCACATTCGCCGGTGTTCGTCACAATAGATCCCAGATACTCGAAGCGGTTGACTACCTCGAGGTCAGCAATCCTTGTGATGTCTGGACTGTTATTATTAAAGCGATCTACTATCATCACCTTGGTCTTAGATTTGTTGATTTCGAGACCATATACTGAGCTTTTGTTTTCTAATCTTTGCATTAAAATCCGCAGTTCACCCTCGTCTTGGACTATTATCAATGTGTCGTCAGCGTATCGTAGATTGCTAATCTTCTTACCACCAATTGCAATGCCTCCATTCCAGTTCTCGAGGATCTCTCTCATGATGTACTCGCTGTAAATGTTAAAGAGAAGAGGAGACAGAATGCAACCCTGTCTCACTCCAGAAGCTGTTGAAAACTCGTCTGAGTGGATATCATTGACTCTTACCGTCGCTGTGCCTGAAGAGTATAATTGCCGAATGAGGCGCACCAGATGTCTTGGTGTTCCCATTTCCAACAGAATCCTCCACAGTTTCGGCCACCTCACCCTATCGAAAGCTTTTTTGAAATCCACAAAACATAATATCATTTTTACGTTGAATTCTCTTGCTTTCTCAATCAGTTGTCGTACATTCAAAATCTGCTCTCGAGTCCCTTTCCCTGGAACAAATCCCGTCTGTTCATTGGGTATTTGCGGTAAAAGGAAAGCTTTCAGTCTTTCGTTCAATATTGTGAGCATGACTTTGCTTGCGTGTGAGATGAGTGCGATGGTTCGGTAGTTTTCACATTCTAGTGGTGAACCCTTTTTGTACAATGGTATGAATGTGGATTGACACCATTTCTTCGGCCAGTATCCTGATTCCCAAATTTTCCGACACAGAACGTGAAGAATGTCAATGCCCAGTTCTCCCATGCTTTTTAAAACCTCAGCAGTTATTCCATCGGATCCTGGTGACTTTTGATTTCGTAGCCTTCTCACTGCGCGTTCTACCTCTTCCCTTAGAATCTCAGGTTCAAGGTCTTTCAAATGGTCTTCCGGTACGGTATCCGGAGTATCCTGGAACAATTGGACGCAGTAATCCCTCCATACCTTGGCTATACCTTCCACATCTGTGATAATATTTCCTTGCTTGTCCTTGATGATCTGAGTCTTAGCTTTGAATTCTCGAGATAAATATTTCACTTTGTTGTATAGTTCTTTAGAGTGATTCGCAGTCGCATGCATTTCTAGATCTCCGCATATTTTGTTTATGTGCTCGTTTTTATCTCTTCGGCAAGCTTGTTTTATTTCATTGTTTATTTCTTTAAGCATAAGTTTCTGCTGCTCTGCATCTGTAACTGTTTGTCGTATGGTCAGTCTTTTATCAATTAATTCCAATGTTTTGTCTGACATCCAATGTTGTCATTTCGTTGTTTTATCAGTTTTTTGAACTTTACTTGCTGCTTCAACAATCCATTTTTCGGTTCTATCCCAAACTGTATCACAGCTTCCTGTTATTTCGGGCGGACCACTCTCTCGAAGAGCATCTTGAAAGCGTATTGGGTCAGGAATGGTTATTTTTCTGGATTTCGGTTTAACCTTTGGTTTGTTGAATTTGACCTTAAGAGAAGCCCACAATAAACGATGATCGGATCCACATTCTGCACCGGGTTTGGTCTTAGTGTTACGGAAAGACGTTTTCCACCTTTTGTCAATAAGAAAGTAGTCAATTTGATTTTTGTGTTGTCCATTAGGAGATGTCCAGGTATAGAGGCGGCGTATGTGATGTTTAAATATGGTGTTCATTATAGTTAAATTATTGTCAATGGCAAACTGGATTAGTCTGCTACCTCGTTCGTTACGTTTGCCAATCCCATAACGCCCGACTGTATCTCTCAGATGGTCATCAGCTCCTGTGCACCCTACTTTGGCGTTAAAGTCGCCCATTAAGACCGTAATCCCCTTGGGTTTTAAGGACGTCATGGTATCTTCTAAAAGTGCATAGAAGTTTTCTATATCTTGGTCGCAGGCGTCAGTGGTGGGCAGATAAACTTGGATGATGTGTAATTTAAATGGTCGAGTATTCAGGGTGACAGTAATAATTCTGTCATTAATAGGTCTATACGCTTCAACGAATTGAGCGAATCTTTTGTTGATGAGAACTGCCACACCACACCGTCCTGTAACATTTGCTCCGGAAATATATAGCATGTGATCTTGTGTCTCGACCAAACAGTATCTTAAAAATAGAGTCTACCAGCACGGATATGATTGTAGACCCACTAATAAAGACAAAAATGAAAAAACCGCTCTAGCCGCTCATCACTTCAACGAAGACCACAATTTCGATTTCGAGAACGTCACCATCTTAGAAAAAGAAAAAAAACTATAAAAAGAGATGTATCGGTGAGATGATTCATATTTCTTTAAACGAGACGGTAAATTTGAGGACTGATGTACAGAATTTGAGCACAATATATCACAACATTTTAGAGAGATACAAACGGATGATTCGTTCTTGACGAATTTCAGGAACATACCCCTTTCTTTGACATTAGATAACCATATGACGCTCGACGTTCTGCATATGACAGATGACACGGAGACTAGTTTTCAGCTGTTTATTGTACTTAATGTGGAAAAATCTTTTGAACACCCTAAAATTATAATAAAAGATTATAGATAGTTTCATCTGTTGACCAGTGGACCTGTATATTGTATATTGTATATTGAGTTCTTAAAAAATTGACGACACAGTTTTATGTCCACCTCAGAATATTGTGAGGGATTATTCATATGAATTGGTATGTGTTTTAAATTATGTTTTTTGTAATGCTCTGTTGTATTTTGTTTCTGCACCTACTAGAGTATACTACTTTCTTTATATTATGGCACTATGTTATGCCCCATGTTTTCAATGGCGTTCTGTTTCCAGCCTTGAAAAAGACCAGAAATAAAGGTCGAAACGTCGGCATCTCATTAAGGATTTTTATTTCCCCTGTCCTCTCTGCCACTACATAGTTGAATACTTAAAAGTCAGGACACGAATGCCAGTGATGAATGATAACGTTGGCGGTTTTTACCAATCCATCAGGAATGAATACGGAGGAGACATAGTGGAACTGTTGAAGATGTGGAGTAACACCAACAAGAAATTGGCCGCGATGAGGAATCGAAGAATCTTTCTTCTCAAATGCAGGCAGAAGCAGATTTCACCTAATCACATTGCTAATAATTTTAAGTTTTTACATGCACTTAAAGTTGACAGAAATCCTTTTTTTCGTGATATTGATAAATTAACATCTAGGTTTCAAAAATCAGTACTTAATGTGGAAGTTAACATCACTATATGGAAGATCAAGAAACTCGAATACGATTGCAATATCATAAGGAATAAATTGGTAACGTCTATTCCGCCCCAATTGTTTAACACAATAACTGATAGATCAAAGGAGGACTACAACAAACTCTTCAAACTGATTAAAGAGAAGAATTTGAAAAAAACTCAGTGATCTATGTAAGGAGACGGCCACATTCAGAAGGGGGATGCATGATAATTTTATTTTTAATTATACAAACGTAGTTTTGCCAGAACCTATCAAAGATATTCTGAGTGCGGGTCCTAAATTCGCAATACCTATTTCCCCAAGAGAATGTCCTATACCTACGCTAATCAAGGACATCGAATTTTGTATTGGTGACCAAGTTGAGTTAACCGAAGTGGACAAAAACGTTTTAAGAGGCATAACCACTAACATCTTCACTAACTATTTGGCTCGGTCTGCTAATGAAGGTCCATGTGTGAGACAGGCATACCTAAATTATGTATTAACAAGTAGGTTCCTCAAACAACATCCTGATTGCGTTGTTATGCGAGCTGACAAGGGAAACTCCACAGTTATCATGTATAGAGATGAGTATGTCTCGTATATGGAGAATTTGTTGTCTGATACAGAGACATATAAAATAACACCTAGTGACCCAACAAATAAATTTCAAACTTTGGCCAATGAAATTGTGAAAGAACTTAGGGATGTGGGCGCCATTGATGAAATGAAAGCGAAACATCTAAAATGTCATAACTCTGTTATTCCAAAGCTATATGGCCTTAGAAAAACTCACAAGGAAAATATTTCCATTCGACCTGTGGTCAGTTGTATAGGTGCCCCATCATACAACCTGTCCAGATATATTCATGATATTTTATCTCCTGTCACCACATCATTCGAATACAATATATCGAATTCCAAAGATTTTGTAGACTTCGTCAAGGAAATTAGAGTACCTAAGGAAAGTGAATGGGTGTCACTCGACGTTATATCGTTATATACCAATATTCCTAAAGCCCTAGTTTTGCACATTATAAAGAAACGATGGCAATATATATCTGCATACACAACAATTCCACAAAATTTATTTTGCAAAATAGTTGAGTACATTTTTGATTCTAGTTACTTCTCCTTTAACGGTGTAATATATATGCAGATTGATGGCGCAGCCATGGGAAATCCGGCTAGCGGCACACTAGCCGCCTTAGTTATGGATGAAGTAATAACGATAAGCTTAAGAACGCTAACCTTTGATGTCCATTTCATTAAACTATATGTAGATGACACGATTTTCTCTATACCGAAAGGGAAATCGGACGAATTACTCCTAAAATTCAATAACGTTCATCATAAACTGCAATTCACCATTGAACGAGAGTCCGAGGCAACAATACCATTTTTAGATGTACTGTTGATTCGAAATGAAGATGGAACCATAAGCACCAATTGGTATACCAAACCCACCTCCTCTGGTAGAATGTTGAACTACCGATCACAACACCCCACATCCCAGAAGATAGCAACTATAACAAACTTGATGTTCCGTGCTATTCATTTGAGTGATTAAAGATTTCACAGAGAAAATGAACTGAAGATAACTGAGTTACTAACAAGAAATAATTACCCAACAACCTTGGTCAAACGTATTCTTAATCAATATAAAAGGAAAGTGCTCACTAACGATGCAGGTTCGAGGAATGATGAACGAACCAGATATTACCGTTTTCCTTATATTCAAGGTCTATCTGAAAACATGAGCAGAGCCTTACAACAAACTAACTCTTCTGCAAGACTGGCTTTCTATCCACTGAAATGCGTCAGTTCCCTTTTCTCGAAAATCAAAGATAAAACTCCAGATGGTTTGCAATCCGATTTAATATAAAAGATCCCTTGTAAAGACTGCAGCAGATGCTACATAGGTATGACCAAACAGTATCTTAAAAATAGAGTCTACCAGCACGGATATGATTGTAGACCCACTAATAAAGACAAAAATGAAAAAACCGCTCTAGCCGCTCATCACTTCAACGAAGACCACAATTTCGATTTCGAGAACGTCACCATCTTAGAAAAAGAAAAAAACTATAAAAAGAGATGTATCGGTGAGATGATTCATATTTCTTTAAACGAGACGGTAAATTTGAGGACTGATGTACAGAATTTGAGCACAACATATCACAACATTTTAGAGAGATACAAACGGATGATTCGTTCTTGACGAATTTCAGGAACATACCCCTTTCTTTGACATTAGATAACCATATGACGCTCGACGTTCTGCATATGACAGATGACACGGAGACTAGTTTTCAGCTGTTTATTGTACTTAATGTGGAAAAATCTTTTGAACACCCTAAAATTATAATAAAAGATTATAGATAGTTTCATCTGTTGACCAGTGGACCTGTATATTGTATATTGAGTTCTTAAAAAATTGACGACACAGTTTTATGTCCACCTCAGAATATTGTGAGGGATTATTCATATGAATTGGTATGTGTTTTAAATTATGTTTTTTGTAATGCTCTGTTGTATTTTGTTTCTGCACCTACTAGAGTATACTACTTTCTTTATATTATGGCACTATGTTATGCCCCATGTTTTCAATGTCGTTCTGTTTCCAGCCTTGAAAAAGACCAGAAATAAAGGTCGAAACGTCGGCATCTCATTAAGGATTTTTATTTCCCCTGTCCTCTCTGCCACTACATAGTTGAATAATATGTATTTAGATATACATATACAGGGTGTGGCGTAATTAATGGATAATACTGTACTGGCGAATAGGGGAGGTCATGGCCGACCAGAAAATGTAAAGTTATGTTCAGTAAAAATATTATAGTGTTCGAGATATCGAACAATTTAATTTTTTTCTGAAAAGTGCACCTTCACTCACTAAATTCATTGTTGTGATCACAAATCTTGTTATTTCTTTGAGCATTGTTTTTCATTTTACTCTCAAATATCTGTACTATGAGATAAACTACCAAATTCCTACCATCTTGCTTAATTAAGAGAAGAAAAGTATGATAATCCTGATGTTTGCACTTTTTAGAAAAAAATGAAATTGTCCGATATCTCGAAAACTATGATATTTTTACTGAACAAAATTTTCTGGTCGGCCAACACCTCCCCTATTCGCCAGTACAGGATTATCCATTAATTACGCCACACCCTGTATGTGTTTGAAATGAAAATAACCATATTGTACCTTTCAAACAGCGAATTACAACCATCTATTAGTAAGTTATTATTAAATGCCATTTCATAAGCCATGATAGCTTGACAAATAAACATTTTAAAAATTTTTTAAGAAGTCATCAAACAATAGTCACTTATCTGATAACATCATGCATAAAAAAATCATTAATCCATTTTTTAATTACAAACAGATAGTTGAATAACTTTAAGAAAAAAGTATGAGAATTATTCAACTATCTATCAGTAAATAATTAAATAATGCTTTGATGACCATAACGTGATCAGATAAACATGAAAAGTTAGACGCTTTTCTCAAAGTTTTTTTGAAATGTTTATTTGTTTTATAATTTTTTTTTCGTGGTATTTATTTATCACTGACCTCTGAACAATAAGAATTTAGTTGCTGGTATCAGGACTTAATTTAGTTTATTCACAAATTCTTATGGATACCTATGTTATCTACTAGAAAGTTAAATAATGGTTTAATGAACGTGACGTCATCAGATAACCAACAAAAGTTTGACTTAGGTACTCTTAATTTGTGTAGGTACATTTAAAATATTTATTTGTCATATTTATAATGACTTACCTAATGAGGTTGATGGCCATTCTGAAAATTCTAACTATCTTATGTATTATTAGATAAATAATTCTTGGAATGTATCTGTCAACAGATAAGAAACGAAAGTTTTACCCTTTTTTAAAATATTCATTTTTACCAGGGTGATAAAATAAATCAGATATAATTGAACGAAAATAAAAATCATATTCTCTTTTCCCATTGTTTAGGTTGAATTTTGAAACGTTCAACTAAAGAACGAAATCAGTTTGAGTAGTTTGATACTTCAAAATAAATATCGATATGTAGAATTTCAAAACTGAAATTATAATATATATTATAATTAATAACGAAAGTATTCCATAAAAATAGGAGCAAACTACTGAATATGTCGTATTTAACCTAATATTGTCACGATAAATCAGGATTTTCAACTAATGGAACTAGAGCATAATAGGTTTCCTGTGATCGAAATCATAATGCGAAAAATTAAAAAATATCGAATTTGACATTCTAAAATAAATATCGAATATTTTCGATACCTATGTAGCTGTTTCTAATTTCTGGACATCGAAAATAAAAGTTATGACTCAATATTGCTGAGAGCCCCAGAAATAAATAAAAACAATAAAATATTAATATTATTCAACGGCTGCTTTCAAATATCAGAAGGTGTTTTCAACAGGTTCTGGTCACGATAAATCAGAATTTTTGACTAATGCAACTAGATCATAATATGTTTCGTGTGGTCGAATTCAAAATGCGAAATATTTAAAAAATATCGAATTTGATGCTCTAAAATAAATATCGATATGTAGAATTTCAAATTTGAAATTCTGCTTAACGAAAATACTCGATAAAAATGGGAGCAAACTACTAAATATGTCGTTTTCAACTGAATATCGTCATCTGAATCTTATAATTCTCCTTTATGATAGATTAGTCTATTGTGCAACAAGTGGGGAGAGTCCAACATTTCTCGCGGGTGTGGAAGTTTGTGGTACGAGCCTGAAAGGCGAGTGCCACTTATAATTAATTTATTCATAGCCATATCCTACCTTACTAACTAGATCTTCGTTATAATTTGGATTTTTCTGAGTATTAGGTACTAGAGAATAGTTTGAAATTTTTACTCTTATTACATGATGAAAACTTTAAATTAGAATATCCATGCCAAATTCAAGGTCAATATCTTGTAAAGGACAGGTGCTATGAGAAAAAACTTGAAAAAATCAAACTTCAACACCCTGTATATGGAAAACAAAGAGTTTGGGTGCACATCCTTCAATTTAGGAACACCCTGTATAAAAGCTGATTTAGAGTTTTATTCAATCCATTCGGTTTCTTTCATGCTGAATGAACCTAGTGTCATTTTGAAGTAAAAAGTGGTCCATTTTGAAGTGAAAGCTTGTATCTTTCCATGATTAACTGACATAACCTACTGAACACAAGTGACATGGAAAATATCCAAAAATTAATACACTTTGTTACTTCATATAATGTGAAAATACAAGTAAATGAATGGAGACATTTTTTATTCTATTCATTCCACCTTCAATGCATTTTGTGAAAACCCATATTAATGAACGGCAAAAAAAAATGCCGTCCCAAAATGGCGGAAGAATCTAGAAGTCCCCCCCCCCCCAAAAGTGGGTCCTGGATCCGCGCCTGACTTATTTGAGTACTTAAGTGTGTTGGTACGCTTACTAGCTTAGTATCAGTTTAACAGTGCTGAAGTACCTACAGAACAGATAATTTTAAAGCTAAAAAGATGTCTTTGGATCATTTATATGAGTTCAGCTTCGAAAAGTTGTACAACGACTGTACAGAAAGGTAATGCTTTTACATCATTTTTTTCTTTAATCATTTTTGAAACAATATAATCGAATGTAATCTTCAGTTTCTGAATGTTGCATTTTTATAAAGAAATTTTTGTTCAATATATGTGTATGAAATGAACGATAACCATATTGTACCTATCAAACAGCGAATTAATATGTACTTTTTTTTCCTAGGGGTATAACTTTTGAGGAAGACTGCAGCGTATGTCTGAGTAGGTTGACTGGAGAACTGTACCTAACAGATTGCAGGCATTGTTTTCACAAAGAATGCATCGACAGGTGGTGCTCCAGTTCTTCCAAATGTTGTCCGATGTGTAGGACAACGTTAATTTTCGAAGGTACCTTCACTATCTTCGATACAAATTGGCAGAATGTTAATATACATCGTTTCGACAAGATGGATAGCGATGAAGAAGATGAAGAAAGTGGAGAGGAAAATGAAGAAGAGAATGAAGGAGAAAATGAAGAACAAACCAACGAGGACATTTAATGGAGAAAATATCACTCTCAAATTAAATTCTCTCTATACATTTGTATGAAGACTACTGAAAAAGTGTTCTATTCCATTGATGAATTCATGGCCTATGACTTTCAGTGAATCCTGCCTTTTAACGTGATTTCTTCTTTTTTTCTGTACATGTATTTATGTTTATTTTCATCTTCACTTGTATTTTGTTTGTTTGGATTCATGCTGTATCGTTTTATATATACATATTTTATTTTGAATTATGTTGTGTTCATATGTCATCATGATTTCTGTAAAATTTTACATCTCTGTTCGACACACCCTGTAACATTTTTGAGGGAAATGAATGAGTTATAAATTGTAATATATGTATTAGAATCATTTGTCTTTTTTTTTCATCTTATTTTTCCTAACGTTAACTAACTAAGTGTCATTTCAATCAGAAATAGCTCTCGTTTGTCTTATGAATGTGATTTATTATAAATAAAATAATTGAAAAAATACACTTATTAGGTGTACAACTTTGCTTCCGCCGTTTTGCAATAGATAACTATAGAGGTAGGTGGTAAGTGATAGTCGAAAGATCGTTCGATGTTGCTTGCTAAGCCTACAAGAGGCACTTACTACAGACGAGTTGTAACAAAATCGACTAATAATCCGAGTAATCAAACAGCTATCGGTATTGGATTGGCAATGATAGACATATATTTTTTTTATATGTAATGGAAATTTCTGATATGCTCATTCCTAATGATCCAAGAATAAGAGCCAATTTGATTGTAAGAGATAAAACGATATTCGGTATTTTATTGATCTACAAAAGTATGTTAAAGTCAGATTTTCGGCCTAAATATTAGGTGTACAACTTTGCTTCCGCCGTTTTGCAATAGATGGCTGTAGCTGTAAGGGGTAGTCGAAATAAATAGATAGTAGATGCCATACAATAAGCTTAAGTATTTGTTAACATAACGCTATCGAAATATTAGTCGATTTTTGTCTGCATCATGAAGTTATTCTCGTTTAAATATGTCAGCTCCAAATTGAAAATCTGGGCGTACGCCAATGCAGTGAAACTGTCATATCATTTATTTTCCTGGTTTCCTTGGATGAACGTTATTGATAATAATTGCAGCGAAATTCATAAAGCTATATTCCTCTATTATATTCATAAAACCCTCAAAAAAGGGGTAACTTAACCATAGTACTAATAAATGGTACCACGGTACCAATATGGGTTCATTTGAAAACATTGAGTGTTACCCAAAAAACGATTACGATGAACTTTATTTGCTCATAAAAAACGCAATTTAGTGTTTTTGACGGGATTTCGATTTTTCTAGTATTAGACAGGTCAATTGGAATAAATCGGAATCATCGTGGCACACTCAAATGGAAAACTAAAAATTGAATTATAAAAAAATTTTGACGTTTGAAATGTCACTTATGTGGTATCATTGGATTCAAAAAATTATACAGATTTCAAAAATGTTATAATATACAGGGTGTTCCACTTGAAAATCGAGAGTTGGTATCACTTCCGGCGAAACAGGAAGTGAAAAAAAATCATTTGTAGATTAAAAAGTGTCGCTTATTATGTATATTATGTATTATTAATTTTTAGTAACGTTTATTATTTTAACGTGAAATCTAAAGAAGCGACTAAGTAGGAAAAAAATTTAATTTGAAGAATAAAAAAAAGATGAAATATAATGACTGTCATTCAATTCTCGATTTAAAATGAATTTCGAACAAGTAGAAACCAAGCCAATCCACAGTATTGTTTAGAATTAGGATAAAATATATCAAAATGAAAAAATTGTTTTCCGAGAAGTAAATAAAGTATTTTCACAGCCTTGAAGTCACAGATAAAGGCCACTCCTACTGTTTTTTTTGAGCTGATTCGCGTGTAAGCTTCTCCTACTATCGGTCTATTTGATTGGAGATGGTTGAAATATGTGCAGTCAGTTTTTGATAATTACCTGAAGCTCGCAAGATTTGGTGTTTAAACACGAAATCCAACAATAATCCAAAGCCAGTTTGAGGTCGTTTATACAAGAAATTCGTAATTGCCTCTGAAAAGATAAATGATTGTTTTATTGTTGGTTTTTTTCATTCAGACTCAAGGCAATTATCTTGTCTATGTCTGTGACCTTTTTCATTGAGGAGAAATTTAAAAACTATGAAATTTGTGACAAGAAGTAAATAATACAACTCATTGTAGCTTTTCATCGGAAAAATTTATCTAGGATCAATCGAGTAATTTGAAAAGGAAAAAATTTTATTCGAATGTCTATGAGTATAATATGTATTTAGATATACATATACAGGGTGTGGCGTAATTAATGGATAATACTGTACTGGCGAATAGGGGAGGTCATGGTCGACCAGAAAATGTAATGTTATGTTCAGTAAAAATATTATAGTGTTCGAGATATCGAACAATTTAATTTTTTTCTGAAAAGTGCACCTCCACTCACTAAATTCATTGTTGTGATCACAAATCTTGTTATTTCTTTGAGCATTGTTTTTCATTTTACTCTCAAATATCTGTACTATGAGATAAACTACCAAATTCCTACCATCTTGCTTAATTAAGAGAAGAAAAGTATGATAATCCTGATGTTTGCACTTTTTAGAAAAAAATGAAATTGTCCGATATCTCGAAAACTATGATATTTTTACTGAACAAAATTTTCTGGTCGGCCAACACCTCCCCTATTCGCCAGTACAGGATTATCCATTAATTACGCCACACCCTGTATGTGTTTGAAATGAAAATAACCATATTGTACCTTTCAAACAGCGAATTACAACCATCTATTAGTAAGTTATTATTAAATGCCATTTCATAAGCCATGATAGCTTGACAAATAAACATTTTAAAAATTTTTTAAGAAGTCATCAAACAATAGTCACTTATCTGATAACATCATGCATAAAAAATCATTAATCCATTTTTTAATTACAAACAGATAGTTGAATAACTTTAAGAAAAAAGTATGAGAATTATTCAACTATCTATCAGTAAATAATTAAATAATGCTTTAATGACCATAACGTGATCAGATAAACATGAAAAGTTAGACGCTTTTCTCAAAGTTTTTTTGAAATGTTTATTTGTTTTATAATTTTTTTTTTCGTGGTATTTATTTATCACTGACCTCTGAACAATAAGAATTTAGTTGCTGGTATCAGGACTTAATTTAGTTTATTCACAAATTCTTATGGATACCTATGTTATCTACTAGAAAGTTAAATAATGGTTTAATGAACGTGACGTCATCAGATAACCAACAAAAGTTTGACTTAGGTACTCTTAATTTGTGTAGGTACATTTAAAATATTTATTTGTCATATTTATAATGACTTACCTAATGAGGTTGATGGCCATTCTGAAAATTCGAACTATCTTATGTATTATCAGATAAATAATTCTTGGAATGTATCTGTCAACAGATAAGAAACGAAAGTTTTACCCTTTTTTAAAATATTCATTTTTACCAGGGTGATAAAATAAATCAGATATAATTGAACGAAAATAAAAATCATATTCTTTTTTCCCATTGTTTAGGTTGAATTTTGAAACGTTCAACTAAAGAACGAAATCAGTTTGAGTAGTTTGATACTTCAAAATAAATATCGATATGTAGAATTTCAAAACTGAAATTATAATATATATTATAATTAATAACGAAAGTATTCCATGAAAATAGGAGCAAACTACTGAATATGTCGTATTTAACCTAATATTGTCACGATAAATCAGGATTTTCAACTAATGGAACTAGAGCATAATAGGTTTCCTGTGATCGAAATCATAATGCGAAAAATTAAAAAATATCGAATTTGACATTCTAAAAAAAATATCGAATATTTTCGATACCTATGTAGCTGTTTCTAATTTCTGGACATCGAAAATAAAAGTTATGACTCAATATTGCTGAGAGCCCCAGAAATAAATAAAAAAAATAAAATATTAATATTATTCAACGGCTGCTTTCAAATATCAGAAGGTGTTTTCAACAGGTTCTGGTCACGATAAATCAGAATTTTTGACTAATGCAACTAGATCATAATATGTTTCGTGTGGTCGAATTCAAAATGCGAAATATTTAAAAAATATCGAATTTGATGCTCTAAAATAAATATCGATATGTAGAATTTCAAATTTGGAATTCTGCTTAACGAAAATACTCGATAAAAATGGGAGCAAACTACTAAATATGTCGTTTTCAACTGAATATCGTCATCTGAATCTTATAATTCTCCTTTATGATAGATTAGTCTATTGTGCAACAAGTGGGGAAAGTCCAACATTTCTCGCGGGTGTGGAAGTTTGTGGTACGAGCCTGAAAGGCGAGTGCCACTTATAATTAATTTATTCATAGCTATATCATACCTTACTAACTAGATCTTCGTTATAATTTGGATTTTTCTGAGTATTAGGTACTAGAGAATAGTTTGAAATTTTTACTCTTATTACATGATGAAAACTTTAAATTAGAATATCCATGCCAAATTCAAGGTCAATATCTTGTAAAGGACAGGTGCTATGAGAAAAAACTTGAAAAAATCAAACTTCAACACCCTGTATATGGAAAACAAAGAGTTTGGGTGCACATCCTTCAATTTAGGAACACCCTGTATAAAAGCTGATTTAGAGTTTTATTCAATCCATTCGGTTTCTTTCATGCTGAATGAACCTAGTGTCATTTTGAAGTAAAAAGTGGTCCATTTTGAAGTGAAAGCTTGTATCTTTCCATAATTAACTGACATAACCTACTGAAGACAAGTGACATGGAAAATATCAAAAAATTAATACACTTTGTTACTTCATATAATGTGAAAATACAAGTAAATGAATGGAGACATTTTTTATTCTATTCATTCCACCTTCAATGCATTTTGTGAAAACCCATATTAATGAACGGCAAAAAAAAATGCCGTCCCAAAATGGCGGAAGAATCTAGAAGTTCCCCCCCCCCAAAAGTGGGTCCTGGATCCGCGCCTGACTTATTTGAGTACTTAAGTGTGTTGGTACGCTTACTAGCTTAGTATCAGTTTAACAGTGCTGAAGTACCTACAGAACAGATAATTTTAAAGCTAAAAAGATGTCTTTGGATCATTTATATGAGTTCAGCTTCGAAAAGTTGTACAACGACTGTACAGAAAGGTAATGCTTTTACATCATTTTTTTCTTTAATCATTTTTGAAACAATATAATCGAATGTAATCTTCAGTTTCTGAATGTTGCATTTTTATAAAGAAATTTTTGTTCAATATATGTGTATGAAATGAACGATAACCATATTGTACCTATCAAACAGCGAATTAATATGTACTTTTTTTTCCTAGGGGTATAACTTTTGAGGAAGACTGCAGCGTATGTCTGAGTAGGTTGACTGGAGAACTGTACCTAACAGATTGCAGGCATTGTTTTCACAAAGAATGCATCGACAGGTGGTGCTCCAGTTCTTCCAAATGTTGTCCGATGTGTAGGACAACGTTAATTTTCGAAGGTACCTTCACTATCTTCGATACAAATTGGCAGAATGTTAATATACATCGTTTCGACAAGATGGATAGCGATGAAGAAGATGAAGAAAGTGGAGAGGAAAATGAAGAAGAGAATGAAGGAGAAAATGAAGAACAAACCAACGAGGACATTTAATGGAGAAAATATCACTCTCAAATTAAATTCTCTCTATACATTTGTATGAAGACTACTGAAAAAGTGTTCTATTCCATTGATGAATTCATGGCCTATGACTTTCAGTGAATCCTGCCTTTTAACGTGATTTCTTCTTTTTTTCTGTACATGTATTTATGTTTATTTTCATCTTCACTTGTATTTTGTTTGTTTGGATTCATGCTGTATCGTTTTATATATACATATTTTATTTTGAATTATGTTGTGTTCATATGTCATCATGATTTCTGTAAAATTTTACATCTCTGTTCGACACACCCTGTAACATTTTTGAGGGAAATGAATGAGTTATAAATTGTAATATATGTATTAGAATCATTTGTCTTTTTTTTTCATCTTATTTTTCCTAACGTTAACTAACTAAGTGTCATTTCAATCAGAAATAGCTCTCGTTTGTCTTATGAATGTGATTTATTATAAATAAAATAATTGAAAAAATACACTTATTAGGTGTACAACTTTGCTTCCGCCGTTTTGCAATAGATAACTATAGAGGTAGGTGGTAAGTGATAGTCGAAAGATCGTTCGATGTTGCTTGCTAAGCCTACAAGAGGCACTTACTACAGACGAGTTGTAACAAAATCGACTAATAATCCGAGTAATCAAACAGCTATCGGTATTGGATTGGCAATGATAGACATATATTTTTTTTATATGTAATGGAAATTTCTGATATGCTCATTCCTAATGATCCAAGAATAAGAGCCAATTTGATTGTAAGAGATAAAACGATATTCGGTATTTTATTGATCTACAAAAGTATGTTAAAGTCAGATTTTCGGCCTAAATATTAGGTGTACAACTTTGCTTCCGCCGTTTTGCAATAGATGGCTGTAGCTGTAAGGGGTAGTCGAAATAAATAGATAGTAGATGCCATACAATAAGCTTAAGTATTTGTTAACATAACGCTATCGAAATATTAGTCGATTTTTGTCTGCATCATGAAGTTATTCTCGTTTAAATATGTCAGCTCCAAATTGAAAATCTGGGCGTACGCCAATGCAGTGAAACTGTCATATCATTTATTTTCCTGGTTTCCTTGGATGAACGTTATTGATAATAATTGCAGCGAAATTCATAAAGCTATATTCCTCTATTATATTCATAAAACCCTCAAAAAAGGGGTAACTTAACCATAGTACTAATAAATGGTACCACGGTACCAATATGGGTTCATTTGAAAACATTGAGTGTTACCCAAAAAACGATTACGATGAACTTTATTTGCTCATAAAAAACGCAATTTAGTGTTTTTGACGGGATTTCGATTTTTCTAGTATTAGACAGGTCAATTGGAATAAATCGGAATCATCGTGGCACACTCAAATGGAAAACTAAAAATTGAATTATAAAAAAATTTTGACGTTTGAAATGTCACTTATGTGGTATCATTGGATTCAAAAAATTATACAGATTTCAAAAATGTTATAATATACAGGGTGTTCCACTTGAAAATCGAGAGTTGGTATCACTTCCGGCGAAACAGGAAGTGAAAAAAAATCATTTGTAGATTAAAAAGTGTCGCTTATTATGTATATTATGTATTATTAATTTTTAGTAACGTTTATTATTTTAACGTGAAATCTAAAGAAGCGACTAAGTAGGAAAAAAATTTAATTTGAAGAATAAAAAAAAGATGAAATATAATGACTGTCATTCAATTCTCGATTTAAAATGAATTTCGAACAAGTAGAAACCAAGCCAATCCACAGTATTGTTTAGAATTAGGATAAAATATATCAAAATGAAAAAATTGTTTTCCGAGAAGTAAATAAAGTATTTTCACAGCCTTGAAGTCACAGATAAAGGCCACTCCTACTGTTTTTTTTGAGCTGATTCGCGTGTAAGCTTCTCCTACTATCGGTCTATTTGATTGGAGATGGTTGAAATATGTGCAGTCAGTTTTTGATAATTACCTGAAGCTCGCAAGATTTGGTGTTTAAACACGAAATCCAACAATAATCCAAAGCCAGTTTGAGGTCGTTTATACAAGAAATTCGTAATTGCCTCTGAAAAGATAAATGATTGTTTTATTGTTGGTTTTTTTCATTCAGACTCAAGGCAATTATCTTGTCTATGTCTGTGACCTTTTTCATTGAGGAGAAATTTAAAAACTATGAAATTTGTGACAAGAAGTAAATAATACAACTCATTGTAGCTTTTCATCGGAAAAATTTATCTAGGATCAATCGAGTAATTTGAAAAGGAAAAAATTTTATTCGAATGTCTATGAGTATAATATGTATTTAGATATACATATACAGGGTGTGGCGTAATTAATGGATAATACTGTACTGGCGAATAGGGGAGGTCATGGCCGACCAGAAAATGTAAAGTTATGTTCAGTAAAAATATTATAGTGTTCGATATCTCGAACACTTTAATTTTTTTCTGAAAAGTGCACCTCCACTCACTAAATTCATTGTTGTGATCACAAATCTTGTTATTTCTTTGAGCATTGTTTTTCATTTTACTCTCAAATATCTGTACTATGAGATAAACTACCAAATTCCTACCATCTTGCTTAATTAAGAGAAGAAAAGTATGATAATCCTGATGTTTGCACTTTTTAGAAAAAAATGAAATTGTCCGATATCTCGAAAACTATGATATTTTTACTGAACAAAATTTTCTGGTCGGCCAACACCTCCCCTATTCGCCAGTACAGGATTATCCATTAATTACGCCACACCCTGTATGTGTTTGAAATGAAAATAACCATATTGTACCTTTCAAACAGCGAATTACAACCATCTATTAGTAAGTTATTATTAAATGCCATTTCATAAGCCATGATGGCTTGACAAATAAACATTTTAAAAATTTTTTAAGAAGTCATCAAACAATAGTCACTTATCTGATAACATCATGCATAAAAAATCATTAATCCATTTTTTAATTACAAACAGATAGTTGAATAACTTTAAGAAAAAAGTATGAGAATTATTCAACTATCTATCAGTAAATAATTAAATAATGCTTTAATGACCATAACGTGATCAGATAAACATGAAAAGTTAGACGCTTTTCTCAAAGTTTTTTTGAAATGTTTATTTGTTTTATAATTTTTTTTTTCGTGGTATTTATTTATCACTGACCTCTGAACAATAAGAATTTAGTTGCTGGTATCAGGACTTAATTTAGTTTATTCACAAATTCTTATGGATACCTATGTTATCTACTAGAAAGTTAAATAATGGTTTAATGAACGTGACGTCATCAGATAACCAACAAAAGTTTGACTTAGGTACTCTTAATTTGTGTAGGTACATTTAAAATATTTATTTGTCATATTTATAATGACTTACCTAATGAGGTTGATGGCCATTCTGAAAATTCTAACTATCTTATGTATTATCAGATAAATAATTCTTGGAATGTATCTGTCAACAGATAAGAAACGAAAGTTTTACCCTTTTTTAAAATATTCATTTTTACCAGGGTGATAAAATAAATCAGATATAATTGAACGAAAATAAAAATCATATTCTCTTTTCCCATTGTTTAGGTTGAATTTTGAAACGTTCAACTAAAGAACGAAATCAGTTTGAGTAGTTTGATACTTCAAAATAAATATCGATATGTAGAATTTCAAAACTGAAATTATAATATATATTATAATTAATAACGAAAGTATTCCATAAAAATAGGAGCAAACTACTGAATATGTCGTATTTAACCTAATATTGTCACGATAAATCAGGATTTTCAACTAATGGAACTAGAGCATAATAGGTTTCCTGTGATCGAAATCATAATGCGAAAAATTAAAAAATATCGAATTTGACATTCTAAAATAAATATCGAATATTTTCGATACCTATGTAGCTGTTTCTAATTTCTGGACATCGAAAATAAAAGTTATGACTCAATATTGCTGAGAGCCCCAGAAATAAATAAAAACAATAAAATATTAATATTATTCAACGGCTGCTTTCAAATATCAGAAGGTGTTTTCAACAGGTTCTGGTCACGATAAATCAGAATTTTTGACTAATGCAACTAGATCATAATATGTTTCGTGTGGTCGAATTCAAAATGCGAAATATTTAAAAAATATCGAATTTGATGCTCTAAAATAAATATCGATATGTAGAATTTCAAATTTGAAATTCTGCTTAACGAAAATACTCGATAAAAATGGGAGCAAACTACTAAATATGTCGTTTTCAACTGAATATCGTCATCTGAATCTTATAATTCTCCTTTATGATAGATTAGTCTATTGTGCAACAAGTGGGGAAAGTCCAACATTTCTCGCGGGTGTGGAAGTTTGTGGTACGAGCCTGAAAGGCGAGTGCCACTTATAATTAATTTATTCATAGCTATATCCTACCTTACTAACTAGATCTTCGTTATAATTTGGATTTTTCTGAGTATTAGGTACTAGAGAATAGTTTGAAATTTTTACTCTTATTACATGATGAAAACTTTAAATTAGAATATCCATGCCAAATTCAAGGTCAATATCTTGTAAAGGACAGGTGCTATGAGAAAAAACTTGAAAAAATCAAACTTCAACACCCTGTATATGGAAAACAAAGAGTTTGGGTGCACATCCTTCAATTTAGGAACACCCTGTATAAAAGCTGATTTAGAGTTTTATTCAATCCATTCGGTTTCTTTCATGCTGAATGAACCTAGTGTCATTTTGAAGTAAAAAGTGGTCCATTGTGAAGTGAAAGCTTGTATCTTTCCATGATTAACTGACATAACCTACTGAACACAAGTGACATGGAAAATATCAAAAAATTAATACACTTTTTTACTTCATATAATGTGAAAATACAAGTAAATGAATGGAGACATTTTTTATTCTATTCATTCCACCTTCAATGCATTTTGTGAAAACCCATATTAATGAACGGCAAAAAAAAATGCCGTCCCAAAATGGCGGAAGAATCTAGAAGTTCCCCCCCCCCAAAAGTGGGTCCTGGATCCGCGCCTGACTTATTTGAGTACTTAAGTGTGTTGGTACGCTTACTAGCTTAGTATCAGTTTAACAGTGCTGAAGTACCTACAGAACAGATAATTTTAAAGCTAAAAAGATGTCTTTGGATCATTTATATGAGTTCAGCTTCGAAAAGTTGTACAACGACTGTACAGAAAGGTAATGCTTTTACATCATTTTTTTCTTTAATCATTTTTGAAACAATATAATCGAATGTAATCTTCAGTTTCTGAATGTTGCATTTTTATAAAGAAATTTTTGTTCAATATATGTGTATGAAATGAACGATAACCATATTGTACCTATCAAACAGCGAATTAATATGTACTTTTTTTTCCTAGGGGTATAACTTTTGAGGAAGACTGCAGCGTATGTCTGAGTAGGTTGACTGGAGAACTGTACCTAACAGATTGCAGGCATTGTTTTCACAAAGAATGCATCGACAGGTGGTGCTCCAGTTCTTCCAAATGTTGTCCGATGTGTAGGACAACGTTAATTTTCGAAGGTACCTTCACTATCTTCGATACAAATTGGCAGAATGTTAATATACATCGTTTCGACAAGATGGATAGCGATGAAGAAGATGAAGAAAGTGGAGAGGAAAATGAAGAAGAGAATGAAGGAGAAAATGAAGAACAAACCAACGAGGACATTTAATGGAGAAAATATCACTCTCAAATTAAATTCTCTCTATACATTTGTATGAAGACTACTGAAAAAGTGTTCTATTCCATTGATGAATTCATGGCCTATGACTTTCAGTGAATCCTGCCTTTTAACGTGATTTCTTCTTTTTTTCTGTACATGTATTTATGTTTATTTTCATCTTCACTTGTATTTTGTTTGTTTGGATTCATGCTGTATCGTTTTATATATACATATTTTATTTTGAATTATGTTGTGTTCATATGTCATCATGATTTCTGTAAAATTTTACATCTCTGTTCGACACACCCTGTAACATTTTTGAGGGAAATGAATGAGTTATAAATTGTAATATATGTATTAGAATCATTTGTCTTTTTTTTTCATCTTATTTTTCCTAACGTTAACTAACTAAGTGTCATTTCAATCAGAAATAGCTCTCGTTTGTCTTATGAATGTGATTTATTATAAATAAAATAATTGAAAAAATACACTTATTAGGTGTACAACTTTGCTTCCGCCGTTTTGCAATAGATAACTATAGAGGTAGGTGGTAAGTGATAGTCGAAAGATCGTTCGATGTTGCTTGCTAAGCCTACAAGAGGCACTTACTACAGACGAGTTGTAACAAAATCGACTAATAATCCGAGTAATCAAACAGCTATCGGTATTGGATTGGCAATGATAGACATATATTTTTTTTATATGTAATGGAAATTTCTGATATGCTCATTCCTAATGATCCAAGAATAAGAGCCAATTTGATTGTAAGAGATAAAACGATATTCGGTATTTTATTGATCTACAAAAGTATGTTAAAGTCAGATTTTCGGCCTAAATATTAGGTGTACAACTTTGCTTCCGCCGTTTTGCAATAGATGGCTGTAGCTGTAAGGGGTAGTCGAAATAAATAGATAGTAGATGCCATACAATAAGCTTAAGTATTTGTTAACATAACGCTATCGAAATATTAGTCGATTTTTGTCTGCATCATGAAGTTATTCTCGTTTAAATATGTCAGCTCCAAATTGAAAATCTGGGCGTACGCCAATGCAGTGAAACTGTCATATCATTTATTTTCCTGGTTTCCTTGGATGAACGTTATTGATAATAATTGCAGCGAAATTCATAAAGCTATATTCCTCTATTATATTCATAAAACCCTCAAAAAAGGGGTAACTTAACCATAGTACTAATAAATGGTACCACGGTACCAATATGGGTTCATTTGAAAACATTGAGTGTTACCCAAAAAACGATTACGATGAACTTTATTTGCTCATAAAAAACGCAATTTAGTGTTTTTGACGGGATTTCGATTTTTCTAGTATTAGACAGGTCAATTGGAATAAATCGGAATCATCGTGGCACACTCAAATGGAAAACTAAAAATTGAATTATAAAAAAATTTTGACGTTTGAAATGTCACTTATGTGGTATCATTGGATTCAAAAAATTATACAGATTTCAAAAATGTTATAATATACAGGGTGTTCCACTTGAAAATCGAGAGTTGGTATCACTTCCGGCGAAACAGGAAGTGAAAAAAAATCATTTGTAGATTAAAAAGTGTCGCTTATTATGTATATTATGTATTATTAATTTTTAGTAACGTTTATTATTTTAACGTGAAATCTAAAGAAGCGACTAAGTAGGAAAAAAATTTAATTTGAAGAATAAAAAAAAGATGAAATATAATGACTGTCATTCAATTCTCGATTTAAAATGAATTTCGAACAAGTAGAAACCAAGCCAATCCACAGTATTGTTTAGAATTAGGATAAAATATATCAAAATGAAAAAATTGTTTTCCGAGAAGTAAATAAAGTATTTTCACAGCCTTGAAGTCACAGATAAAGGCCACTCCTACTGTTTTTTTTGAGCTGATTCGCGTGTAAGCTTCTCCTACTATCGGTCTATTTGATTGGAGATGGTTGAAATATGTGCAGTCAGTTTTTGATAATTACCTGAAGCTCGCAAGATTTGGTGTTTAAACACGAAATCCAACAATAATCCAAAGCCAGTTTGAGGTCGTTTATACAAGAAATTCGTAATTGCCTCTGAAAAGATAAATGATTGTTTTATTGTTGGTTTTTTTCATTCAGACTCAAGGCAATTATCTTGTCTATGTCTGTGACCTTTTTCATTGAGGAGAAATTTAAAAACTATGAAATTTGTGACAAGAAGTAAATAATACAACTCATTGTAGCTTTTCATCGGAAAAATTTATCTAGGATCAATCGAGTAATTTGAAAAGGAAAAAATTTTATTCGAATGTCTATGAGTATAATATGTATTTAGATATACATATACAGGGTGTGGCGTAATTAATGGATAATACTGTACTGGCGAATAGGGGAGGTCATGGCCGACCAGAAAATGTAAAGTTATGTTCAGTAAAAATATTATAGTGTTCGAGATATCGAACAATTTAATTTTTTTCTGAAAAGTGCACCTCCACTCACTAAATTCATTGTTGTGATCACAAATCTTGTTATTTCTTTGAGCATTGTTTTTCATTTTACTCTCAAATATCTGTACTATGAGATAAACTACCAAATTCCTAACATCTTGCTTAATTAAGAGAAGAAAAGTATGATAATCCTGATGTTTGCACTTTTTAGAAAAAAATGAAATTGTCCGATATCTCGAAAACTATGATATTTTTACTGAACAAAATTTTCTGGTCGGCCAACACCTCCCCTATTCGCCAGTACAGGATTATCCATTAATTACGCCACACCCTGTATGTGTTTGAAATGAAAATAACCATATTGTACCTTTCAAACAGCGAATTACAACCATCTATTAGTAAGTTATTATTAAATGCCATTTCATAAGCCATGATAGCTTGACAAATAAACATTTTAAAAATTTTTTAAGAAGTCATCAAACAATAGTCACTTATCTGATAACATCATGCATAAAAAATCATTAATCCATTTTTTAATTACAAACAGATAGTTGAATAACTTTAAGAAAAAAGTATGAGAATTATTCAACTATCTATCAGTAAATAATTAAATAATGCTTTAATGACCATAACGTGATCAGATAAACATGAAAAGTTAGACGCTTTTCTCAAAGTTTTTTTGAAATGTTTATTTGTTTTATAATTTTTTTTTTCGTGGTATTTATTTATCACTGACCTCTGAACAATAAGAATTTAGTTGCTGGTATCAGGACTTAATTTAGTTTATTCACAAATTCTTATGGATACCTATGTTATCTACTAGAAAGTTAAATAATGGTTTAATGAACGTGACGTCATCAGATAACCAACAAAAGTTTGACTTAGGTACTCTTAATTTGTGTAGGTACATTTAAAATATTTATTTGTCATATTTATAATGACTTACCTAATGAGGTTGATGGCCATTCTGAAAATTCTAACTATCTTATGTATTATCAGATAAATAATTCTTGGAATGTATCTGTCAACAGATAAGAAACGAAAGTTTTACCCTTTTTTAAAATATTCATTTTTACCAGGGTGATAAAATAAATCAGATATAATTGAACGAAAATAAAAATCATATTCTCTTTTCCCATTGTTTAGGTTGAATTTTGAAACGTTCAACTAAAGAACGAAATCAGTTTGAGTAGTTTGATACTTCAAAATAAATATCGATATGTAGAATTTCAAAACTGAAATTATAATATATATTATAATTAATAACGAAAGTATTCCATAAAAATAGGAGCAAACTACTGAATATGTCGTATTTAACCTAATATTGTCACGATAAATCAGGATTTTCAACTAATGGAACTAGAGCATAATAGGTTTCCTGTGATCGAAATCATAATGCGAAAAATTAAAAAATATCGAATTTGACATTCTAAAATAAATATCGAATATTTTCGATACCTATGTAGCTGTTTCTAATTTCTGGACATCGAAAATAAAAGTTATGACTCAATATTGCTGAGAGCCCCAGAAATAAATAAAAACAATAAAATATTAATATTATTCAACGGCTGCTTTCAAATATCAGAAGGTGTTTTCAACAGGTTCTGGTCACGATAAATCAGAATTTTTGACTAATGCAACTAGATCATAATATGTTTCGTGTGGTCGAATTCAAAATGCGAAATATTTAAAAAATATCGAATTTGATGCTCTAAAATAAATATCGATATGTTGAATTTCAAATTTGAAATTCTGCTTAACGAAAATAGTCGATAAAAATGGGAGCAAACTACTAAATATGTCGTTTTCAACTGAATATCGTCATCTGAATCTTATAATTCTCCTTTATGATAGATTAGTCTATTGTGCAACAAGTGGGGAAAGTCCAACATTTCTCGCGGGTGTGGAAGTTTGTGGTACGAGCCTGAAAGGCGAGTGCCACTTATAATTAATTTATTCATAGCTATATCCTACCTTACTAACTAGATCTTCGTTATAATTTGGATTTTTCTGAGTATTAGGTACTAGAGAATAGTTTGAAATTTTTACTCTTATTACATGATGAAAACTTTAAATTAGAATATCCATGCCAAATTCAAGGTCAATATCTTGTAAAGGACAGGTGCTATGAGAAAAAACTTGAAAAAATCAAACTTCAACACCCTGTATATGGAAAACAAAGAGTTTGGGTGCACATCCTTCAATTTAGGAACACCCTGTATAAAAGCTGATTTAGAGTTTTATTCAATCCATTCGGTTTCTTTCATGCTGAATGAACCTAGTGTCATTTTGAAGTAAAAAGTGGTCCATTTTGAAGTGAAAGCTTGTATCTTTCCATGATTAACTGACATAACCTACTGAACACAAGTGACATGGAAAATATCAAAAAATTAATACACTTTGTTACTTCATATAATGTGAAAATACAAGTAAATGAATGGAGACATTTTTTATTCTATTCATTCCACCTTCAATGCATTTTGTGAAAACCCATATTAATGAACGGCAAAAAAAAATGCCGTCCCAAAATGGCGGAAGAATCTAGAAGTTCCCCCCCCCCAAAAGTGGGTCCTGGATCCGCGCCTGACTTATTTGAGTACTTAAGTGTGTTGGTACGCTTACTAGCTTAGTATCAGTTTAACAGTGCTGAAGTACCTACAGAACAGATAATTTTAAAGCTAAAAAGATGTCTTTGGATCATTTATATGAGTTCAGCTTCGAAAAGTTGTACAACGACTGTACAGAAAGGTAATGCTTTTACATCATTTTTTTCTTTAATCATTTTTGAAACAATATAATCGAATGTAATCTTCAGTTTCTGAATGTTGCATTTTTATTAAGAAATTTTTGTTCAATATATGTGTATGAAATGAACGATAACCATATTGTACCTATCAAACAGCGAATTTATATGTACTTTTTTTTCCTAGGGGTATAACTTTTGAGGAAGACTGCAGCGTATGTCTGAGTAGGTTGACTGGAGAACTGTACCTAACAGATTGCAGGCATTGTTTTCACAAAGAATGCATCGACAGGTGGTGCTCCAGTTCTTCCAAATGTTGTCCGATGTGTAGGACAACGTTAATTTTCGAAGGTACCTTCACTATCTTCGATACAAATTGGCAGAATGTTAATATACATCGTTTCGACAAGATGGATAGCGATGAAGAAGATGAAGAAAGTGGAGAGGAAAATGAAGAAGAGAATGAAGGAGAAAATGAAGAACAAACCAACGAGGACATTTAATGGAGAAAATATCACTCTCAAATTAAATTCTCTCTATACATTTGTATGAAGACTACTGAAAAAGTGTTCTATTCCATTGATGAATTCATGGCCTATGACTTTCAGTGAATCCTGCCTTTTAACGTGATTTCTTCTTTTTTTCTGTACATGTATTTATGTTTATTTTCATCTTCACTTGTATTTTGTTTGTTTGGATTCATGCTGTATCGTTCTATATATACATATTTTATTTTGAATTATGTTGTGTTCATATGTCATCATGATTTCTGTAAAATTTTACATCTCTGTTCGACACACCCTGTAACATTTTTGAGGGAAATGAATGAGTTATAAATTGTAATATATGTATTAGAATCATTTGTCTTTTTTTTTCATCTTATTTTTCCTAACGTTAACTAACTAAGTGTCATTTCAATCAGAAATAGCTCTCGTTTGTCTTATGAATGTGATTTATTATAAATAAAATAATTGAAAAAATACACTTATTAGGTGTACAACTTTGCTTCCGCCGTTTTGCAATAGATAACTATAGAGGTAGGTGGTAAGTGATAGTCGAAAGATCGTTCGATGTTGCTTGCTAAGCCTACAAGAGGCACTTACTACAGACGAGTTGTAACAAAATCGACTAATAATCCGAGTAATCAAACAGCTATCGGTATTGGATTGGCAATGATAGACATATATTTTTTTTATATGTAATGGAAATTTCTGATATGCTCATTCCTAATGATCCAAGAATAAGAGCCAATTTGATTGTAAGAGATAAAACGATATTCGGTATTTTATTGATCTACAAAAGTATGTTAAAGTCAGATTTTCGGCCTAAATATTAGGTGTACAACTTTGCTTCCGCCGTTTTGCAATAGATGGCTGTAGCTGTAAGGGGTAGTCGAAATAAATAGATAGTAGATGCCATACAATAAGCTTAAGTATTTGTTAACATAACGCTATCGAAATATTAGTCGATTTTTGTCTGCATCATGAAGTTATTCTCGTTTAAATATGTCAGCTCCAAATTGAAAATCTGGGCGTACGCCAATGCAGTGAAACTGTCATATCATTTATTTTCCTGGTTTCCTTGGATGAACGTTATTGATAATAATTGCAGCGAAATTCATAAAGCTATATTCCTCTATTATATTCATAAAACCCTCAAAAAAGGGGTAACTTAACCATAGTACTAATAAATGGTACCACGGTACCAATATGGGTTCATTTGAAAACATTGAGTGTTACCCAAAAAACGATTACGATGAACTTTATTTGCTCATAAAAAACGCAATTTAGTGTTTTTGACGGGATTTCGATTTTTCTAGTATTAGACAGGTCAATTGGAATAAATCGGAATCATCGTGGCACACTCAAATGGAAAACTAAAAATTGAATTATAAAAAAATTTTGACGTTTGAAATGTCACTTATGTGGTATCATTGGATTCAAAAAATTATACAGATTTCAAAAATGTTATAATATACAGGGTGTTCCACTTGAAAATCGAGAGTTGGTATCACTTCCGGCGAAACAGGAAGTGAAAAAAAATCATTTGTAGATTAAAAAGTGTCGCTTATTATGTATATTATGTATTATTAATTTTTAGTAACGTTTATTATTTTAACGTGAAATCTAAAGAAGCGACTAAGTAGGAAAAAAATTTAATTTGAAGAATAAAAAAAAGATGAAATATAATGACTGTCATTCAATTCTCGATTTAAAATGAATTTCGAACAAGTAGAAACCAAGCCAATCCACAGTATTGTTTAGAATTAGGATAAAATATATCAAAATGAAAAAATTGTTTTCCGAGAAGTAAATAAAGTATTTTCACAGCCTTGAAGTCACAGATAAAGGCCACTCCTACTGTTTTTTTTGAGCTGATTCGCGTGTAAGCTTCTCCTACTATCGGTCTATTTGATTGGAGATGGTTGAAATATGTGCAGTCAGTTTTTGATAATTACCTGAAGCTCGCAAGATTTGGTGTTTAAACACGAAATCCAACAATAATCCAAAGCCAGTTTGAGGTCGTTTATACAAGAAATTCGTAATTGCCTCTGAAAAGATAAATGATTGTTTTATTGTTGGTTTTTTTCATTCAGACTCAAGGCAATTATCTTGTCTATGTCTGTGACCTTTTTCATTGAGGAGAAATTTAAAAACTATGAAATTTGTGACAAGAAGTAAAAAATACAACTCATTGTAGCTTTTCATCGGAAAAATTTATCTAGGATCAATCGAGTAATTTGAAAAGGAAAAAATTTTATTCGAATGTCTATGAGTATAATATGTATTTAGATATACATATACAGGGTGTGGCGTAATTAATGGATAATACTGTACTGGCGAATAGGGGAGGTCATGGCCGACCAGAAAATGTAAAGTTATGTTCAGTAAAAATATTATAGTGTTCGAGATATCGAACAATTTAATTTTTTTCTGAAAAGTGCACCTCCACTCACTAAATTCATTGTTGTGATCACAAATCTTGTTATTTCTTTGAGCATTGTTTTTCATTTTACTCTCAAATATCTGTACTATGAGATAAACTACCAAATTCCTACCATCTTGCTTAATTAAGAGAAGAAAAGTATGATAATCCTGATGTTTGCACTTTTTAGAAAAAAATGAAATTGTCCGATATCTCGAAAACTATGATATTTTTACTGAACAAAATTTTCTGGTCGGCCAACACCTCCCCTATTCGCCAGTACAGGATTATCCATTAATTACGCCACACCCTGTATGTGTTTGAAATGAAAATAACCATATTGTACCTTTCAAACAGCGAATTACAACCATCTATTAGTAAGTTATTATTAAATGCCATTTCATAAGCCATGATAGCTTGACAAATAAACATTTTAAAAATTTTTTAAGAAGTCATCAAACAATAGTCACTTATCTGATAACATCATGCATAAAAAATCATTAATCCATTTTTTAATTACAAACAGATAGTTGAATAACTTTAAGAAAAAAGTATGAGAATTATTCAACTATCTATCAGTAAATAATTAAATAATGCTTTAATGACCATAACGTGATCAGATAAACATGAAAAGTTAGACGCTTTTCTCAAAGTTTTTTTGAAATGTTTATTTGTTTTATAATTTTTTTTTTCGTGGTATTTATTTATCACTGACCTCTGAACAATAAGAATTTAGTTGCTGGTATCAGGACTTAATTTAGTTTATTCACAAATTCTTATGGATACCTATGTTATCTACTAGAAAGTTAAATAATGGTTTAATGAACGTGACGTCATCAGATAACCAACAAAAGTTTGACTTAGGTACTCTTAATTTGTGTAGGTACATTTAAAATATTTATTTGTCATATTTATAATGACTTACCTAATGAGGTTGATGGCCATTCTGAAAATTCTAACTATCTTATGTATTATCAGATGAATAATTCTTGGAATGTATCTGTCAACAGATAAGAAACGAAAGTTTTACCCTTTTTTAAAATATTCATTTTTACCAGGGTGATAAAATAAATCAGATATAATTGAACGAAAATAAAAATCATATTCTCTTTTCCCATTGTTTAGGTTGAATTTTGAAACGTTCAACTAAAGAACGAAATCAGTTTGAGTAGTTTGATACTTCAAAATAAATATCGATATGTAGAATTTCAAAACTGAAATTATAATATATATTATAATTAATAACGAAAGTATTCCATAAAAATAGGAGCAAACTACTGAATATGTCGTATTTAACCTAATATTGTCACGATAAATCAGGATTTTCAACTAATGGAACTAGAGCATAATAGGTTTCCTGTGATCGAAATCATAATGCGAAAAATTAAAAAATATCGAATTTGACATTCTAAAATAAATATCGAATATTTTCGATACCTATGTAGCTGTTTCTAATTTCTGGACATCGAAAATAAAAGTTATGACTCAATATTGCTGAGAGCCCCAGAAATAAATAAAAAAAATAAAATATTAATATTATTCAACGGCTGCTTTCAAATATCAGAAGGTGTTTTCAACAGGTTCTGGTCACGATAAATCAGAATTTTTGACTAATGCAACTAGATCATAATATGTTTCGTGTGGTCGAATTCAAAATGCGAAATATTTAAAAAATATCGAATTTGATGCTCCAAAATAAATATCGATATGTAGAATTTCAAATTTGGAATTCTGCTTAACGAAAATACTCGATAAAAATGGGAGCAAACTACTAAATATGTCGTTTTCAACTGAATATCGTCATCTGAATCTTATAATTCTCCTTTATGATAGATTAGTCTATTGTGCAACAAGTGGGGAAAGTCCAACATTTCTCGCGGGTGTGGAAGTTTGTGGTACGAGCCTGAAAGGCGAGTGCCACTTATAATTAATTTATTCATAGCTATATCATACCTTACTAACTAGATCTTCGTTATAATTTGGATTTTTCTGAGTATTAGGTACTAGAGAATAGTTTGAAATTTTTACTCTTATTACATGATGAAAACTTTAAATTAGAATATCCATGCCAAATTCAAGGTCAATATATTGTAAAGGACAGGTGCTATGAGAAAAAACTTGAAAAAATCAAACTTCAACACCCTGTATATGGAAAACAAAGAGTTTGGGTGCACATCCTTCAATTTAGGAACACCCTGTATAAAAGCTGATTTAGAGTTTTATTCAATCCATTCGGTTTCTTTCATGCTGAATGAACCTAGTGTCATTTTGAAGTAAAAAGTGGTCCATTTTGAAGTGAAAGCTTGTATCTTTCCATGATTAACTGACATAACCTACTGAACACAAGTGACATGGAAAATATCATAAAATTAATACACTTTGTTACTTCATATAATGTGAAAATACAAGTAAATGAATGGAGACATTTTTTATTCTATTCATTCCACCTTCAATGCATTTTGTGAAAACCCATATTAATGAACGGCAAAAAAAAATGCCGTCCCAAAATGGCGGAAGAATCTAGAAGTTCCCCCCCCCCAAAAGTGGGTCCTGGATCCGCGCCTGACTTATTTGAGTACTTAAGTGTGTTGGTACGCTTACTAGCTTAGTATCAGTTTAACAGTGCTGAAGTACCTACAGAACAGATAATTTTAAAGCTAAAAAGATGTCTTTGGATCATTTATATGAGTTCAGCTTCGAAAAGTTGTACAACGACTGTACAGAAAGGTAATGCTTTTACATCATTTTTTTCTTTAATCATTTTTGAAACAATATAATCGAATGTAATCTTCAGTTTCTGAATGTTGCATTTTTATAAAGAAATTTTTGTTCAATATATGTGTATGAAATGAACGATAACCATATTGTACCTATCAAACAGCGAATTAATATGTACTTTTTTTTCCTAGGGGTATAACTTTTGAGGAAGACTGCAGCGTATGTCTGAGTAGGTTGACTGGAGAACTGTACCTAACAGATTGCAGGCATTGTTTTCACAAAGAATGCATCGACAGGTGGTGCTCCAGTTCTTCCAAATGTTGTCCGATGTGTAGGACAACGTTAATTTTCGAAGGTACCTTCACTATCTTCGATACAAATTGGCAGAATGTTAATATACATCGTTTCGACAAGATGGATAGCGATGAAGAAGATGAAGAAAGTGGAGAGGAAAATGAAGAAGAGAATGAAGGAGAAAATGAAGAACAAACCAACGAGGACATTTAATGGAGAAAATATCACTCTCAAATTAAATTCTCTCTATACATTTGTATGAAGACTACTGAAAAAGTGTTCTATTCCATTGATGAATTCATGGCCTATGACTTTCAGTGAATCCTGCCTTTTAACGTGATTTCTTCTTTTTTTCTGTACATGTATTTATGTTTATTTTCATCTTCACTTGTATTTTGTTTGTTTGGATTCATGCTGTATCGTTTTATATATACATATTTTATTTTGAATTATGTTGTGTTCATATGTCATCATGATTTCTGTAAAATTTTACATCTCTGTTCGACACACCCTGTAACATTTTTGAGGGAAATGAATGAGTTATAAATTGTAATATATGTATTAGAATCATTTGTCTTTTTTTTTCATCTTATTTTTCCTAACGTTAACTAACTAAGTGTCATTTCAATCAGAAATAGCTCTCGTTTGTCTTATGAATGTGATTTATTATAAATAAAATAATTGAAAAAATACACTTATTAGGTGTACAACTTTGCTTCCGCCGTTTTGCAATAGATAACTATAGAGGTAGGTGGTAAGTGATAGTCGAAAGATCGTTCGATGTTGCTTGCTAAGCCTACAAGAGGCACTTACTACAGACGAGTTGTAACAAAATCGACTAATAATCCGAGTAATCAAACAGCTATCGGTATTGGATTGGCAATGATAGACATATATTTTTTTTATATGTAATGGAAATTTCTGATATGCTCATTCCTAATGATCCAAGAATAAGAGCCAATTTGATTGTAAGAGATAAAACGATATTCGGTATTTTATTGATCTACAAAAGTATGTTAAAGTCAGATTTTCGGCCTAAATATTAGGTGTACAACTTTGCTTCCGCCGTTTTGCAATAGATGGCTGTAGCTGTAAGGGGTAGTCGAAATAAATAGATAGTAGATGCCATACAATAAGCTTAAGTATTTGTTAACATAACGCTATCGAAATATTAGTCGATTTTTGTCTGCATCATGAAGTTATTCTCGTTTAAATATGTCAGCTCCAAATTGAAAATCTGGGCGTACGCCAATGCAGTGAAACTGTCATATCATTTATTTTCCTGGTTTCCTTGGATGAACGTTATTGATAATAATTGCAGCGAAATTCATAAAGCTATATTCCTCTATTATATTCATAAAACCCTCAAAAAAGGGGTAACTTAACCATAGTACTAATAAATGGTACCACGGTACCAATATGGGTTCATTTGAAAACATTGAGTGTTACCCAAAAAACGATTACGATGAACTTTATTTGCTCATAAAAAACGCAATTTAGTGTTTTTGACGGGATTTCGATTTTTCTAGTATTAGACAGGTCAATTGGAATAAATCGGAATCATCGTGGCACACTCAAATGGAAAACTAAAAATTGAATTATAAAAAAATTTTGACGTTTGAAATGTCACTTATGTGGTATCATTGGATTCAAAAAATTATACAGATTTCAAAAATGTTATAATATACAGGGTGTTCCACTTGAAAATCGAGAGTTGGTATCACTTCCGGCGAAACAGGAAGTGAAAAAAAATCATTTGTAGATTAAAAAGTGTCGCTTATTATGTATATTATGTATTATTAATTTTTAGTAACGTTTATTATTTTAACGTGAAATCTAAAGAAGCGACTAAGTAGGAAAAAAATTTAATTTGAAGAATAAAAAAAAGATGAAATATAATGACTGTCATTCAATTCTCGATTTAAAATGAATTTCGAACAAGTAGAAACCAAGCCAATCCACAGTATTGTTTAGAATTAGGATAAAATATATCAAAATGAAAAAATTGTTTTCCGAGAAGTAAATAAAGTATTTTCACAGCCTTGAAGTCACAGATAAAGGCCACTCCTACTGTTTTTTTTGAGCTGATTCGCGTGTAAGCTTCTCCTACTATCGGTCTACTTGATTGGAGATGGTTGAAATATGTGCAGTCAGTTTTTGATAATTACCTGAAGCTCGCAAGATTTGGTGTTTAAACACGAAATCCAACAATAATCCAAAGCCAGTTTGAGGTCGTTTATACAAGAAATTCGTAATTGCCTCTGAAAAGATAAATGATTGTTTTATTGTTGGTTTTTTTCATTCAGACTCAAGGCAATTATCTTGTCTATGTCTGTGACCTTTTTCATTGAGGAGAAATTTAAAAACTATGAAATTTGTGACAAGAAGTAAATAATACAACTCATTGTAGCTTTTCATCGGAAAAATTTATCTAGGATCAATCGAGTAATTTGAAAAGGAAAAAATTTTATTCGAATGTCTATGAGTATAATATGTATTTAGATATACATATACAGGGTGTGGCGTAATTAATGGATAATACTGTACTGGCGAATAGGGGAGGTCATGGCCGACCAGAAAATGTAAAGTTATGTTCAGTAAAAATATTATAGTGTTCGAGATATCGAACAATTTAATTTTTTTCTGAAAAGTGCACCTCCACTCACTAAATTCATTGTTGTGATCACAAATCTTGTTATTTCTTTGAGCATTGTTTTTCATTTTACTCTCAAATATCTGTACTATGAGATAAACTACCAAATTCCTACCATCTTGCTTAATTAAGAGAAGAAAAGTATGATAATCCTGATGTTTGCACTTTTTAGAAAAAAATGAAATTGTCCGATATCTCGAAAACTATGATATTTTTACTGAACAAAATTTTCTGGTCGGCCAACACCTCCCCTATTCGCCAGTACAGGATTATCCATTAATTACGCCACACCCTGTATGTGTTTGAAATGAAAATAACCATATTGTACCTTTCAAACAGCGAATTACAACCATCTATTAGTAAGTTATTATTAAATGCCATTTCATAAGCCATGATAGCTTGACAAATAAACATTTTAAAAATTTTTTAAGAAGTCATCAAACAATAGTCACTTATCTGATAACATCATGCATAAAAAATCATTAATCCATTTTTTAATTACAAACAGATAGTTGAATAACTTTAAGAAAAAAGTATGAGAATTATTCAACTATCTATCAGTAAATAATTAAATAATGCTTTAATGACCATAACGTGATCAGATAAACATGAAAAGTTAGACGCTTTTCTCAAAGTTTTTTTGAAATGTTTATTTGTTTTATAATTTTTTTTTTCGTGGTATTTATTTATCACTGACCTCTGAACAATAAGAATTTAGTTGCTGGTATCAGGACTTAATTTAGTTTATTCACAAATTCTTATGGATACCTATGTTATCTACTAGAAAGTTAAATAATGGTTTAATGAACGTGACGTCATCAGATAACCAACAAAAGTTTGACTTAGGTACTCTTAATTTGTGTAGGTACATTTAAAATATTTATTTGTCATATTTATAATGACTTACCTAATGAGGTTGATGGCCATTCTGAAAATTCTAACTATCTTATGTATTATCAGATGAATAATTCTTGGAATGTATCTGTCAACAGATAAGAAACGAAAGTTTTACCCTTTTTTAAAATATTCATTTTTACCAGGGTGATAAAATAAATCAGATATAATTGAACGAAAATAAAAATCATATTCTCTTTTCCCATTGTTTAGGTTGAATTTTGAAACGTTCAACTAAAGAACGAAATCAGTTTGAGTAGTTTGATACTTCAAAATAAATATCGATATGTAGAATTTCAAAACTGAAATTATAATATATATTATAATTAATAACGAAAGTATTCCATAAAAATAGGAGCAAACTACTGAATATGTCGTATTTAACCTAATATTGTCACGATAAATCAGGATTTTCAACTAATGGAACTAGAGCATAATAGGTTTCCTGTGATCGAAATCATAATGCGAAAAATTAAAAAATATCGAATTTGACATTCTAAAATAAATATCGAATATTTTCGATACCTATGTAGCTGTTTCTAATTTCTGGACATCGAAAATAAAAGTTATGACTCAATATTGCTGAGAGCCCCAGAAATAAATAAAAAAAATAAAATATTAATATTATTCAACGGCTGCTTTCAAATATCAGAAGGTGTTTTCAACAGGTTCTGGTCACGATAAATCAGAATTTTTGACTAATGCAACTAGATCATAATATGTTTCGTGTGGTCGAATTCAAAATGCGAAATATTTAAAAAATATCGAATTTGATGCTCTAAAATAAATATCGATATGTACAATTTCAAATTTGAAATTCTGCTTAACGAAAATACTCGATAAAAATGGGAGCAAACTACTAAATATGTCGTTTTCAACTGAATCTCGTCATCTGAATCTTATAATTCTCCTTTATGATAGATTAGTCTATTGTGCAACAAGTGGGGAAAGTCCAACATTTCTCGCGGGTGTGGAAGTTTGTGGTACGAGCCTGAAAGGCGAGTGCCACTTATAATTAATTTATTCATAGCTATATCCTACCTTACTAACTAGATCTTCGTTATAATTTGGATTTTTCTGAGTATTAGGTACTAGAAAATAGTTTGAAATTTTTACTCTTATTACATGATGAAAACTTTAAATTAGAATATCCATGCCAAATTCAAGGTCAATATTTTGTAAAGGACAGGTGCTATGAGAAAAAACTTGAAAAAATCAAACTTCAACACCCTGTATATGGAAAACAAAGAGTTTGGGTGCACATCCTTCAATTTAGGAACACCCTGTATAAAAGCTGATTTAGAGTTTTATTCAATCCATTCGGTTTCTTTCATGCTGAATGAACCTAGTGTCATTTTGAAGTAAAAAGTGGTCCATTTTGAAGTGAAAACTTGTATCTTTCCATGATTAACTGACATAACCTACTGAACACAAGTGACATGGAAAATATCAAAAAATTAATACACTTTGTTACTTCATATAATGTGAAAATACAAGTAAATGAATGGAGACATTTTTTATTCTATTCATTCCACCTTCAATGCATTTTGTGAAAACCCATATTAATGAACGGCAAAAAAAAATGCCGTCCCAAAATGGCGGAAGAATCTAGAAGTTCCCCCCCCCCAAAAGTGGGTCCTGGATCCGCGCCTGACTTATTTGAGTACTTAAGTGTGTTGGTACGCTTACTAGCTTAGTATCAGTTTAACAGTGCTGAAGTACCTACAGAACAGATAATTTTAAAGCTAAAAAGATGTCTTTGGATCATTTATATGAGTTCAGCTTCGAAAAGTTGTACAACGACTGTACAGAAAGGTAATGCTTTTACATCATTTTTTTCTTTAATCATTTTTGAAACAATATAATCGAATGTAATCTTCAGTTTCTGAATGTTGCATTTTTATAAAGAAATTTTTGTTCAATATATGTGTATGAAATGAACGATAACCATATTGTACCTATCAAACAGCGAATTAATATGTACTTTTTTTTCCTAGGGGTATAACTTTTGAGGAAGACTGCAGCGTATGTCTGAGTAGGTTGACTGGAGAACTGTACCTAACAGATTGCAGGCATTGTTTTCACAAAGAATGCATCGACAGGTGGTGCTCCAGTTCTTCCAAATGTTGTCCGATGTGTAGGACAACGTTAATTTTCGAAGGTACCTTCACTATCTTCGATACAAATTGGCAGAATGTTAATATACATCGTTTCGACAAGATGGATAGCGATGAAGAAGATGAAGAAAGTGGAGAGGAAAATGAAGAAGAGAATGAAGGAGAAAATGAAGAACAAACCAACGAGGACATTTAATGGAGAAAATATCACTCTCAAATTAAATTCTCTCTATACATTTGTATGAAGACTACTGAAAAAGTGTTCTATTCCATTGATGAATTCATGGCCTATGACTTTCAGTGAATCCTGCCTTTTAACGTGATTTCTTCTTTTTTTCTGTACATGTATTTATGTTTATTTTCATCTTCACTTGTATTTTGTTTGTTTGGATTCATGCTGTATCGTTTTATATATACATATTTTATTTTGAATTATGTTGTGTTCATATGTCATCATGATTTCTGTAAAATTTTACATCTCTGTTCGACACACCCTGTAACATTTTTGAGGGAAATGAATGAGTTATAAATTGTAATATATGTATTAGAATCATTTGTCTTTTTTTTTCATCTTATTTTTCCTAACGTTAACTAACTAAGTGTCATTTCAATCAGAAATAGCTCTCGTTTGTCTTATGAATGTGATTTATTATAAATAAAATAATTGAAAAAATACACTTATTAGGTGTACAACTTTGCTTCCGCCGTTTTGCAATAGATAACTATAGAGGTAGGTGGTAAGTGATAGTCGAAAGATCGTTCGATGTTGCTTGCTAAGCCTACAAGAGGCACTTACTACAGACGAGTTGTAACAAAATCGACTAATAATCCGAGTAATCAAACAGCTATCGGTATTGGATTGGCAATGATAGACATATATTTTTTTTATATGTAATGGAAATTTCTGATATGCTCATTCCTAATGATCCAAGAATAAGAGCCAATTTGATTGTAAGAGATAAAACGATATTCGGTATTTTATTGATCTACAAAAGTATGTTAAAGTCAGATTTTCGGCCTAAATATTAGGTGTACAACTTTGCTTCCGCCGTTTTGCAATAGATGGCTGTAGCTGTAAGGGGTAGTCGAAATAAATAGATAGTAGATGCCATACAATAAGCTTAAGTATTTGTTAACATAACGCTATCGAAATATTAGTCGATTTTTGTCTGCATCATGAAGTTATTCTCGTTTAAATATGTCAGCTCCAAATTGAAAATCTGGGCGTACGCCAATGCAGTGAAACTGTCATATCATTTATTTTCCTGGTTTCCTTGGATGAACGTTATTGATAATAATTGCAGCGAAATTCATAAAGCTATATTCCTCTATTATATTCATAAAACCCTCAAAAAAGGGGTAACTTAACCATAGTACTAATAAATGGTACCACGGTACCAATATGGGTTCATTTGAAAACATTGAGTGTTACCCAAAAAACGATTACGATGAACTTTATTTGCTCATAAAAAACGCAATTTAGTGTTTTTGACGGGATTTCGATTTTTCTAGTATTAGACAGGTCAATTGGAATAAATCGGAATCATCGTGGCACACTCAAATGGAAAACTAAAAATTGAATTATAAAAAAATTTTGACGTTTGAAATGTCACTTATGTGGTATCATTGGATTCAAAAAATTATACAGATTTCAAAAATGTTATAATATACAGGGTGTTCCACTTGAAAATCGAGAGTTGGTATCACTTCCGGCGAAACAGGAAGTGAAAAAAAATCATTTGTAGATTAAAAAGTGTCGCTTATTATGTATATTATGTATTATTAATTTTTAGTAACGTTTATTATTTTAACGTGAAATCTAAAGAAGCGACTAAGTAGGAAAAAAATTTAATTTGAAGAATAAAAAAAAGATGAAATATAATGACTGTCATTCAATTTTCGATTTAAAATGAATTTCGAACAAGTAGAAACCAAGCCAATCCACAGTATTGTTTAGAATTAGGATAAAATATATCAAAATGAAAAAATTGTTTTCCGAGAAGTAAATAAAGTATTTTCACAGCCTTGAAGTCACAGATAAAGGCCACTCCTACTGTTTTTTTTGAGCTGATTCGCGTGTAAGCTTCTCCTACTATCGGTCTATTTGATTGGAGATGGTTGAAATATGTGCAGTCAGTTTTTGATAATTACCTGAAGCTCGCAAGATTTGGTGTTTAAACACGAAATCCAACAATAATCCAAAGCCAGTTTGAGGTCGTTTATACAAGAAATTCGTAATTGCCTCTGAAAAGATAAATGATTGTTTTATTGTTGGTTTTTTTCATTCAGACTCAAGGCAATTATCTTGTCTATGTCTGTGACCTTTTTCATTGAGGAGAAATTTAAAAACTATGAAATTTGTGACAAGAAGTAAATAATACAACTCATTGTAGCTTTTCATCGGAAAAATTTATCTAGGATCAATCGAGTAATTTGAAAAGGAAAAAATTTTATTCGAATGTCTATAAGTATAATATGTATTTAGATATACATATACAGGGTGTGGCGTAATTAATGGATAATACTGTACTGGCGAATAGGGGAGGTCATGGCCGACCAGAAAATGTAAAGTTATGTTCAGTAAAAATATTATAGTGTTCGAGATATCGAACAATTTAATTTTTTTCTGAAAAGTGCACCTTCACTCACTAAATTCATTGTTGTGATCACAAATCTTGTTATTTCTTTGAGCATTGTTTTTCATTTTACTCTCAAATATCTGTACTATGAGATAAACTACCAAATTCCTACCATCTTGCTTAATTAAGAGAAGAAAAGTATGATAATCCTGATGTTTGCACTTTTTAGAAAAAAATGAAATTGTCCGATATCTCGAAAACTATGATATTTTTACTGAACAAAATTTTCTGGTCGGCCAACACCTCCCCTATTCGCCAGTACAGGATTATCCATTAATTACGCCACACCCTGTATGTGTTTGAAATGAAAATAACCATATTGTACCTTTCAAACAGCGAATTACAACCATCTATTAGTAAGTTATTATTAAATGCCATTTCATAAGCCATGATAGCTTGACAAATAAACATTTTAAAAATTTTTTAAGAAGTCATCAAACAATAGTCACTTATCTGATAACATCATGCATAAAAAATCATTAATCCATTTTTTAATTACAAACAGATAGTTGAATAACTTTAAGAAAAAAGTATGAGAATTATTCAACTATCTATCAGTAAATAATTAAATAATGCTTTAATGACCATAACGTGATCAGATAAACATGAAAAGTTAGACGCTTTTCTCAAAGTTTTTTTGAAATGTTTATTTGTTTTATAATTTTTTTTTTCGTGGTATTTATTTATCACTGACCTCTGAACAATAAGAATTTAGTTGCTGGTATCAGGACTTAATTTAGTTTATTCACAAATTCTTATGGATACCTATGTTATCTACTAGAAAGTTAAATAATGGTTTAATGAACGTGACGTCATCAGATAACCAACAAAAGTTTGACTTAGGTACTCTTAATTTGTGTAGGTACATTTGAAATATTTATTTGTCATATTTATAATGACTTACCTAATGAGGTTGATGGCCATTCTGAAAATTCTAACTATCTTATGTATTATCAGATGAATAATTCTTGGAATGTATCTGTCAACAGATAAGAAACGAAAGTTTTACCCTTTTTTAAAATATTCATTTTTACCAGGGTGATAAAATAAATCAGATATAATTGAACGAAAATAAAAATCATATTCTCTTTTCCCATTGTTTAGGTTGAATTTTGAAACGTTCAACTAAAGAACGAAATCAGTTTGAGTAGTTTGATACTTCAAAATAAATATCGATATGTAGAATTTCAAAACTGAAATTATAATATATATTATAATTAATAACGAAAGTATTCCATAAAAATAGGAGCAAACTACTGAATATGTCGTATTTAACCTAATATTGTCACGATAAATCAGGATTTTCAACTAATGGAACTAGAGCATAATAGGTTTCCTGTGATCGAAATCATAATGCGAAAAATTAAAAAATATCGAATTTGACATTCTAAAATAAATATCGAATATTTTCGATACCTATGTAGCTGTTTCTAATTTCTGGACATCGAAAATAAAAGTTATGACTCAATATTGCTGAGAGCCCCAGAAATAAATAAAAAAAATAAAATATTAATATTATTCAACGGCTGCTTTCAAATATCAGAAGGTGTTTTCAACAGGTTCTGGTCACGATAAATCAGAATTTTTGACTAATGCAACTAGATCATAATATGTTTCGTGTGGTCGAATTCAAAATGCGAAATATTTAAAAAATATCGAATTTGATGCTCTAAAATAAATATCGATATGTAGAATTTCAAATTTGGAATTCTGCTTAACGAAAATACTCGATAAAAATGGGAGCAAACTACTAAATATGTCGTTTTCAACTGAATATCGTCATCTGAATCTTATAATTCTCCTTTATGATAGATTAGTCTATTGTGCAACAAGTGGGGAAAGTCCAACATTTCTCGCGGGTGTGGAAGTTTGTGGTACGAGCCTGAAAGGCGAGTGCCACTTATAATTAATTTATTCATAGCTATATCATACCTTACTAACTAGATCTTCGTTATAATTTGGATTTTTCTGAGTATTAGGTACTAGAGAATAGTTTGAAATTTTTACTCTTATTACATGATGAAAACTTTAAATTAGAATATCCATGCCAAATTCAAGGTCAATATATTGTAAAGGACAGGTGCTATGAGAAAAAACTTGAAAAAATCAAACTTCAACACCCTGTATATGGAAAACAAAGAGTTTGGGTGCACATCCTTCAATTTAGGAACACCCTGTATAAAAGCTGATTTAGAGTTTTATTCAATCCATTCGGTTTCTTTCATGCTGAATGAACCTAGTGTCATTTTGAAGTAAAAAGTGGTCCATTTTGAAGTGAAAGCTTGTATCTTTCCATGATTAACTGACATAACCTACTGAAGACAAGTGACATGGAAAATATCAAAAAATTAATACACTTTGTTACTTCATATAATGTGAAAATACAAGTAAATGAATGGAGACATTTTTTATTCTATTCATTCCACCTTCAATGCATTTTGTGAAAACCCATATTAATGAACGGCAAAAAAAAATGCCGTCCCAAAATGGCGGAAGAATCTAGAAGTTCCCCCCCCCCCAAAAGTGGGTCCTGGATCCGCGCCTGACTTATTTGAGTACTTAAGTGTGTTGGTACGCTTACTAGCTTAGTATCAGTTTAACAGTGCTGAAGTACCTACAGAACAGATAATTTTAAAGCTAAAAAGATGTCTTTGGATCATTTATATGAGTTCAGCTTCGAAAAGTTGTACAACGACTGTTCAGAAAGGTAATGCTTTTACATCATTTTTTTCTTTAATCATTTTTGAAACAATATAATCGAATGTAATCTTCAGTTTCTGAATGTTGCATTTTTATAAAGAAATTTTTGTTCAATATATGTGTATGAAATGAACGATAACCATATTGTACCTATCAAACAGCGAATTAATATGTACTTTTTTTTCCTAGGGGTATAACTTTTGAGGAAGACTGCAGCGTATGTCTGAGTAGGTTGACTGGAGAACTGTACCTAACAGATTGCAGGCATTGTTTTCACAAAGAATGCATCGACAGGTGGTGCTCCAGTTCTTCCAAATGTTGTCCGATGTGTAGGACAACGTTAATTTTCGAAGGTACCTTCACTATCTTCGATACAAATTGGCAGAATGTTAATATACATCGTTTCGACAAGATGGATAGCGATGAAGAAGATGAAGAAAGTGGAGAGGAAAATGAAGAAGAGAATGAAGGAGAAAATGAAGAACAAACCAACGAGGACATTTAATGGAGAAAATATCACTCTCAAATTAAATTCTCTCTATACATTTGTATGAAGACTACTGAAAAAGTGTTCTATTCCATTGATGAATTCATGGCCTATGACTTTCAGTGAATCCTGCCTTTTAACGTGATTTCTTCTTTTTTTCTGTACATGTATTTATGTTTATTTTCATCTTCACTTGTATTTTGTTTGTTTGGATTCATGCTGTATCGTTTTATATATACATATTTTATTTTGAATTATGTTGTGTTCATATGTCATCATGATTTCTGTAAAATTTTACATCTCTGTTCGACACACCCTGTAACATTTTTGAGGGAAATGAATGAGTTATAAATTGTAATATATGTATTAGAATCATTTGTCTTTTTTTTTCATCTTATTTTTCCTAACGTTAACTAACTAAGTGTCATTTCAATCAGAAATAGCTCTCGTTTGTCTTATGAATGTGATTTATTATAAATAAAATAATTGAAAAAATACACTTATTAGGTGTACAACTTTGCTTCCGCCGTTTTGCAATAGATAACTATAGAGGTAGGTGGTAAGTGATAGTCGAAAGATCGTTCGATGTTGCTTGCTAAGCCTACAAGAGGCACTTACTACAGACGAGTTGTAACAAAATCGACTAATAATCCGAGTAATCAAACAGCTATCGGTATTGGATTGGCAATGATAGACATATATTTTTTTTATATGTAATGGAAATTTCTGATATGCTCATTCCTAATGATCCAAGAATAAGAGCCAATTTGATTGTAAGAGATAAAACGATATTCGGTATTTTATTGATCTACAAAAGTATGTTAAAGTCAGATTTTCGGCCTAAATATTAGGTGTACAACTTTGCTTCCGCCGTTTTGCAATAGATGGCTGTAGCTGTAAGGGGTAGTCGAAATAAATAGATAGTAGATGCCATACAATAAGCTTAAGTATTTGTTAACATAACGCTATCGAAATATTAGTCGATTTTTGTCTGCATCATGAAGTTATTCTCGTTTAAATATGTCAGCTCCAAATTGAAAATCTGGGCGTACGCCAATGCAGTGAAACTGTCATATCATTTATTTTCCTGGTTTCCTTGGATGAACGTTATTGATAATAATTGCAGCGAAATTCATAAAGCTATATTCCTCTATTATATTCATAAAACCCTCAAAAAAGGGGTAACTTAACCATAGTACTAATAAATGGTACCACGGTACCAATATGGGTTCATTTGAAAACATTGAGTGTTACCCAAAAAACGATTACGATGAACTTTATTTGCTCATAAAAAACGCAATTTAGTGTTTTTGACGGGATTTCGATTTTTCTAGTATTAGACAGGTCAATTGGAATAAATCGGAATCATCGTGGCACACTCAAATGGAAAACTAAAAATTGAATTATAAAAAAATTTTGACGTTTGAAATGTCACTTATGTGGTATCATTGGATTCAAAAAATTATACAGATTTCAAAAATGTTATAATATACAGGGTGTTCCACTTGAAAATCGAGAGTTGGTATCACTTCCGGCGAAACAGGAAGTGAAAAAAAATCATTTGTAGATTAAAAAGTGTCGCTTATTATGTATATTATGTATTATTAATTTTTAGTAACGTTTATTATTTTAACGTGAAATCTAAAGAAGCGACTAAGTAGGAAAAAAATTTAATTTGAAGAATAAAAAAAAGATGAAATATAATGACTGTCATTCAATTCTCGATTTAAAATGAATTTCGAACAAGTAGAAACCAAGCCAATCCACAGTATTGTTTAGAATTAGGATAAAATATATCAAAATGAAAAAATTGTTTTCCGAGAAGTAAATAAAGTATTTTCACAGCCTTGAAGTCACAGATAAAGGCCACTCCTACTGTTTTTTTTGAGCTGATTCGCGTGTAAGCTTCTCCTACTATCGGTCTATTTGATTGGAGATGGTTGAAATATGTGCAGTCAGTTTTTGATAATTACCTGAAGCTAGCAAGATTTGGTGTTTAAACACGTAATTCGTAATTGCCTCTGAAAAGATAAATGATTGTTTTATTGTTGGTTTTTTTCATTCAGACTCAAGGCAATTATCTTGTCTATGTCTGTGACCTTTTTCATTGAGGAGAAATTTAAAAACTATGAAATTTGTGACAAGAAGTAAATAATACAACTCATTGTAGCTTTTCATCGGAAAAATTTATCTAGGATCAATCGAGTAATTTGAAAAGGAAAAAATTTTATTCGAATGTCTATGAGTATAATATGTATTTAGATATACATATACAGGGTGTGGCGTAATTAATGGATAATACTGTACTGGCGAATAGGGGAGGTCATGGCCGACCAGAAAATGTAAAGTTATGTTCAGTAAAAATATTATAGTGTTCGAGATATCGAACAATTTAATTTTTTTCTGAAAAGTGCACCTCCACTCACTAAATTCATTGTTGTGATCACAAATCTTGTTATTTCTTTGAGCATTGTTTTTCATTTTACTCTCAAATATCTGTACTATGAGATAAACTACCAAATTCCTACCATCTTGCTTAATTAAGAGAAGAAAAGTATGATAATCCTGATGTTTGCACTTTTTAGAAAAAAATGAAATTGTCCGATATCTCGAAAACTATGATATTTTTACTGAACAAAATTTTCTGGTCGGCCAACACCTCCCCTATTCGCCAGTACAGGATTATCCATTAATTACGCCACACCCTGTATGTGTTTGAAATGAAAATAACCATATTGTACCTTTCAAACAGCGAATTACAACCATCTATTAGTAAGTTATTATTAAATGCCATTTCATAAGCCATGATAGCTTGACAAATAAACATTTTAAAAATTTTTTAAGAAGTCATCAAACAATAGTCACTTATCTGATAACATCATGCATAAAAAATCATTAATCCATTTTTTAATTACAAACAGATAGTTGAATAACTTTAAGAAAAAAGTATGAGAATTATTCAACTATCTATCAGTAAATAATTAAATAATGCTTTAATGACCATAACGTGATCAGATAAACATGAAAAGTTAGACGCTTTTCTCAAAGTTTTTTTGAAATGTTTATTTGTTTTATAATTTTTTTTTTCGTGGTATTTATTTATCACTGACCTCTGAACAATAAGAATTTAGTTGCTGGTATCAGGACTTAATTTAGTTTATTCACAAATTCTTATGGATACCTATGTTATCTACTAGAAAGTTAAATAATGGTTTAATGAACGTGACGTCATCAGATAACCAACAAAAGTTTGACTTAGGTACTCTTAATTTGTGTAGGTACATTTAAAATATTTATTTGTCATATTTATAATGACTTACCTAATGAGGTTGATGGCCATTCTGAAAATTCGAACTATCTTATGTATTATCAGATAAATAATTCTTGGAATGTATCTGTCAACAGATAAGAAACGAAAGTTTTACCCTTTTTTAAAATATTCATTTTTACCAGGGTGATAAAATAAATCAGATATAATTGAACGAAAATAAAAATCATATTCTTTTTTCCCATTGTTTAGGTTGAATTTTGAAACGTTCAACTAAAGAACGAAATCAGTTTGAGTAGTTTGATACTTCAAAATAAATATCGATATGTAGAATTTCAAAACTGAAATTATAATATATATTATAATTAATAACGAAAGTATTCCATAAAAATAGGAGCAAACTACTGAATATGTCGTATTTAACCTAATATTGTCACGATAAATCAGGATTTTCAACTAATGGAACTAGAGCATAATAGGTTTCCTGTGATCGAAATCATAATGCGAAAAATTAAAAAATATCGAATTTGACATTCTAAAATAAATATCGAATATTTTCGATGCCTATGTAGCTGTTTCTAATTTCTGGACATCGAAAATAAAAGTTATGACTCAATATTGCTGAGAGCCCCAGAAATAAATAAAAAAAATAAAATATTAATATTATTCAACGGCTGCTTTCAAATATCAGAAGGTGTTTTCAACAGGTTCTGGTCACGATAAATCAGAATTTTTGACTAATGCAACTAGATCATAATATGTTTCGTGTGGTCGAATTCAAAATGCGAAATATTTAAAAAATATCGAATTTGATGCTCTAAAATAAATATCGATATGTACAATTTCAAATTTGGAATTCTGCTTAACGAAAATACTCGATAAAAATGGGAGCAAACTACTAAATATGTCGTTTTCAACTGAATATCGTCATCTGAATCTTATAATTCTCCTTTATGATAGATTAGTCTATTGTGCAACAAGTGGGGAAAGTCCAACATTTCTCGCGGGTGTGGAAGTTTGTGGTACGAGCCTGAAAGGCGAGTGCCACTTATAATTAATTTATTCATAGCTATATCATACCTTACTAACTAGATCTTCGTTATAATTTGGATTTTTCTGAGTATTAGGTACTAGAGAATAGTTTGAAATTTTTACTCTTATTACATGATGAAAACTTTAAATTAGAATATCCATGCCAAATTCAAGGTCAATATCTTGTAAAGGACAGGTGCTATGAGAAAAAACTTGAAAAAATCAAACTTCAACACCCTGTATATGGAAAACAAAGAGTTTGGGTGCACATCCTTCAATTTAGGAACACCCTGTATAAAAGCTGATTTAGAGTTTTATTCAATCCATTCGGTTTCTTTCATGCTGAATGAACCTAGTGTCATTTTGAAGTAAAAAGTGGTCCATTTTGAAGTGAAAGCTTGTATCTTTCCATGATTAACTGACATAACCTACTGAACACAAGTGACATGGAAAATATCAAAAAATTAATACACTTTGTTACTTCATATAATGTGAAAATACAAGTAAATGAATGCAGACATTTTTTATTCTATTCATTCCACCTTCAATGCATTTTGTGAAAACCCATATTAATGAACGGCAAAAAAAAATGCCGTCCCAAAATGGCGGAAGAATCTAGAAGTTCCCCCCCCCCCAAAAGTGGGTCCTGGATCCGCGCCTGACTTATTTGAGTACTTAAGTGTGTTGGTACGCTTACTAGCTTAGTATCAGTTTAACAGTGCTGAAGTACCTACAGAACAGATAATTTTAAAGCTAAAAAGATGTCTTTGGATCATTTATATGAGTTCAGCTTCGAAAAGTTGTACAACGACTGTTCAGAAAGGTAATGCTTTTACATCATTTTTTTCTTTAATCATTTTTGAAACAATATAATCGAATGTAATCTTCAGTTTCTGAATGTTGCATTTTTATAAAGAAATTTTTGTTCAATATATGTGTATGAAATGAACGATAACCATATTGTACCTATCAAACAGCGAATTAATATGTACTTTTTTTTCCTAGGGGTATAACTTTTGAGGAAGACTGCAGCGTATGTCTGAGTAGGTTGACTGGAGAACTGTACCTAACAGATTGCAGGCATTGTTTTCACAAAGAATGCATCGACAGGTGGTGCTCCAGTTCTTCCAAATGTTGTCCGATGTGTAGGACAACGTTAATTTTCGAAGGTACCTTCACTATCTTCGATACAAATTGGCAGAATGTTAATATACATCGTTTCGACAAGATGGATAGCGATGAAGAAGATGAAGAAAGTGGAGAGGAAAATGAAGAAGAGAATGAAGGAGAAAATGAAGAACAAACCAACGAGGACATTTAATGGAGAAAATATCACTCTCAAATTAAATTCTCTCTATACATTTGTATGAAGACTACTGAAAAAGTGTTCTATTCCATTGATGAATTCATGGCCTATGACTTTCAGTGAATCCTGCCTTTTAACGTGATTTCTTCTTTTTTTCTGTACATGTATTTATGTTTATTTTCATCTTCACTTGTATTTTGTTTGTTTGGATTCATGCTGTATCGTTTTATATATACATATTTTATTTTGAATTATGTTGTGTTCATATGTCATCATGATTTCTGTAAAATTTTACATCTCTGTTCGACACACCCTGTAACATTTTTGAGGGAAATGAATGAGTTATAAATTGTAATATATGTATTAGAATCATTTGTCTTTTTTTCATCTTATTTTTCCTAACGTTAACTAACTAAGTGTCATTTCAATCAGAAATAGCTCTCGTTTGTCTTATGAATGTGATTTATTATAAATAAAATAATTGAAAAAATACACTTATTAGGTGTACAACTTTGCTTCCGCCGTTTTGCAATAGATAACTATAGAGGTAGGTGGTAAGTGATAGTCGAAAGATCGTTCGATGTTGCTTGCTAAGCCTACAAGAGGCACTTACTACAGACGAGTTGTAACAAAATAGACTAATAATCCGAGTAATCAAACAGTTTCCCATTAATAATAAACAGCTATCGATATTGGATTGGCAATGATAGACATATATTTTTTTTATATGTAATGGAAATTTCTGATATGCTCATTCCTAATGATCCAAGAATAAGAGCCAATTTGATTGTAAGAGATAAAACGATATTCGGTATTTTATTGATCTACAAAAGTATGTTAAAGTCAGATTTTCGGCCTAAATATTAGGTGTACAACTTTGCTTCCGCCGTTTTGCAATAGATGGCTGTAGCTGTAAGGGGTAGTCGAAATAAATAGATCGTAGATGCCATACAATAAGCTTAAGTATTTGTAAACATAACGCTATCGAAATATTAGTCGATTTTTGTCTGCATCATGAAGTTATTCTCGTTTAAATATGTCAGCTCCAAATTGAAAATCTGGGCGTACGCCAATGCAGTGAAACTGTCATATCATTTATTTTCCTAGTTTCCTTGGATGAACGTTATTGATAATAATTGCAGCGAAATTCATAAAGCTATATTCCTCTATTATATTCATAAAACCCTCAAAAAAGGGGTAACTTAACCATAGTACTAATAAATGGTACCACGGTACCAATATAATAATAATAATAATAATAAAGGTCTTTATTCAGAAAAAATTAGAAAGCACATTGAACTACACTATTGGGGGCGAGATTTAGCTCGCATAAACAAGGTAGAGAATATTATATAGTACCGTACAATCTACCTTAAACCTTATCCATGCGTCTATTCTTCCATCTAACCCTCCTAAACCTAGCTTACAAAACAAAACAAAACTCTTTACCATGAGCACTAAAACAACAATATAATCCAAACTCTGCCGTATAATCGAAATAAAATTTGAAATATCCCATCTCAGACAGCACACAGATCAAAACTCAACAAGCAGATGAAAGGAAAACGCCAAAATAAACAGTCACAAGCATTTCCGGAAAGCCATTCGGTCTTTAATCTAGGCATAAAGCGGGTCGTTCCGAAAATTATTCATAATGTGTAATTTAAACTTATCAAGTGTAATGTTTCTATATTCAAAGTCTAGGCTATTCATGCAATTGGGTACTTGATAGGAGTACGATCTAGTGAATATGTCGGTTCGGTGTTTTGGTATTGAGATGGTGCGTTTGGAGCGAATATTGATGGAGTGCACAGCAGAACGGAAAGTAATCCTATTGTAAAGGTTTATTGGTAGTTTTTCAGTGATGATTCTATAAAATAAAACATATGAATGGAAACGTCTTCTGAGCTCCATACTGAGCCAGCCGGTAGTTTTAAGGGTGTAACTCACAGAATCATATTTCCGTAGACCGTGTATCAATCTCAGACAAGAATTCTGTAGTACTTGAATCCTATTCTTATCGAAAGCAGTCAAGCAGGGACCGTAGACAGCATCACAATAGTTCATATATGACAGTACAGTAGACTCACACAGCAGAATTTTACTGGATTTACTCAGAATACTTCTAAATTGATATAAATTCCTCAAACTGGCATAAGCTTTCAACAAGCAGTTAGATATATGCCTACTGAAACGCAAATCAGTATCGACCGTCAAACCCAAATTTCTTGTGAACTCCAGAAAGCTGATTTTGCTGCCATCCATGATAACATCCTGGCTATAAATCTCCAAGAACCGTACTCTATCATTTTTACGACCAAAAAGTTGACATACTGATTTACTGGCATTCAAACGAAGACAATGTTTTTTGAAATTTCGTAGATATTATTCAGATCATAATTTAGGGCTACTACAGCCTGTAATGACTCGCAAGGCTCAAACGACAATTTGAGTTGGCTATCGTCTGTATATGGGTTCATTTGAAAAAATTGAGTGTTACCCCAAACACGATTACGATGAACTTTATTTGCTCATAAAAAACGCAATTAAGTGTTTTTGACGGGATTTCGATTCTTCTAGTATTAGACGGGTCAATTGGAATAAATCGGAATCATCGTGGCACACTCAAATGGAAAACTAAAAATTGAATTATAAAAAAATTTTGACGTTTGAAATGTCACTTATGTGGTATCATTGGATTCAAAAAATTATGCAGATTTCAAAAATGTTATAATATACAGGGTGTTCCATTTGAAAATCGAGAGTTGGTATCACTTCCGGCGAAACAGGAAGTGAAAAAAAATCATTTGTAGATTAAAAAGTGTCGCTTATTATGTATATTATGTATTATTAATTTTTAGTAACGTTCATTATTTCAACGTAAAATCTAAAGAAGCGACTATGTAGGAAAAAAAATGTAATTTTCAATTTCAATTTTCGATTTAAATGAATTTCGAACAAGTAGAAACCAAGCCAATCCACAGTATTGTTTAGAATTAGGATAAAATATATCAAAATGAAAAAATTGTTTTCCGAGAAGTAAATAAAGTATTTTCACAGCCTTGAAGTCACAGATAAAGGCCACTCCTACTGTTTTTTTTGAGCTGATTCGCGTGTAAGCTTCTCCTACTATCGGTCTATTTGATAGGAGATGGTTGAAATATGTGCAGTCAGTTTTTGATAATTACCTGAAGCTCGCAAGATTTGGTGTTTAAACACGAAATCCAACAATAATCCAAAGCCAGTTTGAGGTCGTTTATACAAGAAATTCGTAATTGCCTCTGAAAAGATAAATGATTGTTTTATTGTTGGTTTTTTTCATTCAGACTCAAGGCAATTATCTTGTCTATGTCTGTGACCTTTTTCATTGAGGAGAAATTTAAAAACTATGAAATTTGTGACAAGAAGTAAATAATACAACTCATTGTAGCTTTTCATCGGAAAAATTTATCTAGGATCAATCGAGTAATTTGAAAAGGAAAAAATTTTATTCGAATGTCTATAAGTATAATATGTATTTAGATATACATATACAGGGTGTGGCGTAATTAATGGATAATACTATACTGGCGAATAGGGGAGGTCATGGCCGACTAGAAAATGTAAAGTTATGTTCAGTAAAAATATCATAGTGTTCGAGATATCGAACAATTTAATTTTTTCTGAAAAGTGCACCTTCACTCACTAAATTAATTCTGTGATCACAAATCTTGTTATTTCTTTGGGCATTGTTTTTCATTTTACTATCAAATAGCTGTACTATGAGATAAACTACCAAATTCCTACCATCTTTCTTAATTAAGAGAAGAAAAGTATGATAATCCTGATGTTTGCACTTTTTAGAAAAAAATGAAATTGTCCGATATCTCGAAAAATATGATATTTTTACTGAACAAAATTTTATGGTCGGCCAATACCTCCCCTATTCGCCAGTACAGGATTATCCATTAATTACGCCACACCCTGTATGTGTTTGAAATGAAAATAACCATATTGTACCTTTCAAACAGCGAATTACAACCATCTATTAGTAAGTTATTATTAAATGCCATTTCATAAGCCATGATAGCTTGACAAATAAACATTTTAAAAATTTTTTAAGAAGTCATCAAACAATAGTCACTTATCTGATAACATCATGCATAAAAAATCATTAATCCATTTTTTAATTACAAACAGATAGTTGAATAACTTTAAGAAAAAAGTATGAGAATTATTCAACTATCTATCAGTAAATAATTAAATAATGCTTTAATGACCATAACGTGATCAGATAAACATGAAAAGTTAGACGCTTTTCTCAAAGTTTTTTTAAAATGTTTATTTGTTTTATAATTTTTTTTCAGTGGTATTTATTTATCACTGACCTCTGAACAATAAGAATTTAGTTGCTGGTATCAGGACTTAATTTAGTTTATTCACAAATTCTTATGGATACCTATGTTATCTACTAGAAAGTTAAATAATGGTTTAATGAACGTGACGTCATCAGATAACCAACAAAAGTTTGACTTAGGTACTCTTAATTTGTGTAGGTACATTTAAAATATTTATTTGTCATATTTATAATGACTTACCTAATGAGGTTGATGGCCATTCTGAAAATTCTAACTATCTTATGTATTATCAGATAAATAATTCTTGGAATGTATCTGTCAACAGATAAGAAACGAAAGTTTTACCCTTTTTTAAAATATTCATTTTTACCAGGGTGATAAAATAAATCAGATATAATTGAACGAAAATAAAAATCATATTCTCTTTTCCCATTGTTTAGGTTGAATTTTGAAACGTTCAACTAAAGAACGAAATCAGTTTGAGTAGTTTGATACTTCAAAATAAATATCGATATGTAGAATTTCAAAACTGAAATTATAATATATATTATAATTAATAACGAAAGTATTCCATAAAAATAGGAGCAAACTACTGAATATGTCGTATTTAACCTAATATTGTCACGATAAATCAGGATTTTCAACTAATGGAACTAGAGCATAATAGGTTTCCTGTGATCGAAATCATAATGCGAAAAATTAAAAAATATCGAATTTGACATTCTAAAATAAATATCGAATATTTTCGATACCTATGTAGCTGTTTCTAATTTCTGGACATCGAAAATGAAAGTTATGACTCAATATTGCTGAGAGCCCCAGAAATAAATAAAAACAATAAAATATTAATATTATTCAACGGCTGATTTCAAATATCAGAAGGTGTTTTCAACAGGTTCTGGTCACGATAAATCAGAATTTTTGACTAATGCAACTAGATCATGATATGTTTCGTGTGGTCGAATTCAAAATGCGAAATATTTAAAAAATAGCGAATTTGATGCTCTAAAATAAATATCGATATGTAGAATTTCAAATTTGGAATTCTGCTTAACGAAAATACTCGATAAAAATGGGAGCAAACTACTAAATATGTCGTTTTCAACTGAATATCGTCATCTGAATCTTATAATTCTCCTTTATGATAGATTAGTCTATTGTGCAGCAAGTGGGGAAAGTCCAACATTTCTCGCGGGTGTGGAAGTTTGTGGTACGAGCCTGAAAGGCGAGTGCCACTTATAATTAATTTATTCATAGCTATATCATACCTTACTAACTAGATCTTCGTTATAATTTGGATTTTTCTGAGTATTAGGTACTAGAGAATAGTTTGAAATTTTTACTCTTATTACATGATGAAAACTTTAAATTAGAATATCCATGCCAAATTCAAGGTCAATATCTTGTAAAGGACAGGTGCTATGAGAAAAAACTTGAAAAAATCAAACTTCAACACCCTGTATATGGAAAACAAAGAGTTTGGGTGCACATCCTTCAATTTAGGAACACCCTGTATAAAAGCTGATTTAGAGTTTTATTCAATCCATTCGGTTTCTTTCATGCTGAATGAACCTAGTGTCATTTTGAAGTAAAAAGTGGTCCATTTTGAAGTGAAAGCTTGTATCTTTCCATGATTAACTGACATAACCTACTGAACACAAGTGACATGGAAAATATCCAAAAATTAATACACTTTGTTACTTCATATAATGTGAAAATACAAGTAAATGAATGGAGACATTTTTTATTCTATTCATTCCACCTTCAATGCATTTTGTGAAAACCCATATTAATGAACGGCAAAAAAAAATGCCGTCCCAAAATGGCGGAAGAATCTAGAAGTTCCCCCCCCCCAAAAGTGGGTCCTGGATCCGCGCCTGACTTATTTGAGTACTTAAGTGTGTTGGTACGCTTACTAGCTTAGTATCAGTTTAACAGTGCTGAAGTACCTACAGAACAGATAATTTTAAAGCTAAAAAGATGTCTTTGGATCATTTATATGAGTTCAGCTTCGAAAAGTTGTACAACGACTGTACAGAAAGGTAATGCTTTTACATCATTTTTTTCTTTAATCATTTTTGAAACAATATAATCGAATGTAATCTTCAGTTTCTGAATGTTGCATTTTTATAAAGAAATTTTTGTTCAATATATGTGTATGAAATGAACGATAACCATATTGTACCTATCAAACAGCGAATTAATATGTACTTTTTTTTCCTAGGGGTATAACTTTTGAGGAAGACTGCAGCGTATGTCTGAGTAGGTTGACTGGAGAACTGTACCTAACAGATTGCAGGCATTGTTTTCACAAAGAATGCATCGACAGGTGGTGCTCCAGTTCTTCCAAATGTTGTCCGATGTGTAGGACAACGTTAATTTTCGAAGGTACCTTCACTATCTTCGATACAAATTGGCAGAATGTTAATATACATCGTTTCGACAAGATGGATAGCGATGAAGAAGATGAAGAAAGTGATGAAAGTGGAGAGGAAAATGAAGAAGAGAATGAAGGAGAAAATGAAGAACAAACCAACGAGGACATTTAATGGAGTAAATATCACTCTCAAATTAAATTCTCTCTATACATTTGTATGAAGACTACTGAAAAAGTGTTCTATTCCATTGATGAATTCATGGCCTATGACTTTCAGTGAATCCTGCCTTTTAACGTGATTTCTTCTTTTTTTCTGTACATGTATTTATGTTTATTTTCATCTTCACTTGTATTTTGTTTGTTTGGATTCATGCTGTATCGTTTTATATATACATATTTTATTTTGAATTATGTTGTGTTCATATGTCATCATGATTTCTGTAAAATTTTACATCTCTGTTCGACACACCCTGTAACATTTTTGAGGGAAATGAATGAGTTATAAATTGTAATATATGTATTAGAATCATTTGTCTTTTTTTTCATCTTATTTTTCCTAACGTTATCTAACTAAGTGTCATTTCAATCAGAAATAGCTCTCGTTTGTCTTATGAATGTGATTTATTATAAATAAAATAATTGAAAAAATACACTTATTAGGTGTACAACTTTGCTTCCGCCGTTTTGCAATAGATAACTATAGAGGTAGGTGGTAAGTGATATATATATTTACAAGAGGCACTTACTACAGACGAGTTGTAACAAAATCGACTAATAATCCGAGTAATCAAACAGCTATCGATATTGGATTGGCAATGATAGACATATATTTTTTTTATATGTAATGGAAATTTCTGATATGCTCATTCCTAATGATCCAAGAATAAGAGCCAATTTGATTGTAAGAGATAAAACGATATTCGGTATTTTATTGATCTACAAAAGTATGTTAAAGTCAGATTTTCGGCCTAAATATTAGGTGTACAACTTTGCTTCCGCCGTTTTGCAATAGATGGCTGTAGCTGTAAGGGGTAGTCGAAATAAATAGATCGTAGATGCCATACAATAAGCTTAAGTATTTGTAAACATAACGCTATCGAAATATTAGTCGATTTTTGTCTGCATCATGAAGTTATTCTCGTTTAAATATGTCAGCTCCAAATTGAAAATCTGGGCGTACGCCAATGCAGTGAAACTGTCATATCATTTATTTTCCTGGTTTCCTTGGATGAACGTTATTGATAATAATTGCAGCGAAATTCATAAAGCTATATTCCTCTATTATATTCATAAAACCCTCAAAAAAGGGGTAACTTAACCATAGTACTAATAAATGGTACCACGGTACCAATATGGGTTCATTTGAAAACATTGAGTGTTACCCAAAAAACGATTACGATGAACTTTATTTGCTCATAAAAAACGCAATTTAGTGTTTTTGACGGGATTTCGATTTTTCTAGTATTAGACAGGTCAATTGGAATAAATCGGAATCATCGTGGCACACTCAAATGGAAAACTAAAAATTGAATTATAAAAAAATTTTGACGTTTGAAATGTCACTTATGTGGTATCATTGGATTCAAAAAATTATACAGATTTCAAAAATGTTATAATATACAGAGTGTTCCACTTGAAAATCGAGAGTTGGTATCACTTCCGGCGAAACAGGAAGTGAAAAAAAATCATTTGTAGATTAAAAAGTGTCGCTTATTATGTATATTATGTATTATTAATTTTTAGTAACGTTCATTATTTCAACGTAAAATCTAAAGAAGCGACTATGTAGGAAAAAAAATGTAATTTTCAATTTCAATTTTCGATTTAAAATGAATTTCGAACAAGTAGAAACCAAGCCAATCCACAGTATTGTTTAGAATTAGGATAAAATATATCAAAATGAAAAAATTGTTTTCCGAGAAGTAAATAAAGTATTTTCACAGCCTTGAAGTCACAGATAAAGGCCACTCCTACTGTTTTTTTTGAGCTGATTCGCGTGTAAGCTTCTCCTACTATCGGTCTATTTGATAGGAGATGGTTGAAATATGTGCAGTCAGTTTTTGATAATTACCTGAAGCTCGCAAGATTTGGTGTTTAAACACGAAATCCAACAATAATCCAAAGCCAGTTTGAGGTCGTTTATACAAGAAATTCGTAATTGCCTCTGAAAAGATAAATGATTGTTTTATTGTTGGTTTTTTTCATTCAGACTCAAGGCAATTATCTTGTCTATGTCTGTGACCTTTTTCATTGAGGAGAAATTTAAAAACTATGAAATTTGTGACAAGAAGTAAATAATACAACACATTGTAGCTTTTCATCGGAAAAATTTATCTAGGATCAATCGAGTAATTTGAAAAGGAAAAAATTTTATTCGAATGTCTATAAGTATAATATGTATTTAGATATACATATACAGGGTGTGGCGTAATTAATGGATAATACTATACTGGCGAATAGGGGAGGTCATGGCCGACTAGAAAATGTAAAGTTATGTTCAGTAAAAATATCATAGTGTTCGAGATATCGAACAATTTAATTTTTTCTGAAAAGTGCACCTTCACTCACTAAATTCATTGCTGTGATCACAAATCTTGTTATTTCTTTGGGCATTGTTTTTCATTTTACTATCAAATAGCTGTACTATGAGATAAACTACCAAATTCCTACCATCTTTCTTAATTAAGAGAAGAAAAGTATGATAATCCTGATGTTTGCACTTTTTAGAAAAAAATGAAATTGTCCGATATCTCGAAAACTATGATATTTTTACTGAACAAAATTTTATGGTCGGCCAATACCTCCCCTATTCGCCAGTACAGGATTATCCATTAATTACGCCACACCCTGTATGTGTTTGAAATGAAAATAACCATATTGTACCTTTCAAACAGCGAATTACAACCATCTATTAGTAAGTTATTATTAAATGCCATTTCATAAGCCATGATAGCTTGACAAATAAACATTTTAAAAATTTTTTAAGAAGTCATCAAACAATAGTCACTTATCTGATAACATCATGCATAAAAAATCATTAATCCATTTTTTAATTACAAACAGATAGTTGAATAACTTTAAGAAAAAAGTATGAGAATTATTCAACTATCTATCAGTAAATAATTAAATAATGCTTTAATGACCATAACGTGATCAGATAAACATGAAAAGTTAGACGCTTTTCTCAAAGTTTTTTTAAAATGTTTATTTGTTTTATAATTTTTTTTCCGTGGTATTTATTTATCACTGACCTCTGAACAATAAGAATTTAGTTGCTGGTATCAGGACTTAATTTAGTTTATTCACAAATTCTTATGGATACCTATGTTATCTACTAGAAAGTTAAATAATGGTTTAATGAACGTGACGTCATCAGATAACCAACAAAAGTTTGACTTAGGTACTCTCAATTTGTGTAGGTGCATTTAAAATATTTATTTGTCATATTTATAATGACTTACCTAATGAGGTTGATGGCCATTCTGAAAATTCTAACTATCTTATGTATTATCAGATAAATAATTCTTGGAATGTATCTGTCAACAGATAAGAAACGAAAGTTTTACCCTTTTTTAAAATATTCATTTTTACCAGGGTGATAAAATAAATCAGATATAATTGAACGAAAATAAAAATCATATTCTCTTTTCCCATTGTTTAGGTTGAATTTTGAAACGTTCAACTAAAGAACGAAATCAGTTTGAGTAGTTTGATACTTCAAAATAAATATCGATATGTAGAATTTCAAAACTGAAATTATAATATATATTATAATTAATAACGAAAGTATTCCATAAAAATAGGAGCAAACTACTGAATATGTCGTATTTAACCTAATATTGTCACGATAAATCAGGATTTTCAACTAATGGAACTAGAGCATAATAGGTTTCCTGTGATCGAAATCATAATGCGAAAAATTAAAAAATATCGAATTTGACATTCTAAAATAAATATCGAATATTTTCGATACCTATGTAGCTGTTTCTAATTTCTGGACATCGAAAATGAAAGTTATGACTCAATATTGCTGAGAGCCCCAGAAATAAATAAAAACAATAAAATATTAATATTATTCAACGGCTGATTTCAAATATCAGAAGGTGTTTTCAACAGGTTCTGGTCACGATAAATCAGAATTTTTGACTAATGCAACTAGATCATGATATGTTTCGTGTGGTCGAATTCAAAATGCGAAATATTTAAAAAATAGCGAATTTGATGCTCTAAAATAAATATCGATTGTAGAATTTCAAATTTGAAATTCTGCTTAACGAAAATACTCGATAAAAATGGGAGCAAACTACTAAATATGTCGTTTTCAACTGAATATCGTCATCTGAATCTTATAATTCTCCTTTATGATAGATTAGTCTATTGTGCAACAAGTGGGGAAAGTCCAACATTTCTCGCGGGTGTGGAAGTTTGTGGTACGAGCCTGAAAGGCGAGTGCCACTTATAATTAATTTATTCATAGCTATATCATACCTTACTAACTAGATCTTCGTTATAATTTGGATTTTTCTGAGTATTAGGTACTAGAGAATAGTTTGAAATTTTTACTCTTATTGTGGAATGCAGCTTTACATGATGAAAACTTTAAATTAGAATATCCATGCCAAATTCAAGGTCAATATCTTGTAACGGACAGGTGCTATGAGAAAAAACTTGAAAAAATCAAACTTCAACACCCTGTATATGGAAAACAAAGAGTTTGGGTGCACATCTTTCAATTTAGGAACACCCTGTATAAAAGCTGATTTAGAGTTTTATTCAATCCATTCGGTTTCTTTCATGCTGAATGAACCTAGTGTCATTTTGAAGTAAAAAGTGGTCCATTTTGAAGTGAAAGCTTGTATCTTTCCATGATTAACTGACATAACCTACTGAACACAAGTGACATGGAAAATATCAAAAAATTAATACACTTTGTTACTTCATATAATGTGAAAATACAAATAAATGAATGGAGACATTTTTTATTCTATTCATTCCACCTTCAATGCATTTTGTGAAAACCCATATTAATGAACGGCAAAAAAAAACGCCGTCCCAAAATGGCGGAAGAATCTAGAAGTTCCCCCCCCCCCAAAAGTGGGTCCTGGATCCGCGCCTGACTTATTTGAGTACTTAAGTGTGTTGGTACGCTTACTAGCTTAGTATCAGTTTAACAGTGCTGAAGTACAGAACAGATAATTTTAAAGCTAAAAAGATGTCTTTGGATCATTTATATGAGTTCAGCTTCGAAAAGTTGTACAACGACTGTACAGAAAGGTAATGCTTTTACATCATTTTTTTCTTCAATTATTTTTGAAACAATATAATCGAATGTAATCTTCAGTTTCTGAATGTTGCATTTTTATAAAGAAATTTTTGTTCAATATATGTGTATGAAATGAACGATAACCATATTGTACCTATCAAACAGCGAATTAATATGTACTTTTTTTTCCTAGGGGTATAACTTTTGAGGAAGACTGCAGCGTATGTCTGAGTAGGTTGACTGGAGAACTGTACCTAACAGATTGCAGGCATTGTTTTCACAAAGAATGCATCGACAGGTGGTGCTCCAGTTCTTCCAAATGTTGTCCGATGTGTAGGACAACGTTAATTTTCGGAGGTACCTTCACTATCTTCGATACAAATTGGCAGAATGTTAATATACATCGTTTCGACAAGATGGATAGCGATGAAGAAGATGAAGAAAGTGATGAAAGTGGAGAGGAAAATGAAGAAGAGAATGAAGGAGAAAATGAAGAACAAAGCAACGAGGAAATTTAATGGAGAAAATATCTCTCTCAAATTAAATTCTCTCTATACATTTGTATGAAGACTACTGAAAAAGTGTTCTCTTCCATTGATGAATTCATGGCCTATGACTTTCAGTGAATCCTGCCTTTTAACGTGATTTCTCCTTTTTTTCTGTACATGTATTTATGTTTATTTTCATCTTCACTTGTATTTTGTTTGTTTGGATTCATGCTGTATCGTTTTATATATACATATTTTATTTTGAATTATGTTGTGTTCATATGTCATCATGATTTCTGTAAAATTTTACATCTCTGTTCGACACACCCTGTAACATTTTTGAGGGAAATGAATGAGTTATAAATTGTAATATATGTATTAGAATCATTTGTCTTTTTTTTCATCTTATTTTTCCTAACGTTAACTAACTAAGTGTCATTTCAATCAGAAATAGCTCTCGTTTGTCTTATGAATGTGATTTATTAAAATCATTCAATGTCAATCAGTGAATGGATTAATGCCATTCGCTGCTAGCTGCGGCCCAGCTAGATTTATTATAAATAAAATAATTGAAAAAATACACTTATTAGGTGTACAACTTTGCTTCCGCCGTTTTGCAATAGATAACTATAGAGGTAGGTGGTAAGTGATAGTCGAAAGATCGTTCGATGTTGCTTGCTAAGCCTACAAGAGGCACTTACTACAGACGAGTTGTAACAAAATCGACTAATAATCCGAGTAATCAAACAGCTATCGATATTGGATTGGCAATGATAGACATATATTTTTTTTATAGGTAATGGAAATTTCTGATATGCTCATTCCTAATGATCCAAGAATAAGAGCCGATTTGATTGTAAGAGATAAAACGATATTCGGTATTTTATTGATCTACAAAAGTATGTTAAAGTCAGATTTTCGGCCTAAATATTAGGTGTACAACTTTGCTTCCGCCGTTTTGCAATAGATGGCTGTAGCTGTAAGGGGTAGTCGAAATAAATAGATCGTAGATGCCATACAATAAGCTTAAGTATTTGTAAACATAACGCTATCGAAATATTAGTCGATTTTTGTCTGCATCATGAAGATATTCTCGTTTAAATATGTCAGCTCCAAATTGAAAATCTGGGCGTACGCCAATGCAGTGAAACTGTCATATCATTTATTTTCCTGGTTTCCTTGGATGAACGTTATTGATAATAATTGCAGCGAAATTCATAAAGCTATATTCCTCTATTATATTCATAAAACCCTCAAAAAAGGGGTAACTTAACCATAGTACTAATAAATGGTACCACGGTACCAATATGGGTTCATTTGAAAACATTGAGTGTTACCCAAAAAACGATTACGATGAACTTTATTTGCTCATAAAAAACGCAATTCAGTGTTTTTGACGGGATTTCGATTTTTCTAGTATTAGACAGGTCAATTGGAATGAATCGGAATCATCGTGGCACACTCAAATGGAAAACTAAAAATTGAATTATAAAAAAATTTTGACGTTTGAAATGTCACTTATGTGGTATCATTGGATTCAAAAAATTATACAGATTTCAAAAATGTTATAATATACAAGGTGTTCCACTTGAAAATCGAGAGTTGGTATCACTTCCGGCGAAACAGGAAGTGAAAAAAAATCATTTGTAGATTAAAAAGTGTCGCTTATTATGTATATTATGTATCATTAATTTTTAGTAACGTTTATTATTTTAACGTGAAATCTAAAGAAGCGACTATGTAGGAAAAAAATTTAATTTGAAGAATAAAAAAAAGATGAAATATAATGACTGTCATTCAATTTTCGATTTAAAATGAATTTCGAACAAGTAGAAACCAAGCCAATCCACAGTATTGTTTAGAATTAGGATAAAATATATCAAAATGAAAAAATTGTTTTCCGAGAAGTAAATAAAGTATTTTCACAGCCTTGAAGTCACAGATAAAGGCCACTCCTACTGTTTTTTTTGAGCTGATTCGCGTGTAAGCTTCTCCTACTATCGGTCTATTTGATTGGAGATGGTTGAAATATGTGCAGTCAGTTTTTGATAATTACCTGAAGCTCGCAAGATTTGGTATTTAAACACGAAATCCAACAATAATCCAAAACCAGTTTGAGGTCGTTTATACAAGAAATTCGTAATTGCCTCTGAAAAGATAAATGATTGTTTTATTGTTGGTTTTTTTCATTCAGACTCAAGGCAATTATCTTGTCTATGTCTGTGACCTTTTTCATTGAGGAGAAATTTAAAAACTATGAAATTTGTGACAAGAAGTAAATAATACAACTCATTGTAGCTTTTCATCGGAAAAATTTATCTAGGATCAATCGAGTAATTTGAAAAGGAAAAAATTTTATTCGAATGTCTATAAGTATAATATGTATTTAGATATACATATACAGGGTGTGGCGTAATTAATGGATAATACTGTACTGGCGAATAGGGGAGGTCATGGCCGACCAGAAAATGTAAAGTTATGTTCAGTAAAAATATCATAGTGTTCGAGATATCGAACAATTTAATTTTTTTCTGAAAAGTGCACCTTCACTCACTAAATTCATTGTTGTGATCACAAATCTTGTTATTTCTTTGGGCATTGTTTTTCATTTTACTCTCAAATATCTGTACTATGAGATAAACTACCAAATTCCTACCATCTTGCTTAATTAAGAGAAGAAAAGTATGATAGTCCTGATGTTTGCACTTTTTAGAAAAAAATGAAATTGTCCGATATCTCGAAAACTATGATATTTTTACTGAACAAAATTTTCTGGTCGGCCAACACCTCCCCTATTCGCCAGTACAGGATTATCCATTAATTACGCCACACCCTGTATGTGTTTGAAATGAAAATAACCATATTGTACCTTTCAAACAGCGAATTACAACCATCTATTAGTAAGTTATTATTAAATGCCATTTCATAAGCCATGATAGCTTGACAAATAAACATTTTAAAAATTTTTTAAGAAGTCATCAAACAATAGTCACTTATCTGATAACATCATGCATAAAAAATCATTAATCCATTTTTTAATTACAAACAGATAGTTGAATAACTTTAAGAAAAAAGTATGAGAATTATTCAACTAATTCAGATATTCAGATAGTTGAATAACTTTAAGAAAAAAGTATGAGAATTATTCAACTATCTATCAGTAAATAATTAAATAATGCTTTAATGACCATAACGTGATCAGATAAACATGAAAAGTTAGACGCTTTTCTCAAAGTTTTCTTAAAATGTTTATTTGTTTTATAATTTTTTTTTTCGTGGTATTTATTTATCACTGACCTCTGAACAATAAGAATTTAGTTGCTGGTATCAGGACTTAATTTAGTTTATTCACAAATTCTTATGGATACCTATGTTATCTACTAGAAAGTTAAATAATGGTTTAATGAACGTGACGTCATCAGATAACCAACAAAAGTTTGACTTAGGTACTCTTAATTTGTGTAGGTACATTTAAAATATTTATTTGTCATATTTATAATGACTTACCTAATGAGGTTGATGGCCATTCTGAAAATTCTAACTATCTTATGTATTATCAGATAAATAGTTCTTGGAATGTATCTGTCAACAGATAAGAAACGGAAGTTTTACCCTTTTTTAAAATATTCATTTTTACCAGGGTGATAAAATAAATCAGATATAATTGAACGAAAATAAAAATCATATTCTCTTTTCCCATTGTTTAGGTTGAATTTTGAAACGTTCAACTAAAGAACGAAATCAGTTTGAGTAGTTTGATACTTCAAAATAAATATCGATATGTAGAATTTCAAAACTGAAATTATAATATATATTATAATTAATAACGAAAGTATTCCATAAAAATAGGAGCAAACTACTGAATATGTCGTATTTAACCTAATATTGTCACGATAAATCAGGATTTTCAACTAATGGAACTAGAGCATAATAGGTTTCCTGTGATCGATATCATAATGCGAAAAATTAAAAAATATCGAATTTGACATTCTAAAATTAATATCGAATATTTTCGATACCTATGTAGCTGTTTCTAATTTCTGGACATCGAAAATAAAAGTTATGACTCAATATTGCTGAGAGCCCCAGAAATAAATAAAAACAATAAAATATTAATATTATTCAACGGCTGCTTTCAAATATCAGAAGGTGTTTTCAACAGGTTCTGGTCACGATAAATCAGAATTTTTGACTAATGCAACTAGATCATAATATGTTTCGTGTGGTCGAATTCAAAATGCGAAATATTTAAAAAATATCGAATTTGATGCTCTAAAATAAATATCGATATGTACAATTTCAAATTTGAAATTCTGCTTAACGAAAATACTCGATAAAAATGGGAGCAAACTACTAAATATGTCGTTTTCAACTGAATATCGTCATCTGAATCTTATAATTCTCCTTTATGATAGATTAGTCTATTGTGCAACAAGTGGGGAAAGTCCAACATTTCTCGCGGGTGTGGAAGTTTGTGGTACGAGCCTGAAAGGCGAGTGCCACTTATAATTAATTTATTCATAGCTATATCATACCTTACTAACTAGATCTTCGTTATAATTTGGATTTTTCTGAGTATTAGGTACTAGAGAATAGTTTGAAATTTTTACTCTTATTACATGATGAAAACTTTGAATTAGAATATCCATGCCAAATTCAAAGTCAATATCTTGTAAAGGACAGGTGCTATGAGAAAAAACTTGAAAAAATCAAACTTCAACACCCTGTATATGGAAAACAAAGAGTTTGGGTGCACATCCTTCAATTTAGGAACACCCTGTATAAAAGCTGATTTAGAGTTTTATTCAATCCATTCGGTTTCTTTCATGCTGAATGAACCTAGTGTCATTTTGAAGTAAAAAGTGGTCCATTTTGAAGTGAAAGCTTGTATCTTTCCATGATTAACTGACATAACCTACTGAACACAAGTGACATGGAAAATATCAAAAAATTAATACACTTTGTTACTTCATATAATGTGAAAATACAAGTAAATGAATGGAGACATTTTTTATTCTATTCATTCCACCTTCAATGCATTTTGTGAAAACCCATATTAATGAACGGCAAAAAAAAATGCCGTCCCAAAATGGCGGAAGAATCTAGAAGTTCCCCCCCCCAAAAGTGGGTCCTGGATCCGCGCCTGACTTATTTGAGTACTTAAGTGTGTTGGTACGCTTACTAGCTTAGTATCAGTTTAACAGTGCTGAAGTACAGAACAGATAATTTTAAAGCTAAAAAGATGTCTTTGGATCATTTATATGAGTTCAGCTTCGAAAAGTTGTACAACGACTGTACAGAAAGGTAATGCTTTTACATCATTTTTTTCTTTAAATATTTTTGAAACAATATAATCGAATGTAATCTTCAGTTTCTGAATGTTGCATTTTTATAAAGAAATTTTTGTTCAATATATGTGTATGAAATGAACGATAACCATATTGTACCTATCAAACAGCGAATTAATATGTACTTTTTTTTCCTAGGGGTATAACTTTTGAGGAAGACTGCAGCGTATGTCTGAGTAGGTTGACTGGAGAACTGTACCTAACAGATTGCAGGCATTGTTTTCACAAAGAATGCATCGACAGGTGGTGCTCCAGTTCTTCCAAATGTTGTCCGATGTGTAGGACAACGTTAATTTTCGAAGGTACCTTCACTATCTTCGATACAAATTGGCAGAATGTTAATATACATCGTTTCGACAAGATGGATAGCGATGAAGAAGATGAAGAAAGTGATGAAAGTGGAGAGGAAAATGAAGAAGAGAATGAAGGAGAAAATGAAGAACAAACCAACGAGGACATTTAATGGAGAAAATATCACTCTCAAATTAAATTCTCTCTATACATTTGTATGAAGACTACTGAAAAAGTGTTCTATTCCATTGATGAATTCATGGCCTATGACTTTCAGTGAATCCTGCCTTTTAACGTGATTTCTTCTTTTTTTCTGTACATGTGTTTATGTTTATTTTCATTTTCACTTGTATTTTGTTTGTTTGGATTCATGCTGTATCGTTTTATATATACATATTTTATTTTGAATTATGTTGTGTTCATATGTCATCATGATTTCTGTAAAATTTTACATCTCTGTTCGACACACCCTGTAACATTTTTGAGGGAAATGAATGAGTTATAAATTGTAATATATGTATTAGAATCATTTGTCTTTTTTTTCATCTTATTTTTCCTAACGTTAACTAACTAAGTGTCATTTCAATCAGAAATAGCTCTCGTTTGTCTTATGAATGTGATTTATTATGAATAAAATAATTGAAAAAATACACTTATTAGGTGTACAACTTTGCTTCCGCCGTTTTGCAATAGATAACTATAGAGGTAGGTGGTAAGTGATAGTCGAAAGATCGTTCGATGTTGCTTGCTAAGCCTACAAGAGGCACTTACTACAGACGAGTTGTAACAAAATCGACTAATAATCCGAGTAATCAAACAGCTATCGATATTGGATTGGCAATGATAGACATATATTTTTTTTATATGTAATGGAAATTTCTGATATGCTCATTCCTAATGATCCAAGAATAAGAGCCAATTTGATTGTAAGAGATAAAACGATATTCGGTATTTTATTGATCTACAAAAGTATGTTAAAGTCAGATTTTCGGCCTAAATATTAGGTGTACAACTTTGCTTCCGCCGTTTTGCAATAGATGGCTGTAGCTGTAAGGGGTAGTCGAAATAAATAGATCGTAGATGCCATACAATAAGCTTAAGTATTTGTTAACATAACGCTATCGAAATATTAGTCGATTTTTGTCTGCATCATGAAGATATTCTCGTTTAAATATGTCAGCTCCAAATTGAAAATCTGGGCGTACGCCAATGCAGTGAAACTGTCATATCATTTATTTTCCTGGTTTCCTTGGATGAACGTTATTGATAATAATTGCAGCGAAATTCATAAAGCTATATTCCTCTATTATATTCATAAAACCCTCAAAAAAGGGGTAACTTAACCATAGTACTAATAAATGGTACCACGGTACCAATATGGGTTCATTTGAAAACATTGAGTGTTACCCAAAAAACGATTACGAGGAACTTTATTTGCTCATAAAAAACGCAATTTAGTGTTTTTGACGGGATTTCGATTTTTCTAGTATTAGACAGGTCAATTGGAATAAATCGGAATCATCGTGGCACACTCAAATGGAAAACTAAAAATTGAATTATAAAAAAATTTTGACGTTTGAAATGTTACTTATGTGGTATCATTGGATTCAAAAAATTATACAGATTTCAAAAATGTTATAATATACAGGGTGTTCCACTTGAAAATCGAGAGTTGGTATCATTTCCGGCGAAACAGGAAGTGAAAAAAAACATTTGTAGATTAAAAAGTGTCGCTTATTATGTATATTATGTATTATTAATTTTTAGTAACGTTTATTATTTTAACGTGAAATCTAAAGAAGCGACTATGTAGGAAAAAAATTTAATTTGAAGAATAAAAAAAAGATGAAATATAATGACTGTCATTCAATTTTCGATTTAAAATGAATTTCGAACAAGTAGAAACCAAGCCAATCCACAGTATTGTTTAGAATTAGGATAAAATATATCAAAATGAAAAAATTGTTTTCCGAGAAGTAAATAAAGTATTTTCACAGCCTTGAAGTCACAGATAAAGGCCACTCCTACTGTTTTTTTTGAGCTGATTCGCGTGTAAGCTTCTCCTACTATCGGTCTATTTGATTGGAGATGGTTGAAATATGTGCAGTCAGTTTTTGATAATTACCTGAAGCTCGCAAGATTTGGTGTTTAAACACGAAATCCAACACTAATCCAAAGACATTTTGAGGTCGTTTATACAAGAAATTCGTAATTGCCTCTGAAAATATAAATGATTTTTTTATTGTTGGTTTTTTTCATTCAGACTCAAGGCAATTATCTTGTCTATGTCTGTGACCTTTTTCATTGAGGAGAAATTTAAAAACTATGAAATTTGTGACAAGAAGTAAATAATACAACTCATTGTAGCTTTTCATCGGAAAAATTTATCTAGGATCAATCGAGTAATTTGAAAAGGAAAAAATTTTATTCGAATGTCTATACCTTTCAAACAGCGAATTACAACCATCTATTAGTAAGTTATTATTAAATGCCATTTCATAAGCCATGATAGCTTGACAAATAAACATTTTAAAAATTTTTTAAGAAGTCATCAAACAATAGTCACTTATCTGATAACATCATGCATAAAAAATCATTAATCCATTTTTTAATTACAAACAGATAGTTGAATAACTTAAAGAAAAAAGTATGAGAATTATTCAACTATCTATCAGTAAATAATTAAATAATGCTTTTATGACCATAACGTGATCAGATAAACATGAAAAGTTAGACGCTTTTCTCAAAGTTTTTTTAAAATGTTTATTTTTTATTATTATTATTATTATTAAACAAAATTACAGAGTTGAGGTACATTAAACCTATAAACTCTAACTGAAAATTATCCATAATACAACTGTAGAGAAAGAGAAAAAAAAAAACAGAGATAAGTGAAATTTACAAAAAGCTACAAAAATGATATTATCAACAACCAAAAACCTAACAATGTATACACTTCAATTACTTTTCCAGGTGTCAAATTTATTCTTGAACGCATTGACTGATACTGCTTCTACAATTTCACTGGGCAGGCCGTTCCAATGGTTAAACACCCGATTACAAAGGAAATTCTCTCGGCATCTCGTTCGAAATACTTCTCTATTCAACTTGTATCCATGTCCACGAAGTTGATTCGAATTCAATTTATACAGGTGGGACATATCGACGCCGAATAAGCCGTGCAATGCTCGATATGTAACTATCAGGTCTCCCCTCAAACGACGATCAGCAAAGGAAGAAAGACCCATCATCCGTAGCCGTTCTTGATAACAAGGGCGATTCCATCCAAAGGGAATGCGTGTGACACGACGTTGTAAGTTCTCCAGCAATGCAGCATCACCCGTCAACCACGGATGCCAAACCGGACCGGCAAATTCAAGTATTGGTCGAATATAACTTTTATATATTTGGGAGATAGCCGCCACATTATTGTCACGAAAAACGTTCTGGACAACATATATAAGACGTTTGACCTATTTGTGATGTGCAATACATGTTCAGTCCACGAAAGATCACTTGAAATCACCACACCCAGGTCCACATGAGATGAACATCCAACAACTTCAACGCCGTCAATGTAATAAGTCAAACCTGGATTGTTTTTACCCAAATGTAGTATTCGACACTTTGAAGGGTTTAGGGGAATCAACCATTTGTCGCACCAACAAACGACCCTGTCCAAGTCTTCCTGCAGGGTTTTATAGTTGTTGAGAGGGCAATTGAAAAATTTAATATCATCGGCAAATGAAGCACTGTCCGACTTGAACTCAACAGCTAGATCGCTCACATACACCAGAAACAGCAACGGTCCCAGAACTGAGCCCTGAGGAACGCCACTGAGCACGCATCTTGGTTCCGATCTGGCCGCACCAACTTTTACCACAAACGATCTGTCAGTTAAGAAGCTCTCAATCCACTTCAAGATCAATCCTCGGATTCCAAAGTGCTCCAGCTTGTACAGAAGCCTATTTATTGGTACCCTATCGAAGGCCTTTGCGAAATCCAGATAGACAACATCTACCGGAAGTCTATTATCCAAAGAATGGGTCCACTTGTTGAGACAGTTGAGGAGGCAGGTGATAATTGATCTTCCCCTGATGAAACCATGCTGGGTATCTGGTATGATGTTATGTTCCAAAAAAAATGAAAGCATTCTGTCGTACATTAACCTTTCCAGAATCTTACATAGAATGGAAGTGAGGCTTATTGGCCTGAAATTATTCGGATCTTGCTTGTCGCCTTTTTTATGTATCGGTGATACAAGTGCACTCTTCCATGATTTCGGCAGTATACCAGAGGTCAAAGATACTGAGAAAATTTTGGATATGGGTAGACTAAGAGACTGAGAACACTCTTTGAGCAACCTGGCAGAAAAACCATCCGGACCAGGTGACGACGAAACATTCAGCGACCGCAGTTTCTCTTCAGCCATCAAGGGATTGATGTCAATAAAAGCCAGAGAAGAATGGTTTCGAGGAGAAGCAGTTGAAGGTATAGGTGCTCCGGGCTCGGATGTGAATGCCATTGAGAAGGTATCAGCCAGAATTTCAGCTGAACACTTATGGTCATCTGCAACTAATCCATCCTTGTCCTTAACAAGCGGCAAAGATGGTACGGTATTGAAAAAGCGTCGTGTGTATTTGAAGAATTTCTTCTTGTCACCCGAAGTAGCTAGATCACTCTCAAATTTGGATTTGGCCTCACGTAATCAGCTTGAAAGATGATTGGAGAATGCTCTATGCCTCCGAAAGTCACAAACCTGCCTGCCGCGAACATACCTCCGCCACAACAATTTCTTGAACTTAATCATCCCAAAAATATGACTGTCAATCCAAGGCTTACTGCTATTGACCCTTACAGTTCGCATGAAAGTGCGGTCCTCAACAGTTCCGGTAACATATGCGTTAAATTTAATCCATCTCGACTCGCCGTCCCCAGTGCCCATCACATCATCCCAGTCTGTTTTGAAAAATATTTCATTAATACTCTGGTATCTGACAATTTTGCAAGTTTTAGTCTCGGACTTCATTTTAGAGGAAAGAAAAAATTGTATTTTTGCTGATAAAACCAAGTGATCTGATTTTCCCAGTGGCGGATGGTATTCAAGTTCCGAAAGTAAATTCACATCATTTGTAAGGATTAGATCTGGTGTTGTAGGTTCTTGGTTTACTCTGTAACGGGTGGGTTGGTCAACTAACTGGTGTAAATTGGAGTGGTTCAACATTTCGGTGTATGGAATCGAAGGAGAGTTTGCTGAGGGCGAACGAGATATTGGCCATATTCTAATGTCGCCGAGATTGAAGTCTCCAGCCAATAAAACATGTTTATGTAGGTTAGATAAGTTCGTCAGATGCTCACATAGGTCTTTGTCATATATGGAAGGTCGTGGACGATATATGCAGCCAACACACAAGGCGAAGCCAGATGATTCTATATTCAAAAAGATATTATCGATGCCTGGAGTATTGAGTGAATGTTTAGAGATTTTAAACGAATTAGCTATGGAGTCATGGACATATATACATACCCCAGCATAACCTGGAGTAGTGATACTATCGCAACGGTATATGGTGTAATCAGGTATATGAGCAACTATATCAGGCTTTTCTGGATGAAGCCACGTTTCCGTGATCATTATAAGAGAAGGTTTATGATATTCGACCAGTAAAAGAAGTTCATTGAACTTTGCAGTTAGGGAAGCTAGGTTGGAATATAATACCGGCCATACATTCAAAGGTAATACTAGTTTTTTGAAGAAGAATCCTCTGATACAATTGTAGGAACACCCCTGATATATTTTATGGTGAGGTTGACCTCTCCAGCTCGGCGTCTTCTCTCGCGTCTTGTTTTATAATTTTTTTTTTCGTGGTATTTATTTATCACTGACCTCTGAACAATAAGAATTTAGTTGCTGGTATCAGGACTTAATTTAGTTTATTCACAAATTCTTATGGATACCTATGTTATCTACTAGAAAGTTAAATAATGGTTTAATGAACGTGACGTCATCAGATAACCAACAAAAGTTTGACTTAGGTACTCTTAATTTGTGTAGGTACATTTAAAATATTTATTTGTCATATTTATAATGACTTACCTAATGAGGTTGATGGCCATTCTGAAAATTCTAACTATCTTATGTATTATCAGATAAATAGTTCTTGGAATGTATCTGTCAACAGATAAGAAACGAAAGTTTTACCCTTTTTTAAAATATTCATTTTTACCAGGGTGATAAAATAAATCAGATATAATTGAACGAAAATAAAAATCATATTCTCTTTTCCCATTGTTTAGGTTGAATTTTGAAACGTTCAACTAAAGAACGAAATCAGTTTGAGTAGTTTGATACTTCAAAATAAATATCGATATGTAGAATTTCAAAACTGAAATTATAATATATATTATAATTAATAACGAAAGTATTCCATAAAAATAGGAGCAAACTACTGAATATGTCGTATTTAACCTAATATTGTCAAGATAAATCAGGATTTTCAACTAATGGAACTAGAGCATAATAGGTTTCCTGTGATCGAAATCATAATGCGAAAAATTAAAAAATATCGAATTTGACATTCTAAAATAAATATCGAATATTTTCGATACCTATGTAGCTGTTTCTAATTTCTGGACATCGAAAATAAAAGTTATGACTCAATATTGCTGAGAGCCCCAGAAATAAATAAAAACAATAAAATATTAATATTATTCAACGGCTGCTTTCAAATATCAGAAGGTGTTTTCAACAGGTTCTGGTCACGATAAATCAGAATTTTTGACTAATGCAACTAGATCATAATAATGTTTCGTGTGGTCGAATTCAAAATGCGAAATATTTAAAAAATATCGAATTTGATGCTCTAAAATAAATATCGATATGTACAATTTCAAATTTGAAATTCTGCTTAACGAAAATACTCGATAAAAATGGGAGCAAACTACTAAATATGTCGTTTTCAACTGAATCTCGTCATCTGAATCTTATAATTCTCCTTTATGATAGATTAGTCTATTGTGCAACAAGTGGGGAAAGTCCAACATTTCTCGCGGGTGTGGAAGTTTGTGGTACGAGCCTGAAAGGCGAGTGCCACTTATAATTAATTTATTCATAGCTATATCATACCTTACTAACTAGATCTTCGTTATAATTTGGATTTTTCTGAGTATTAGGTACTAGAGAATAGTTTGAAATTTTTACTCTTATTACATGATGAAAACTTTAAATTAGAATATCCATGCCAAATTCAAGGTCAATATCTTGTAAAGGACAGGTGCTATGAGAAAAAACTTGAAAAAATCAAACTTCAACACCCTGTATATGGAAAACAAAGAGTTTGGGTGCACATCCTTCAATTTAGGAACACCCTGTATAAAAGCTGATTTAGAGTTTTATTCAATCCATTCGGTTTCTTTCATGCTGAATGAACCTAGTGTCATTTTGAAGTAAAAAGTGGTCCATTTTGAAGTGAAAGCTTGTATCTTTCCATGATTAACTGACATAACCTACTGAACACAAGTGACATGGAAAATATCAAAAAATTAATACACTTTGTTACTTCATATAATGTGAAAATACAAGTAAATGAATGGAGACATTTTTTATTCTATTCATTCCACCTTCAATGCATTTTGTGAAAACCCATATTAATGAACGGCAAAAAAAAATGCCGTCCCAAAATGGCGGAAGAATCTAGAAGTTCCCCCCCCCAAAAGTGGGTCCTGGATCCGCGCCTGACTTATTTGAGTACTTAAGTGTGTTGGTACGCTTACTAGCTTAGTATCAGTTTAACAGTGCTGAAGTACAGAACAGATAATTTTAAAGCTAAAAAGATGTCTTTGGATCATTTATATGAGTTCAGCTTCGAAAAGTTGTACAACGACTGTACAGAAAGGTAATGCTTTTACATCATTTTTTTCTTTAATTATTTTTGAAACAATATAATCGAATGTAATCTTCAGTTTCTGAATGTTGCATTTTTATAAAGAAATTTTGTTCAATATATGTGTATGAAATGAACGATAACCATATTGTACCTATCAAACAGCGAATTAATATGTACTTTTTTTTCCTAGGGGTATAACTTTTGAGGAAGACTGCAGCGTATGTCTGAGTAGGTTGACTGGAGAACTGTACCTAACAGATTGCAGGCATTGTTTTCACAAAGAATGCATCGACAGGTGGTGCTCCAGTTCTTCCAAATGTTGTCCGATGTGTAGGACAACGTTAATTTTCGAAGGTACCTTCACTATCTTCGATACAAATTGGCAGAATGTTAATATACATCGTTTCGACAAGATGGATAGCGATGCAGAAGATGAAGAAAGTGATGAAAGTGGAGAGGAAAATGAAGAAGAGAATGAAGGAGAAAATGAAGAACAAACCAACGAGGACGTTTAATGGAGAAAATATCACTCTCAAATTAAATTCTCTCTATACATTTGTATGAAGACTACTGAAAAAGTGTTCTATTCCATTGATGAATTCATGGCCTATGACTTTCAGTGAATCCTGCCTTTTAACGTGATTTCTTCTTTTTTTCTGTACATGTATTTATGTTTATTTTCATCTTCACTTGTATTTTGTTTGTTTGGATTCATGCTGTATCGTTTTATATATACATATTTTATTTTGAATTATGTTGTGTTCATATGTCATCATGATTTCTGTAAAATTTTACATCTCTGTTCGACACACCCTGTAACATTTTTGAGGGAAATGAATGAGTTATAAATTGTAATATATGTATTAGAATCATTTGTCTTTCTTTTCATCTTATTTTTCCTAACGTTAACTAACTAAGTGTCATTTCAATCAGAAATAGCTCTCGTTTGTCTTATGAATGTGATTTATTATAAATAAAATAATTGAAAAAATACACTTATTAGGTGTACAACTTTGCTTCCGACGTTTTGCAATAGATAACTATAGAGGTAGGTGGTAAATGATAGTCGAAAGATCGTTCGATGTTGCTTGCTAAGCCTACAAGAGGCACTTACTACAGACGAGTTGTAACAAAATCGACTAATAATCCGAGTAATCAAACAGCTATCGATATTGGATTGGCAATGATAGACATATTTTTTTTATATGTAATGGAAATTTCTGATATGCTCATTCCTAATGATCCAAGAATAAGAGCCAATTTGATTGTAAGAGATAAAACGATATTCGGTATTTTATTGATCTACAAAAGTATGTTAAAGTCAGATTTTCGGCCTAAATATTAGGTGTACAACTTTGCTTCCGCCGTTTTGCAATAGATGGCTGTAGCTGTAAGGGGTAGTCGAAATAAATAGATCGTAGATGCCATACAATAAGCTTAAGTATTTGTAAACATAACGCTATCGAAATATCAGTCGATTTTTGTCTGCATCATAAAGTTATTCTCGTTTAAATATGTCAGCTCCAAATTGAAAATCTGGGCGTACGCCAATGCAGTGAAACTGTCATATCATTTATTTTCCTGGTTTCCTTGAATGAACGTTATTGATAATAATTGCAGCGAAATTCATAGAGCTATATTCCTCTATTATATTCATAAAACCCTCAAAAAAGGGGTAACTTAACCATAGTACTAATAAATGGTACCACGGTACCAATATGGGTTCATTTGAAAACATTGAGTATTACCCCAAAAACGATTACGATGAACTTTATTTGCTCATAAAAAACGCAATTTAGTGTTTTTGACGGGATTTCGATTTTTCTAGTATTAGACAGGTCAATTGGAATAAATCGGAATCATCGTGGCACACTCAAATGGAAAACTAAAAATTGAATTATAAAAAAATTTTGACGTTTGAAATGTAACTTATGTGGTATCATTGGATTCAAAAAATTATGCAGATTTCAAAAATGTTATAATATACAGGGTGTTCCATTTGAAAATCGAGAGTTAGTATCACTTCCGGCGAAACAGGAAGTGAAAAAAAATCATTTGTAGATTAAAAAGTGTCGCTTATTATGTATATTATGTATTATTAATTTTCAGTAACGTTTATTATTTTAACGTGAAATCTAAAGAAGCGACTATGTAGGAAAAATAATGTAATTTTCAATTTCAATTTTCGATTTAAAATGAATTTCGAACAAGTAGAAACCAAGCCAATCCACAGTATTGTTTAGAATTAGGATAAAATATAACAAAATGAAAAAATTGTAAGTAAATAAAAAATTTTCACAGCCTTGAAGTCACTGATAAAGGCCACTCCTACTGTTTTTTTTGAGCTGATACGCGTGTAAGTTTCTCCTACTATCGGTCTATTTGATTGGAGATGGTTGAAATATGTGCAGTCAGTTTTTGATAATTACCTGAAGCTCGCAAGATTTGGTGTTTAAACACGAAATCCAACACTAATCCAAAGACAGTTTGAGGTAGTTTATACAAGAAATTCGTAATTGCCTCTGAAAAGATAAATGATTTTTTTATTGTTGGTTTTTTTCATTCAGACTCAAGGCAATTATCTTGTCTATGTCTGTGACCTTTTTCATTGAGGAGAAATTTAAAAACTATGAAATTTGTGACAAGAAGTAAATAATACAACTCATTGTAGCTTTTCATCGGAAAAATTTATCTAGGATCAATCGAGTAATTTGAAAAGGAAAAAATTTTATTCGAATGTCTATAAGTATAATATGTATTTAGATATACATATACAGGGTGTGGCGTAATTAATGGATAATACTATACTGGCGAATAGGGGACGTCATGGCCGACTAGAAAATGTAAAGTTATGTTCAGTGAAAATATCATAGTGTTCGAGATATCGAACAATTTAATTTTTTTCTGAAAAGTGCACCTTCACTCACTAAATTCATTGCTGTGATCACAAATCTTGTTATTTCTTTGGGCATTGTTTTTCATTTTACTCTCAAATAGCTGTACTATGAGATAAACTACCAAATTCCTACCATCTTGCTTAATTAAGAGAAGAAAAGTATGATAATCCTGATGTTTGCACTTTTTTTTTCTGGTCGGCCAACACCTTCCCTATTCGCCAGTACAGGATTATCCATTAATTACGCCACACCCTGTATGTGTTTGAAATGAAAATAACCATATTGTACCTTTCAAACAGCGAATTACAACCATCTATTAGTAAGTTATTATTAAATGCCATTTCATAAGCCATGATAGCTTGACAAATAAACATTTTAAAAATTTTTAAGAAGTCATCAAACAATAGTCACTTATCTGATAACATCATGCATAAAAAATCATTAATCCATTTTTTAATTACAAACAGATAGTTGAATAACTTTAAGAAAAAAGAATGAGAATTATTCAACTATCTATCAGTAAATAATTAAATAATGCTTTAATGACCACAACGTGATCAGATAAACATGAAAAGTTAGACGCTTTTCTCAAAGTTTTTTTGAAATGTTTATTTGTTTTATAATTTTTTTTTTCGTGGTATTTATTTATCACTGACCTCTGAACAATAAGAATTTAGTTGCTGGTATCAGGACTTAATTTAGTTTATTCACAAATTCTTATGGATACCTATGTTATCTACTAGAAAGTTAAATAATGGTTTAATGAACGTGATGTCATCAGATAACCAACAAAAGTTTGACTTAGGTACTCTTAATTTGTGTAGGTACATTTAAAATATTTATTTGTCATATTTATAATGACTTACCTAATGAGGTTGATGGCCATTCTGAAAATTCTAACTATCTTATGTATTATCAGATAAATAATTCTTGGAATGTATCTGTCAACAGATAAGAAACGAAAGTTTTACCCTTTTTTAAAATATTCATTTTTACCAGGGTGATAAAATAAATCAGATATAATTGAACGAAAATAAAAATCATATTCTCTTTTCCCATTGTTTAGGTTGAATTTTGAAACGTTCAACTAAAGAACGAAATCAGTTTGAGTAGTTTGATACTTCAAAATAAATATCGATATGTAGAATTTCAAAACTGAAATTATAATATATATTATAATTAATAACGAAAGTATTCCATAAAAATAGGAGCAAACTACTGAATATGTCGTATTTAACCTAATATTGTCACGATAAATCAGGATTTTCAACTAATGGAACTAGAGCATAATAGGTTTCCTGTGATCGAAATCATAATGCGAAAAATTAAAAAATATCGAATTTGACATTCTAAAATAAATATCGAATATTTTCGATACCTATATAGCTGTTTCTAATTTCTGGACATCGAAAATAAAAGTTATGACTCAATATTGCTGAGAGCCCCAGAAATAAATAAAAACAATAAAATATTAATATTATTCAACGGCTGCTTTCAAATATCAGAAGGTGTTTTCAACAGGTTCTGGTCACGATAAATCAGAATTTTTGACTAATGCAACTAGATCATAATATGTTTCGTGTGGTCGAATTCAAAATGCGAAATATTTAAAAAATATCGAATTTGATGCTCTAAAATAAATATCGATATGTAGAACTTCAAATTTGAAATTCTGCTTAACGAAAATACTCGATAAAAATGGGAGCAAACTACTAAATATGTCGTTTTCAACTGAATATCGTCATCTGAATCTTATAATTCTCCTTTATGATAGATTAGTCTATTGTGCAACAAGTGGGGAAAGTCCAACATTTCTCGCGGGTGTGGAAGTTTGTGGTACGAGCCTGAAAGGCGAGTGCCACTTATAATTAATTTATTCATAGCTATATCATACCTTACTAACTAGATCTTCGTTATAATTTGGATTTTTCTGAGTATTAGGTACTAGAGAATAGTTTGAAATTTTTACTCTTATTACATGATGAAAACTTTAAATTAGAATATCCATGCCAAATTCAAGGTCAATATCTTGTAAAGGACAGGTGCTATGAGAAAAAACTTGAAAAAATCAAACTTCAACACCCTGTATATGGAAAACAAAGAGTTTGGGTGCACATCCTTCAATTTAGGAACACCCTGTATAAAAGCTGATTTAGAGTTTTATTCAATCCATTCGGTTTCTTTCATGCTGAATGAACCTAGTGTCATTTTGAAGTAAAAAGTGGTCCATTTTGAAGTGAAAGCTTGTATCTTTCCATGATTAACTGACATAACCTACTGAACACAAGTGACATGGAAAATATCAAAAAATTAATACACTTTGTTACTTCATATAATGTGAAAATACAAGTAAATGAATGGAGACATTTTTTATTCTATTCATTCCACCTTCAATGCATTTTGTGAAAACCCATATTAATGAACGGCAAAAAAAATGCCGTCCCAAAATGGCGGAAGAATCTAGAAGTTCCCCCCCCCCAAAAGTGGGTCCTGGATCCGCGCCTGACTTATTTGAGTACTTAAGTGTGTTGGTACGCTTACTAGCTTAGTATCAGTTTAACAGTGCTGAAGTACAGAACAGATAATTTTAAAGCTAAAAAGATGTCTTTGGATCATTTATATGAGTTCAGCTTCGAAAAGTTGTACAACGACTGTACAGAAAGGTAATGCTTTTACATCATTTTTTTCTTTAATCATTTTTGAAACAATATAATCGAATGTAATCTTCAGTTTCTGAATGTTGCATTTTTATAAAGAAATTTTTGTTCAATATATGTGTATGAAATGAACGATAACCATATTGTACCTATCAAACAGCGAATTAATATGTACTTTTTTTTCCTAGGGGTATAACTTTTGAGGAAGACTGCAGCGTATGTCTGAGTAGGTTGACTGGAGAACTGTACCTAACAGATTGCAGGCATTGTTTTCACAAAGAATGCATCGACAGGTGGTGCTCCAGTTCTTCCAAATGTTGTCCGATGTGTAGGACAACGTTAATTTTCGAAGGTACCTTCACTATCTTCGATACAAATTGGCAGAATGTTAATATACATCGTTTCGACAAGATGGATAGCGATGAAGAAGATGAAGAAAGTGGAGAGGAAAATGAAGAAGAGAATGAAGGAGAAAATGAAGAACAAACCAACGAGGACATTTAATGGAGAAAATATCACTCTCAAATTAAATTCTCTCTATACATTTGTATGAAGACTACTGAAAAAGTGTTCTATTCCATTGATGAATTCATGGCCTATGACTTTCAGTGAATCCTGCCTTTTAACGTGATTTCTTCTTTTTTTCTGTACATGTATTTATGTTTATTTTCATCTTCACTTGTATTTTGTTTGTTTGGATTCATGCTGTATCGTTTTATATATACATATTTTATTTTGAATTATGTTGTGTTCATATGTCATCATGATTTCTGTAAAATTTTACATCTCTGTTCGACACACCCTGTAACATTTTTGAGGGAAATGAATGAGTTATAAATTGTAATATATGTATTAGAATCATTTGTCTTTTTTTTTCATCTTATTTTTCCTAACGTTAACTAACTAAGTGTCATTTCAATCAGAAATAGCTCTCGTTTGTCTTATGAATGTGATTTATTATAAATAAAATAATTGAAAAAATACACTTATTAGGTGTACAACTTTGCTTCCGCCGTTTTGCAATAGATAACTATAGAGGTAGGTGGTAAGTGATAGTCGAAAGATCGTTCGATGTTGCTTGCTAAGCCTACAAGAGGCACTTACTACAGACGAGTTGTAACAAAATCGACTAATAATCCGAGTAATCAAACAGCTATCGATATTGGATGGGCAATGATAGACATATATTTTTTTTATATGTAATGGAAATTTCTGATATGCTCATTCCTAATGATCCAAGAATAAGAGCCAATTTGATTGTAAGAGATAAAACGATATTCGGTATTTTATTGATCTACAAAAGTATGTTAAAGTCAGATTTTCGGCCTAAATATTAGGTGTACAACTTTGCTTCCGCCGTTTTGCAATAGATGGCTGTAGCTGTAAGGGGTAGTCGAAATAAATAGATAGTAGATGCCATACAATAAGCTTAAGTATTTGTTAACATAACGCTATCGAAATATTAGTCGATTTTTGTCTGCATCATGAAGTTATTCTCGTTTAAATATGTCAGCTCCAAATTGAAAATCTGGGCGTACGCCAATGCAGTGAAACTGTCATATCATTTATTTTCCTGGTTTCCTTGGATGAACGTTATTGATAATAATTGCAGCGAAATTCATAAAGCTATATTCCTCTATTATATTCATAAAACCCTCAAAAAAGGGGTAACTTAACCATAGTACTAATAAATGGTACCACGGTACCAATATGGGTTCATTTGAAAACATTGAGTGTTACCCAAAAAACGATTACGATGAACTTTATTTGCTCATAAAAAACGCAATTTAGTGTTTTTGACGGGATTTCGATTTTTCTAGTATTAGACAGGTCAATTGGAATAAATCGGAATCATCGTGGCACACTCAAATGGAAAACTAAAAATTGAATTATAAAAAAATTTTGACGTTTGAAATGTCACTTATGTGGTATCATTGGATTCAAAAAATTATACAGATTTCAAAAATGTTATAATATACAGGGTGTTCCACTTGAAAATCGAGAGTTGGTATCACTTCCGGCGAAACAGGAAGTGAAAAAAAATCATTTGTAGATTAAAAAGTGTCGCTTATTATGTATATTATGTATTATTAATTTTTAGTAACGTTTATTATTTTAACGTGAAATCTAAAGAAGCGACTAATAGGAAAAAAATTTAATTTGAAGAATAAAAAAAAGATGAAATATAATGACTGTCATTCAATTTTCGATTTAAAATGAATTTCGAACAAGTAGAAACCAAGCCAATCCACAGTATTGTTTAGAATTAGGATAAAATATATCAAAATGAAAAAATTGTTTTCCGAGAAGTAAATAAAGTATTTTCACAGCCTTGAAGTCACAGATAAAGGCCACTCCTACTGTTTTTTTTGAGCTGATTCGCGTGTAAGCTTCTCCTACTATCGGTCTATTTGATTGGAGATGGTTGAAATATGTGCAGTCAGTTTTTGATAATTACCTGAAGCTCGCAAGATTTGGTGTTTAAACACGAAATCCAACAATAATCCAAAGCCAGTTTGAGGTCGTTTATACAAGAAATTCGTAATTGCCTCTGAAAAGATAAATGATTGTTTTATTGTTGGTTTTTTTCATTCAGACTCAAGGCAATTATCTTGTCTATGTCTGTGACCTTTTTCATTGAGGAGAAATTTAAAAACTATGAAATTTGTGACAAGAAGTAAATAATACAACTCATTGTAGCTTTTCATCGGAAAAATTTATCTAGGATCAATCGAGTAATTTGAAAAGGAAAAAATTTTATTCGAATGTCTATAAGTATAATATGTATTCAGATATACATATACAGGGTGTGGCGTAATTAATGGATAATACTGTACTGGCGAATAGGAGAGGTCATGGCCGACCAGAAAATGTGAAGTTATGTTCAGTAAAACTATCATAGTGTTCGAGATATCGAACAATTTAATTTTTTTCTGAAAAGTGCACCTTCACTCACTAAATTCATTGTTGTGATCACAAATCTTGTTATTTCTTTGAGCATTGTTTTTCATTTTACTCTCAAATATCTGTACTATGAGATAAACTACCAAATTCCTACCATCTTGCTTAATTAAGAGAAGAAAAGTATGATAATCCTGATGTTTGCACTTTTTAGAAAAAAATGAAATTGTCCGATATCTCGAAAACTATGATATTTTTACTGAACAAAATTTTCTGGTCGGCCAACACCTCCCCTATTCGCCAGTACAGGATTATCCATTAATTACGCCACACCCTGTATGTGTTTGAAATGAAAATAACCATTTTGTACCTTTCAAACAGCGAATTACAACCATCTATTAGTAAGTTATTATTAAATGCCATTTCATAAGCCATGATAGCTTGACAAATAAACATTTTAAAAATTTTTTAAGAAGTCATCAAACAATAGTCACTTATCTGATAACATCATGCATAAAAAATCATTAATCCATTTTTTAATTACAAACAGATAGTTGAATAACTTTAAGAAAAAAGTATGAGAATTATTCAACTATCTATCAGTAAATAATTAAATAATGCTTTAATGACCATAACGTGATCAGATAAACATGAAAAGTTAGACGCTTTTCTCAAAGTTTTTTTAAAATGTTTATTTGTTTTATAATTTTTTTTTTTCGTGGTATTTATTTATCACTGACCTCTGAACAATAAGAATTTAGTTGCTGGTATCAGGACTTAATTTAGTTTATTCACAAATTCTTATGGATACCTATGTTATCTACTAGAAAGTTAAATAATGGTTTAATGAACGTGACGTCATCAGATAACCAACAAAAGTTTGACTTAGGTACTCTTAATTTGTGTAGGTGCATTTAAAATATTTATTTGTCATATTTATAATGACTTACCTAATAAGGTTGATGGCCATTCTGAAAATTCTAACTATCTTATGTATTATCAGATAAATAATTCTTGGAATGTATCTGTCAACAGATAAGAAACGAAAGTTTTACCCTTTTTTAAAATATTCATTTTTACCAGGGTGATAAAATAAATCAGATATAATTGAACGAAAATAAAAATCATATTCTCTTTTCCCATTGTTTAGGTTGAATTTTGAAACGTTCAACTAAAGAACGAAATCAGTTTGAGTAGTTTGATACTTCAAAATAAATATCGATATGTAGAATTTCAAAACTGAAATTATAATATATATTATAATTAATAACGAAAGTATTCCATGAAAATAGGAGCAAACTACTGAATATGTCGTATTTATCCTAATATTGTCACGATAAATCAGGATTTTCAACTAATGGAACTAGAGCATAATAGGTTTCCTGTGATCGAAATCATAATGCGAAAAATTAAAAAATATCGAATTTGACATTCTAAAATAAATATCGAATATTTTCGATACCTATGTAGCTGTTTCTAATTTCTGGACATCGAAAATAAAAGTTATGACTCAATATTGCTGAGAGCCCCAGAAATAAATAAAAACAATAAAATATTAATATTATTCAACGGCTGCTTTCAAATATCAGAAGGTGTTTTCAACAGGTTCTGGTCACGATAAATCAGAATTTTTGACTAATGCAACTAGATCATAATATGTTTCGTGTGGTCGAATTCAAAATGCGAAATATTCAAAAAATATCGAATTTGATGCTCTAAAATAAATATCGATATGTAGAATTTCAAATTTGAAATTCTGCTTAACGAAAATACTCAATAAAAATGGGAGCAAACTACTAAATATGTCGTTTTCAACTGAATATCGTCATCTGAATCTTATAATTCTCCTTTATGATAGATTAGTCTATTGTGCAACAAGTGGGGAAAGTCCAACATTTCTCGCGGGTGTGGAAGTTTGTGGTACGAGCCTGAAAGGCGAGTGCCACTTATAATTAATTTATTCATAGCTATATCATACCTTACTAACTAGATCTTCGTTATAATTTGGATTTTTCTGAGTATTAGGTACTAGAGAATAGTTTGAAATTTTTACTCTTATTACATGATGAAAACTTTAAATTAGAATATCCATGCCAAATTCAAGGTCAATATCTTGTAAAGGACAGGTGCTATGAGAAAAAACTTGAAAAAATCAAACTTCAACACCCTGTATATGGAAAACAAAGAGTTTGGGTGCACATCCTTCAATTTAGGAACACCCTGTATAAAAGCTGATTTAGAGTTTTATTCAATCCATTCGGTTTCTTTCATGCTGAATGAACCTAGTGTCATTTTGAAGTAAAAAGTGGTCCATTTTGAAGTGAAAGCTTGTATCTTTCCATGATTAACTGACATAACCTACTGAACACAAGTGACATGGAAAATATCAAAAAATTAATACACTTTGTTACTTCATATAATGTGAAAATACAAGTAAATGAATGGAGACATTTTTTATTCTATTCATTCCACCTTCAATGCATTTTGTGAAAACCCATATTAATGAACGGCAAAAAAAAATGCCGTCCCAAAATGGCGGAAGAATCTAGAAGTTCCCCCCCCCCCAAAAGTGGGTCCTGGATCCGCGCCTGACTTATTTGAGTACTTAAGTGTGTTGGTACGCTTACTAGCTTAGTATCAGTTTAACAGTGCTGAAGTACAGAACAGATAATTTTAAAGCTAAAAAGATGTCTTTGGATCATTTATATGAGTTCAGCTTCGAAAAGTTGTACAACGACTGTACAGAAAGGTAATGCTTTTACATCATTTTTTTCTTTAATCATTTTTGAAACAATATAATCGAATGTAATCTTCAGTTTCTGAATGTTGCATTTTTATAAAGAAATTTTTGTTCAATATATGTGTATGAAATGAACGATAACCATATTGTACCTATCAAACAGCGAATTAATATGTACTTTTTTTTCCTAGGGGTATAACTTTTGAGGAAGACTGCAGCGTATGTCTGAGTAGGTTGACTGGAGAACTGTACCTAACAGATTGCAGGCATTGTTTTCACAAAGAATGCATCGACAGGTGGTGCTCCAGTTCTTCCAAATGTTGTCCGATGTGTAGGACAACGTTAATTTTCGAAGGTACCTTCACTATCTTCGATACAAATTGGCAGAATGTTAATATACATCGTTTCGACAAGATGGATAGCGATGAAGAAGATGAAGAAAGTGGAGAGGAAAATGAAGAAGAGAATGAAGAAGAGAATGAAGGAGAAAATGGAGAACAAAGCAACGAGGACATTTAATGGAGAAAATATCACTCTCAAATTAAATTCTCTCTATACATTTGTATGAAGACTACTGAAAAAGTGTTCTCTTCCATTGATGAATTCATGGCCTATGACCTTCAGTGAATCCTGCCTTTTAACGTGATTTCTCCTTTTTTTCTGTACATGTATTTATGTTTATTTTCATCTTCACTTGTATTTTGTTTGTTTGGATTCATGCTGTATCGTTTTATATATACATATTTTATTTTGAATTATGTTGTGTTCATATGTCATCATGATTTCTGTAAAATTTTACATCTCTGTTCGACACACCCTGTAACATTTTTGAGGGAAATGAATGAGTTATAAATTGTAATATATGTATTAGAATCATTTGTCTTTTTTTTCATCTTATTTTTCCTAACGTTAACTAACTAAGTGTCATTTCAATCAGAAATAGCTCTCGTTTGTCTTATGAATGTGATTTATTATAAATAAAATAATTGAAAAAATACACTTATTAGGTGTACAACTTTGCTTCCGCCGTTTTGCAATAGATAACTATAGAGGTAGGTGGTAAGTGATAGTCGAAAGATCGTTCGATGTTGCTTGCTAAGCCTACAAGAGGCACTTACTACAGACGAGTTGTAACAAAATCGACTAATAATCCGAGTAATCAAACAGCTATCGATATTGGATTGGCAATGATAGACATATATTTTTTTTATATGTAATGGAAATTTCTGATATGCTCATTCCTAATGATCCAAGAATAAGAGCCGATTTGATTGTAAGAGATAAAACGATATTCGGTATTTTATTGATCTACAAAAGTATGTTAAAGTCAGATTTTCGGCCTAAATATTAGGTGTACAACTTTGCTTCCGCCGTTTTGCAATAGATGGCTGTAGCTGTAAGGGGTAGTCGAAATAAATAGATAGTAGATGCCATACAATAAGCTTAAGTATTTGTAAACATAACGCTATCGAAATATTAGTCGATTTTTGTCTGCATCATGAAGTTATTCTCGTTTAAATATGTCAGCTCCAAATTGAAAATCTGGGCGTACGCCAATGCAGTGAAACTGTCATATCATTTATTTTCCTGGTTTCCTTGGATGAACGTTATTGATAATAATTGCAGCGAAATTCATAAAGCTATATTCCTCTATTATATTCATAAAACCCTCAAAAAAGGGGTAACTTAACGATAGTACTAATAAATGGTACCACGGTACCAATATGGGTTCATTTGAAAACATTGAGTGTTACCCAAAAAACGATTACGATGAACTTTATTTGCTCATAAAAAACGCAATTTAGTGTTTTTGACGGGATTTCGATTTTTCTAGTATTAGACAGGTCAATTGGAATAAATCGGAATCATCGTGGCACACTCAAATGGAAAACTAAAAATTGAATTATAAAAAAATTTTGACGTTTGAAATGTCACTTATGTGGTATCATTGGATTCAAAAAATTATACAGATTTCAAAAATGTTATAATATACAGGGTGTTCCACTTGAAAATCGAGAGTTGGTATCACTTCCGGCGAAACAGGAAGTGAAAAAAAATCATTTGTAGATTAAAAAGTGTCGCTTATTATGTATATTATGTATTATTAATTTTTAGTAACGTTTATTATTTTAACGTGAAATCTAAAGACGCGACTATGTAGGAAAAAAATTTAATTTGAAGAATAAAAAAAAGATGAAATATAATGACTGTCATTCAATTTTCGATTTAAAATGAATTTCGAACAAGTAGAAACCAAGCCAATCCACAGTATTGTTTAGAATTAGGATAAAATATATCAAAATGAAAAAATTGTTTTCCGAGAAGTAAATAAAGTATTTTCACAGCCTTGAAGTCACAGATAAAGGCCACTCCTACTGTTTTTTTTGAGCTGATTCGCGTGTAAGCTTCTCCTACTATCGGTCTATTTGATTGGAGATGGTTGAAATATGTGCAGTCAGTTTTTGATAATTACCTGAAGCTCGCAAGATTTGGTGTTTAAACACGAAATCCAACAATAATCCAAAACCAGTTTGAGGTCGTTTATACAAGAAATTCGTAATTGCCTCTGAAAAGATAAATGATTGTTTTATTGTTGGTTTTTTTCATTCAGACTCAAGGCAATTATCTTGTCTATGTCTGTGACCTTTTTCATTGAGGAGAAATTTAAAAACTATGAAATTTGTGATAAGAAGTAAATAATACAACTCATTGTAGCTTTTCATCGGAAAAATTTATCTAGGATCAATCGAGTAATTTGAAAAGGAAAAAAAAGCTGAGAGCCCCAGAAATAAATAAAAACAATAAAATATTAATATTATTCAACGGCTGCTTTCGAATATCAGAAGGTGTTTTCAACAGGTTCTGGTCACGATAAATCAGAATTTTTGACTAATGCAACTAGATCATAATATGTTTCGTGTGGTCGAATTCAAAATGCGAAATATTCAAAAAATATCGAATTAGATGCTCTAAAATAAATATCGATATGTAGAATTTCAAATTTGAAATTCTGCTTAACAAAAATACTCGATAAAAATGGGAGCAAACTACTAAATATGTCGTTTTCAACTGAATCTCGTCATCTGAATCTTATAATTCTCCTTTATGATAGATTAGTCTATTGTGCAACAAGTGGGGAAAGTCCAACATTTCTCGCGGGTGTGGAAGTTTGTGGTACGAGCCTGAAAGGCGAGTGCCACTTATAATTAATTTATTCATAGCTATATCATACCTTACTAACTAGATCTTCGTTATAATTTGGATTTTTCTGAGTAAGTTTGAAATTTTTACTCTTATTACATGATGAAAACTTTAAATTAGAATATCCATGCCAAATTCAAGGTCAATATCTTGTAAAGGACAGGTGCTATGAGAAAAAACTTGAAAAAATCAAACTTCAACACCCTGTATATGGAAAACAAAGAGTTTGGGTGCACATCCTTCAATTTAGGAACACCCTGTATAAAAGCTGATTTAGAGTTTTATTCAATCCATTCGGTTTCTTTCATGCTGAATGAACCTAGTGTCATTTTGAAGTAAAAAGTGGTCCATTTTGAAGTGAAAGCTTGTATCTTTCCATGATTAACTGACATAACCTACTGAACACAAGTGACATGGAAAATATCCAAAAATTAATACACTTTGTTACTTCATATAATGTGAAAATACAAGTAAATGAATGGAGACATTTTTTATTCTATTCATTCCACCTTCAATGCATTTTGTGAAAACCCATATTAATGAACGGCAAAAAAAAATGCTGTCCCAAAATGGCGGAAGAATCTAGAAGTTCCCCCCCCCCAAAAGTGGGTCCTGGATCCGCGCCTGACTTATTTGAGTACTTAAGTGTGTTGGTACGCTTACTAGCTTAGTATCAGTTCAACAGTGCTGAAGTACAGAACAGATAATTTTAAAGCTAAAAAGATGTCTTTGGATCATTTATATGAGTTCAGCTTCGAAAAGTTGTACAACGACTGTACAGAAAGGTAATGCTTTTACATCATTTTTTTCTTTAATTATTTTTGAAACAATATAATCGAATGTATTCTTCAGTTTCTGAATGTTGCATTTTTATAAAGAAATTTTTGTTCAATATATGTGTATGAAATGAACGATAACCATATTGTACCTATCAAACAGCGAATTAATATGTACTTTTTTTTCCTAGGGGTATAACTTTTGAGAAAGACTGCAGCGTATGTCTGAGTAGGTTGACTGGAGAACTGTACCTAACAGATTGCAGGCATTGTTTTCACAAAGAATGCATCGACAGGTGGTGCTCCAGTTCTTCCAAATGTTGTCCGATGTGTAGGACAACGTTAATTTTCGAAGGTACCTTCACTATCTTCGATACAAATTGGCAGAATGTTAATATACATCGTTTCGACAAGATGGATAGCGATGAAGAAGATGAAGAAAGTGGAGAGGAAAATGAAGAAGAGAATGAAGGAGAAAATGAAGAACAAACTAACGAGGACATTTAATAGAGAAAATATCACTCTCAAATTAAATTCTCTCTATACATTTGTATGAAGACTACTGAAAAAGTGTTCTATTCCATTGATGAATTCATGGCCTATGACTTTCAGTGAATCCTGCCTTTTAACGTGATTTCTTCTTTTTTTCTGTACATGTATTTATGTTTATTTTCATCTTCACTTGTATTTTGTTTGTTTGGATTCATGCTGAATCGTTTTATATATACATATTTTATTTTGAATTATGTTGTGTTCATATGTCATCATGATTTCTGTAAAATTTTACATCGCTGTTCGACACACCCTGTAACATTTTTGAGGAAAATGAATGAGTTATAAATTGTAATATATGTATTAGAATCATTTGTCTTTTTTTTCATCTTATTTTTCCTAACGTTAACTAACTAAGTGTCATTTCAATCAGAAATAGCTCTCGTTTGTCTTATGAATGTGATTTATTATAAATAAAATAATTGAAAAAATACACTTATTAGGTGTACAACTTTGCTTCCGCCGTTTTGCAATAGATAACTATAGAGGTAGGTGGTAAGTGATAGTCGAAAGATCGTTCGATGTTGCTTGCTAAGCCTACAAGAGGCACTTACTACAGACGAGTTGTAACAAAATCGACTAATAATCCGAGTAATCAAACAGCTATCGATATTGGATTGGCAATGATAGACATATATTTTTTTTATATGTAATGGAAATTTCTGATATGCTCATTCCTAATGATCCAAGAATAAGAGCCAATTTGATTGTAAGAGATAAAACGATATTCGGTATTTTATTGATCTACAAATGTATGTTAAAGTCAGATTTTCGGCCTAAATATTAGGTGTACAACTTTGCTTCCGCCGTTTTGCAATAGATGGCTGTAGCTGTAAGGGGTAGTCGAAATAAATAGATCGTAGATGCCATACAATAAGCTTAAGTATTTGTAAACATAACGCTATCGAAATATTAGTCGATTTTTGTCTGCATCATGAAGTTATTCTCGTTTAAATATGTCAGCTCCAAATTGAAAATCTGGGCGTACGCCAATGCAGTGAAACTGTCATATCATTTATTTTCCTGGTTTCCTTGGATGAACGTTATTGATAATAATTGCAGCGAAATTCATAAAGCTATATTCCTCTATTATATTCATAAAACCCTCAAAAAAGGGGTAACTTAACCATAGTACTAATAAATGGTACCACGGTACCAATATGGGTTCATTTGAAAACATTGAGTGTTACCCAAAAAACGATTACGATGAACTTTATTTGCTCATAAAAAACGCAATTTAGTGTTTTTGACGGGATTTCGATTTTTCTAGTATTAGACAGGTCAATTGGAATAAATCGGAATCATCGTGGCACACTCAAATGGAAAACTAAAAATTGAATTATGAAAAAATTTTGACGTTTGAAATGTCACTTATGTGGTATCATTGGATTCAAAAAATTATACAGATTTCAAAAATGTTATAATATACAGGGTGTTCCACTTGAAAATCGAGAGTTGGTATCACTTCCGGCGAAACAGGAAGTGAAAAAAAATCATTTGTAGATTAAAAAGTGTCGCTTATTATGTATATTATGTATTATTAATTTTTAGTAACGTTTATTATTTTAACGTGAAATCTAAAGAAGCGACTATATGTAGGAAAAAAATTTAATTTGAAGAATAAAAAAAAGATGAAATATAATGACTGTCATTCAATTTTCGATTTAAAATGAATTTCGAACAAGTAGAAACCAAGCCAATCCACAGTATTGTTTAGAATTAGGATAAAATATATCAAAATGAAAAAAATTGTTTTCCGAGAAGTAAATAAAGTATTTTCACAGCCTTGAAGTCACAGATAAAGGCCACTCCTACTGTTTTTTTTGAGCTGATTCGCGTGTAAGCTTCTCCTACTATCGGTCTATTTGATTGGAGATGGTTGAAATATGTGCAGTCAGTTTTTGATAATTACCTGAAGCTCGCAAGATTTGGTGTTTAAACACGAAATCCAACAATAATCCAAAGCCAGTTTGAGGTCGTTTATACAAGAAATTCGTAATTGCCTCTGAAAAGATAAATGATTGTTTTATTGTTGGTTTTTTTCATTCAGACTCAAGGCAATTATCTTGTCTATGTCTGTGACCTTTTTCATTGAGGAGAAATTTAAAAACTATGAAATTTGTGACAAGAAGTAAATAATACAACTCATTGTAGCTTTTCATCGGAAAAATTTATCTAGGATCAATCGAGTAATTTGAAAAGGAAAAAATTTTATTCGAATGTCTATAAGTATAATATGTATTATTCATCACTGGCATTCGTGTCCTGACTTTTAAGTATTCAACTATGTAGTGGCAGAGAGGACAGGGGAAATAAAAATCCTTAATGAGATGCCGACGTTTCGACCTTTATTTCTGGTCTTTTTCAAGGCTGGAAACAGAACGACATTGAAAACATGGGGCATAACATAGTGCCATAATATAAAGAAAGTAGTATACTCTAGTAGGTGCAGAAACAAAATACAACAGAGCATTACAAAAAACATAATTTAAAACACATACCAATTCATATGAATAATCCCTCACAATATTCTGAGGTGGACATAAAACTGTGTCGTCAATTTTTTAAGAACTCAATATACAATATACAATATACAGGTCCACTGGTCAACAGATGAAACTATCTATAATCTTTTATTATAATTTTAGGGTGTTCAAAAGATTTTTCCACATTAAGTACAATAAACAGCTGAAAACTAGTCTCCGTGTCATCTGTCATATGCAGAACGTCGAGCGTCATATGGTTATCTAATGTCAAAGAAAGGGGTATGTTCCTGAAATTCGTCAAGAACGAATCATCCGTTTGTATCTCTCTAAAATGTTGTGATATATTGTGCTCAAATTCTGTACATCAGTCCTCAAATTTACCGTCTCGTTTAAAGAAATATGAATCATCTCACCGATACATCTCTTTTTATAGTTTTTTTCTTTTTCTAAGATGGTGACGTTCTCGAAATCGAAATTGTGGTCTTCGTTGAAGTGATGAGCGGCTAGAGCGGTTTTTTCATTTTTGTCTTTATTAGTGGGTCTACAATCATATCCGTGCTGGTAGACTCTATTTTTAAGATACTGTTTGGTCATACCTATGTAGCATCTGCTGCAGTCTTTACAAGGGATCTTGTATATTAAATCGGATTGCAAACCATCTGGAGTTTTATCTTTGATTTTCGAGAAAAGGGAACTGACGCATTTCAGTGGATAGAAAGCCAGTCTTGCAGAAGAGTTAGTTTGTTGTAAGGCTCTGCTCATGTTTTCAGATAGACCTTGAATATAAGGAAAACGGTAATATCTGGTTCGTTCATCATTCCTCGAACCTGCAACGTTAGTGAGCACTTTCCTTTTATATTGATTAAGAATACGTTTGACCAAGGTTGTTGGGTAATTATTTCTTGTTAGTAACTCAGTTATCTTCAGTTCATTTTCTCTGTGAAATCTTTCATCACTCAAATGAATAGCACGGAACATCAAGTTTGTTATAGTTGCTATCTTCTGGGATGTGGGGTGTTGTGATCGGTAGTTCAACATTCTACCAGAGGAGGTGGGAAAATAAATTTTGTGGAATTGTTGTGTATGCAGATATATATTGCCATCGTTTCTTTATAATGTGCAAAACTAGGGCTTTAGGAATATTGGTATATAACGATATAACGTCGAGTGACACCCATTCACTTTCCTTAGGTACTCTAATTTCCTTGACGAAGTCTACAAAATCTTTGGAATTCGATATATTGTATTCGAATGATGTGGTGACAGGAGATAAAATATCATGAATATATCTGGACAGGTTGTATGATGGGGCACCTATACAACTGACCACAGGTCGAATGGAAATATTTTCCTTGTGAGTTTTTCTAAGGCCATATAGCTTTGGAATAACAGAGTTATGACATTTTAGATGTTTCGCTTTCATTTCATCAATGGCGCCCACATCCCTAAGTTCTTTCACAATTTCATTGGCCAAAGTTTGAAATTTATTTGTTGGGTCACTAGGTGTTATTTTATATGTCTCTGTATCAGACAACAAATTCTCCATATACGAGACATACTCATCTCTATACATGATAACTGTGGAGTTTCCCTTGTCAGCTCGCATAACAACGCAATCAGGATGTTGTTTGAGGAACCTACTTGTTAATACATAATTTAGGTATGCCTGTCTCACACATGGACCTTCATTAGCAGACCGAGCCAAATAGTTAGTGAAGATGTTAGTGGTTATGCCTCTTAAAACGTTTTTGTCCACTTCGGTTAACTCAACTTGGTCACCAATACAAAATTCGATGTCCTTGATTAGCGTAGGTATAGGACATTCTCTTGGGGAAATAGGTATTGCGAATTTAGGACCCGCACTCAGAATATCTTTGATAGGTTCTGGCAAAACTACGTTTGTATAATTAAAAATAAAATTATCATGCATCCCCCTTCTGAATGTGGCCGTCTCCTTACATAGATCACTGAGTTTTTTCAAATTCTTCTCTTTAATCAGTTTGAATAGTTTGTTGTAGTCCTCCTTTGATCTATCAGATATTGTGTTAAACAATTGGGGCGGAATAGACGTTACCAATTTATTCCTTATGATATTGCAATCGTATTCGAGTTTCTTGATCTTCCATATAGTGATGTTAACTTCCACATTAAGTACTGATTTTTGAAACCTAGATGTTAATTTATCAATATCACGAAAAAAAGGATTTCTGTCAACTTTAAGTGCATGTAAAAACTTAAAATTATTAGCAATGTGATTAGGTGAAATCTGCTTCTGCCTGCATTTGAGAAGAAAGATTCTTCGATTCCTCATCGCGGCCAATTTCTTGTTGGTGTTACTCCACATCTTCAACAGTTCCACTATGTCTCCTCCGTATTCATTCCTGATGGATTGGTGAAAACCGCCAACGTTATCATTCATCACTGGCATTCGTGTCCTGACTTTTAAGTATTCAACTATGTAGTGGCAGAGAGGACAGGGGAAATAAAAATCCTTAATGAGATGCCGACGTTTCGACCTTTATTTCTGGTCTTTTTCAAGGCTGGAAACAGAACGACATTGAAAACATGGGGCATAACATAGTGCCATAATATAAAGAAAGTAGTATACTCTAGTAGGTGCAACAGAGCATTACAAAAATGTAGACTTCGTCAAGGAAATTAGAGTACCTAAGGAAAGTGAATGGGTGTCACTCGACGTTATATCGTTATATACCAATATTCCTAAAGCCCTAGTTTTGCACATTATAAAGAAACGATGGCAATATATATCTGCATACACAACAATTCCACAAAATTTATTTTGCAAAATAGTTGAGTACATTTTTGATTCTAGTTACTTCTCCTTTAACGGTGTAATATATATGCAGATTGATGGCGCAGCCATGGGAAATCCGGCTAGCGGCACACTAGCCGCCTTAGTTATGGATGAAGTAATAACGATAAGCTTAAGAACGCTAACCTTTGATGTCCATTTCATTAAACTATATGTAGATGACACGATTTTCTCTATACCGAAAGGGAAATCGGACGAATTACTCCTAAAATTCAATAACGTTCATCATAAACTGCAATTCACCATTGAACGAGAGTCCGAGGCAACAATACCATTTTTAGATGTACTGTTGATTCGAAATGAAGATGGAACCATAAGCACCAATTGGTATACCAAACCCACCTCCTCTGGTAGAATGTTGAACTACCGATCACAACACCCCACATCCCAGAAGATAGCAACTATAACAAACTTGATGTTCCGTGCTATTCATTTGAGTGATGAAAGATTTCACAGAGAAAATGAACTGAAGATAACTGAGTTACTAACAAGAAATAATTACCCAACAACCTTGGTCAAACGTATTCTTAATCAATATAAAAGGAAAGTGCTCACTAACGATGCAGGTTCGAGGAATGATGAACGAACCAGATATTACCGTTTTCCTTATATTCAAGGTCTATCTGAAAACATGAGCAGAGCCTTACAACAAACTAACTCTTCTGCAAGACTGGCTTTCTATCCACTGAAATGCGTCAGTTCCCTTTTCTCGAAAATCAAAGATAAAACTCCAGATGGTTTGCAATCCGATTTAATATACAAGATCCCTTGTAAAGACTGCAGCAGATGCTACATAGGTATGACCAAACTCTCTCTCTTAATCTAACCCTCGTAAGGGTGTAGTGACATCATGTCGCGACTCTTTGAACGAGCTGCTTCCAGGACTCCCTATCTTGGGCATGATGAACGGCTTCGTGCATATTCTCCCCAGCTAGAGTTTTAAGTTGGTCTATCCATCGTGATGGTGAGCGTCCCCTAGGTCTTTTTCCCTCGATTTTTCCTTCGATGATCAACTTTTCCATTCCATCCGATCTCCTGGCAATGTGTCCAAAATATCTAAGGTACTGCTGACTAACCTTAGTCGACAATCTTGTTTGTATGCCCAGTTGTCTCAGAATCGACTCATTGGTGCGACGAGCAGTCCATGGTATTCTAAGGAGGCGTCTATAACACCACATTTCTAATGCATCAATTCTTCGTCGATCTGCCATCTTTAATGTCCAAGTCTCTGCTGCATATGTTGCGATAGGAAAAATGAGTGATTGGACCAGCCTAACCTTGGTTCTTGCAGTTATTGCGGTATCCCTCCAGATACGGGCCAATTTCGCTGTAGAGTTTCTCGCCATCGCTATGCGCTTTCGAATTTCGGGCTCACATTCGCCGGTGTTCGTCACAATAGATCCCAGATACTCGAAGCGGTTGACTACCTCGAGGTCAGCAATCCTTGTGATGTCTGGACTGTTATTATTAAAGCGATCTACTATCATCACCTTGGTCTTAGATTTGTTGATTTCGAGACCATATACTGAGCTTTTGTTTTCTAATCTTTGCATTAAAATCCGCAGTTCACCCTCGTCTTGGACTATTATCAATGTGTCGTCAGCGTATCGTAGATTGCTAATCTTCTTACCACCAATTGCAATGCCTCCATTCCAGTTCTCGAGGATCTCTCTCATGATGTACTCGCTGTAAATGTTAAAGAGAAGAGGAGACAGAATGCAACCCTGTCTCACTCCAGAAGCTGTTGAAAACTCGTCTGAGTGGATATCATTGACTCTTACCGTCGCTGTGCCTGAAGAGTATAATTGCCGAATGAGGCGCACCAGATGTCTTGGTGTTCCCATTTCCAACAGAATCCTCCACAGTTTCGGCCACCTCACCCTATCGAAAGCTTTTTTGAAATCCACAAAACATAATATCATTTTTACGTTGAATTCTCTTGCTTTCTCAATCAGTTGTCGTACATTCAAAATCTGCTCTCGAGTCCCTTTCCCTGGAACAAATCCCGTCTGTTCATTGGGTATTTGCGGTAAAAGGAAAGCTTTCAGTCTTTCGTTCAATATTGTGAGCATGACTTTGCTTGCGTGTGAGATGAGTGCGATGGTTCGGTAGTTTTCACATTCTAGTGGTGAACCCTTTTTGTACAATGGTATGAATGTGGATTGACACCATTTCTTCGGCCAGTATCCTGATTCCCAAATTTTCCGACACAGAACGTGAAGAATGTCAATGCCCAGTTCTCCCATGCTTTTTAAAACCTCAGCAGTTATTCCATCGGATCCTGGTGACTTTTGATTTCGTAGCCTTCTCACTGCGCGTTCTACCTCTTCCCTTAGAATCTCAGGTTCAAGGTCTTTCAAATGGTCTTCCGGTACGGTATCCGGAGTATCCTGGAACAATTGGACGCAGTAATCCCTCCATACCTTGGCTATACCTTCCACATCTGTGATAATATTTCCTTGCTTGTCCTTGATGATCTGAGTCTTAGCTTTGAATTCTCGAGATAAATATTTCACTTTGTTGTATAGTTCTTTAGAGTGATTCGCAGTCGCATGCATTTCTAGATCTCCGCATATTTTGTTTATGTGCTCGTTTTTATCTCTTCGGCAAGCTTGTTTTATTTCATTGTTTATTTCTTTAAGCATAAGTTTCTGCTGCTCTGCATCTGTAACTGTTTGTCGTATGGTCAGTCTTTTATCAATTAATTCCAATGTTTTGTCTGACATCCAATGTTGTCGTTTCGTTGTTTTATCAGTTTTTTGAACTTTACTTGCTGCTTCAACAATCCATTTTTCGGTTCTATCCCAAACTGTATCACAGCTTCCTGTTATTTCGGGCGGACCACTCTCTCGAAGAGCATCTTGAAAGCGTATTGGGTCAGGAATGGTTATTTTTCTGGATTTCGGTTTAACCTTTGGTTTGTTGAATTTGACCTTAAGAGAAGCCCACAATAAACGATGATCGGATCCACATTCTGCACCGGGTTTGGTCTTAGTGTTACGGAAAGACGTTTTCCACCTTTTGTCAATAAGAAAGTAGTCAATTTGATTTTTGTGTTGTCCATTAGGAGATGTCCAGGTATAGAGGCGGCGTATGTGATGTTTAAATATGGTGTTCATTATAGTTAAATTATTGTCAATGGCAAACTGGATTAGTCTGCTACCTCGTTCGTTACGTTTGCCAATCCCATAACGCCCGACTGTATCTCTCAGATGGTCATCAGCTCCTGTGCACCCTACTTTGGCGTTAAAGTCGCCCATTAAGACCGTAATCCCCTTGGGTTTTAAGGACGTCATGGTATCTTCTAAAAGTGCATAGAAGTTTTCTATATCTTGGTCGCAGGCGTCAGTGGTGGGCAGATAAACTTGGATGATGTGTAATTTAAATGGTCGAGTATTCAGGGTGACAGTAATAATTCTGTCATTAATAGGTCTATACGCTTCAACGAATTGAGCGAATCTTTTGTTGATGAGAACTGCCACACCACACCGTCCTGTAACATTTGCTCCGGAAATATATAGCATGTGATCTTGTGTCTCGACCAAACAGTATCTTAAAAATAGAGTCTACCAGCACGGATATGATTGTAGACCCACTAATAAAGACAAAAATGAAAAAACCGCTCTAGCCGCTCATCACTTCAACGAAGACCACAATTTCGATTTCGAGAACGTCACCATCTTAGAAAAAGAAAAAAAACTATAAAAAGAGATGTATCGGTGAGATGATTCATATTTCTTTAAACGAGACGGTAAATTTGAGGACTGATGTACAGAATTTGAGCACAATATATCACAACATTTTAGAGAGATACAAACGGATGATTCGTTCTTGACGAATTTCAGGAACATACCCCTTTCTTTGACATTAGATAACCATATGACGCTCGACGTTCTGCATATGACAGATGACACGGAGACTAGTTTTCAGCTGTTTATTGTACTTAATGTGGAAAAATCTTTTGAACACCCTAAAATTATAATAAAAGATTATAGATAGTTTCATCTGTTGACCAGTGGACCTGTATATTGTATATTGTATATTGAGTTCTTAAAAAATTGACGACACAGTTTTATGTCCACCTCAGAATATTGTGAGGGATTATTCATATGAATTGGTATGTGTTTTAAATTATGTTTTTTGTAATGCTCTGTTGTATTTTGTTTCTGCACCTACTAGAGTATACTACTTTCTTTATATTATGGCACTATGTTATGCCCCATGTTTTCAATGTCGTTCTGTTTCCAGCCTTGAAAAAGACCAGAAATAAAGGTCGAAACGTCGGCATCTCATTAAGGATTTTTATTTCCCCTGTCCTCTCTGCCACTACATAGTTGAATAATATGTATTTAGATATACATATACAGGGTGTGGCGTAATTAATGGATAATACTGTACTGGCGAATAGGGGAGGTCATGGCCGACCAGAAAATGTAAAGTTATGTTCAGTAAAAATATTATAGTGTTCGATATCTCGAACAATTTAATTTTTTTCTGAAAAGTGCACCTTCACTCACTAAATTCATTGTTGTGATCACAAATCTTGTTATTTCTTTGAGCATTGTTTTTCATTTTACTCTCAAATATCTGTACTATGAGATAAACTACCAAATTCCTACCATCTTGCTTAATTAAGAGAAGAAAAGTATGATAATCCTGATGTTTGCACTTTTTCGAAAAAAATGAAATTGTTCGATATCTCGAAAACTATGATATTTTTACTGAACAAAATTTTCTGGTCGGCCAACACCTCCCCTATTCGCCAGTACAGGATTATCCATTAATTACGCCACACCCTGTATGTGTTTGAAATGAAAATAACCATATTGTACCTTTCAAACAGCGAATTACAACCATCTATTAGTAAGTTATTATTAAATGCCATTTCATAAGCCATGATAGCTTGACAAATAAACATTTTAAAAATTTTTTAAGAAGTCATCAAACAATAGTCACTTATCTGATAACATCATGCATAAAAAATCATTAATCCATTTTTTAATTACAAACAGATAGTTGAATAACTTTAAGAAAAAAGTATGAGAATTATTCAACTATCTATCAGTAAATAATTAAATAATGCTTTGATGACCATAACGTGATCAGATAAACATGAAAAGTTAGACGCTTTTCTCAAAGTTTTTTTGAAATGTTTATTTGTTTTATAATTTTTTTTTTCGTGGTATTTATTTATCACTGACCTCTGAACAATAAGAATTTAGTTGCTGGTATCAGGACTTAATTTAGTTTATTCACAAATTCTTATGGATACCTATGTTATCTACTAGAAAGTTAAATAATGGTTTAATGAACGTGACGTCATCAGATAACCAACAAAAGTTTGACTTAGGTACTCTTAATTTGTGTAGGTACATTTAAAATATTTATTTGTCATATTTATAATGACTTACCTAATGAGGTTGATGGCCATTCTGAAAATTCTAACTATCTTATGTATTATCAGATAAATAATTCTTGGAATGTATCTGTCAACAGATAAGAAACGAAAGTTTTACCCTTTTTTAAAATATTCATTTTTACCAGGGTGATAAAATAAATCAGATATAATTGAACGAAAATAAAAATCATATTCTCTTTTCCCATTGTTTAGGTTGAATTTTGAAACGTTCAACTAAAGAACGAAATCAGTTTGAGTAGTTTGATACTTCAAAATAAATATCGATATGTAGAATTTCAAAACTGAAATTATAATATATATTATAATTAATAACGAAAGTATTCCATAAAAATAGGAGCAAACTACTGAATATGTCGTATTTAACCTAATATTGTCACGATAAATCAGGATTTTCAACTAATGGAACTAGAGCATAATAGGTTTCCTGTGATCGAAATCATAATGCGAAAAATTAAAAAATATCGAATTTGACATTCTAAAATAAATATCGAATATTTTCGATACCTATGTAGCTGTTTCTAATTTCTGGACATCGAAAATAAAAGTTATGACTCAATATTGCTGAGAGCCCCAGAAATAAATAAAAACAATAAAATATTAATATTATTCAACGGCTGCTTTCAAATATCAGAAGGTGTTTTCAACAGGTTCTGGTCACGATAAATCAGAATTTTTGACTAATGCAACTAGATCATAATATGTTTCGTGTGGTCGAATTCAAAATGCGAAATATTTAAAAAATATCGAATTTGATGCTCTAAAATAAATATCGATATGTACAATTTCAAATTTGAAATTCTGCTTAACGAAAATACTCGATAAAAATGGGAGCAAACTACTAAATATGTCGTTTTCAACTGAATATCGTCATCTGAATCTTATAATTCTCCTTTATGATAGATTAGTCTATTGTGCAACAAGTGGGGAAAGTCCAACATTTCTCGCGGGTGTGGAAGTTTGTGGTACGAGCCTGAAAGGCGAGTGCCACTTATAATTAATTTATTCATAGTTATATCATACCTTACTAACTAGATCTTCGTTATAATTTGGATTTTTCTGAGTATTAGGTACTAGAGAATAGTTTGAAATTTTTACTCTTATTACATGATGAAAACTTTAAATTAGAATATCCATGCCAAATTCAAGGTCAATATCTTGTAAAGGACAGGTGCTATGAGAAAAAACTTGAAAAAATCAAACTTCAACACCCTGTATATGGAAAACAAAGAGTTTGGGTGCACATCCTTCAATTTAGGAACACCCTGTATAAAAGCTGATTTAGAGTTTTATTCAATCCATTCGGTTTCTTTCATGCTGAATGAACCTAGTGTCATTTTGAAGTAAAAAGTGGTCCATTTTGAAGTGAAAGCTTGTATCTTTCCATGATTAACTGACATAACCTACTGAACACAAGTGACATGGAAAATATCAAAAAATTAATACACTTTGTTACTTCATATAATGTGAAAATACAAGTAAATGAATGGAGACATTTTTTATTCTATTCATTCCACCTTCAATGCATTTTGTGAAAACCCATATTAATGAACGGCAAAAAAAATGCCGTCCCAAAATGGCGGAAGAATCTAGAAGTTCCCCCCCCCCAAAGTGGGTCCTGGATCCGCGCCTGACTTATTTGAGTACTTAAGTGTGTTGGTACGCTTACTAGCTTAGTATCAGTTTAACAGTGCTGAAGTACAGAACAGATAATTTTAAAGCTAAAAAGATGTCTTTGGATCATTTATATGAGTTCAGCTTCGAAAAGTTGTACAACGACTGTACAGAAAGGTAATGCTTTTACATCATTTTTTTCTTTAATCATTTTTGAAACAATATAATCGAATGTAATCTTCAGTTTCTGAATGTTGCATTTTTATAAAGAAATTTTTGTTCAATATATGTGTATGAAATGAACGATAACCATATTGTACCTATCAAACAGCGAATTAATATGTACTTTTTTTTCCTAGGGGTATAACTTTTGAGGAAGACTGCAGCGTATGTCTGAGTAGGTTGACTGGAGAACTGTACCTAACAGATTGCAGGCATTGTTTTCACAAAGAATGCATCGACAGGTGGTGCTCCAGTTCTTCCAAATGTTGTCCGATGTGTAGGACAACGTTAATTTTCGAAGGTACCTTCACTATCTTCGATACAAATTGGCAGAATGTTAATATACATCGTTTCGACAAGATGGATAGCGATGAAGAAGATGAAGAAAGTGGAGAGGAAAATGAAGAAGAGAATGAAGGAGAAAATGAAGAACAAACCAACGAGGACATTTAATGGAGAAAATATCACTCTCAAATTAAATTCTCTCTATACATTTGTATGAAGACTACTGAAAAAGTGTTCTATTCCATTGATGAATTCATGGCCTATGACTTTCAGTGAATCCTGCCTTTTAACGTGATTTCTTCTTTTTTTCTGTACATGTATTTATGTTTATTTTCATCTTCACTTGTATTTTGTTTGTTTGGATTCATGCTGTATCGTTTTATATATACATATTTTATTTTGAATTATGTTGTGTTCATATCTCATCATGATTTCTGTAAAATTTTACATCTCTGTTCGACACACCCTGTAACATTTTTGAGGGAAATGAATGAGTTATAAATTGTAATATATGTATTAGAATCATTTGTCTTTTTTTTTCATCTTATTTTTCCTAACGTTAACTAACTAAGTGTCATTTCAATCAGAAATAGCTCTCGTTTGTCTTATGAATGTGATTTATTATAAATAAAATAATTGAAAAAATACACTTATTAGGTGTACAACTTTGCTTCCGCCGTTTTGCAATAGATAACTATAGAGGTAGGTGGTAAGTGATAGTCGAAAGATCGTTCGATGTTGCTTGCTAAGCCTACAAGAGGCACTTACTACAGACGAGTTGTAACAAAATCGACTAATAATCCGAGTAATCAAACAGCTATCGATATTGGATGGGCAATGATAGACATATATTTTTTTTATATGTAATGGAAATTTCTGATATGCTCATTCCTAATGATCCAAGAATAAGAGCCAATTTGATTGTAAGAGATAAAACGATATTCGGTATTTTATTGATCTACAAAAGTATGTTAAAGTCAGATTTTCGGCCTAAATATTAGGTGTACAACTTTGCTTCCGCCGTTTTGCAATAGATGGCTGTAGCTGTAAGGGGTAGTCGAAATAAATAGATAGTAGATGCCATACAATAAGCTTAAGTATTTGTTAACATAACGCTATCGAAATATTAGTCGATTTTTGTCTGCATCATGAAGTTATTCTCGTTTAAATATGTCAGCTCCAAATTGAAAATCTGGGCGTACGCCAATGCAGTGAAACTGTCATATCATTTATTTTCCTGGTTTCCTTGGATGAACGTTATTGATAATAATTGCAGCGAAATTCATAAAGCTATATTCCTCTATTATATTCATAAAACCCTCAAAAAAGGGGTAACTTAACCATAGTACTAATAAATGGTACCACGGTACCAATATGGGTTCATTTGAAAACATTGAGTGTTACCCAAAAAACGATTACGATGAACTTTATTTGCTCATAAAAAACGCAATTTAGTGTTTTTGACGGGATTTCGATTTTTCTAGTATTAGACAGGTCAATTGGAATAAATCGGAATCATCGTGGCACACTCAAATGGAAAACTAAAAATTGAATTATAAAAAAATTTTGACGTTTGAAATGTCACTTATGTGGTATCATTGGATTCAAAAAATTATACAGATTTCAAAAATGTTATAATATACAGGGTGTTCCACTTGAAAATCGAGAGTTGGTATCACTTCCGGCGAAACAGGAAGTGAAAAAAAATCATTTGTAGATTAAAAAGTGTCGCTTATTATGTATATTATGTATTATTAATTTTTAGTAACGTTTATTATTTTAACGTGAAATCTAAAGAAGCGACTAATAGGAAAAAAATTTAATTTGAAGAATAAAAAAAAGATGAAATATAATGACTGTCATTCAATTTTCGATTTAAAATGAATTTCGAACAAGTAGAAACCAAGCCAATCCACAGTATTGTTTAGAATTAGGATAAAATATATCAAAATGAAAAAATTGTTTTCCGAGAAGTAAATAAAGTATTTTCACAGCCTTGAAGTCACAGATAAAGGCCACTCCTACTGTTTTTTTTGAGCTGATTCGCGTGTAAGCTTCTCCTACTATCGGTCTATTTGATTGGAGATGGTTGAAATATGTGCAGTCAGTTTTTGATAATTACCTGAAGCTCGCAAGATTTGGTGTTTAAACACGAAATCCAACAATAATCCAAAGCCAGTTTGAGGTCGTTTATACAAGAAATTCGTAATTGCCTCTGAAAAGATAAATGATTGTTTTATTGTTGGTTTTTTTCATTCAGACTCAAGGCAATTATCTTGTCTATGTCTGTGACCTTTTTCATTGAGGAGAAATTTAAAAACTATGAAATTTGTGACAAGAAGTAAATAATACAACTCATTGTAGCTTTTCATCGGAAAAATTTATCTAGGATCAATCGAGTAATTTGAAAAGGAAAAAATTTTATTCGAATGTCTATAAGTATAATATGTATTTAGATATACATATACAGGGTGTGGCGTAATTAATGGATAATACTGTACTGGCGAATAGGGGAGGTCATGGCCGACCAGAAAATGTAAAGTTATGTTCAGTAAAAATATTATAGTGTTCGAGATATCGAACAATTTAATTTTTTTCTGAAAAGTGCACCTTCACTCACTAAATTCATTGTTGTGATCACAAATCTTGTTATTTCTTTCAGCATTGTTTTTCATTTTACTCTCAAATATCTGTACTATGAGATAAACTACCAAATTCCTACCATCTTGCTTAATTAAGAGAAGAAAAGTATGATAATCCTGATGTTTGCACTTTTTAGAAAAAAATGAAATTGTCCGATATCTCGAAAACTATGATATTTTTACTGAACAAAATTTTCTGGTCGGCCAACACCTCCCCTATTCGCCAGTACAGGATTATCCATTAATTACGCCACACCCTGTATGTGTTTGAAATGAAAATAACCATATTGTACCTTTCAAACAGCGAATTACAACCATCTATTAGTAAGTTATTATTAAATGCCATTTCATAAGCCATGATAGCTTGACAAATAAACATTTTAAAAATTTTTTAAGAAGTCATCAAACAATAGTCACTTATCTGATAACATCATGCATAAAAAATCATTAATCCATTTTTTAATTACAAACAGATAGTTGAATAACTTTAAGAAAAAAGTATGAGAATTATTCAACTATCTATCAGTAAATAATTAAATAATGCTTTGATGACCATAACGTGATCAGATAAACATGAAAAGTTAGACGCTTTTCTCAAAGTTTTTTTGAAATGTTTATTTGTTTTATAATTTTTTTTTTCGTGGTATTTATTTATCACTGACCTCTGAACAATAAGAATTTAGTTGCTGGTATCAGGACTTAATTTAGTTTATTCACAAATTCTTATGGATACCTATGTTATCTACTAGAAAGTTAAATAATGGTTTAATGAACGTGACGTCATCAGATAACCAACAAAAGTTTGACTTAGGTACTCTTAATTTGTGTAGGTACATTTGAAATATTTATTTGTCATATTTATAATGACTTACCTAATGAGGTTGATGGCCATTCTGAAAATTCTAACTATCTTATGTATTATCAGATAAATAATTCTTGGAATGTATCTGTCAACAGATAAGAAACGAAAGTTTTACCCTTTTTTAAAATATTCATTTTTACCAGGGTGATAAAATAAATCAGATATAATTGAACGAAAATAAAAATCATATTCTCTTTTCCCATTGTTTAGGTTGAATTTTGAAACGTTCAACTAAAGAACGAAATCAGTTTAAGTAGTTTGATACTTCAAAATAAATATCGATATGTAGAATTTCAAAACTGAAATTATAATATATATTATAATTAATAACGAAAGTATTCCATAAAAATAGGAGCAAACTACTGAATATGTCGTATTTAACCTAATATTGTCACGATAAATCAGGATTTTCAACTAATGGAACTAGAGCATAATAGGTTTCCTGTGATCGAAATCATAATGCGAAAAATTAAAAAATATCGAATTTGACATTCTAAAATAAATATCGAATATTTTCGATACCTATGTAGCTGTTTCTAATTTCTGGACATCGAAAATAAAAGTTATGACTCAATATTGCTGAGAGCCCCAGAAATAAATAAAAACAATAAAATATTAATATTATTCAACGGCTGCTTTCAAATATCAGAAGGTGTTTTCAACAGGTTCTGGTCACGATAAATCAGAATTTTTGACTAATGCAACTAGATCATAATATGTTTCGTGTGGTCGAATTCAAAATGCGAAATATTTAAAAAATATCGAATTTGATGCTCTAAAATAAATATCGATATGTACAATTTCAAATTTGAAATTCTGCTTAACGAAAATACTCGATAAAAATGGGAGCAAACTACTAAATATGTCGTTTTCAACTGAATATCGTCATCTGAATCTTATAATTCTCCTTTATGATAGATTAGTCTATTGTGCAACAAGTGGGGAAAGTCCAACATTTCTCGCGGGTGTGGAAGTTTGTGGTACGAGCCTGAAAGGCGAGTGCCACTTATAATTAATTTATTCATAGCTATATCATACCTTACTAACTAGATCTTCGTTATAATTTGGATTTTTCTGAGTATTAGGTACTAGAGAATAGTTTGAAATTTTTACTCTTATTACATGATGAAAACTTTAAATTAGAATATCCATGCCAAATTCAAGGTCAATATCTTGTAAAGGACAGGTGCTATGAGAAAAAAATTGAAAAAATCAAACTTCAACACCCTGTATATGGAAAACAAAGAGTTTGGGTGCACATCCTTCAATTTAGGAACACCCTGTATAAAAGCTGATTTAGAGTTTTATTCAATCCATTCGGTTTCTTTCATGCTGAATGAACCTAGTGTCATTTTGAAGTAAAAAGTGGTCCATTTTGAAGTGAAAGCTTGTATCTTTCCATGATTAACTGACATAACCTACTGAACACAAGTGACATGGAAAATATCAAAAAATTAATACACTTTGTTACTTCATATAATGTGAAAATACAAGTAAATGAATGGAGACATTTTTTATTCTATTCATTCCACCTTCAATGCATTTTGTGAAAACCCATATTAATGAACGGCAAAAAAAAATGCCGTCCCAAAATGGCGGAAGAATCTAGAAGTTCCCCCCCCCAAAAGTGGGTCCTGGATCCGCGCCTGACCTATTTGAGTACTTAAGTGTGTTGGTACGCTTACTAGCTTAGTATCAGTTTAACAGTGCTGAAGTACAGAACAGATAATTTTAAAGCTAAAAAGATGTCTTTGGATCATTTATATGAGTTCAGCTTCGAAAAGTTGTACAACGACTGTACAGAAAGGTAATGCTTTTACATCATTTTTTTCTTTAATCATTTTTGAAACAATATAATCGAATGTAATCTTCAGTTTCTGAATGTTGCATGTTTATAAAGAAATTTTTGTTCAATATATGTGTATGAAATGAACGATAACCATATTGTACCTATCAAACAGCGAATTAATATGTACTTTTTTTTCCTAGGGGTATAACTTTTGAGGAAGACTGCAGCGTATGTCTGAGTAGGTTGACTGGAGAACTGTACCTAACAGATTGCAGGCATTGCTTTCACAAAGAATGCATCGACAGGTGGTGCTCCAGTTCTTCCAAATGTTGTCCGATGTGTAGGACAACGTTAATTTTCGAAGGTACCTTCACTATCTTCGATACAAATTGGCAGAATGTTAATATACATCGTTTCGACAAGATGGATAGCGATGAAGAAGATGAAGAAAGTGGAGAGGAAAATGAAGAAGAGAATGAAGGAGAAAATGAAGAACAAACCAACGAGGACATTTAATGGAGAAAATATCACTCTCAAATTAAATTCTCTCTATACATTTGTATGAAGACTACTGAAAAAGTGTTCTATTCCATTGATGAATTCATGGCCTATGACTTTCAGTGAATCCTGCCTTTTAACGTGATTTCTTCTTTTTTTCTGTACATGTATTTATGTTTATTTTCATCTTCACTTGTATTTTGTTTGTTTGGATTCATGCTGTATCGTTTTATATATACATATTTTATTTTGAATTATGTTGTGTTCATATGTCATCATGATTTCTGTAAAATTTTACATCTCTGTTCGACACACCCTGTAACATTTTTGAGGGAAATGAATGAGTTATAAATTGTAATATATGTATTAGAATCATTTGTCTTTTTTTTTCATCTTATTTTTCCTAACGTTAACTAACTAAGTGTCATTTCAATCAGAAATAGCTCTCGTTTGTCTTATGAATGTTATTTATTATAAATAAAATAATTGAAAAAATAAACTAACCCATACACCGAAAGGTATCAAATGGGATACAGATTATATATATATAAAAAATACACTTATTAGGTGTACAACTTTGCTTCCGCCGTTTTGCAATAGATAACTATAGAGGTAGGTGGTAAGTGATAGTCGAAAGATCGTTCGATGTTGCTTGCTAAGCCTACAAGAGGCACTTACTACAGACGAGTTGTAACAAAATCGACTAATAATCCGAGTAATCAAACAGCTATCGATATTGGATTGGCAATGATAGACATATATTTTTTTTATATGTAATGGAAATTTCTGATATGCTCATTCCTAATGATCCAAGAATAAGAGCCAATTTGATTGTAAGAGATAAAACGATATTCGGTATTTTATTGATCTACAAAAGTATGTTAAAGTCAGATTTTCGGCCTAAATATTAGGTGTACAACTTTGCTTCCGCCGTTTTGCAATAGATGGCTGTAGCTGTAAGGGGTAGTCGAAATAAATAGATAGTAGATGCCATACAATAAGCTTAAGTATTTGTTAACATAACGCTATCGAAATATTAGTCGATTTTTGTCTGCATCATGAAGTTATTCTCGTTTAAATATGTCAGCTCCAAATTGAAAATCTGGGCGTACGCCAATGCAGTGAAACTGTCATATCATTTATTTTCCTGGTTTCCTTGGATGAACGTTATTGATAATAATTGCAGCGAAATTCATAAAGCTATATTCCTCTATTATATTCATAAAACCCTCAAAAAAGGGGTAACTTAACCATAGTACTAATAAATGGTACCACGGTACCAATATGGGTTCATTTGAAAACATTGAGTGTTACCCAAAAAACGATTACGATGAACTTTATTTGCTCATAAAAAACGCAATTTAGTGTTTTTGACGGGATTTCGATTTTTCTAGTATTAGACAGGTCAATTGGAATAAATCGGAATCATCGTGGCACACTCAAATGGAAAACTAAAAATTGAATTATAAAAAAATTTTGACGTTTGAAATGTCACTTATGTGGTATCATTGGATTCAAAAAATTATACAGATTTCAAAAATGTTATAATATACAGGGTGTTCCACTTGAAAATCGAGAGTTGGTATCACTTCCGGCGAAACAGGAAGTGAAAAAAAATCATTTGTAGATTAAAAAGTGTCGCTTATTATGTATATTATGTATTATTAATTTTTAGTAACGTTTATTATTTTAACGTGAAATCTAAAGAAGCGACTATGTAGGAAAAAAATTTAATTTGAAGAATAAAAAAAAGATGAAATATAATGACTGTCATTCAATTTTCGATTTAAAATGAATTTCGAACAAGTAGAAACCAAGCCAATCCACAGTATTGTTTAGAATTAGGATAAAATATATCAAAATGAAAAAATTGTTTTCCGAGAAGTAAATAAAGTATTTTCACAGCCTTGAAGTCACAGATAAAGGCCACTCCTACTGTTTTTTTTTGAGCTGATTCGCGTGTAAGCTTCTCCTACTATCGGTCTATTTGATTGGAGATGGTTGAAATATGTGCAGTCAGTTTTTGATAATTACCTGAAGCTCGCAAGATTTGGTGTTTAAACACGAAATCCAACAATAATCCAAAGCCAGTTTGAGGTCGTTTATACAAGAAATTCGTAATTGCCTCTGAAAAGATAAATGATTGTTTTATTGTTGGTTTTTTTCATTCAGACTCAAGGCAATTATCTTGTCTATGTCTGTGACCTTTTTCATTGAGGAGAAATTTAAAAACTATGAAATTTGTGACAAGAAGTAAATAATACAACTCATTGTAGCTTTTCATCGGAAAAATTTATCTAGGATCAATCGAGTAATTTGAAAAGGAAAAAATTTTATTCGAATGTCTATAAGTATAATATGTATTTAGATATACATATACAGGGAGTGGCGTAATTAATGGATAATACTGAACTGGCGAATAGGGGAGGTCATGGCCGACCAGAAAATGTAAAGTTATGTTCAGTAAAAATATCATAGTCTTCGAGATATCGAACAATTTAATTTTTTTCTGAAAAGTGCACCTTCACTCACTAAATTCATTGTTGTGATCACAAATCTTGTTATTTCTTTGAGCATTGTTTTTCATTTTACTCTCAAATATCTGTACTATGAGATAAACTACCAAATTCCTACCATCTTGCTCAGTTAAGAGAAGAAAAGTATGATAATCCTGATGTTTGCACTTTTTAGAAAAAAATGAAATTGTCCGATATCTCGAAAACTATGATATTTTTACTGAACAAAATTTTCTGGTCGGCCAACACCTCCCCTATTCGCCAGTACAGGATTATCCATTAATTACGCCACACCCTGTATGTGTTTGAAATGAAAATAACCATATTGTACCTTTCAAACAGCGAATTAAAACCATCTATTAGTAAGTTATTATTAAATGCCATTTCATAAGCCATGATAGCTTGACAAATAAACATTTTAAAAATTTTTTAAGAAGTCATCAAACAATAGTCACTTATCTGATAACATCATGCATAAAAAATCATTACTCCATTTTTTAATTACAAACAGATAGTTGAATAACTTTAAGAAAAAAGTATGAGAATTATTCAACTATCTATCAGTAAATAATTAAATAATGCTTTAATGACCATAACGTGATCAGATAAACATGAAAAGTTAGACGCTTTTCTCAAAGTTTTTTTAAAATGTTTATTTGTTTTATAATTTTTTTTTTCGTGGTATTTATTTATCACTGACCTCTGAAGAATAAGAATTTAGTTGCTGGTATCAGGACTTAATTTAGTTTATTCACAAATTCTTATGGATACCTATGTTATCTACTAGAAAGTTAAATAATGGTTTAATGAACGTGACGTCATCAGATAACCAACAAAAGTTTGACTTAGGTACTCTTAATTTGTGTAGGTACATTTAAAATATTTATTTGTCATATTTATAATGACTTACCTAATGAGGTTGATGGCCATTCTGAAAATTCTAACTATCTTATGTATTATCAGATAAATAATTCTTGGAATGTATCTGTCAACAGATAAGAAACGAAAGTTTTACCCTTTTTTAAAATATTCATTTTTACCAGGGTGATAAAATAAATCAGATATAATTGAACGAAAATAAAAATCATATTCTCTTTTCCCATTGTTTAGGTTGAATTTTGAAACGTTCAACTAAAGAACGAAATCAGTTTGAGTAGTTTGATACTTCAAAATAAATATCGATATGTAGAATTTCAAAACTGAAATTATAATATATATTATAATTAATAACGAAAGTATTCCATAGAAATAGGAGCAAACTACTGAATATGTCGTATTTAACCTAATATTGTCACGATAAATCAGGATTTTCAACTAATGGAACTAGAGCATAATAGGTTTCCTGTGATCGAAATCATAATGCGAAAAATTAAAAAATATCGAATTTGACATTCTAAAATAAATATCGAATATTTTCGATACCTATGTAGCTGTTTCTAATTTCTGGACATCGAAAATAAAAGTTATGACTCAATATTGCTGAGAGCCCCAGAAATAAATAAAAACAATAAAATATTAATATTATTCAACGGCTGCTTTCAAATATCAGAAGGTGTTTTCAACAGGTTCTGGTCACGATAAATCAGAATTTTTGACTAATGCAACTAGATCATAATATGTTTCGTGTGGTCGAATTCAAAATGCGAAATATTTAAAAAATATCGAATTTGATGCTCTAAAATAAATATCGATATGTAGAATTTCAAATTTGAAATTCTGCTTAACGAAAATACTCGATAAAAATGGGAGCAAACTACTAAATATGTCGTTTTCAACTGAATCTCGTCATCTGAATCTTATAATTCTCCTTTATGATAGATTAGTCTATTGTGCAACAAGTGGGGAAAGTCCAACATTTCTCGCGGGTGTGGAAGTTTGTGGTACGAGCCTGAAAGGCGAGTGCCACTTATAATTAATTTATTCATAGCTATATCATACCTTACTAACTAGATCTTCGTTATAATTTGGATTTTTCTGAGTATTAGGTACTAGAGAATAGTTTGAAATTTTTACTCTTATTACATGATGAAAACTTTAAATTAGAATATCCATGCCAAATTCAAGGTCAATATCTTGTAAAGGACAGGTGCTATGAGAAAAAACTTGAAAAAATCAAACTTCAACACCCTGTATATGGAAAACAAAGAGTTTGGGTGCACATCCTTCAATTTAGGAACACCCTGTATAAAAGCTGATTTAGAGTTTTATTCAATCCATTCGGTTTCTTTCATGCTGAATGAACCTAGTGTCATTTTGAAGTAAAAAGTGGTCCATTTTGAAGTGAAAGCTTGTATCTTTCCATGATTAACTGACATAACCTACTGAACACAAGTGACATGGAAAATATCAAAAAATTAATACAATTTGTTACTTCATATAATGTGAAAATGCAAGTAAATGAATGGAGACATTCAATGCATTTTGTGAAAACCCATATTAATGAACGGCAAAAAAAAATGCCGTCCCAAAATGGCGGAAGAATCTAGAAGTTCCCCCCCCCAAAAGTGGGTCCTGGATCCGCGCCTGACTTATTTGAGTACTCAAGTGTGTTGGTACGCTTACTAGCTTAGTATCAGTTTAACAGTGCTGAAGTACAGAACAGATAATTTTAAAGCTAAAAAGATGTCTTTGGATCATTTATATGAGTTCAGTTTCGAAAAGTTGTACAACGACTGTACAGAAAGGTAATGCTTTTACATCATTTTTTTCTTTAATTATTTTTGAAACAATATAATCGAATGTTATCTTCAGTTTCTGAATGTTGCATTTTTATAAAGAAATTTTTGTTCAATATATGCGTATGAAATGAACGATAACCATATTGTACCTATCAAACAGCGAATTAATATGTCCTTTTTTTTCCTAGGGGTATAACTTTTGAGGAAGACTGCAGCGTATGTCTGAGTAGGTTGACTGGAGAACTGTACCAAACCGATTGCAGGCATTGTTTTCACAAAGAATGCATCGACAGGTGGTGCTCCAGTTCTTTCAAATGTTGTCCGATGTGTAGGACAACGTTAATTTTCGAAGGTACCTTCACTATCTTCGATACAAATTGGCAGAATGTTAATATACATCGTTTCGACAAGATGGATAGCGATGAAGAAGATGAAGAAAGTGATGAAAGTGGAGAGGAAAATGAAGAAGAGAATGAAGGAGAAAATGTAGAACAAACCAACGAGGACATTTAATGAAGAAAATATCACTCTCAAATTAAATTCTCTCTATACATTTGTATGAAGACTACTGAAAAAGTGTTCTATTCCATTGATGAATTCATGGCCTATGACTTTCAGTGAATCCTGCCTTTTTACGTGATTTCTTCTTTTTTTCTGTAGGTACATGTATTTATGTTTTGTTTCATCTTCACTTGTATTTTGTTTGTTTGGATTCATGCTGTATCGTTTTATATATACATATTTCATTTTGAATTATGTTGTGTTCATATGTCATCATGATTTCTGTAAAATTTTACATCGCTGTTCGACACACCCTGTAACATTTTTGAGGGAAATGAATGAGTTATAAATTGTAATATATGTATTTGAATCATTTGTCTTTTTTTTCATCTTATTTTTCCTAACGTTAACTAACCAAGAGTCATTTCAATCAGAAATAGCTCTCGTTTGTCTTATGAATGTGATTTATTATAAATAAAATAATTGAAAAAATACACTTATTAGGTGTACAACTTTGCTTCCGCCGTTTTGCAATAGATAACTATAGAGGTAGGTGGTAAGTGATAGTCGAAAGATCGTTCGATGTTGCTTGCTAAGCCTACAAGAGGCACTTACTACAGACGAGTTGTAACAAAATCGACTAATAATCCGAGTAATCAAACAGTTTCCCATTAATAATAAACAGCTATCGATATTGGATTGGCAATGATAGACATATATTTTTTTTATATGTAATGGAAATTTCTGATATGCTCATTCCGAATGATCCAAGAATAAGAGCCAATTTGATTGTAAGAGATAAAACGATATTCGGTATTTTATTGATCTACAAAAGTATGTTAAAGTCAGATTTTTGGCCTAAATATTAGGTGTACAACTTTGCTTCCGCCGTTTTGCAATAGATGGCTGTAGCTGTAAGGGGTATTCGAAATAAATAGATCGTAGATGCCATACAATAAGCTTAAGTATTTGTAAACATAACGCTATCGAAATATTAGTCGATTTTTGTCTGCATCATAAAGTTATTCTCGTTTAAATATGTCAGCTCCAAATTGAAAATCTGGGCGTACGCCAATGCAGTGAAACTGTCATATCATTTATTTTCCTGGTTTCCTTGAATGAACGTTATTGATAATAATTGCAGCGAAATTCATAAAGCTATATTCCTCTATTATATTCATAAAACCCTCAAAAAAGGGGTAACTCAACCATAGTACTAATAAATGGTACCACGGTACCAATATGGGTTCATTTGAAAAAATTGAGTGTTAACCCAAAAACGATTACGATGAACTTTATTTGCTCATAAAAAACGCAATTAAGTGTTTTTGACGGGATTTCGATTTTTCTAGTATTAGACGGGTCAATTGGAATAAATCGGAATCATCGTGGCACACTCAAATGGACAATTAAAAATTGAATTATAAAAAAATTTTGACGTTTGAAATGTCACTTATGTAGTATCATTGGATTCAAAAAATTATGCAGATTTCAAAAATGTTATAATATACAGGGTGTTCCATTTGAAAATCGAGAGTTGGTATCACTTCCGGCGCAACAGGAAGTGAAAAAAAATCATTTGTAGATTAAAAAGTGTCGCTTATTATGTATATTATGTATTATTAATTTTTAGTAACGTTCATTATTTCAACGTAAAATCTAAAGAAGCGACTATGTAGGAAAAAAAATGTAATTTTCAATTTCAATTTTCGATTTAAAATGAATTTCGAACAAGTAGAAACCAAGCCAATCCACAGTATTGTTTAGAATTAGGATAAAATATATCAAAATGAAAAAATTGTTTTCCGAGAAGTAAATAAAGTATTTTCACAGCCTTGAAGTCACAGATAAAGGCCACTCCTACTGTTTTTTTTGAGCTGATTCGCGTGTAAGCTTCTCCTACTATCGGTCTATTTGATAGGAGATGGTTGAAATATGTGCAGTCAGTTTTTGATAATTACCTGAAGCTCGCAAGATTTGGTGTTTAAACACGAAATCCAACAATAATCCAAAGCCAGTTTGAGGTCGTTTATACAAGAAATTCGTAATTGCCTCTGAAAAGATAAATGATTGTTTTATTGTTGGTTTTTTTCATTCAGACTCAAGGCAATTATCTTGTCTATGTCTGTGACCTTTTTCATTGAGGAGAAATTTAAAAACTATGAAATTTGTGACAAGAAGTAAATAATACAACACATTGTAGCTTTTCATCGGAAAAATTTATCTAGGATCAATCGAGTAATTTGAAAAGGAAAAAATTTTATTCGAATGTCTATAAGTATAATATGTATTTAGATATACATATACAGGGTGTGGCGTAATTAATGGATAATACTATACTGGCGAATAGGGGAGGTCATGGCCGACTAGAAAATGTAAAGTTATGTTCAGTAAAAATATCATAGTGTTCGAGATATCGAACAATTTAATTTTTTCTGAAAAGTGCACCTTCACTCACTAAATTCATTGCTGTGATCACAAATCTTGTTATTTCTTTGGGCATTGTTTTTCATTTTACTATCAAATAGCTGTACTATGAGATAAACTACCAAATTCCTACCATCTTTCTTAATTAAGAGAAGAAAAGTATGATAATCCTGATGTTTGCACTTTTTAGAAAAAAATGAAATTGTCCGATATCTCGAAAACTATGATATTTTTACTGAACAAAATTTTATGGTCGGCCAATACCTCCCCTATTCGCCAGTACAGGATTATCCATTAATTACGCCACACCCTGTATGTGTTTGAAATGAAAATAACCATATTGTACCTTTCAAACAGCGAATTACAACCATCTATTAGTAAGTTATTATTAAATGCCATTTCATAAGCCATGATAGCTTGACAAATAAACATTTTAAAAATTTTTTAAGAAGTCATCAAACAATAGTCACTTATCTGATAACATCATGCATAAAAAATCATTAATCCATTTTTTAATTACAAACAGATAGTTGAATAACTTTAAGAAAAAAGTATGAGAATTATTCAACTATCTATCAGTAAATAATTAAATAATGCTTTAATGACCATAACGTGATCAGATAAACATGAAAAGTTAGACGCTTTTCTCAAAGTTTTTTTAAAATGTTTATTTGTTTTATAATTTTTTTTCCGTGGTATTTATTTATCACTGACCTCTGAACAATAAGAATTTAGTTGCTGGTATCAGGACTTAATTTAGTTTATTCACAAATTCTTATGGATACCTATGTTATCTACTAGAAAGTTAAATAATGGTTTAATGAACGTGACGTCATCAGATAACCAACAAAAGTTTGACTTAGGTACTCTCAATTTGTGTAGGTGCATTTAAAATATTTATTTGTCATATTTATAATGACTTACCTAATGAGGTTGATGGCCATTCTGAAAATTCTAACTATCTTATGTATTATCAGATAAATAATTCTTGGAATGTATCTGTCAACAGATAAGAAACGAAAGTTTTACCCTTTTTTAAAATATTCATTTTTACCAGGGTGATAAAATAAATCAGATATAATTGAACGAAAATAAAAATCATATTCTCTTTTCCCATTGTTTAGGTTGAATTTTGAAACGTTCAACTAAAGAACGAAATCAGTTTGAGTAGTTTGATACTTCAAAATAAATATCGATATGTAGAATTTCAAAACTGAAATTATAATATATATTATAATTAATAACGAAAGTATTCCATAAAAATAGGAGCAAACTACTGAATATGTCGTATTTAACCTAATATTGTCACGATAAATCAGGATTTTCAACTAATGGAACTAGAGCATAATAGGTTTCCTGTGATCGAAATCATAATGCGAAAAATTAAAAAAAATCGAATTTGACATTCTAAAATAAATATCGAATATTTTCGATACCTATGTAGCTGTTTCTAATTTCTGGACATCGAAAATGAAAGTTATGACTCAATATTGCTGAGAGCCCCAGAAATAAATAAAAACAATAAAATATTAATATTATTCAACGGCTGATTTCAAATATCAGAAGGTGTTTTCAACAGGTTCTGGTCACGATAAATCAGAATTTTTGACTAATGCAACTAGATCATGATATGTTTCGTGTGGTCGAATTCAAAATGCGAAATATTTAAAAAATAGCGAATTTGATGCTCTAAAATAAATATCGATTGTAGAATTTCAAATTTGAAATTCTGCTTAACGAAAATACTCGATAAAAATGGGAGCAAACTACTAAATATGTCGTTTTCAACTGAATATCGTCATCTGAATCTTATAATTCTCCTTTATGATAGATTAGTCTATTGTGCAACAAGTGGGGAAAGTCCAACATTTCTCGCGGGTGTGGAAGTTTGTGGTACGAGCCTGAAAGGCGAGTGCCACTTATAATTAATTTATTCATAGCTATATCATACCTTACTAACTAGATCTTCGTTATAATTTGGATTTTTCTGAGTATTAGGTACTAGAGAATAGTTTGAAATTTTTACTCTTATTGTGGAATGCAGCTTTACATGATGAAAACTTTAAATTAGAATATCCATGCCAAATTCAAGGTCAATATCTTGTAAAGGACAGGTGCTATGAGAAAAAACTTGAAAAAATCAAACTTCAACACCCTGTATATGGAAAACAAAGAGTTTGGGTGCACATCTTTCAATTTAGGAACACCCTGTATAAAAGCTGATTTAGAGTTTTATTCAATCCATTCGGTTTCTTTCATGCTGAATGAACCTAGTGTCATTTTGAAGTAAAAAGTGGTCCATTTTGAAGTGAAAGCTTGTATCTTTCCATGATTAACTGACATAACCTACTGAACACAAGTGACATGGAAAATATCAAAAAATTAATACACTTTGTTACTTCATATAATGTGAAAATACAAGTAAATGAATGGAGACATTTTTTATTCTATTCATTCCACCTTCAATGCATTTTGTGAAAACCCATATTAATGAACGGCAAAAAAAAACGCCGTCCCAAAATGGCGGAAGAATCTAGAAGTTCCCCCCCCCAAAAGTGGGTCCTGGATCCGCGCCTGACTTATTTGAGTACTTAAGTGTGTTGGTACGCTTACTAGCTTAGTATCAGTTTAACAGTGCTGAAGTACAGAACAGATAATTTTAAAGCTAAAAAGATGTCTTTGGATCATTTATATGAGTTCAGCTTCGAAAAGTTGTACAACGACTGTACAGAAAGGTAATGCTTTTACATCATTTTTTTCTTCAATTATTTTTGAAACAATATAATCGAATGTAATCTTCAGTTTCTGAATGTTGCATTTTTATAAAGAAATTTTTGTTCAATATATGTGTATGAAATGAACGATAACCATATTGTACCTATCAAACAGCGAATTAATATGTACTTTTTTTTCCTAGGGGTATAACTTTTGAGGAAGACTGCAGCGTATGTCTGAGTAGGTTGACTGGAGAACTGTACCTAACAGATTGCAGGCATTGTTTTCACAAAGAATGCATCGACAGGTGGTGCTCCAGTTCTTCCAAATGTTGTCCGATGTGTAGGACAACGTTAATTTTCGAAGGTACCTTCACTATCTTCGATACAAATTGGCAGAATGTTGATATACATCGTTTCGACAAGATGGATAGCGATGAAGAAGATGAAGAAAGTGATGAAAGTGGAGAGGAAAATGAAGAAGAGAATGAAGGAGAAAATGAAGAACAAAGCAACGAGGAAATTTAATGGAGAAAATATCTCTCTCAAATTAAATTCTCTCTATACATTTGTATGAAGACTACTGAAAAAGTGTTCTCTTCCATTGATGAATTCATGGCCTATGACTTTCAGTGAATCCTGCCTTTTAACGTGATTTCTCCTTTTTTTCTGTACATGTATTTATGTTTATTTTCATCTTCACTTGTATTTTGTTTGTTTGGATTCATGCTGTATCGTTTTATATATACATATTTTATTTTGAATTATGTTGTGTTCATATGTCATCATGATTTCTGTAAAATTTTACATCTCTGTTCGACACACCCTGTAACATTTTTGAGGGAAATGAATGAGTTATAAATTGTAATATATGTATTAGAATCATTTGTCTTTTTTTTCATCTTATTTTTCCTAACGTTAACTAACTAAGTGTCATTTCAATCAGAAATAGCTCTCGTTTGTCTTATGAATGTGATTTATTATAAATAAAATAATTGAAAAAATACACTTATTAGGTGTACAACTTTGCTTCCGCCGTTTTGCAATAGATAACTATAGAGGTAGGTGGTAAGTGATAGTCGAAAGATCGTTCGATGTTGCTTGCTAAGCCTACAAGAGGCACTTACTACAGACGAGTTGTAACAAAATCGACTAATAATCCGAGTAATCAAACAGCTATCGATATTGGATTGGCAATGATAGACATATATTTTTTTTATAGGTAATGGAAATTTCTGATATGCTCATTCCTAATGATCCAAGAATAAGAGCCGATTTGATTGTAAGAGATAAAACGATATTCGGTATTTTATTGATCTACAAAAGTATGTTAAAGTCAGATTTTCGGCCTAAATATTAGGTGTACAACTTTGCTTCCGCCGTTTTGCAATAGATGGCTGTAGCTGTAAGGGGTAGTCGAAATAAATAGATCGTAGATGCCATACAATAAGCTTAAGTATTTGTAAACATAACGCTATCGAAATATTAGTCGATTTTTGTCTGCATCATGAAGATATTCTCGTTTAAATATGTCAGCTCCAAATTGAAAATCTGGGCGTACGCCAATGCAGTGAAACTGTCATATCATTTATTTTCCTGGTTTCCTTGGATGAACGTTATTGATAATAATTGCAGCGAAATTCATAAAGCTATATTCCTCTATTATATTCATAAAACCCTCAAAAAAGGGGTAACTTAACCATAGTACTAATAAATGGTACCACGGTACCAATATGGGTTCATTTGAAAACATTGAGTGTTACCCAAAAAACGATTACGATGAACTTTATTTGCTCATAAAAAACGCAATTCAGTGTTTTTGACGGGATTTCGATTTTTCTAGTATTAGACAGGTCAATTGGAATAAATCGGAATCATCGTGGCACACTCAAATGGAAAACTAAAAATTGAATTATAAAAAAATTTTGACGTTTGAAATGTCACTTATGTGGTATCATTGGATTCAAAAAATTATACAGATTTCAAAAATGTTATAATATACAAGGTGTTCCACTTGAAAATCGAGAGTTGGTATCACTTCCGGCGAAACAGGAAGTGAAAAAAAATCATTTGTAGATTAAAAAGTGTCGCTTATTATGTATATTATGTATCATTAATTTTTAGTAACGTTTATTATTTTAACGTGAAATCTAAAGAAGCGACTATGTAGGAAAAAAATTTAATTTGAAGAATAAAAAAAAGATGAAATATAATGACTGTCATTCAATTTTCGATTTAAAATGAATTTCGAACAAGTAGAAACCAAGCCAATCCACAGTATTGTTTAGAATTAGGATAAAATATATCAAAATGAAAAAATTGTTTTCCGAGAAGTAAATAAAGTATTTTCACAGCCTTGAAGTCACAGATAAAGGCCACTCCTACTGTTTTTTTTGAGCTGATTCGCGTGTAAGCTTCTCCTACTATCGGTCTATTTGATTGGAGATGGTTGAAATATGTGCAGTCAGTTTTTGATAATTACCTGAAGCTCGCAAGATTTGGTGTTTAAACACGAAATCCAACAATAATCCAAAACCAGTTTGAGGTCGTTTATACAAGAAATTCGTAATTGCCTCTGAAAAGATAAATGATTGTTTTATTGTTGGTTTTTTTCATTCAGACTCAAGGCAATTATCTTGTCTATGTCTGTGACCTTTTTCATTGAGGAGAAATTTAAAAACTATGAAATTTGTGACAAGAAGTAAATAATACAACTCATTGTAGCTTTTCATCGGAAAAATTTATCTAGGATCAATCGAGTAATTTGAAAAGGAAAAAATTTTATTCGAATGTCTATAAGTATAATATGTATTTAGATATACATATACAGGGTGTGGCGTAATTAATGGATAATACTGTACTGGCGAATAGGGGAGGTCATGGCCGACCAGAAAATGTAAAGTTATGTTCAGTAAAAATATCATAGTGTTCGAGATATCGAACAATTTAATTTTTTTCTGAAAAGTGCACCTTCACTCACTAAATTCATTGTTGTGATCACAAATCTTGTTATTTCTTTGGGCATTGTTTTTCATTTTACTCTCAAATATCTGTACTATGAGATAAACTACCAAATTCCTACCATCTTGCTTAATTAAGAGAAGAAAAGTATGATAGTCCTGATGTTTGCACTTTTTAGAAAAAAATGAAATTGTCCGATATCTCGAAAACTATGATATTTTTACTGAACAAAATTTTCTGGTCGGCCAACACCTCCCCTATTCGCCAGTACAGGATTATCCATTAATTACGCCACACCCTGTATGTGTTTGAAATGAAAATAACCATATTGTACCTTTCAAACAGCGAATTACAACCATCTATTAGTAAGTTATTATTAAATGCCATTTCATAAGCCATGATAGCTTGACTAATAAACATTTTAAAAATTTTTTAAGAAGTCATCAAACAATAGTCACTTATCTGATAACATCATGCATAAAAAATCATTAATCCATTTTTTAATTACAAACAGATAGTTGAATAACTTTAAGAAAAAAGTATGAGAATTATTCAACTAATTCAGATATTCAGATAGTTGAATAACTTTAAGAAAAAAGTATGAGAATTATTCAACTATCTATCAGTAAATAATTAAATAATGCTTTAATGACCATAACGTGATCAGATAAACATGAAAAGTTAGACGCTTTTCTCAAAGTTTTTTTAAAATGTTTATTTGTTTTATAATTTTTTTTTTCGTGGTATTTATTTATCACTGACCTCTGAACAATAAGAATTTAGTTGCTGGTATCAGGACTTAATTTAGTTTATTCACAAATTCTTATGGATACCTATGTTATCTACTAGAAAGTTAAATAATGGTTTAATGAACGTGACGTCATCAGATAACCAACAAAAGTTTGACTTAGGTACTCTTAATTTGTGTAGGTACATTTAAAATATTTATTTGTCATATTTATAATGACTTACCTAATGAGGTTGATGGCCATTCTGAAAATTCTAACTATCTTATGTATTATCAGATAAATAGTTCTTGGAATGTATCTGTCAACAGATAAGAAACGGAAGTTTTACCCTTTTTTAAAATATTCATTTTTACCAGGGTGATAAAATAAATCAGATATAATTGAACGAAAATAAAAATCATATTCTCTTTTCCCATTGTTTAGGTTGAATTTTGAAACGTTCAACTAAAGAACGAAATCAGTTTGAGTAGTTTGATACTTCAAAATAAATATCGATATGTAGAATTTCAAAACTGAAATTATAATATATATTATAATTAATAACGAAAGTATTCCATAAAAATAGGAGCAAACTACTGAATATGTCGTATTTAACCTAATATTGTCACGATAAATCAGGATTTTCAACTAATGGAACTAGAGCATAATAGGTTTCCTGTGATCGATATCATAATGCGAAAAATTAAAAAATATCGAATTTGACATTCTAAAATTAATATCGAATATTTTCGATACCTATGTAGCTGTTTCTAATTTCTGGACATCGAAAATAAAAGTTATGACTCAATATTGCTGAGAGCCCCAGAAATAAATAAAAACAATAAAATATTAATATTATTCAACGGCTGCTTTCAAATATCAGAAGGTGTTTTCAACAGGTTCTGGTCACGATAAATCAGAATTTTTGACTAATGCAATTAGATCATAATATGTTTCGTGTGGTCGAATTCAAAATGCGAAATATTTAAAAAATATCGAATTTGATGCTCTAAAATAAATATCGATATGTAGAATTTCAAATTTGAAATTCTGCTTAACGAAAATACTCGATAAAAATGGGAGCAAACTACTAAATATGTCGTTTTCAACTGAATCTCGTCATCTGAATCTTATAATTCTCCTTTATGATAGATTAGTCTATTGTGCAACAAGTGGGGAAAGTCCAACATTTCTCGCGGGTTTGGAAGTTTGTGGTACGAGCCTGAAAGGCGAGTGCCACTTATAATTAATTTATTCATAGCTATATCATACCTTACTAACTAGATCTTCGTTATAATTTGGATTTTTCTGAGTATTAGGTACTAGAGAATAGTTTGAAATTTTTACTCTTATTACATGATGAAAACTTTGAATTAGAATATCCATGCCAAATTCAAAGTCAATATCTTGTAAAGGACAGGTGCTATGAGAAAAAACTTGAAAAAATCAAACTTCAACACCCTGTATATGGAAAACAAAGAGTTTGGGTGCACATCCTTCAATTTAGGAACACCCTGTATAAAAGCTGATTTAGAGTTTTATTCAATCCATTCGGTTTCTTTCATGCTGAATGAACCTAGTGTCATTTTGAAGTAAAAAGTGGTCCATTTTGAAGTGAAAGCTTGTATCTTTCCATGATTAACTGACATAACCTACTGAACACAAGTGACATGGAAAATATCATAAAATTAATACACTTTGTTACTTCATATAATGTGAAAATACAAGTAAATGAATGGAGACATTTTTTATTCTATTCATTCCACCTTCAATGCATTTTGTGAAAACCCATATTAATGAACGGCAAAAAAAAATGCCGTCCCAAAATGGCGGAAGAATCTAGAAGTTCCCCCCCCCAAAAGTGGGTCCTGGATCCGCGCCTGACTTATTTGAGTACTTAAGTGTGTTGGTACGCTTACTAGCTTAGTATCAGTTTAACAGTGCTGAAGTACAGAACAGATAATTTTAAAGCTAAAAAGATGTCTTTGGATCATTTATATGAGTTCAGCTTCGAAAAGTTGTACAACGACTGTACAGAAAGGTAATGCTTTTACATCATTTTTTTCTTTAAATATTTTTGAAACAATATAATCGAATGTAATCTTCAGTTTCTGAATGTTGCATTTTTATAAAGAAATTTTTGTTCAATATATGTGTATGAAATGAACGATAACCATATTGTACCTATCAAACAGCGAATTAATATGTACTTTTTTTTCCTAGGGGTATAACTTTTGAGGAAGACTGCAGCGTATGTCTGAGTAGGTTGACTGGAGAACTGTACCTAACAGATTGCAGGCATTGTTTTCACAAAGAATGCATCGACAGGTGGTGCTCCAGTTCTTCCAAATGTTGTCCGATGTGTAGGACAACGTTAATTTTCGAAGGTACCTTCACTATCTTCGATACAAATTGGCAGAATGTTAATATACATCGTTTCGACAAGATGGATAGCGATGAAGAAGATGAAGAAAGTGATGAAAGTGGAGAGGAAAATGAAGAAGAGAATGAAGGAGAAAATGAAGAACAAACCAACGAGGACATTTAATGGAGAAAATATCACTCTCAAATTAAATTCTCTCTATACATTTGTATGAAGACTACTGAAAAAGTGTTCTATTCCATTGATGAATTCATGGCCTATGACTTTCAGTGAATCCTGCCTTTTAACGTGATTTCTTCTTTTTTTCTGTACATGTGTTTATGTTTATTTTCATCTTCACTTGTATTTTGTTTGTTTGGATTCATGCTGTATCGTTTTATATATACATATTTTATTTTGAATTATGTTGTGTTCATATGTCATCATGATTTCTGTAAAATTTTACATCTCTGTTCGACACACCCTGTAACATTTTTGAGGGAAATGAATGAGTTATAAATTGTAATATATGTATTAGAATCATTTGTCTTTTTTTTCATCTTATTTTTCCTAACGTTAACTAACTAAGTGTCATTTCAATCAGAAATAGCTCTCGTTTGTCTTATGAATGTGATTTATTATAAATAAAATAATTGAAAAAATACACTTATTAGGTGTACAACTTTGCTTCCGCCGTTTTGCAATAGATAACTATAGAGGTAGGTGGTAAGTGATAGTCGAAAGATCGTTCGATGTTGCTTGCTAAGCCTACAAGAGGCACTTACTACAGACGAGTTGTAACAAAATCGACTAATAATCCGAGTAATCAAACAGCTATCGATATTGGATTGGCAATGATAGACATATATTTTTTTTATATGTAATGGAAATTTCTGATATGCTCATTCCTAATGATCCAAGAATAAGAGCCAATTTGATTGTAAGAGATAAAACGATATTCGGTATTTTATTGATCTACAAAAGTATGTTAAAGTCAGATTTTCGGCCTAAATATTAGGTGTACAACTTTACTTCCGCCGTTTTGCAATAGATGGCTGTAGCTGTAAGGGGTAGTCGAAATAAATAGATCGTAGATGCCATACAATAAGCTTAAGTATTTGTTAACATAACGCTATCGAAATATTAGTCGATTTTTGTCTGCATCATGAAGATATTCTCGTTTAAATATGTCAGCTCCAAATTGAAAATCTGGGCGTACGCCAATGCAGTGAAACTGTCATATCATTTATTTTCCTGGTTTCCTTGGATGAACGTTATTGATAATAATTGCAGCGAAATTCATAAAGCTATATTCCTCTATTATATTCATAAAACCCTCAAAAAAGGGGTAACTTAACCATAGTACTAATAAATGGTACCACGGTACCAATATGGTTTCATTTGAAAACATTGAGTGTTACCCAAAAAACGATTACGAGGAACTTTATTTGCTCATAAAAAACGCAATTTAGTGTTTTTGACGGGATTTCGATTTTTCTAGTATTAGACAGGTCAATTGGAATAAATCGGAATCATCGTGGCACACTCAAATGGAAAACTAAAAATTGAATTATAAAAAAATTTTGACGTTTGAAATGTCACTTATGTGGTATCATTGGATTCAAAAAATTATACAGATTTCAAAAATGTTATAATATACAGGGTGTTCCACTTGAAAATCGAGAGTTGGTATCATTTCCGGCGAAACAGGAAGTGAAAAAAAACATTTGTAGATTAAAAAGTGTCGCTTATTATGTATATTATGTATTATTAATTTTTAGTAACGTTTATTATTTTAACGTGAAATCTAAAGAAGCGACTATGTAGGAAAAAAATTTAATTTGAAGAATAAAAAAAAGATGAAATATAATGACTGTCATTCAATTTTCGATTTAAAATGAATTTCGAACAAGTAGAAACCAAGCCAATCCACAGTATTGTTTAGAATTAGGATAAAATATATCAAAATGAAAAAATTGTTTTCCGAGAAGTAAATAAAGTATTTTCACAGCCTTGAAGTCACAGATAAAGGCCACTCCTACTGTTTTTTTTGAGCTGATTCGCGTGTAAGCTTCTCCTACTATCGGTCTATTTGATTGGAGATGGTTGAAATATGTGCAGTCAGTTTTTGATAATTACCTGAAGCTCGCAAGATTTGGTGTTTAAACACGAAATCCAACACTAATCCAAAGACAGTTTGAGGTCGTTTATACAAGAAATTCGTAATTGCCTCTGAAAATATAAATGATTTTTTTATTGTTGGTTTTTTTCATTCAGACTCAAGGCAATTATCTTGTCTATGTCTGTGACCTTTTTCATTGAGGAGAAATTTAAAAACTATGAAATTTGTGACAAGAAGTAAATAATACAACTCATTGTAGCTTTTCATCGGAAAAATTTATCTAGGATCAATCGAGTAATTTGAAAAGGAAAAAATTTTATTCGAATGTCTATACCTTTCAAACAGCGAATTACAACCATCTATTAGTAAGTTATTATTAAATGCCATTTCATAAGCCATGATAGCTTGACAAATAAACATTTTAAAAATTTTTTAAGAAGTCATCAAACAATAGTCACTTATCTGATAACATCATGCATAAAAAATCATTAATCCATTTTTTAATTACAAACAGATAGTTGAATAACTTTAAGAAAAAAGTATGAGAATTATTCAACTATCTATCAGTAAATAATTAAATAATGCTTTTATGACCATAACGTGATCAGATAAACATGAAAAGTTATACGCTTTTCTCAAAGTTTTTTTAAAATGTTTATTTTTTATTATTATTATTATTATTAAACAAAATTACAGAGTTGAGGTACATTAAACCTATAAACTCTAACTGAAAATTATCCATAATACAACTGTAGAGAAAGAGAAAAAAAAAACAGAGATAAGTGAAATTTACAAAAAGCTACAAAAATGATATTATCAACAACCAAAAACCTAACAATGTATACACTTCAATTACTTTTCCAGGTGTCAAATTTATTCTTGAACGCATTGACTGATACTGCTTCTACAATTTCACTGGGCAGGCCGTTCCAATGGTTAAACACCCGATTACAAAGGAAATTCTCTCGGCATCTCGTTCGAAATACTTCTCTATTCAACTTGTATCCATGTCCACGAAGTTGATTCGAATTCAATTTATACAGGTGGGACATATCGACGCCGAATAAGCCGTGCAATGCTCGATATGTAACTATCAGGTCTCCCCTCAAACGACGATCAGCAAAGAAAGAAAGACCCATCATCCGTAGCCGTTCTTGATAACAAGGGCGATTCCATCCAAAGGGAATGCGTGTGACACGACGTTGTAAGTTCTCCAGCAATGCAGCATCACCCGTCAACCACGGATGCCAAACCGGACCGGCAAATTCAAGTATTGGTCGAATATAACTTTTATATATTTGGGAGATAGCCGCCACATTATTGCCACGAAAAACGTTCTGGACAACATATATAAGACGTTTGACCTTTTTTGTGATGTGCAATACATGTTCAGTCCACGAAAGATCACTTGAAATCACCACACCCAGGTCCACATGAGATGAACATCCAACAACTTCAACGCCGTCAATGTAATAAGTCAAACCTGGATTGTTTTTACCCAAATGTAGTATTCGACACTTTGAAGGGTTTAGGGGAATCAACCATTTGTCGCACCAACAAACGACCCTGTCCAAGTCTTCCTGCAGGGTTTTATAGTTGTTGAGAGGGCAATTGAAAAATTTAATATCATCGGCAAATGAAGCACTGTCCGACTTGAACTCAACAGCTAGATCGCTCACATACACCAGAAACAGCAACGGTCCCAGAACTGAGCCCTGAGGAACGCCACTGAGCACGCATCTTGGTTCCGATCTGGCCGCACCAACTTTTTTCACAAACGATCTGTCAGTTAAGAAGCTCTCAATCCACTTCAAGATCAATCCTCGGATTCCAAAGTGCTCCAGCTTGTACAGAAGCCTATTTATTGGTACCCTATCGAAGGCCTTTGCGAAATCCAGATAGACAACATCTACCGGAAGTCTATTATCCAAAGAATGGGTCCACTTGTTGAGACAGTTGAGGAGGCAGGTGATAATTGATCTTCCCCTGATGAAACCATGCTGGGTATCTGGTATGATGTTATGTTCCAAAAAAAATGAAAGCATTCTGTCGTACATTAACCTTTCCAGAATCTTACATAGAATGGAAGTGAGGCTTATTGGCCTGAAATTATTCGGATCTTGCTTGTCGCCTTTTTTATGTATCGGTGATACAAGTGCACTCTTCCATGATTTCGGCAGTATACCAGAGGTCAAAGATACTGAGAAAATTTTGGATATGGGTAGACTAAGAGACTGAGAACACTCTTTGAGCAACCTGGCAGAAAAACCATCCGGACCAGGTGACGACGAAACATTCAGCGACCGCAGTTTCTCTTCAGCCATCAAGGGATTGATGTCAATAAAAGCCAGAGAAGAATGGTTTCGAGGAGAAGCAGTTGAAGGTATAGGTGCTCCGGGCTCGGATGTGAATGCCATTGAGAAGGTATCAGCCAGAATTTCAGCTGAACACTTATGGTCATCTGCAACTAATCCATCCTTGTCCTTAACAAGCGGCAAAGATGGTACGGTATTGAAAAAGCGTCGTGTGTATTTGAAGAATTTCTTCTTGTCACCCGAAGTAGCTAGATCACTCTCAAATTTGGATTTGGCCTCACGTAATCAGCTTGAAAGATGATTGGAGAATGCTCTATGCCTCCGAAAGTCACAAACCTGCCTGCCGCGAACATACCTCCGCCACAACAATTTCTTGAACTTAATCATCCCAAAAATATGACTGTCAATCCAAGGCTTACTGCTATTGACCCTTACAGTTCGCATGAAAGTGCGGTCCTCAACAGTTCCGGTAACATATGCGTTAAATTTAATCCATCTCGACTCGCCGTCCCCAGTGCCCATCACATCATCCCAGTCTGTTTTGAAAAATATTTCATTAATACTCTGGTATCTGACAATTTTGCAAGTTTTAGTCTCGGACTTCATTTTAGAGGAAAGAAAAAATTGTATTTTTGCTGATAAAACCAAGTGATCTGATTTTCCCAGTGGCGGATGGTATTCAAGTTCCGAAAGTAAATTCACATCATTTGTAAGGATTAGATCTGGTGTTGTAGGTTCTTGGTTTACTCTGTAACGGGTGGGTTGGTCAACTAACTGGTGTAAATTGGAGTGGTTCAACATTTCGGTGTATGGAATCGAAGGAGAGTTTGCTGAGGGCGAACGAGATATTGGCCATATTCTAATGTCGCCGAGATTGAAGTCTCCAGCCAATAAAACATGTTTATGTAGGTTAGATAAGTTCGTCAGATGCTCACATAGGTCTTTGTCATATATGGAAGGTCGTGGACGATATATGCAGCCAACACACAAGGCGAAGCCAGATGATTCTATATTCAAAAAGATATTATCGATGCCTGGAGTATTGAGTGAATGTTTAGAGATTTTAAACGAATTAGCTATGGAGTCATGGACATATATACATACCCCAGCATAACCTGGAGTAGTGATACTATCGCAACGGTATATGGTGTAATCAGGTATATGAGCAACTATATCAGGCTTTTCTGGATGAAGCCACGTTTCCGTGATCATTATAAGAGAAGGTTTATGATATTCGACCAGTAAAAGAAGTTCATTGAACTTTGCAGTTAGGGAAGCTAGGTTGGAATATAATACCGGCCATACATTCAAAGGTAATACTAGTTTTTTGAAGAAGAATCCTCTGATACAATTGTAGGAACACCCCTGATATATTTTATGGTGAGGTTGACCTCTCCAGCTCGGCGTCTTCTCTCGCGTCTTGTTTTATAATTTTTTTTTTCGTGGTATTTATTTATCACTGACCTCTGAACAATAAGAATTTAGTTGCTGGTATCAGGACTTAATTTAGTTTATTCACAAATTCTTATGGATACCTATGTTATCTACTAGAAAGTTAAATAATGGTTTAATGAACGTGACGTCATCAGATAACCAACAAAAGTTTGACTTAGGTACTTTTAATTTGTGTAGGTACATTTAAAATATTTATTTGTCATATTTATAATGACTTACCTAATGAGGTTGATGGCCATTCTGAAAATTCTAACTATCTTATGTATTATCAGATAAATAGTTCTTGGAATGTATCTGTCAACAGATAAGAAACGAAAGTTTTACCCTTTTTTAAAATATTCATTTTTACCAGGGTGATAAAATAAATCAGATATAATTGAACGAAAATAAAAATCATATTCTCTTTTCCCATTGTTTAGGTTGAATTTTGAAACGTTCAACTAAAGAACGAAATCAGTTTGAGTAGTTTGATATTTCAAAATAAATATCGATATGTAGAATTTCAAAACTGAAATTATAATATATATTATAATTAATAACGAAAGTATTCCATAAAAATAGGAGCAAACTACTGAATATGTCGTATTTAACCTAATATTGTCAAGATAAATCAGGATTTTCAACTAATGGAACTAGAGCATAATAGGTTTCCTGTGATCGAAATCATAATGCGAAAAATTAAAAAATATCGAATTTGACATTCTAAAATAAATATCGAATATTTTCGATACCTATGTAGCTGTTTCTAATTTCTGGACATCGAAAATAAAAGTTATGACTCAATATTGCTGAGAGCCCCAGAAATAAATAAAAACAATAAAATATTAATATTATTCAACGGCTGCTTTCAAATATCAGAAGGTGTTTTCAACAGGTTCTGGTCACGATAAATCAGAATTTTTGACTAATGCAACTAGATCATAATAATGTTTCGTGTGGTCGAATTCAAAATGCGAAATATTTAAAAAATATCGAATTTGATGCTCTAAAATAAATATCGATATGTACAATTTCAAATTTGAAATTCTGCTTAACGAAAATACTCGATAAAAATGGGAGCAAACTACTAAATATGTCGTTTTCAACTGAATCTCGTCATCTGAATCTTATAATTCTCCTTTATGATAGATTAGTCTATTGTGCAACAAGTGGGGAAAGTCCAACATTTCTCGCGGGTGTGGAAGTTTGTGGTACGAGCCTGAAAGGCGAGTGCCACTTATAATTAATTTATTCATAGCTATATCATACCTTACTAACTAGATCTTCGTTATAATTTGGATTTTTCTGAGTATTAGGTACTAGAGAATAGTTTGAAATTTTTACTCTTATTACATGATGAAAACTTTAAATTAGAATATCCATGCCAAATTCAAGGTCAATATCTTGTAAAGGACAGGTGCTATGAGAAAAAACTTGAAAAAATCAAACTCCAACACCCTGTATATGGAAAACAAAGAGTTTGGGTGCACATCCTTCAATTTAGGAACACCCTGTATAAAAGCTGATTTAGAGTTTTATTCAATCCATTCGGTTTCTTTCATGCTGAATGAACCTAGTGTCATTTTGAAGTAAAAAGTGGTCCATTTTGAAGTGAAAGCTTGTATCTTTCCATGATTAACTGACATAACCTACTGAACACAAGTGACATGGAAAATATCAAAAAATCAATACACTTTGTTACTTCATATAATGTGAAAATACAAGTAAATGAATGGAGACATTTTTTATTCTATTCATTCCACCTTCAATGCATTTTGTGAAAACCCATATTAATGAACGGCAAAAAAAATGCCGTCCCAAAATGGCGGAAGAATCTAGAAGTTCCCCCCCCCAAATGTGGGTCCGGGATCCGCGCCTGACTTATTTGAGTACTTAAGTGTGTTGGTACGCTTACTAGCTTAGTATCAGTTTAACAGTGCTGAAGTACAGAACAGATAATTTTAAAGCTAAAAAGATGTCTTTGGATCATTTATATGAGTTCAGCTTCGAAAAGTTGTACAACGACTGTACAGAAAGGTAATGCTTTTACATCATTTTTTTCTTTAATTATTTTTGAAACAATATAATCGAATGTAATCTTCAGTTTCTGAATGTTGCATTTTTATAAAGAAATTTTTGTTCAATATATGTGTATGAAATGAACGATAACCATATTGTACCTATCAAACAGCGAATTAATATGTACTTTTTTTTCCTAGGGGTATAACTTTTGAGGAAGACTGCAGCGTATGTCTGAGTAGGTTGACTGGAGAACTGTACCTAACAGATTGCAGGCATTGTTTTCACAAAGAATGCATCGACAGGTGGTGCTCCAGTTCTTCCAAATGTTGTCCGATGTGTAGGACAACGTTAATTTTCGAAGGTACCTTCACTATCTTCGATACAAATTGGCAGAATGTTAATATACATCGTTTCGACAAGATGGATAGCGATGAAGAAGATGAAGAAAGTGATGAAAGTGGAGAGGAAAATGAAGAAGAGAATGAAGGAGAAAATGAAGAACAAACCAACGAGGACATTTAATGGAGAAAATATCACTCTCAAATTAAATTCTCTCCATACATTTGTATGAAGACTACTGAAAAAGTGTTCTATTCCATTGATGAATTCATGGCCTATGACTTTCAGTGAATCCTGCCTTTTAACGTGATTTCTTCTTTTTTTCTGTACATGTATTTATGTTTATTTTCATCTTCACTTGTATTTTGTTTGTTTGGATTCATGCTGTATCGTTTTATATATACATATTTTATTTTGAATTATGTTGTGTTCATATGTCATCATGATTTCTGTAAAATTTTACATCTCTGTTCGACACACCCTGTAACATTTTTGAGGGAAATGAATGAGTTATAAATTGTAATATATGTATTAGAATCATTTGTCTTTCTTTTCATCTTATTTTTCCTAACGTTAACTAACTAAGTGTCATTTCAATCAGAAATAGCTCTCGTTTGTCTTATGAATGTGATTTATTATAAATAAAATAATTGAAAAAATACACTTATTAGGTGTACAACTTTGCTTCCGACGTTTTGCAATAGATAACTATAGAGGTAGGTGGTAAATGATAGTCGAAAGATCGTTCGATGTTGCTTGCTAAGCCTACAAGAGGCACTTACTACAGACGAGTTGTAACAAAATCGACTAATAATCCGAGTAATCAAACAGCTATCGATATTGGATTGGCAATGATAGACATATTTTTTTTATATGTAATGGAAATTTCTGATATGCTCATTCCTAATGATCCAAGAATAAGAGCCAATTTGATTGTAAGAGATAAAACGATATTCGGTATTTTATTGATCTACAAAAGTATGTTAAAGTCAGATTTTCGGCCTAAATATTAGGTGTACAACTTTGCTTCCGCCGTTTTGCAATAGATGGCTGTAGCTGTAAGGGGTAGTCGAAATAAATAGATCGTAGATGCCATACAATAAGCTTAAGTATTTGTAAACATAACGCTATCGAAATATCAGTCGATTTTTGTCTGCATCATGAAGTTATTCTCGTTTAAATATGTCAGCTCCAAATTGAAAATCTGGGCGTACGCCAATGCAGTGAAACTGTCATATCATTTATTTTCCTGGTTTCCTTGAATGAACGTTATTGATAATAATTGCAGCGAAATTCATAAAGCTATATTCCTCTATTATATTCATAAAACCCTCAAAAAAGGGGTAACTTAACCATAGTACTAATAAATGGTACCACGGTACCAATATGGGTTCATTTGAAAACATTGAGTATTACCCCAAAAACGATTACGATGAACTTTATTTGCTCATAAAAAACGCAATTTAGTGTTTTTGACGGGATTTCGATTTTTCTAGTATTAGACAGGTCAATTGGAATAAATCGGAATCATCGTGGCACACTCAAATGGAAAACTAAAAATTGAATTATAAAAAAATTTTGACGTTTGAAATGTAACTTATGTGGTATCATTGGATTCAAAAAATTATGCAGATTTCAAAAATGTTATAATATACAGGGTGTTCCATTTGAAAATCGAGAGTTAGTATCACTTCCGGCGAAACAGGAAGTGAAAAAAAATCATTTGTAGATTAAAAAGTGTCGCTTATTATATATATTATGTATTATTAATTTTCAGTAACGTTTATTATTTTAACGTAAAATCTAAAGAAGCGACTATGTAGGAAAAATAATGTAATTTTCAATTTCAATTTTCGATTTAAAATGAATTTCGAACAAGTAGAAACCAAGCCAATCCACAGTATTGTTTAGAATTAGGATAAAATATAACAAAATGAAAAAATTGTAAGTAAATAAAAAATTTTCACAGCCTTGAAGTCACAGAGTAAGGCCACTCCTACTGTTTTTTTTGAGCTGATACGCGTGTAAGTTTCTCCTACTATCGGTCTATTTGATTGGAGATGGTTGAAATATGTGCAGTCAGTTTTTGATAATTACCTGAAGCTCGCAAGATTTGGTGTTTAAACACGAAATCCAACACTAATCCAAAGACAGTTTGAGGTCGTTTATACAAGAAATTCGTAATTGCCTCTGAAAAGATAAATGATTTTTTTATTGTTGGTTTTTTTCATTCAGACTCAAGGCAATTATCTTGTCTATGTCTGTGACCTTTTTCATTGAGGAGAAATTTAAAAACTATGAAATTTGTGACAAGAAGTAAATAATACAACTCATTGTAGCTTTTCATCGGAAAAATTTATCTAGGATCAATCGAGTAATTTGAAAAGGAAAAAATTTTATTCGAATGTCTATAAGTATAATATGTATTTAGATATACATATACAGGGTGTGGCGTAATTAATGGATAATACTATACTGGCGAATAGGGGAGGTCATGGCCGACTAGAAAATGTAAAGTTATGTTCAGTGAAAATATCATAGTGTTCGAGATATCGAACAATTTAATTTTTTTCTGAAAAGTGCACCTTCACTCACTAAATTCATTGCTGTGATCACAAATCTTGTTATTTCTTTGGGCATTGTTTTTCATTTTACTCTCAAATAGCTGTACTATGAGATAAACTACCAAATTCCTACCATCTTGCTTAATTAAGAGAAGAAAAGTATGATAATCCTGATGTTTGCACTTTTTTTTTCTGGTCGGCCAACACCTTCCCTATTCGCCAGTACAGGATTATCCATTAATTACGCCACACCCTGTATGTGTTTGAAATGAAAATAACCATATTGTACCTTTCAAACAGCGAATTACAACCATCTATTAGTAAGTTATTATTAAATGCCATTTCATAAGCCATGATAGCTTGACAAATAAACATTTTAAAAATTTTTAAGAAGTCATCAAACAATAGTCACTTATCTGATAACATCATGCATAAAAAATCATTAATCCATTTTTTAATTACAAACAGATAGTTGAATAACTTTAAGAAAAAAGTATGAGAATTATTCAACTATCTATCAGTAAATAATTAAATAATGCTTTAATGACCACAACGTGATCAGATAAACATGAAAAGTTAGACGCTTTTCTTAAAGTTTTTTTAAAATGTTTATTTGTTTTATAATTTTTTTTTTCGTGGTATTTATTTATCACTGACCTCTGAACAATAAGAATTTAGTTGCTGGTATCAGGACTTAATTTAGTTTATTCACAAATTCTTATGGATACCTATGTTATCTACTAGAAAGTTAAATAATTGTTTAATGAACGTGACGTCATCAGATAACCAACAAAAGTTTGACTTAGGTACTCTTAATTTGTGTAGGTACATTTGAAATATTTATTTGTCATATTTATAATGACTTACCTAATGAGGTTGATGGCCATTCTGAAAATTCTAACTATCTTATGTATTATCAGATAAATCATTCTTGGAATGTATCTGTCAACAGATAAGAAACGAAAGTTTTACCCTTTTTTAAAATATTCATTTTTACCAGGGTGATAAAATAAATCAGATATAATTGAACGAAAATAAAAATCATATTCTCTTTTCCCATTGTTTAGGTTGAATTTCGAAACGTTCAACTAAAGAACGAAATCAGTTTGAGTAGTTCGATACTTCAAAATAAATATCGATATGTAGAATTTCAAAACTGAAATTATAATATATATTATAATTAATAACGAAAGTATTCCATAAAAATAGGAGCAAACTACTGAATATGTCGTATTTAACCTAATATTGTCACGATAAATCAGGATTTTCAACTAATGGAACTAGAGCATAATAGGTTTCCTGTGATCGAAATCATAATGCGAAAAATTAAAAAATATCGAATTTGACATTCTAAAATAAATATCGAATATTTTCGATACCTATGTAGCTGTTTCTAATTTCTGGACATCGAAAATAAAAGTTATGACTCAATATTGCTGAGAGCCCCAGAAATAAATTAAAACAATAAAATATTAATATTATTCAACGGCTGCTTTCAAATATCAGAAGGTGTTTTCAACAGGTTCTGGTCACGATAAATCAGAATTTTTGACTAATGCAACTAGATCATAATATGTTTCGTGTGGTCGAATTCATAATGCGAAATATTTAAAAAATATCGAATTTGATGCTCTAAAATAAATATCGATATGTAGAATTTCAAATTTGAAATTCTGCCTAACGAAAATACTCGATAAAAATGGGAGCAAACTACTAAATATGTCGTTTTCAACTGAATCTCGTCATCTGAATCTTATTATTCTCCTTTATGATAGATTAGTCTATTGTGCAACAAGTGGGGAAAGTCCAACATTTCTCACGGGTGTGGAAGTTTGTGGTACGAGCCTGAAAGGCGAGTGCCACTTATAATTAATTTATTCATAGCTATATCATACCTTACTAACTAGATCTTTGTTATAATTTGGATTTTTCTGAGTATTAGGTACTAGAGAATAGTTTGAAATTTTTACTCTTATTACATGATGAAAACTTTAAATTAGAATATCCATGCCAAATTCAAGGTCAATATCTTGTAAAGGACAGGTGCTATGAGAAAAAACTTGAAAAAATCAAACTTCAACACCCTGTATATGGAAAACAAAGAGTTTGGGTGCACATCTTTCAATTTAGGAACACCCTGTATAAAAGCTGATTTAAAATTTTATTCAATCCATTCGGTTTCTTTCATGCTTAATGAACCTAGTGTCATTTTGAAGTAAAAAGTGGTCCATTTTGAAGTGAAAGCTTGTATCTTTCCATGATTAACTGACATAACCTACTGAACACAAGTGACATGGAAAATATCAAAAAATTAATACACTTTGTTACTTCATATAATGTGAAAATACAAGTAAATGAATGGAGACATTCAATGCATTTTGTGAAATATTATATTCATAAAACCCTCAAAAAAGGGGTAACTTAACCATAGTACTAATAAATGGTACCACGGTACCAATATGGGTTCATTTGAAAACATTGAGTATTACCGCAAAAACGATTACGATGAACTTTATTTGCTCATAAAAAACGCAATTTAGTGTTTTTGACGGGATTTCGATTTTTCTAGTATTAGACGGGTCAATTGGAATAAATTGGAATCATGGTGGCACACTCAAATGGAAAACTAAAAATTGAATTATAAAAAAATTTTGACGTTTGAAATGTCACTTATGTAGTATCATTGGATTCAAAAAATTATGCAGATTTCAAAAATGTTATAATATACAGGGTGTTCCATTTGAAAATCGAGAGTTGGTATCACTTCCGGCGCAACAGGAAGTGAAAAAAAATCATTTGTAGATTGAAAAGTGTCGCTTATTAGGTATATTATGTATTATTAATTTTTAGTAACGTTTATTATTTTAACGTAAAATCTAAAGAAGCGACTATGTAGGAAAAAAAATGTAATTTTCAATTTCAATTTTCGATTTAAAATGAATTTCGAACAAGTAGAAACCAAGCCAATCCACAGTATTGTTTAGAATTAGGATAAAATATATCAAAATGAAAAAATTGTTTTCCGAGAAGTAAATAAAGTATTTTCACAGCCTTGAAGTCACAGATAAAGGCCACTCCTACTGTTTTTTTTTGAGCTGATTCGCGTGTAAGCTTCTCCTACTATCGGTCTATTTGATAGGAGATGGTTGAAATATGTGCAGTCAGTTTTTGATAATTACCTGAAGCTCGCAAGATTTGGTGTTTAAACACGAAATCCAACAATAATCCAAAGCCAGTTTGAGGTCGTTTATACAAGAAATTCGTAATTGCCTCTGAAAAGATAAATGATTGTTTTATTGTTGGTTTTTTTCATTCAGACTCAAGGCAATTATCTTGTCTATGTCTGTGACCTTTTTCATTGAGGAGAAATTTAAAAACTATGAAATTTGTGACAAGAAGTAAATAATACAACTCATTGTAGCTTTTCATCGGAAAAATTTATCTAGGATCAATCGAGTATTTTGAAAAGGAAAAAATTTTATTCGAATGTCTATAAGTATAATATGTATTTAGATATACATATACAGGGTGTGGCGTAATTAATGGATAATACTATACTTTCGAATAGGGGAGGTCATGGCCGACTAGAAAATGTAAAGTTATGTTCAGTAAAAATATCATAGTGTTCGAGATATCGAACAATTTAATTTTTTTCTGAAAAGTGCACCTTCACTCACTAAATTCATTGCTCTGATCACAAATCTTGTTATTCCTTTGGGCATTGTTTTTCATTTTACTCTCAAATAGCTGTACTATGAGATAAACTACCAAATTCCTACCATCTTGCTTAATTAAGAGAAGAAAAGTATGATAATCCTGATGTTTGCACTTTTTAGAAAAAAATGAAATTGTCCGATATCTCGAAAACTATGATATTTTTACTGAACAAAATTTTATGGTCGGCCAACACCTCCCCTATTCGCCAGTACAGGATTATCCATTAATTACGCCACACCCTGTATGTTTTTGAAATGAAAATAACCATATTGTACCTTTCAAACAGCGAATTACAACCATCTATTAGTAAGTTATTATTAAATGCCATTTCATAAGCCATGATAGCTTGACAAATAAACATTTTAAAAATTTTTTAAGAAGTCATCAAACAATAGTCACTTATCTGATAACATCATGCATAAAAAATCATTAATCCATTTTTTAATTACAAACAGATAGTTGAATAACTTTAAGAAAAAAGTATGAGAATTATTCAACTATCTATCAGTAAATAATTAAATAATGCTTTAATGACCATAACGTGATCAGATAAACATGAAAAGTTAGACGCTTTTCTCAAAGTTTTTTTAAAATGTTTATTTGTTTTATAATTTTTTTTTTCGTGGTATTTATTTATCACTGACCTCTGAACAATAAGAATTTAGTTGCTGGTATCAGGACTTAATTTAGTTTATTCACAATTTCTTATGGATACCTATGTTATCTACTAGAAAGTTAAATAATGGTTTAATGAACGTGACGTCATCAGATAACCAACAAAAGTTTGACTTAGGTACTCTTAATTTGTGTAGGTACATTTAAAATATTTATTTGTCATATTTATAATGACTTACCTAATGAGGTTGATGGCCATTCTGAGAATTCTAACTATCTTATGTATTATCAGATAAATAATTCTTGGAATGTATCTGTCAACAGATAAGAAACGAAAGTTTTACCCTTTTTTAAAATATTCATTTTTACCAGGGTGATAAAATAAATCAGATATAATTGAACGAAAATAAAAATCATATTCTCTTTTCCCATTGTTTAGGTTGAATTTTGAAACGTTCAACTAAAGAACGAAATCAGTTTGAGTAGTTTGATACTTCAAAATAAATATCGATATGTAGAATTTCAAAACTGAAATTATAATATATATTATAATTAATAACGAAAGTATTCCATAAAAATAGGAGCAAACTACTGAATATGTCGTATTTAACCTAATATTGTCACGATAAATCAGGATTTTCAACTAATGGAACTAGAGCATAATAGGTTTCCTGTGATCGAAATCATTATGCGAAAAATTGAAAAATATCGAATTTGACATTCTAAAATAAATATCGAATATTTTCGATACCTATGTAGCTGTTTCTAATTTCTGGACATCGAAAATAAAAGTTATGACTCAATATTGCTGAGAGCCCCAGAAATAAATAAAAACAATAAAATATTAATATTATTCAACGGCTGATTTCAAATATCAGAAGGTGTTTTCAACAGGTTCTGGTCACGATAAATCAGAATTTTTGACTAATGCAACTAGATCATGATATGTTTCGTGTGGTCGAATTCAAAATGCGAAATATTTAAAAAATAGCGAATTTGATGCTCTAAAATAAATATCGATATGTAGAATTTCAAATTTGAAATTCTGCTTAACGAAAATACTCGATAAAAATGGGAGCAAACTACTCAATATGTCGTTTTCAACTGAATCTCGTCATCTGAATCTTATAATTCTCCTTTATGATAGATTAGTCTATTGTGCAACAAGTGGGGAAAGTCCAACATTTCTCGCGGGTGTGGAAGTTTGTGGTACGAGCCTGAAAGGCGAGTGCCACTTATAATTAATTTATTCATAGCTATATCATACCTTACTAACTAGATCTTTGTTATAATTTGGATTTTTCTGAGTATTAGGTACTAGAGAATAGTTTGAAATTTTTACTCTTATTACATGATGAAAACTTTAAATTAGAATATCCATGCCAAATTCAAGGTCAATATCTTGTAAAGGACAGGTGCTATGAGAAAAAACTTGAAAAAATCAAACTTCAACACCCTGTATATGGAAAACAAAGAGTTTGGGTGCACATCCTTCAATTTAGGAACACCCTGTATAAAAGCTGATTTAGAGTTTTATTCAATCCATTCGGTTTCTTTCATGCTGAATGAACCTAGTGTCATTTTGAAGTAAAAAGTGGTCCATTTTGAAGTGAAAGCTTGTATCTTTCCATGATTAACTGACATAACCTACTGAACACAAGTGACATGGAAAATATCAAAAAATTAATACACTTTGTTACTTCATATAATGTGAAAATACAAGTAAATGAATGGAGACATTTTTTATTCTATTAATTCCACCTTCAATGCCTTTTGTGAAAACCCATATTAATGAACGGCAAAAAAAAATGCCGTCCCAAAATGGCGGAAGAATCTAGAAGTTCCCCCCCCAAAAGTGGGTCCTGGATCCGCGCCTGACTTATTTGAGTACTTAAGTGTGTTGGTACGCTTACTAGCTAAGTATCAGTTTAACAGTGCTGAAGTACAGAACAGATAATTTTAAAGCTAAAAAGATGTCTTTGGATCATTTATATGAGTTCAGCTTCGAAAAGTTGTACAACGACTGTACAGAAAGGTAATGCTTTTACATCATTTTTTTCTTTAATTATTTTTGAAACAATATAATCGAATGTAATCTTCAGTTTCTGAATGTTGCATTTTTATAAAGAAATTTTTGTTCAATATATGTGTATGAAATGAACGATAACCATATCGTACCTATCAAACAGCGAATTAATATGTACTTTTTTTTCCTAGGGGTATAACTTTTGAGGAAGACTGCAGCGTATGTCTGAGTAGGTTGACTGGAGAACTGTACCTAACAGATTGCAGGCATTGTTTTCACAAAGAATGCATCGACAGGTGGTGCTCCAGTTCTTCCAAATGTTGTCCGATGTGTAGGACAACGTTAATTTTCGAAGGTACCTTCACTATCTTCGATACAAATTGGCAGAATGTTAATATACATCGTTTCGACAAGATGGATAGCGATGAAGAAGATGAAGAAAGTGATGAAAGTGGAGAGGAAAATGAAGAAGAGAATGAAGGAGAAAATGAAGAACAAACCAACGAGGACATTTAATGGAGAAAATATCACTCTCAAATTAAATTCTCTCTATACATTTGTATGAAGACTACTGAAAAAGTGTTCTATTCCATTGATGAATTCATGGCCTATGACTTTCAGTGAATCCTGCCTTTTAACGTGATTTCTTCTTTTTTTCTGTACATGTATTTATGTTTATTTTCATCTTCACTTGTATTTTGTTTGTTTGGATTCATGCTGTATCGTTTTATATATACATATTTTATTTTGAATTATGTTGTGTTCATATGTCATCATGATTTCTGTAAAATTTTACATCTCTGTTCGACACACCCTGTAACATTTTTGAGGGAAATGAATGAGTTATAAATTGTAATATATGTATTAGAATCATTTGTCTTTTTTTTCATCTTATTTTTCCTAACGTTATCTAACTAAGTGTCATTTCAATCAGAAATAGCTCTCGTTTGTCTTATGAATGTGATTTATCATAAATAAAATAATTGAAAAAATACACTTATTAGGTGTACAACTTTGCTTCCGCCGTTTTGCAATAGATAACTATAGAGGTAGGTGGTAAGTGATATATATATTTACAAGAGGCACTTACTACAGACGAGTTGTAACAAAATCGACTAATAATCCGAGTAATCAAACAGCTATCGATATTGGATTGGCAATGATAGACATATATTTTTTTTATATGTAATGGAAATTTCTGATATGCTCATTCCTAATGATCCAAGAATAAGAGCCAATTTGATTGTAAGAGATAAAACGATATTCGGTATTTTATTGATCTACGAAAGTATGTTGAAGTCAGATTTTCGGCCTAAATATTAGGTGTACAACTTTGCTTCCGCCGTTTTGCAATAGATGGCTGTAGCTGTAAGGGGTAGTCGAAATAAATAGATCGTAGATGCCATACAATAAGCTTAAGTATTTGTAAACATAACGCTATCGAAATATTAGTCGATTTTTGTCTGCATCATGAAGTTATTCTCGTTTAAATTGGTCAGCTCCAAATTGAAAACCCTGTATAAAAGCTGATTTAGAGTTTTATTCAATCCATTCGGTTTCTTTCATGCTGAATGAACCTAGTGTCATTTTGAAGTAAAAAGTGGTCCATTTTGAAGTGAAAGCTTGTATCTTTCCATGATTAACTGACATAACCTACTGAACACAAGTGACATGGAAAATATCAAAAAATTAATACACTTTGTTACTTCATATAATGTGAAAATACAAGTAAATGAATGGAGACATTTTTTATTCTATTCATTCCACCTTCAATGCATTTTGTGAAAACCCATATTAATGAACGGCAAAAAAAAATGCCGTCCCAAAATGGCGGAAGAATCTAGAAGTTCCCCCCCCCCAAAAGTGGGTTCTGGATCCGCGCCTGACTTATTTGAGTACTTAAGTGTGTTGGTACGCTTACTAGCTTAGTATCAGTTTAACAGTGCTGAAGTACAGAACAGATAATTTTAAAGCTAAAAAGATGTCTTTGGATCATTTATATGAGTTCAGCTTCGAAAAGTTGTACAACGACTGTACAGAAAGGTAATGCTTTTACATCATTTTTTTCTTTAATCATTTTTGAAACAATATAATCGAATGTAATCTTCAGTTTCTGAATGTTGCATTTTTATAAAGAAATTTTTGTTCAATATATGTGTATGAAATGAACGATAACCATATTGTACCTATCAAACAGCGAATTAATATGTACTTTTTTTTCCTAGGGGTATAACTTTTGAGGAAGACTGCAGCGTATGTCTGAGTAGGTTGACTGGAGAACTGTACCTAACAGATTGCAGGCATTGTTTTCACAAAGAATGCATCGACAGGTGGTGCTCCAGTTCTTCCAAATGTTGTCCGATGTGTAGGACAACGTTAATTTTCGAAGGTACCTTCACTATCTTCGATACAAATTGGCAGAATGTTAATATACATCGTTTCGACAAGATGGATAGCGATGAAGAAGATGAAGAAAGTGGAGAGGAAAATGAAGAAGAGAATGAAGAAGAGAATGAAGGAGAAAATGAAGAACAAAGCAACGAGGACATTTAATGGAGAAAATATCACTCTCAAATTAAATTCTCTCTATACATTTGTATGAAGACTACTGAAAAAGTGTTCTCTTCCATTGATGAATTCATGGCCTATGACCTTCAGTGAATCCTGCCTTTTAACGTGATTTCTCCTTTTTTTCTGTACATGTATTTATGTTTATTTTCATCTTCACTTGTATTTTGTTTGTTTGGATTCATGCTGTATCGTTTTATATATACATATTTTATTTTGAATTATGTTGTGTTCATATGTCATCATGATTTCTGTAAAATTTTACATCTCTGTTCGACACACCCTGTAACATTTTTGAGGGAAATGAATGAGTTATAAATTGTAATATATGTATTAGAATCATTTGTCTTTTTTTTCATCTTATTTTTCCTAACGTTAACTAACTAAGTGTCATTTCAATCAGAAATAGCTCTCGTTTGTCTTATGAATGTGATTTATTATAAATAAAATAATTGAAAAAATACACTTATTAGGTGTACAACTTTGCTTCCGCCGTTTTGCAATAGATAACTATAGAGGTAGGTGGTAAGTGATAGTCGAAAGATCGTTCGATGTTGCTTGCTAAGCCTACAAGAGGCACTTACTACAGACGAGTTGTGTTCAGTAGGTTATGTCAGTTAATCATGGAAAGATACAAGCTTTCACTTCAAAATGGACCACTTTTTACTTCAAAATGACACTAGGTTCATTCAGCATGAAAGGAACCGAATGGATTGAATAAAACTCTAAATCAGCTTTTATACAGGGTGTTCCTAAATTGAAGGATGTGCACCCAAACTCTTTGTTTTCCATATACAGGGTGTTGAAGTTTGATTTTTTCAAGTTTTTTCTCATAGCACCTGTCCTTTACAAGATATTGACCTTGAATTTGGCATGGATATTCTAATTTAAAGTTTTCATCATGTAATAAGAGTAAAAATTTCAAACTATTCTCTAGTACCTAATACTCAGAAAAATCCAAATTATAACGAAGATCTAGTTAGTAAGGTAGGATATGGCTATGAATAAATTAATTATAAGTGGCACTCGCCTTTCAGGCTCGTACCACAAACTTCCACACCCGCGAGAAATGTTGGACTTTCCCCACTTGTTGCACAATAGACTAATCTATCATAAAGGAGAATTATAAGATTCAGATGACGATATTCAGTTGAAAACGACATATTTAGTAGTTTGCTCCCATTTTTATCGAGTATTTTCGTTAAGCAGAATTTCAAATTTGAAATTCTACATATCGATATTTATTTTAGAGCATCAAATTCGATATTTTTTAAATATTTCGCATTTTGAATTCGACCACACGAAACATATTATGATCTAGTTGCATTAGTCAAAAATTCTGATTTATCGTGACCAGAACCTGTTGAAAACACCTTCTGATATTTGAAAGCAGCCGTTGAATAATATTAATATTTTATTGTTTTTATTTATTTCTGGGGCTCTCAGCAATATTGAGTCATAACTTTTATTTTCGATGTCCAGAAATTAGAAACAGCTACATAGGTATCGAAAATATTCGATATTTATTTTAGAATGTCAAATTCGATATTTTTTAATTTTTCGCATTATGATTTCGATCACAGGAAACCTATTATGCTCTAGTTCCATTAGTTGAAAATCCTGATTTATCGTGACAATATTAGGTTAAATACGACATATTCAGTAGTTTGCTCCTATTTTTATGGAATACTTTCGTTATTAATTATAATATATATTATAATTTCAGTTTTGAAATTATACATATCGATATTTATTTTGAAGTATCAAACTACTCAAACTGATTTCGTTCTTTAGTTGAACGTTTCAAAATTCAACCTAAACAATGGGAAAAGAGAATATGATTTTTATTTTCGTTCAATTATATCTGATTTATTTTATCACCCTGGTAAAAATGAATATTTTAAAAAAGGGTAAAACTTTCGTTTCTTATCTGTTGACAGATACATTCCAAGAATTATTTATCTGATAATACATAAGATAGTTAGAATTTTCAGAATGGCCATCAACCTCATTAGGTAAGTCATTATAAATATGACAAATAAATATTTTAAATGTACCTACACAAATTAAGAGTACCTAAGTCAAACTTTTGTTGGTTATCTGATGACGTCACGTTCATTAAACCATTATTTAACTTTCTAGTAGATAACATAGGTATCCATAAGAATTTGTGAATAAACTAAATTAAGTCCTGATACCAGCAACTAAATTCTTATTGTTCAGAGGTCAGTGATAAATAAATACCACGAAAAAAAAAATTATAAAACAAATAAACATTTCAAAAAAACTTTGAGAAAAGCGTCTAACTTTTCATGTTTATCTGATCACGTTATGGTCATCAAAGCATTATTTAATTATTTACTGATAGATAGTTGAATAATTCTCATACTTTTTTCTTAAAGTTATTCAACTATCTGTTTGTAATTAAAAAATGGATTAATGATTTTTTATGCATGATGTTATCAGATAAGTGACTATTGTTTGATGACTTCTTAAAAAAATTTTAAAATGTTTATTTGTCAAGCTATCATGGCTTATGAAATGGCATTTAATAATAACTTACTAATAGATGGTTGTAATTCGCTGTTTGAAAGGTACAATATGGTTATTTTCATTTCAAACACATACAGGGTGTGGCGTAATTAATGGATAATCCTGTACTGGCGAATAGGGGAGGTGTTGGCCGACCAGAAAATTTTGTTCAGTAAAAATATCATAGTTTTCGAGATATCGAACAATGCTCAAAGAAATAACAAGATTTGTGATCACAACAATGAATTTAGTGAGTGAAGGTGCACTTTTCAGAAAAAAATTAAATTGTTCGATATCTCGAACACTATAATATTTTTACTGAACATAACTTTACATTTTCTGGTCGGCCATGACCTCCCCTATTCGCCAGTACAGTATTATCCATTAATTACGCCACACCCTGTATATGTATATCTAAATACATATTATACTTATAGACATTCGAATAAAATTTTTTCCTTTTCAAATTACTCGATTGATCCTAGATAAATTTTTCCGATGAAAAGCTACAATGAGTTGTATTATTTACTTCTTGTCACAAATTTCATAGTTTTTAAATTTCTCCTCAATGAAAAAGGTCACAGACATAGACAAGATAATTGCCTTGAGTCTGAATGAAAAAAACCAACAATAAAACAATCATTTATCTTTTCAGAGGCAATTACGAATTTCTTGTATAAACGACCTCAAACTGGCTTTGGATAATTGTTGGATTTCGTGTTTAAACACCAAATCTTGCGAGCTTCAGGTAATTATCAAAAACTGACTGCACATATTTCAACCATCTCCAATCAAATAGACCGATAGTAGGAGAAGCTTACACGCGAATCAGCTCAAAAAAAACAGTAGGAGTGGCCTTTATCTGTGACTTCAAGGCTGTGAAAATACTTTATTTACTTCTCGGAAAACAATTTTTTCATTTTGATATATTTTATCCTAATTCTAAACAATACTGTGAATTGGCTTGGTTTCTACTTGTTCGAAATTCATTTTAAATCGAAAATTGAATGACAGTCATTATATTTCATCTTTTTTTTATTCTTCAAATTAAATTTTTTTCCTACTTAGTCGCTTCTTTAGATTTCACGTTAAAATAATAAACGTTACTAAAAATTAATAATACATAATATACATAATAAGCGACACTTTTTAATCTACAAATGATTTTTTTTCACTTCCTGTTTCGCCGGAAGTGATACCAACTCTCGATTTTCAAGTGGAACACCCTGTATATTATAACATTTTTGAAATCTGTATAATTTTTTGAATCCAATGATACCACATAAGTGACATTTCAAACGTCAAATTTTTTTTATAATTCAATTTTTAGTTTTCCATTTGAGTGTGCCACGATGATTCCGATTTATTCCAATTGACCTGTCTAATACTAGAAAAATCGAAATCCCGTCAAAAACACTAAATTGCGTTTTTTATGAGCAAATAAAGTTCATCGTAATCGTTTTTTGGGTAACACTCAATGTTTTCAAATGAACCCATATTGGTACCGTGGTACCATTTATTAGTACTATGGTTAAGTTACCCCTTTTTTGAGGGTTTTATGAATATAATAGAGGAATATAGCTTTATGAATTTCGCTGCAATTATTATCAATAACGTTCATCCAAGGAAACCAGGAAAATAAATGATATGACAGTTTCACTGCATTGGCGTACGACCAGATTTTCAATTTGGAGCTGACATATTTAAACGAGAATAACTTCATGATGCAGACAAAAATCGACTCATATTTCGATAGCGTTATGTTAACAAATACTTAAGCTTATTGTATGGCATCTACTATCTATTTATTTCGACTACCCCTTACAGCTACAGCCATCTATTGCAAAACGGCGGAAGCAAAGTTGTACACCTAATATTTAGGCCGAAAATCTGACTTTAACATACTTTTGTAGATCAATAAAATACCGAATATCGTTTTATCTCTTACAATCAAATTGGCTCTTATTCTTGGATCATTAGGAATGAGCATAAAAGAAATTTCCATTACATATAAAAAAAATATATGTCTATCATTGCCCATCCAATATCGATAGCTGTTTGATTACTCGGATTATTAGTCGATTTTGTTACAACTCGTCTGTAGTAAGTGCCTCTTGTAGGCTTAGCAAGCAACATCGAACGATCTTTCGACTATCACTTACCACCTACCTCTATAGTTATCTATTGCAAAACGGCGGAAGCAAAGTTGTACACCTAATAAGTGTATTTTTTCAATTATTTTATTTATAATAAATCACATTCATAAGACAAACGAGAGCTATTTGTGATTGAAATGACACTTAGTTAGTTAACGTTAGGAAAAATAAGATGAAAAAAAAAGACAAATGATTCTAATACATATATTACAATTTATAACTCATTCATTTCCCTCAAAAATGTTACAGGGTGTGTCGAACAGAGATGTAAAATTTTACAGAAATCATGATGACATATGAACACAACATAATTCAAAATAAAATATGTATATATAAAACGATACAGCATGAATCCAAACAAACAAAATACAAGTGAAGATGAAAATAAACATAAATACATGTACAGAAAAAAAGAAGAAATCACGTTAAAAGGCAGGATTCACTGAAAGTCATAGGCCATGAATTCATCAATGGAATAGAACACTTTTTCAGTAGTCTTCATACAAATGTATAGAGATAATTTAATTTGAGAGTGATATTTTCTCCATTAAATGTCCTCGTTGGTTTGTTCTTCATTTTCTCCTTCATTCTCTTCTTCATTTTCCTCTCCACTTTCTTCATCTTCTTCATCGCTATCCATCTTGTCGAAACGATGTATATTAACATTCTGCCAATTTGTATCGAAGATAGTGAAGGTACCTTCGAAAATTAACGTTGTCCTACACATCGGACAACATTTGGAAGAACTGGAGCACCACCTGTCGATGCATTCTTTGTGAAAACAATGCCTGCAATCTGTTAGGTACAGTTCTCCAGTCAACCTACTCAGACATACGCTGCAGTCTTCCTCAAAAGTTATACCCCTAGGAAAAAAAAGTACATATTAATTCGCTGTTTGATAGGTACAATATGGTTATCGTTCATTTCATACACATATATTGAACAAAAATTTCTTTATAAAAATGCAACATTCAGAAACTGAAGATTACATTCGATTATATTGTTTCAAAAATGATTAAAGAAAAAAATGATGTAAAAGCATTACCTTTCTGTACAGTCGTTGTACAACTTTTCGAAGCTGAACTCATATAAATGATCCAAAGACATCTTTTTAGCTTTAAAATTATCTGTTCTGTACTTCAGCACTGTTAAACTGATACTAAGCTAGTAAGCGTACCAACACACTTAAGTACTCAAATAAGTCAGGCGCGGATCCAGGACCCACTTTTGGGGAGGGGGAACTTCTAGATTCTTCCGCCATTTTGGGACGGCATTTTTTTTGCCGTTCATTAATATGGGTTTTCACAAAATGCATTGAAGGTGGAATGAATAGAATAAAAAATGTCTCCATTCATTTACTTGTATTTTCACATTATATGAAGTAACAAAGTGTATAAATTTTTTGATATTTTCCATGTCACTTGTGTTCAGTAGGTTATGTCAGTTAATCATGGAAAGATACAAGCTTTCACTTCAAAATGGACCACTTTTTACTTCAAAATGACACTAGGTTCATTCAGCATGAAAGAAACCGAATGGATTGAATAAAACTCTAAATCAGCTTTTATACAGGGTGTTCCTAAATTGAAGGATGTGCACCCAAACTCTTTGTTTTCCATATACAGGGTGTTGAAGTTTGATTTTTTCAAGTTTTTTCTCATAGCACCTGTCCTTTACAAGATATTGACCTTGAATTTGGCATGGATATTCTAATTTAAAGTTTTCATCATGTAATAAGAGTAAAAATTTCAAACTATTCTCTAGTACCTAATACTCAGAAAAATCCAAATTATAACGAAGATCTAGTTAGTAAGGTATGATATAACTATGAATAAATTAATTATAAGTGGCACTCGCCTTTCAGGCTCGTACCACAAACTTCCACACCCGCGAGAAATGTTGGACTTTCCCCACTTGTTGCACAATAGACTAATCTATCATAAAGGAGAATCATAAGATTCAGATGACGATATTCGGTTGAAAACGACATATTTAGTAGTTTGCTCCCATTTTTATCGAGTATTTTCGTTAAGCAGAATTTCAAATTAGAAATTCTACATATCGATATTTATTTTAGAGCATCAAATTCGATATTTTTTAAATATTTCGCATTTTGAATTCGACCACACGAAACATATTATGATCTAGTTGCATTAGTCAAAAATTCTGATTTATCGTGACCAGAACCTGTTGAAAACACCTTCTGATATTTGAAAGCAGCCGTTGAATAATATTAATATTTTATTGTTTTTATTTATTTCTGGGGCTCTCAGCAATATTGAGTCATAACTTTTATTTTCGATGTCCAGAAATTAGAAACAGCTACATAGGTATCGAAAATATGCGATATTTATTTTAGAATGTCAAATTCGATATTTTTTAATTTTTCGCATTATGATTTCGATCACAGGAAACCTATTATGCTCTAGTTCCATTAGTTGAAAATCCTGATTTATCGTGACAATATTAGGTTAAATACGACATATTCAGTAGTTTGCTCCTATTTTTATGGAATACTTTCGTTATTAATTATAATATATATTATAATTTCAGTTTTGAAATTCTACATATCGATATTTATTTTGAAGTATCAAACTACTCAAACTGATTTCGTTCTTTAGTTGAACGTTTCAAAATTCAACCTAAACAATGGGAAAAAAGAATATGATTTTTATTTTCGTTCAATTATATCTGATTTATTTTATCACCCTGGTAAAAATGAATATTTTAAAAAAGGGTAAAACTTTCGTTTCTTATCTGTTGACAGATACATTCCAAGAATTATTTATCTGATAATACATAAGATAGTTCGAATTTTCAGAATGGCCATCAACCTCATTAGGTAAGTCATTATAAATATGACAAATAAATATTTTAAATGTACCTACACAAATTAAGAGTACCTAAGTCAAACTTTTGTTGGTTATCTGATGACGTCACGTTCATTAAACCATTATTTAACTTTCTAGTAGATAACATAGGTATCCATAAGAATTTGTGAATAAACTAAATTAAGTCCTGATACCAGCAACTAAATTCTTATTGTTCAGAGGTCAGTGATAAATAAATACCACGAAAAAAAAAATTATAAAACAAATAAACATTTCAAAAAAACTTTGAGAAAAGCGTCTAACTTTTCATGTTTATCTGATCACGTTATGGTCATTGAAGCATTATTTAATTATTTACTGATAGATAGTTGAATAATTCTCATACTTTTTTCTTAAAGTTATTCAACTATCTGTTTGTAATTAAAAAATGGATTAATGATTTTTTATGCATGATGTTATCAGATAAGTGACTATTGTTTGATGACTTCTTAAAAAATTTTTAAAATGTTTATTTGTCAAGCTATCATGGCTTATGAAATGGCATTTAATAATAACTTACTAATAGATGGTTGTAATTCGCTGTTTGAAAGGTACAATATGGTTATTTTCATTTCAAACACATACAGGGTGTGGCGTAATTAATGGATAATCCTGTACTGGCGAATAGGGGAGGTGTTGGCCGACCAGAAAATTTTGTTCAGTAAAAATATCATAGTTTTCGAGATATCGGACAATTTCATTTTTTTCTAAAAAGTGCAAACATCAGGATTATCATACTTTTCTTCTCTTAATTAAGCAAGATGGTAGGAATTTGGTAGTTTATCTCATAGTACAGATATTTGAGAGTAAAATGAAAAACAATGCTCAAAGAAATAACAAGATTTGTGATCACAACAATGAATTTAGTGAGTGAAGGTGCACTTTTCAGAAAAAAATTAAATTGTTCGATATCTCGAACACTATAATATTTTTACTGAACATAACTTTACATTTTCTGGTCGGCCATGACCTCCCCTATTCGCCAGTACAGTATTATCCATTAATTACGCCACACCCTGTATATGTATATCTAAATACATATTATACTTATAGACATTCGAATAAAATTTTTTCCTTTTCAAATTACTCGATTGATCCTAGATAAATTTTTCCGATGAAAAGCTACAATGAGTTGTATTATTTACTTCTTGTCACAAATTTCATAGTTTTTAAATTTCTCCTCAATGAAAAAGGTCACAGACATAGACAAGATAATTGCCTTGAGTCTGAATGAAAAAAACCAACAATAAAACAATCATTTATCTTTTCAGAGGCAATTACGAATTTCTTGTATAAACGACCTCAAACTGGCTTTGGATTATTGTTGGATTTCGTGTTTAAACACCAAATCTTGCGAGCTTCAGGTAATTATCAAAAACTGACTGCACATATTTCAACCATCTCCAATCAAATAGACCGATAGTAGGAGAAGCTTACACGCGAATCAGCTCAAAAAAAACAGTAGGAGTGGCCTTTATCTGTGACTTCAAGGCTGTGAAAATACTTTATTTACTTCTCGGAAAACAATTTTTTCATTTTGATATATTTTATCCTAATTCTAAACAATACTGTGGATTGGCTTGGTTTCTACTTGTTCGAAATTCATTTTAAATCGAAAATTGAATGACAGTCATTATATTTCATCTTTTTTTTATTCTTCAAATTAAATTTTTTTCCTACTTAGTCGCTTCTTTAGATTTCACGTTAAAATAATAAACGTTACTTAAAATTAATAATACATAATATACATAATAAGCGACACTTTTTAATCTACAAATGATTTTTTTTCACTTCCTGTTTCGCCGGAAGTGATACCAACTCTCGATTTTCAAGTGGAACACCCTGTATATTATAACATTTTTGAAATCTGTATAATTTTTTGAATCCAATGATACCACATAAGTGACATTTCAAACGTCAAAATTTTTTTATAATTCAATTTTTAGTTTTCCATTTGAGTGTGCCACGATGATTCCGATTTATTCCAATTGACCTGTCTAATACTAGAAAAATCGAAATCCCGTCAAAAACACTAAATTGCGTTTTTTATGAGCAAATAAAGTTTATCGTAATCGTTTTTTGGGTAACACTCAATGTTTTCAAATGAACCCATATTGGTACCGTGGTACCATTTATTAGTACTATGGTTAAGTTACCCCTTTTTTGAGGGTTTTATGAATATAATAGAGGAATATAGCTTTATGAATTTCGCTGCAATTATTATCAATAACGTTCATCCAAGGAAACCAGGAAAATAAATGATATGACAGTTTCACTGCATTGGCGTACGCCCAGATTTTCAATTTGGAGCTGACATATTTAAACGAGAATAACTTCATGATGCAGACAAAAATCGACTAATATTTCGATAGCGTTATGTTTACAAATACTTAAGCTTATTGTATGGCATCTACTATCTATTTATTTCGACTACCCCTTACAGCTACAGCCATCTATTGCAAAACGGCGGAAGCAAAGTTGTACACCTAATATTTAGGCCGAAAATCTGACTTTAACATACTTTTGTAGATCAATAAAATACCGAATATCGTTTTATCTCTTACAATCAAATTGGCTCTTATTCTTGGATCATTAGGAATGAGCATATCAGAAATTTCCATTACATATAAAAAAAATATATGTCTATCATTGCCCATCCAATATCGATAGCTGTTTGATTACTCGGATTATTAGTCGATTTTGTTACAACTCGTCTGTAGTAAGTGCCTCTTGTAGGCTTAGCAAGCAACATCGAACGATCTTTCGACTATCACTTACCACCTACCTCTATAGTTATCTATTGCAAAACGGCGGAAGCAAAGTTGTACACCTAATAAGTGTATTTTTTCAATTATTTTATTTATAATAAATCACATTCATAAGACAAACGAGAGCTATTTCTGATTGAAATGACACTTAGTTAGTTAACGTTAGGAAAAATAAGATGAAAAAAAAAGACAAATGATTCTAATACATATATTACAATTTATAACTCATTCATTTCCCTCAAAAATGTTACAGGGTGTGTCGAACAGAGATGTAAAATTTTACAGAAATCATGATGACATATGAACACAACATAATTCAAAATAAAATATGTATATATAAAACGATACAGCATGAATCCAAACAAACAAAATACAAGTGAAGATGAAAATAAACATAAATACATGTACAGAAAAAAAGAAGAAATCACGTTAAAAGGCAGGATTCACTGAAAGTCATAGGCCATGAATTCATCAATGGAATAGAACACTTTTTCAGTAGTCTTCATACAAATGTATAGAGAGAATTTAATTTGAGAGTGATATTTTCTCCATTAAATGTCCTCGTTGGTTTGTTCTTCATTTTCTCCTTCATTCTCTTCTTCATTTTCCTCTCCACTTTCTTCATCTTCTTCATCGCTATCCATCTTGTCGAAACGATGTATATTAACATTCTGCCAATTTGTATCGAAGATAGTGAAGGTACCTTCGAAAATTAACGTTGTCCTACACATCGGACAACATTTGGAAGAACTGGAGCACCACCTGTCGATGCATTCTTTGTGAAAACAATGCCTGCAATCTGTTAGGTACAGTTCTCCAGTCAACCTACTCAGACATACGCTGCAGTCTTCCTCAAAAGTTATACCCCTAGGAAAAAAAAGTACATATTAATTCGCTGTTTGATAGGTACAATATGGTTATCGTTCATTTCATACACATATATTGAACAAAAATTTCTTTATAAAAATGCAACATTCAGAAACTGAAGATTACATTCGATTATATTGTTTCAAAAATGATTAAAGAAAAAAATGATGTAAAAGCATTACCTTTCTGTACAGTCGTTGTACAACTTTTCGAAGCTGAACTCATATAAATGATCCAAAGACATCTTTTTAGCTTTAAAATTATCTGTTCTGTACTTCAGCACTGTTAAACTGATACTAAGCTAGTAAGCGTACCAACACACTTAAGTACTCAAATAAGTCAGGCGCGGATCCAGGACCCACTTTTGGGGAGGGGGAACTTCTAGATTCTTCCGCCATTTTGGGACGGCATTTTTTTTGCCGTTCATTAATATGGGTTTTCACAAAATGCATTGAAGGTGGAATGAATAGAATAAAAAATGTCTCCATTCATTTACTTGTATTTTCACATTATATGAAGTAACAAAGTGTATTAATTTTTTGATATTTTCCATGTCACTTGTGTTCAGTAGGTTATGTCAGTTAATCATGGAAAGATACAAGCTTTCACTTCAAAATGGACCACTTTTTACTTCAAAATGACACTAGGTTCATTCAGCATGAAAGAAACCGAATGGATTGAATAAAACTCTAAATCAGCTTTTATACAGGGTGTTCCTAAATTGAAGGATGTGCACCCAAACTCTTTGTTTTCCATATACAGGGTGTTGAAGTTTGATTTTTTCAAGTTTTTTCTCATAGCACCTGTCCTTTACAAGATATTGACCTTGAATTTGGCATGGATATTCTAATTTAAAGTTTTCATCATGTAATAAGAGTAAAAATTTCAAACTATTCTCTAGTACCTAATACTCAGAAAAATCCAAATTATAACGAAGATCTAGTTAGTAAGGTATGATATAGCTATGAATAAATTAATTATAAGTGGCACTCGCCTTTCAGGCTCGTACCACAAACTTCCACACCCGCGAGAAATGTTGGACTTTCCCCACTTGTTGCACAATAGACTAATCTATCATAAAGGAGAATTATAAGATTCAGATGACGATATTCAGTTGAAAACGACATATTTAGTAGTTTGCTCCCATTTTTATCGAGTATTTTCGTTAAGCAGAATTTCAAATTTGAAATTCTACATATCGATATTTATTTTAGAGCATCAAATTCGATATTTTTTAAATATTTCGCATTTTGAATTCGACCACACGAAACATATTATGATCTAGTTGCATTAGTCAAAAATTCTGATTTATCGTGACCAGAACCTGTTGAAAACACCTTCTGATATTTGAAAGCAGCCGTTGAATAATATTAATATTTTATTGTTTTTATTTATTTCTGGGGCTCTCAGCAATATTGAGTCATAACTTTTATTTTCGATGTCCAGAAATTAGAAACAGCTATATAGGTATCGAAAATATTCGATATTTATTTTAGAATGTCAAATTCGATATTTTTTAATTTTTCGCATTATGATTTCGATCACAGGAAACCTATTATGCTCTAGTTCCATTAGTTGAAAATCCTGATTTATCGTGACAATATTAGGTTAAATACGACATATTCAGTAGTTTGCTCCTATTTTTATGGAATACTTTCGTTATTAATTATAATATATATTATAATTTCAGTTTTGAAATTCTACATATCGATATTTATTTTGAAGTATCAAACTACTCAAACTGATTTCGTTCTTTAGTTGAACGTTTCAAAATTCAACCTAAACAATGGGAAAAGAGAATATGATTTTTATTTTCGTTCAATTATATCTGATTTATTTTATCACCCTGGTAAAAATGAATATTTTAAAAAAGGGTAAAACTTTCGTTTCTTATCTGTTGACAGATACATTCCAAGAATATTTATCTGATAATACATAAGATAGTTAGAATTTTCAGAATGGTCATCAACCTCATTAGGTAAGTCATTATAAATATGACAAATAAATATTTTAAATGTACCTACACAAATTAAGAGTACCTAAGTCAAACTTTTGTTGGTTATCTGATGACGTCACGTTCATTAAACCATTATTTAACTTTCTAGTAGATAACATAGGTATCCATAAGAATTTGTGAATAAACTAAATTAAGTCCTGATACCAGCAACTAAATTCTTATTGTTCAGAGGTCAGTGATAAATAAATACCACGAAAAAAAAATTATAAAACAAATAAACATTTCAAAAAAACTTTGAGAAAAGCGTCTAACTTTTCATGTTTATCTGATCACGTTATGGTCATCAAAGCATTATTTAATTATTTACTGATAGATAGTTGAATAATTCTCATACTTTTTTCTTAAAGTTATTCAACTATCTGTTTGTAATTAAAAAATGGATTAATGATTTTTTATGCATGATGTTATCAGATAAGTGACTATTGTTTGATGACTTCTTAAAAAATTTTTAAAATGTTTATTTGTCAAGCTATCATGGCTTATGAAATGGCATTTAATAATAACTTACTAATAGATGGTTGTAATTCGCTGTTTGAAAGGTACAATATGGTTATTTTCATTTCAAACACATACAGGGTGTGGCGTAATTAATGGATAATCCTGTACTGGCGAATAGGGGAGGTGTTGGCCGACCAGAAAATTTTGTTCAGTAAAAATATCATAGTTTTCGAGATATCGGACAATTTCATTTTTTTCTAAAAAGTGCAAACATCAGGATTATCATACTTTTCTTCTCTTAATTAAGCAAGATGGTAGGAATTTGGTAGTTTATCTCATAGTACAGATATTTGAGAGTAAAATGAAAAACAATGCTCAAAGAAATAACAAGATTTGTGATCACAACAATGAATTTAGTGAGTGAAGGTGCACTTTTCAGAAAAAAATTAAATTGTTCGATATCTCGAACACTATAATATTTTTACTGAACATAACTTTACATTTTCTGGTCGGCCATGACCTCCCCTATTCGCCAGTACAGTATTATCCATTAATTACGCCACACCCTGTATATGTATATCTAAATACATATTATTCAACTATGTAGTGGCAGAGAGGACAGGGGAAATAAAAATCCTTAATGAGATGCCGACGTTTCGACCTTTATTTCTGGTCTTTTTCAAGGCTGGAAACAGAACGACATTGAAAACATGGGGCATAACATAGTGCCATAATATAAAGAAAGTAGTATACTCTAGTAGGTGCAGAAACAAAATACAACAGAGCATTACAAAAAACATAATTTAAAACACATACCAATTCATATGAATAATCCCTCAAAATATTCTGAGGTGGACATAAAACTGTGTCGTCAATTTTTTAAGAACTCAATATACAATATACAATATACAGGTCCACTGGTCAACAGATGAAACTATCTATAATCTTTTATTATAATTTTAGGGTATTCAAAAGATTTTTCCACATTAAGTACAATAAACAGCTGAAAACTAGTCTCCGTGTCATCTGTCATATGCAGAACGTCGAGCGTCATATGGTTATCTAATGTCAAAGAAAGGGGTATGTTCCTGAAATTCGTCAAGAACGAATCATCCGTTTGTATCTCTCTAAAATGTTGTGATATATTGTGCTCAAATTCTGTACATCAGTCCTCAAATTTACCGTCTCGTTTAAAGAAATATGAATCATCTCACCGATACATCTCTTTTTATAGTTTTTTTCTTTTTCTAAGATGGTGACGTTCTCGAAATCGAAATTGTGGTCTTCGTTGAAGTGATGAGCGGCTAGAGCGGTTTTTTCATTTTTGTCTTTATTAGTGGGTCTACAATCATATCCGTGCTGGTAGACTCTATTTTTAAGATACTGTTTGGTCATACCTATGTAGCATCTGCTGCAGTCTTTACAAGGGATCTTGTATATTAAATCGGATTGCAAACCATCTGGAGTTTTATCTTTGATTTTCGAGAAAAGGGAACTGACGCATTTCAGTGGATAGAAAGCCAGTCTTGCAGAAGAGTTAGTTTGTTGTAAGGCTCTGCTCATGTTTTCAGATAGACCTTGAATATAAGGAAAACGGTAATATCTGGTTCGTTCATCATTCCTCGAACCTGCATCGTTAGTGAGCACTTTCCTTTTATATTGATTAATAATACGTTTGACCAAGGTTGTTGGGTAATTATTTCTTGTTAGTAACTCAGTTATCTTCAGTTCATTTTCTCTGTGAAATCTTTCATCACTCAAATGAATAGCACGGAACATCAAGTTTGTTATAGTTGCTATCTTCTGGGATGTGGGGTGTTGTGATCGGTAGTTCAACATTCTACCAGAGGAGGTGGGTTTGGTATACCAATTGGTGCTTATGGTTCCATCTTCATTTCGAATCAACAGTACATCTAAAAATGGTATTGTTGCCTCGGACTCTCGTTCAATGGTGAATTGCAGTTTATGATGAACGTTATTGAATTTTAGGAGTAATTCGTCCGATTTCCCTTTCGGTATAGAGAAAATCGTGTCATCTACATATAGTTTAATGAAATGGACATCAAAGGTTAGCGTTCTTAAGCTTATCGTTATTACTTCATCCATAACTAAGGCGGCTAGTGTGCCGCTAGCCGGATTTCCCATGGCTGCGCCATCAATCTGCATATATATTACACCGTTAAAGGAGAAGTAACTAGAATCAAAAATGTACTCAACTATTTTGCAAAATAAATTTTGTGGAATTGTTGTGTATGCAGATATATATTGCCATCGTTTCTTTATAATGTGCAAAACTAGGGCTTTAGGAATATTGGTATATAACGATATAACGTCGAGTGACACCCATTCACTTTCCTTAGGTACTCTAATTTCCTTGACGAAGTCTACAAAATCTTTGGAATTCGATATATTGTATTCGAATGATGTGGTGACAGGAGATAAAATATCATGAATATATCTGGACAGGTTGTATGATGGGGCACCTATACAACTGACCACAGGTCGAATGGAAATATTTTCCTTGTGAGTTTTTCTAAGGCCATATAGCTTTGGAATAACAGAGTTATGACATTTTAGATGTTTCGCTTTCATTTCATCAATGGCGCCCACATCCCTAAGTTCTTTCACAATTTCATTGGCCAAAGTTTGAAATTTATTTGTTGGGTCACTAGGTGTTATTTTATATGTCTCTGTATCAGACAACAAATTCTCCATATACGAGACATACTCATCTCTATACATGATAACTGTGGAGTTTCCCTTGTCAGCTCGCATAACAACGCAATCAGGATGTTGTTTGAGGAACCTACTTGTTAATACATAATTTAGGTATGCCTGTCTCACACATGGACCTTCAATAGCAGACCGAGCCAAATAGTTAGTGAAGATGTTAGTGGTTATGCCTCTTAAAACGTTTTTGTCCACTTCGGTTAACTCAACTTGGTCACCAATACAAAATTCGATGTCCTTGATTAGCGTAGGTATAGGACATTCTCTTGGGGAAATAGGTATTGCGAATTTAGGACCCGCACTCAGAATATCTTTGATAGGTTCTGGCAAAACTACGTTTGTATAATTAAAAATAAAATTATCATGCATCCCCCTTCTGAATGTGGCCGTCTCCTTACATAGATCACTGAGTTTTTTTCAAATTCTTCTCTTTAATCAGTTTGAATAGTTTGTTGTAGTCCTCCTTTGATCTATCAGATATTGTGTTAAACAATTGGGGCGGAATAGACGTTACCAATTTATTCCTTATGATATTGCAATCGTATTCGAGTTTCTTGATCTTCCATATAGTGATGTTAACTTCCACATTAAGTACTGATTTTTGAAACCTAGATGTTAATTTATCAATATCACGAAAAAAAGGATTTCTGTCAACTTTAAGTGCATGTAAAAACTTAAAATTATTAGCAATGTGATTAGGTGAAATCTGCTTCTGCCTGCATTTGAGAAGAAAGATTCTTCGATTCCTCATCGCGGCCAATTTCTTGTTGGTGTTACTCCACATCTTCAACAGTTCCACTATGTCTCCTCCGTATTCATTCCTGATGGATTGGTAAAAACCGCCAACGTTATCATTCATCACTGGCATTCGTGTCCTGACTTTTAAGTATTCAACTATGTAGTGGCAGAGAGGACAGGGGAAATAAAAATCCTTAATGAGATGCCGACGTTTCGACCTTTATTTCTGGTCTTTTTCAAGGCTGGAAACAGAACGACATTGAAAACATGGGGCATAACATAGTGCCATAATATAAAGAAAGTAGTATACTCTAGTAGGTGCAGAAACAAAATACAACAGAGCATTACAAAAAACATAATTTAAAACACATACCAATTCATATGAATAATCCCTCACAATATTCTGGGGTGGACATAAAACTGTGTCGTCAATTTTTTAAGAACTCAATATACAATATACAATATACAGGTCCACTGGTCAACAGATGAAACTATCTATAATCTTTTATTATAATTTTAGGGTGTTCAAAAGATTTTTCCACATTAAGTACAATAAACAGCTGAAAACTAGTCTCCGTGTCATCTGTCATATGCAGAACGTCGAGCGTCATATGGTTATCTAATGTCAAAGAAAGGGGTATGTTCCTGAAATTCGTCAAGAACGAATCATCCGTTTGTATCTCTCTAAAATGTTGTGATATATTGTGCTCAAATTCTGTACATCAGTCCTCAAATTTACCGTCTCGTTTAAAGAAATATGAATCATCTCACCGATACATCTCTTTTTATAGTTTTTTTTCTTTTTCTAAGATGGTGACGTTCTCGAAATCGAAATTGTGGTCTTCGTTGAAGTGATGAGCGGCTAGAGCGGTTTTTTCATTTTTGTCTTTATTAGTGGGTCTACAATCATATCCGTGCTGGTAGACTCTATTTTTAAGATACTGTTTGGTCATACCTATGTAGCATCTGCTGCAGTCTTTACAAGGGATCTTGTATATTAAATCGGATTGCAAACCATCTGGAGTTTTATCTTTGATTTTCGAGAAAAGGGAACTGACGCATTTCAGTGGATAGAAAGCCAGTCTTGCAGAAGAGTTAGTTTGTTGTAAGGCTCTGCTCATGTTTTCAGATAGACCTTGAATATAAGGAAAACGGTAATATCTGGTTCGTTCATCATTCCTCGAACCTGCATCGTTAGTGAGCACTTTCCTTTTATATTGATTAAGAATACGTTTGACCAAGGTTGTTGGGTAATTATTTCTTGTTAGTAACTCAGTTATCTTCAGTTCATTTTCTCTGTGAAATCTTTCATCACTCAAATGAATAGCACGGAACATCAAGTTTGTTATAGTTGCTATCTTCTGGGATGTGGGGTGTTGTGATCGGTAGTTCAACATTCTACCAGAGGAGGTGGGTTTGGTATACCAATTGGTGCTTATGGTTCCATCTTCATTTCGAATCAACAGTACATCTAAAAATGGTATTGTTGCCTCGGACTCTCGTTCAATGGTGAATTGCAGTTTATGATGAACGTTATTGAATTTTAGGAGTAATTCGTCCGATTTCCCTTTCGGTATAGAGAAAATCGTGTCATCTACATATAGTTTAATGAAATGGACATCAAAGGTTAGCGTTCTTAAGCTTATCGTTATTACTTCATCCATAACTAAGGCGGCTAGTGTGCCGCTAGCCGGATTTCCCATGGCTGCGCCATCAATCTGCATATATATTACACCGTTAAAGGAGAAGTAACTAGAATCAAAAATGTACTCAACTATTTTGCAAAATAAATTTTGTGGAATTGTTGTGTATGCAGATATATATTGCCATCGTTTCTTTATAATGTGCAAAACTAGGGCTTTAGGAATATTGGTATATAACGATATAACGTCGAGTGACACCCATTCACTTTCCTTAGGTACTCTAATTTCCTTGACGAAGTCTACAAAATCTTTGGAATTCGATATATTGTATTCGAATGATGTGGTGACAGGAGATAAAATATCATGAATATATCTGGACAGGTTGTATGATGGGGCACCTATACAACTGACCACAGGTCGAATGGAAATATTTTCCTTGTGAGTTTTTCTAAGGCCATATAGCTTTGGAATAACAGAGTTATGACATTTTAGATGTTTCGCATTCATTTCATCAATGGCGCCCACATCCCTAAGTTCTTTCACAATTTCATTGGCCAAAGTTTGAAATTTATTTGTTGGGTCACTAGGTGTTATTTTATATGTCTCTGTATCAGACAACAAATTCTCCATATACGAGACATACTCATCTCTATACATGATAACTGTGGAGTTTCCCTTGTCAGCTCGCATAACAACGCAATCAGGATGTTGTTTGAGGAACCTACTTGTTAATACATAATTTAGGTATGCCTGTCTCACACATGGACCTTCATTAGCAGACCGAGCCAAATAGTTAGTGAAGATGTTAGTGGTTATGCCTCTTAAAACGTTTTTGTCCACTTCGGTTAACTCAACTTGGTCACCAATACAAAATTCGATGTCCTTGATTAGCGTAGGTATAGGACATTCTCTTGGGGAAATAGGTATTGCGAATTTAGGACCCGCACTCAGAATATCTTTGATAGGTTCTGGCAAAACTACGTTTGTATAATTAAAAATAAAATTATCATGCATCCCCCTTCTGAATGTGGCCGTCTCCTTACATAGATCACTGAGTTTTTTCAAATTCTTCTCTTTAATCAGTTTGAATAGTTTGTTGTAGTCCTCCTTTGATCTATCAGATATTGTGTTAAACAATTGGGGCGGAATAGACGTTACCAATTTATTCCTTATGATATTGCAATCGTATTCGAGTTTCTTGATCTTCCATATAGTGATGTTAACTTCCACATTAAGTACTGATTTTTGAAACCTAGATGTTAATTTATCAATATCACGAAAAAAAGGATTTCTGTCAACTTTAAGTGCATGTAAAAACTTAAAATTATTAGCAATGTGATTAGGTGAAATCTGCCTCTGCCTGCATTTGAGAAGAAAGATTCTTCGATTCCTCATCGCGGCCAATTTCTTGTTGGTGTTACTCCACATCTTCAACAGTTCCACTATGTCTCTTCCGTATTCATTCCTGATGGATTGGTAAAAACCGCCAACGTTATCATTCATCACTGGCATTCGTGTCCTGACTTTTAAGTATTCAACTATGTAGTGGCAGAGAGGACAGGGGAAATAAAAATCCTTAATGAGATGCCGACGTTTCGACCTTTATTTCTGGTCTTTTTCAAGGCTGGAAACAGAACGACATTGAAAACATGGGGCATAACATAGTGCCATAATATAAAGAAAGTAGTATACTCTAGTAGGTGCAGAAACAAAATACAACAGAGCATTACAAAAAACATAATTTAAAACACATACCAATTCATATGAATAATCCCTGACAATATTCTGAGGTGGACATAAAACTGTGTCGTCAATTTTTTAAGAACTCAATATACAATATACAATATACAGGTCCACTGGTCAACAGATGAAACTATCTATAATCTTTTATTATAATTTTAGGGTGTTCAAAAGATTTTTCCACATTAAGTACAATAAACAGCTGAAAACTAGTCTCCGTGTCATCTGTCATATGCAGAACGTCGAGCGTCATATGGTTATCTAATGTCAAAGAAAGGGGTATGTTCCTGAAATTCGTCAAGAACGAATCATCCGTTTGTATCTCTCTAAAATGTTGTGATATATTGTGCTCAAATTCTGTACATCAGTCCTCAAATTTACCGTCTCGTTTAAAGAAATATGAATCATCTCACCGATACATCTCTTTTTATAGTTTTTTTTCTTTTTCTAAGATGGTGACGTTCTCGAAATCGAAATTGTGGTCTTCGTTGAAGTGATGAGCGGCTAGAGCGGTTTTTTCATTTTTGTCTTTATTAGTGGGTCTACAATCATATCCGTGCTGGTAGACTCTATTTTTAAGATACTGTTTGGTCATACCTATGTAGCATCTGCTGCAGTCTTTACAAGGGATCTTGTATATTAAATCGTATTGCAAACCATCTGGAGTTTTATCTTTGATTTTCGAGAAAAGGGAACTGACGCATTTCAGTGGATAGAAAGCCAGTCTTGCAGAAGAGTTAGTTTGTTGTAAGGCTCTGCTCATGTTTTCAGATAGACCTTGAATATAAGGAAAACGGTAATATCTGGTTCGTTCATCATTCCTCGAACCTGCATCGTTAGTGAGCACTTTCCTTTTATATTGATTAAGAATACGTTTGACCAAGGTTGTTGGGTAATTATTTCTTGTTAGTAACTCAGTTATCTTCAGTTCATTTTCTCTGTGAAATCTTTCATCACTCAAATGAATAGCACGGAACATCAAGTTTGTTATAGTTGCTATCTTCTGGGATGTGGGGTGTTGTGATCGGTAGTTCAACATTCTACTAGAGGAGGTGGGTTTGGTATACCAATTGGTGCTTATGGTTCCATCTTCATTTCGAATCAACAGTACATCTAAAAATGGTATTGTTGCCTCGGACTCTCGTTCAATGGTGAATTGCAGTTTATGATGAACGTTATTGAATTTTAGGAGTAATTCGTCCGATTTTCCTTTCGGTATAGAGAAAATCGTGTCATCTACATATAGTTTAATGAAATGGACATCAAAGGTTAGCGTTCTTAAGCTTATCGTTATTACTTCATCCATAACTAAGGCGGCTAGTGTGCCGCTAGCCGGATTTCCCATGGCTGCGCCATCAATCTGCATATATATTACACCGTTAAAGGAGAAGTAACTAGAATCAAAAATGTACTCAACTATTTTGCAAAATAAATTTTGTGGAATTGTTGTGTATGCAGATATATATTGCCATCGTTTCTTTATAATGTGCAAAACTAGGGCTTTAGGAATATTGGTATATAACGATATAACGTCGAGTGACACCCATTCACTTTCCTTAGGTACTCTAATTTCCTTGACGAAGTCTACATTTTTGTAATGCTCTGTTGCACCTACTAGAGTATACTACTTTCTTTATATTATGGCACTATGTTATGCCCCATGTTTTCAATGTCGTTCTGTTTCCAGCCTTGAAAAAGACCAGAAATAAAGGTCGAAACGTCGGCATCTCATTAAGGATTTTTATTTCCCCTGTCCTCTCTGCCACTACATAGTTGAATACTTAAAAGTCAGGACACGAATGCCAGTGATGAATGATAACGTTGGCGGTTTTTACCAATCCATCAGGAATGAATACGGAGGAGACATAGTGGAACTGTTGAAGATGTGGAGTAACACCAACAAGAAATTGGCCGCGATGAGGAATCGAAGAATCTTTCTTCTCAAATGCAGGCAGAAGCAGATTTCACCTAATCACATTGCTAATAATTTTAAGTTTTTACATGCACTTAAAGTTGACAGAAATCCTTTTTTTCGTGATATTGATAAATTAACATCTAGGTTTCAAAAACCAGTACTTAATGTGGAAGTTAACATCACTATATGGAAGATCAAGAAACTCGAATACGATTGCAATATCATAAGGAATAAATTGGTAACGTCTATTCCGCCCCAATTGTTTAACACAATATCTGATAGATCAAAGGAGGACTACAACAAACTATTCAAACTGATTAAAGAGAAGAATTTGAAAAAACTCAGTGATCTATGTAAGGAGACGGCCACATTCAGAAGGGGGATGCATGATAATTTTATTTTTAATTATACAAACGTAGTTTTGCCAGAACCTATCAAAGATATTCTGAGTGCGGGTCCTAAATTCGCAATACCTATTTCCCCAAGAGAATGTCCTATACCTACGCTAATCAAGGACATCGAATTTTGTATTGGTGACCAAGTTGAGTTAACCGAAGTGGACAAAAACGTTTTAAGAGGCATAACCACTAACATCTTCACTAACTATTTGGCTCGGTCTGCTAATGAAGGTCCATGTGTGAGACAGGCATACCTAAATTATGTATTAACAAGTAGGTTCCTCAAACAACATCCTGATTGCTTTGTTATGCGAGCTGACAAGGGAAACGCCACAGTTATCATGTATAGAGATGAGTATGTCTCGTATATGGAGAATTTGTTGTCTGATACAGAGACATATAAAATAACACCTAGTGACCCAACAAATAAATTTCAAACTTTGGCCAATGAAATTGTGAAAGAACTTAGGGATGTGGGCGCCATTGATGAAATGAAAGCGAAACATCTAAAATGTCATAACTCTGTTATTCCAAAGCTATATGGCCTTAGAAAAACTCACAAGGAAAATATTTCCATTCGACCTGTGGTCAGTTGTATAGGTGCCCCATCATACAACCTGTCCAGATATATTCATGATATTTTATCTCCTGTCACCACATCATTCGAATACAATATATCGAATTCCAAAGATTTTGTAGACTTCGTCAAGGAAATTAGAGTACCTAAGGAAAGTGAATGGGTGTCACTCGACGTTATATCGTTATATACCAATATTCCTAAAGCCCTAGTTTTGCACATTATAAAGAAACGATGGCAATATATATCTGCATACACAACAATTCCACAAAATTTATTTTCCCACCTCCTCTGGTAGAATGTTGAACTACCGATCACAACACCCCACATCCCAGAAGATAGCAACTATAACAAACTTGATGTTCCGTGCTATTCATTTGAGTGATGAAAGATTTCACAGAGAAAATGAACTGAAGATAACTGAGTTACTAACAAGAAATAATTACCCAACAACCTTGGTCAAACGTATTCTTAATCAATATAAAAGGAAAGTGCTCACTAACGATGCAGGTTCGAGGAATGATGAACGAACCAGATATTACCGTTTTCCTTATATTCAAGGTCTATCTGAAAACATGAGCAGAGCCTTACAACAAACTAACTCTTCTGCAAGACTGGCTTTCTATCCACTGAAATGCGTCAGTTCCCTTTTCTCGAAAATCAAAGATAAAACTCCAGATGGTTTGCAATCCGATTTAATATACAAGATCCCTTGTAAAGACTGCAGCAGATGCTACATAGGTATGACCAAACAGTATCTTAAAAATAGAGTCTACCAGCACGGATATGATTGTAGACCCACTAATAAAGACAAAAATGAAAAAACCGCTCTAGCCGCTCATCACTTCAACGAAGACCACAATTTCGATTTCGAGAACGTCACCATCTTAGAAAAAGAAAAAAACTATAAAAAGAGATGTATCGGTGAGATGATTCATATTTCTTTAAACGAGACGGTAAATTTGAGGACTGATGTACAGAATTTGAGCACAATATATCACAACATTTTAGAGAGATACAAACGGATGATTCGTTCTTGACGAATTTCAGGAACATACCCCTTTCTTTGACATTAGATAACCATATGACGCTCGACGTTCTGCATATGACAGATGACACGGAGACTAGTTTTCAGCTGTTTATTGTACTTAATGTGGAAAAATCTTTTGAACACCCTAAAATTATAATAAAAGATTATAGATAGTTTCATCTGTTGACCAGTGGACCTGTATATTGTATATTGTATATTGAGTTCTTAAAAAATTGACGACACAGTTTTATGTCCACCTCAGAATATTGTGAGGGATTATTCATATGAATTGGTATGTGTTTTAAATTATGTTTTTTGTAATGCTCTGTTGTATTTTGTTTCTGCACCTACTAGAATATACTACTTTCTTTATATTATGGCACTATGTTATGCCCCATGTTTTCAATGTCGTTCTGTTTCCAGCCTTGAAAAAGACCAGAAATAAAGGTCGAAACGTCGGCATCTCATTAAGGATTTTTATTTCCCCTGTCCTCTCTGCCACTACATAGTTGAATAATATGTATTTAGATATACATATACAGGGTGTGGCGTAATTAATGGATAATACTGTACTGGCGAATAGGGGAGGTCATGGCCGACCAGAAAATGTAAAGTTATGTTCAGTAAAAATATTATAGTGTTCGAGATATCGAAATTCTGCTTAACGAAAATACTCGATAAAAATGGGAGCAAACTACTAAATATGTCGTTTTCAACTGAATATCGTCATCTGAATCTTATAATTCTCCTTTATGATAGATTAGTCTATTGTGCAACAAGTGGGGAAAGTCCAACATTTCTCGCGGGTGTGGAAGTTTGTGGTACGAGCCTGAAAGGCGAGTGCCACTTATAATTAATTTATTCATAGCTATATCCTACCTTACTAACTAGATCTTCGTTATAATTTGGATTTTTCTGAGTATTAGGTACTAGAGAATAGTTTGAAATTTTTACTCTTATTACATGATGAAAACTTTAAATTAGAATATCCATGCCAAATTCAAGGTCAATATCTTGTAAAGGACAGGTGCTATGAGAAAAAACTTGAAAAAATCAAACTTCAACACCCTGTATATGGAAAACAAAGAGTTTGGGTGCACATCCTTCAATTTAGGAACACCCTGTATAAAAGCTGATTTAGAGTTTTATTCAATCCATTCGGTTTCTTTCATGCTGAATGAACCTAGTGTCATTTTGAAGTAAAAAGTGGTCCATTTTGAAGTGAAAGCTTGTATCTTTCCATGATTAACTGACATAACCTACTGAACACAAGTGACATGGAAAATATCAAAAAATTAATACACTTTGTTACTTCATATAATGTGAAAATACAAGTAAATGAATGGAGACATTTTTTATTCTATTCATTCCACCTTCAATGCATTTTGTGAAAACCCATATTAATGAACGGCAAAAAAAAATGCCGTCCCAAAATGGCGGAAGAATCTAGAAGTTCCCCCCCCAAAAGTGGGTCCTGGATCCGCGCCTGACTTATTTGAGTACTTAAGTGTGTTGGTACGCTTACTAGCTTAGTATCAGTTTAACAGTGCTGAAGTACCTACAGAACAGATAATTTTAAAGCTAAAAAGATGTCTTTGGATCATTTATATGAGTTCAGCTTCGAAAAGTTGTACAACGACTGTACAGAAAGGTAATGCTTTTACATCATTTTTTTCTTTAATCATTTTTGAAACAATATAATCGAATGTAATCTTCAGTTTCTGAATGTTGCATTTTTATAAAGAAATTTTTGTTCAATATATGTGTATGAAATGAACGATAACCATATTGTACCTATCAAACAGCGAATTAATATGTACTTTTTTTTCCTAGGGGTATAACTTTTGAGGAAGACTGCAGCGTATGTCTGAGTAGGTTGACTGGAGAACTGTACCTAACAGATTGCAGGCATTGTTTTCACAAAGAATGCATCGACAGGTGGTGCTCCAGTTCTTCCAAATGTTGTCCGATGTGTAGGACAACGTTAATTTTCGAAGGTACCTTCACTATCTTCGATACAAATTGGCAGAATGTTAATATACATCGTTTCGACAAGATGGATAGCGATGAAGAAGATGAAGAAAGTGGAGAGGAAAATGAAGAAGAGAATGAAGGAGAAAATGAAGAACAAACCAACGAGGACATTTAATGGAGAAAATATCACTCTCAAATTAAATTCTCTCTATACATTTGTATGAAGACTACTGAAAAAGTGTTCTATTCCATTGATGAATTCATTGCCTATGACTTTCAGTGAATCCTGCCTTTTAACGTGATTTCTTCTTTTTTTCTGTACATGTATTTATGTTTATTTTCATCTTCACTTGTATTTTGTTTGTTTGGATTCATGCTGTATCGTTTTATATATACATATTTTATTTTGAATTATGTTGTGTTCATATGTCATCATGATTTCTGTAAAATTTTACATCTCTGTTCGACACACCCTGTAACATTTTTGAGGGAAATGAATGAGTTATAAATTGTAATATATGTATTAGAATCATTTGTCTTTTTTTTTCATCTTATTTTTCCTAACGTTAACTAACTAAGTGTCATTTCAATCAGAAATAGCTCTCGTTTGTCTTATGAATGTGATTTATTATAAATAAAATAATTGAAAAAATACACTTATTAGGTGTACAACTTTGCTTCCGCCGTTTTGCAATAGATAACTATAGAGGTAGGTGGTAAGTGATAGTCGAAAGATCGTTCGATGTTGCTTGCTAAGCCTACAAGAGGCACTTACTACAGACGAGTTGTAACAAAATCGACTAATAATCCGAGTAATCAAACAGCTATCGATATTGGATGGGCAATGATAGACATATATTTTTTTTATATGTAATGGAAATTTCTGATATGCTCATTCCTAATGATCCAAGAATAAGAGCCAATTTGATTGTAAGAGATAAAACGATATTCGGTATTTTATTGATCTACAAAAGTATGTTAAAGTCAGATTTTCGGCCTAAATATTAGGTGTACAACTTTGCTTCCGCCGTTTTGCAATAGATGGCTGTAGCTGTAAGGGGTAGTCGAAATAAATAGATAGTAGATGCCATACAATAAGCTTAAGTATTTGTAAACATAACGCTATCGAAATATTAGTCGATTTTTGTCTGCATCATGAAGTTATTCTCGTTTAAATATGTCAGCTCCAAATTGAAAATCTGGGCGTACGCCAATGCAGTGAAACTGTCATATCATTTATTTTCCTGGTTTCCTTGGATGAACGTTATTGATAATAATTGCAGCGAAATTCATAAAGCTATATTCCTCTATTATATTCATAAAACCCTCAAAAAAGGGGTAACTTAACCATAGTACTAATAAATGGTACCACGGTACCAATATGGGTTCATTTGAAAACATTGAGTGTTACCCAAAAAACGATTACGATGAACTTTATTTGCTCATAAAAAACGCAATTTAGTGTTTTTGACGGGATTTCGATTTTTCTAGTATTAGACAGGTCAATTGGAATAAATCGGAATCATCGTGGCACACTCAAATGGAAAACTAAAAATTGAATTATAAAAAAATTTTGACGTTTGAAATGTCACTTATGTGGTATCATTGGATTCAAAAAATTATACAGATTTCAAAAATGTTATAATATACAGGGTGTTCCACTTGAAAATCGAGAGTTGGTATCACTTCCGGCGAAACAGGAAGTGAAAAAAAATCATTTGTAGATTAAAAAGTGTCGCTTATTATGTATATTATGTATTATTAATTTTTAGTAACGTTTATTATTTTAACGTGAAATCTAAAGAAGCGACTAAGTAGGAAAAAAATTTAATTTGAAGAATAAAAAAAAGATGAAATATAATGACTGTCATTCAATTTTCGATTTAAAATGAATTTCGAACAAGTAGAAACCAAGCCAATCCACAGTATTGTTTAGAATTAGGATAAAATATATCAAAATGAAAAAATTGTTTTCCGAGAAGTAAATAAAGTATTTTCACAGCCTTGAAGTCACAGATAAAGGCCACTCCTACTGTTTTTTTTGAGCTGATTCGCGTGTAAGCTTCTCCTACTATCGGTCTATTTGATTGGAGATGGTTGAAATATGTGCAGTCAGTTTTTGATAATTACCTGAAGCTCGCAAGATTTGGTGTTTAAACACGAAATCCAACAATAATCCAAAGCCAGTTTGAGGTCGTTTATACAAGAAATTCGTAATTGCCTCTGAAAAGATAAATGATTGTTTTATTGTTGGTTTTTTTCATTCAGACTCAAGGCAATTATCTTGTCTATGTCTGTGACCTTTTTCATTGAGGAGAAATTTAAAAACTATGAAATTTGTGACAAGAAGTAAATAATACAACTCATTGTAGCTTTTCATCGGAAAAATTTATCTAGGATCAATCGAGTAATTTGAAAAGGAAAAAATTTTATTCGAATGTCTATAAGTATAATATGTATTTAGATATACATATACAGGGTGTGGCGTAATTAATGGATAATACTGTACTGGCGAATAGGGGAGGTCATGGCCGACCAGAAAATGTAAAGTTATGTTCAGTAAAAATATTATAGTGTTCGAGATATCGAACAATTCAATTTTTTTCTGAAAAGTGCACCTTCACTCACTAAATTCATTGTTGTGATCACAAATCTTGTTATTTCTTTGAGCATTGTTTTTCATTTTACTCTCAAATATCTGTACTATGAGATAAACTACCAAATTCCTACCATCTTGCTTAATTAAGAGAAGAAAAGTATGATAATCCTGATGTTTGCACTTTTTAGAAAAAAATGAAATTGTCCGATATCTCGAAAACTATGATATTTTTACTGAACAAAATTTTCTGGTCGGCCAACACCTCCCCTATTCGCCAGTACAGGATTATCCATTAATTACGCCACACCCTGTATGTGTTTGAAATGAAAATAACCATATTGTACCTTTCAAACAGCGAATTACAACCATCTATTAGTAAGTTATTATTAAATGCCATTTCATAAGCCAATATGAGCTTGACAAATAAACATTTTAAAAATTTTTTAAGAAGTCATCAAACAATAGTCACTTATCTGATAACATCATGCATAAAAAATCATTAATCCATTTTTTAATTACAAACAGATAGTTGAATAACTTTAAGAAAAAAGTATGAGAATTATTCAACTATCTATCAGTAAATAATTAAATAATGCTTTGATGACCATAACGTGATCAGATAAACATGAAAAGTTAGACGCTTTTCTCAAAGTTTTTTTGAAATGTTTATTTGTTTTATAATTTTTTTTTTCGTGGTATTTATTTATCACTGACCTCTGAACAATAAGAATTTAGTTGCTGGTATCAGGACTTAATTTAGTTTATTCACAAATTCTTATGGATACCTATGTTATCTACTAGAAAGTTAAATAATGGTTTAATGAACGTGACGTCATCAGATAACCAACAAAAGTTTGACTTAGGTACTCTTAATTTGTGTAGGTACATTTAAAATATTTATTTGTCATATTTATAATGACTTACCTAATGAGGTTGATGGCCATTCTGAAAATTCTAACTATCTTATGTATTATCAGATAAATAATTCTTGGAATGTATCTGTCAACAGATAAGAAACGAAAGTTTTACCCTTTTTTAAAATATTCATTTTTACCAGGGTGATAAAATAAATCAGATATAATTGAACGAAAATAAAAATCATATTCTTTTTTCCCATTGTTTAGGTTGAATTTTGAAACGTTCAACTAAAGAACGAAATCAGTTTGAGTAGTTTGATACTTCAAAATAAATATCGATATGTAGAATTTCAAAACTGAAATTATAATATATATTATAATTAATAACGAAAGTATTCCATAAAAATAGGAGCAAACTACTGAATATGTCGTATTTAACCTAATATTGTCACGATAAATCAGGATTTTCAACTAATGGAACTAGAGCATAATAGGTTTCCTGTGATCGAAATCATAATGCGAAAAATTAAAAAATATCGAATTTGACATTCTAAAATAAATATCGAATATTTTCGATACCTATGTAGCTGTTTCTAATTTCTGGACATCGAAAATAAAAGTTATGACTCAATATTGCTGAGAGCCCCAGAAATAAATAAAAACAATAAAATATTAATATTATTCAACGGCTGCTTTCAAATATCAGAAGGTGTTTTCAACAGGTTCTGGTCACGATAAATCAGAATTTTTGACTAATGCAACTAGATCATAATATGTTTCGTGTGGTCGAATTCAAAATGCGAAATATTTAAAAAATATCGAATTTGATGCTCTAAAATAAATATCGATATGTAGAATTTCAAATTTGAAATTCTGCTTAACGAAAATACTCGATAAAAATGGGAGCAAACTACTAAATATGTCGTTTTCAACTGAATATCGTCATCTGAATCTTATGATTCTCCTTTATGATAGATTAGTCTATTGTGCAACAAGTGGGGAAAGTCCAACATTTCTCGCGGGTGTGGAAGTTTGTGGTACGAGCCTGAAAGGCGAGTACCACTTATAATTAATTTATTCATAGTTATATCATACCTTACTAACTAGATCTTCGTTATAATTTGGATTTTTCTGAGTATTAGGTACTAGAGAATAGTTTGAAATTTTTACTCTTATTACATGATGAAAACTTTAAATTAGAATATCCATGCCAAATTCAAGGTCAATATCTTGTAAAGGACAGGTGCTATGAGAAAAAACTTGAAAAAATCAAACTTCAACACCCTGTATATGGAAAACAAAGAGTTTGGGTGCACATCCTTCAATTTAGGAACACCCTGTATAAAAGCTGATTTAGAGTTTTATTCAATCCATTCGGTTTCTTTCATGCTGAATGAACCTAGTGTCATTTTGAAGTAAAAAGTGGTCCATTTTGAAGTGAAAGCTTGTATCTTTCCATGATTAACTGACATAACCTACTGAAGACAAGTGACATGGAAAATATCAAAAAATTAATACACTTTGTTACTTCATATAATGTGAAAATACAAGTAAATGAATGGAGACATTTTTTATTCTATTCATTCCACCTTCAATGCATTTTGTGAAAACCCATATTAATGAACGGCAAAAAAAAATGCCGTCCCAAAATGGCGGAAGAATCTAGAAGTTCCCCCCCCCCCAAAAGTGGGTCCTGGATCCGCGCCTGACTTATTTGAGTACTTAAGTGTGTTGGTACGCTTACTAGCTTAGTATCAGTTTAACAGTGCTGAAGTACCTACAGAACAGATAATTTTAAAGCTAAAAAGATGTCTTTGGATCATTTATATGAGTTCAGCTTCGAAAAGTTGTACAACGACTGTACAGAAAGGTAATGCTTTTACATCATTTTTTTCTTTAATCATTTTTGAAACAATATAATCGAATGTAATCTTCAGTTTCTGAATGTTGCATTTTTATAAAGAAATTTTTGTTCAATATATGTGTATGAAATGAACGATAACCATATTGTACCTATCAAACAGCGAATTAATATGTACTTTTTTTTCCTAGGGGTATAACTTTTGAGGAAGACTGCAGCGTATGTCTGAGTAGGTTGACTGGAGAACTGTACCTAACAGATTGCAGGCATTGTTTTCACAAAGAATGCATCGACAGGTGGTGCTCCAGTTCTTCCAAATGTTGTCCGATGTGTAGGACAACGTTAATTTTCGAAGGTACCTTCACTATCTTCGATACAAATTGGCAGAATGTTAATATACATCGTTTCGACAAGATGGATAGCGATGAAGAAGATGAAGAAAGTGGAGAGGAAAATGAAGAAGAGAATGAAGGAGAAAATGAAGAACAAACCAACGAGGACATTTAATGGAGAAAATATCACTCTCAAATTAAATTCTCTCTATACATTTGTATGAAGACTACTGAAAAAGTGTTCTATTCCATTGATGAATTCATGGCCTATGACTTTCAGTGAATCCTGCCTTTTAACGTGATTTCTTCTTTTTTTCTGTACATGTATTTATGTTTATTTTCATCTTCACTTGTATTTTGTTTGTTTGGATTCATGCTGTATCGTTTTATATATACATATTTTATTTTGAATTATGTTGTGTTCATATGTCATCATGATTTCTGTAAAATTTTACATCTCTGTTCGACACACCCTGTAACATTTTTGAGGGAAATGAATGAGTTATAAATTGTAATATATGTATTAGAATCATTTGTCTTTTTTTTTCATCTTATTTTTCCTAACGTTAACTAACTAAGTGTCATTTCAATCAGAAATAGCTCTCGTTTGTCTTATGAATGTGATTTATTATAAATAAAATAATTGAAAAAATACACTTATTAGGTGTACAACTTTGCTTCCGCCGTTTTGCAATAGATAACTATAGAGGTAGGTGGTAAGTGATAGTCGAAAGATCGTTCGATGTTGCTTGCTAAGCCTACAAGAGGCACTTACTACAGACGAGTTGTAACAAAATCGACTAATAATCCGAGTAATCAAACAGCTATCGATATTGGATGGGCAATGATAGACATATATTTTTTTTATATGTAATGGAAATTTCTGATATGCTCATTCCTAATGATCCAAGAATAAGAGCCAATTTGATTGTAAGAGATAAAACGATATTCGGTATTTTATTGATCTACAAAAGTATGTTAAAGTCAGATTTTCGGCCTAAATATTAGGTGTACAACTTTGCTTCCGCCGTTTTGCAATAGATGGCTGTAGCTGTAAGGGGTAGTCGAAATAAATAGATAGTAGATGCCATACAATAAGCTTAAGTATTTGTTAACATAACGCTATCGAAATATTAGTCGATTTTTGTCTGCATCATGAAGTTATTCTCGTTTAAATATGTCAGCTCCAAATTGAAAATCTGGGCGTACGCCAATGCAGTGAAACTGTCATATCATTTATTTTCCTGGTTTCCTTGGATGAACGTTATTGATAATAATTGCAGCGAAATTCATAAAGCTATATTCCTCTATTATATTCATAAAACCCTCAAAAAAGGGGTAACTTAACCATAGTACTAATAAATGGTACCACGGTACCAATATGGGTTCATTTGAAAACATTGAGTGTTACCCAAAAAACGATTACGATGAACTTTATTTGCTCATAAAAAACGCAATTTAGTGTTTTTGACGGGATTTCGATTTTTCTAGTATTAGACAGGTCAATTGGAATAAATCGGAATCATCGTGGCACACTCAAATGGAAAACTAAAAATTGAATTATAAAAAAATTTTGACGTTTGAAATGTCACTTATGTGGTATCATTGGATTCAAAAAATTATACAGATTTCAAAAATGTTATAATATACAGGGTGTTCCACTTGAAAATCGAGAGTTGGTATCACTTCCGGCGAAACAGGAAGTGAAAAAAAATCATTTGTAGATTAAAAAGTGTCGCTTATTATGTATATTATGTATTATTAATTTTTAGTAACGTTTATTATTTTAACGTGAAATTTAATTTGAAGAATAAAAAAAAGATGAAATATAATGACTGTCATTCAATTTTCGATTTAAAATGAATTTCGAACAAGTAGAAACCAAGCCAATCCACAGTATTGTTTAGAATTAGGATAAAATATATCAAAATGAAAAAATTGTTTTCCGAGAAGTAAATAAAGTATTTTCACAGCCTTGAAGTCACAGATAAAGGCCACTCCTACTGTTTTTTTTGAGCTGATTCGCGTGTAAGCTTCTCCTACTATCGGTCTATTTGATTGGAGATGGTTGAAATATGTGCAGTCAGTTTTTGATAATTACCTGAAGCTCGCAAGATTTGGTGTTTAAACACGAAATCCAACAATAATCCAAAGCCAGTTTGAGGTCGTTTATACAAGAAATTCGTAATTGCCTCTGAAAAGATAAATGATTGTTTTATTGTTGGTTTTTTTCATTCAGACTCAAGGCAATTATCTTGTCTATGTCTGTGACCTTTTTCATTGAGGAGAAATTTAAAAACTATGAAATTTGTGACAAGAAGTAAATAATACAACTCATTGTAGCTTTTCATCGGAAAAATTTATCTAGGATCAATCGAGTAATTTGAAAAGGAAAAAATTTTATTCGAATGTCTATAAGTATAATATGTATTTAGATATACATATACAGGGTGTGGCGTAATTAATGGATAATACTGTACTGGCGAATAGGGGAGGTCATGGCCGACCAGAAAATGTAAAGTTATGTTCAGTAAAAATATTATAGTGTTCGAGATATCGAACAATTTAATTTTTTTCTGAAAAGTGCACCTTCACTCACTAAATTCATTGTTGTGATCACAAATCTTGTTATTTCTTTGAGCATTGTTTTTCATTTTACTCTCAAATATCTGTACTATGAGATAAACTACCAAATTCCTACCATCTTGCTTAATTAAGAGAAGAAAAGTATGATAATCCTGATGTTTGCACTTTTTAGAAAAAAATGAAATTGTCCGATATCTCGAAAACTATGATATTTTTACTGAACAAAATTTTCTGGTCGGCCAACACCTCCCCTATTCGCCAGTACAGGATTATCCATTAATTACGCCACACCCTGTATGTGTTTGAAATGAAAATAACCATATTGTACCTTTCAAACAGCGAATTACAACCATCTATTAGTAAGTTATTATTAAATGCCATTTCATAAGCCAATATGAGCTTGACAAATAAACATTTTAAAAATTTTTTAAGAAGTCATCAAACAATAGTCACTTATCTGATAACATCATGCATAAAAAATCATTAATCCATTTTTTAATTACAAACAGATAGTTGAATAACTTTAAGAAAAAAGTATGAGAATTATTCAACTATCTATCAGTAAATAATTAAATAATGCTTTGATGACCATAACGTGATCAGATAAACATGAAAAGTTAGACGCTTTTCTCAAAGTTTTTTTGAAATGTTTATTTGTTTTATAATTTTTTTTTTCGTGGTATTTATTTATCACTGACCTCTGAACAATAAGAATTTAGTTGCTGGTATCAGGACTTAATTTAGTTTATTCACAAATTCTTATGGATACCTATGTTATCTACTAGAAAGTTAAATAATGGTTTAATGAACGTGACGTCATCAGATAACCAACAAAAGTTTGACTTAGGTACTCTTAATTTGTGTAGGTACATTTAAAATATTTATTTGTCATATTTATAATGACTTACCTAATGAGGTTGATGGCCATTCTGAAAATTCTAACTATCTTATGTATTATCAGATAAATAATTCTTGGAATGTATCTGTCAACAGATAAGAAACGAAAGTTTTACCCTTTTTTAAAATATTCATTTTTACCAGGGTGATAAAATAAATCAGATATAATTGAACGAAAATAAAAATCATATTCTTTTTTCCCATTGTTTAGGTTGAATTTTGAAACGTTCAACTAAAGAACGAAATCAGTTTGAGTAGTTTGATACTTCAAAATAAATATCGATATGTAGAATTTCAAAACTGAAATTATAATATATATTATAATTAATAACGAAAGTATTCCATAAAAATAGGAGCAAACTACTGAATATGTCGTATTTAACCTAATATTGTCACGATAAATCAGGATTTTCAACTAATGGAACTAGAGCATAATAGGTTTCCTGTGATCGAAATCATAATGCGAAAAATTAAAAAATATCGAATTTGACATTCTAAAATAAATATCGAATATTTTCGATACCTATGTAGCTGTTTCTAATTTCTGGACATCGAAAATAAAAGTTATGACTCAATATTGCTGAGAGCCCCAGAAATAAATAAAAACAATAAAATATTAATATTATTCAACGGCTGCTTTCAAATATCAGAAGGTGTTTTCAACAGGTTCTGGTCACGATAAATCAGAATTTTTGACTAATGCAACTAGATCATAATATGTTTCGTGTGGTCGAATTCAAAATGCGAAATATTTAAAAAATATCGAATTTGATGCTCTAAAATAAATATCGATATGTACAATTTCAAATTTGAAATTCTGCTTAACGAAAATACTCGATAAAAATGGGAGCAAACTACTAAATATGTCGTTTTCAACTGAATCTCGTCATCTGAATCTTATGATTCTCCTTTATGATAGATTAGTCTATTGTGCAACAAGTGGGGAAAGTCCAACATTTCTCGCGGGTGTGGAAGTTTGTGGTACGAGCCTGAAAGGCGAGTACCACTTATAATTAATTTATTCATAGTTATATCATACCTTACTAACTAGATCTTCGTTATAATTTGGATTTTTCTGAGTATTAGGTACTAGAGAATAGTTTGAAATTTTTACTCTTATTACATGATGAAAACTTTAAATTAGAATATCCATGCCAAATTCAAGGTCAATATCTTGTAAAGGACAGGTGCTATGAGAAAAAACTTGAAAAAATCAAACTTCAACACCCTGTATATGGAAAACAAAGAGTTTGGGTGCACATCCTTCAATTTAGGAACACCCTGTATAAAAGCTGATTTAGAGTTTTATTCAATCCATTCGGTTTCTTTCATGCTGAATGAACCTAGTGTCATTTTGAAGTAAAAAGTGGTCCATTTTGAAGTGAAAGCTTGTATCTTTCCATGATTAACTGACATAACCTACTGAAGACAAGTGACATGGAAAATATCAAAAAATTAATACACTTTGTTACTTCATATAATGTGAAAATACAAGTAAATGAATGGAGACATTCAATACATTTTGTGAAAACCCATATTAATGAACGGCAAAAAAAAATGCCGTCCCAAAATGGCGGAAGAATCTAGAAGTTCCCCCCCCCAAAAGTGGGTCCTGGATCCGCGCCTGACTTATTTGAGTACTCAAGTGTGTTGGTACGCTTACTAGCTTAGTATCAGTTTAACAGTGCTGAAGTACAGAACAGATAATTTTAAAGCTAAAAAGATGTCTTTGGATCATTTATATGAGTTCAGTTTCGAAAAGTTGTACAACGACTGTACAGAAAGGTAATGCTTTTACATCATTTTTTTCTTTAATTATTTTTGAAACAATATAATCGAATGTTATCTTCAGTTTCTGAATGTTGCATTTTTATAAAGAAATTTTTGTTCAATATATGTGTATGAAATGAACGATAACCATATTGTACCTATCAAACAGCGAATTAATATGTACTTTTTTTTCCTAGGGGTATAACTTTTGAGGAAGACTGCAGCGTATGTCTGAGTAGGTTGACTGGAGAACTGTACCTAACAGATTGCAGGCATTGTTTTCACAAAGAATGCATCGACAGGTGGTGCTCCAGTTCTTCCAAATGTTGTCCGATGTGTAGGACAACGTTAATTTTCGAAGGTACCTTCACTATCTTCGATACAAATTGGCAGAATGTTAATATACATCGTTTCGACAAGATGGATAGCGATGAAGAAGATGAAGAAAGTGATGAAAGTGGAGAGGAAAATGAAGAAGAGAATGAAGGAGAAAATGAAGAACAAACCAACGAGGACATTTAATGGAGAAAATATCACTCTCAAATTAAATTCTCTCTATACATTTGTATGAAGACTACTGAAAAAGTGTTCTATTCCATTGATGAATTCATGGCCTATGACTTTCAGTGAATCCTGCCTTTTAACGTGATTTCTTCTTTTTTTCTGTACATGTATTTATGTTTATTTTCATCTTCACTTGTATTTTGTTTGTTTGGATTCATGCTGTATCGTTTTATATATACATATTTTATTTTGAATTATGTTGTGTTCATATGTCATCATGATTTCTGTAAAATTTTACATCTCTGTTCGACACACCCTGTAACATTTTTGAGGGAAATGAATGAGTTATAAATTGTAATATATGTATTAGAATCATTTGTCTTTTTTTTCATCTTATTTTTCCTAACGTTATCTAACTAAGTGTCATTTCAATCAGAAATAGCTCTCGTTTGTCTTATGAATGTGATTTATTATAAATAAAATAATTGAAAAAATACACTTATTAGGTGTACAACTTTGCTTCCGCCGTTTTGCAATAGATAACTATAGAGGTAGGTGGTAAGTGATATATATATTTACAAGAGGCACTTACTACAGACGAGTTGTAACAAAATCGACTAATAATCCGAGTAATCAAACAGCTATCGATATTGGATTGGCAATGATAGACATATATTTTTTTTATATGTAATGGAAATTTCTGATATGCTCATTCCTAATGATCCAAGAATAAGAGCCAATTTGATTGTAAGAGATAAAACGATATTCGGTATTTTATTGATCTACAAAAGTATGTTAAAGTCAGATTTTCGGCCTAAATATTAGGTGTACAACTTTGCTTCCGCCGTTTTGCAATATATGGCTGTAGCTGTAAGGGGTAGTCGAAATAAATAGATCGTAGATGCCATACAATAAGCTTAAGTATTTGTAAACATAACGCTATCGAAATATTAGTCGATTTTTGTCTGCATCATGAAGTTATTCTCGTTTAAATATGTCAGCTCCAAATTGAAAATCTGGGCGTACGCCAATGCAGTGAAACTGTCATATCATTTATTTTCCTGGTTTCCTTGGATGAACGTTATTGATAATAATTGCAGCGAAATTCATAAAGCTATATTCCTCTATTATATTCATAAAACCCTCAAAAAAGGGGTAACTTAACCATAGTACTAATAAATGGTACCACGGTACCAATATGGGTTCATTTGAAAACATTGAGTGTTACCCAAAAAACGATTACGATGAACTTTATTTGCTCATAAAAAACGCAATTTAGTGTTTTTGACGGGATTTCGATTTTTCTAGTATTAGACAGGTCAATTGGAATAAATCGGAATCATCGTGGCACACTCAAATGGAAAACTAAAAATTGAATTATAAAAAAATTTTGACGTTTGAAATGTCACTTATTATATTTATATATACAGAGTGTTCCACTTGAAAATCGAGAGTTGGTATCACTTCCGGCGAAACAGGAAGTGAAAAAAAATCATTTGTAGATTAAAAAGTGTCGCTTATTATGTATATTATGTATTATTAATTTTTAGTAACGTTTATTATTTTAACGTGAAATCTAAAGAAGCGACTATGTAGGAAAAAAATTTAATTTGAAGAATAAAAAAAAGATGAAATATAATGACTGTCATTCAATTTTCGATTTAAAATGAATTTCGAACAAGTAGAAACCAAGCCAATCCACAGTATTGTTTAGAATTAGGATAAAATATATCAAAATGAAAAAATTGTTTTCCGAGAAGTAAATGAAGTATTTTCACAGCCTTGAAGTCACAGATAAAGGCCACTCCTACTGTTTTTTTTGAGTTGATTCGCGTGTAAGCTTCTCCTACTATTGGTCTATTTGATTGGAGATGGTTGAAATATGTGCAGTCAGTTTTTGATAATTACCTGAAGCTCGCAAGATTTGGTGTTTAAACACGAAATCCAACAATAATCCAAAGCCAGTTTGAGGTCGTTTATACAAGAAATTCGTAATTGCCTCTGAAAAGATAAATGATTGTTTTATTGTTGGTTTTTTTCATTCAGACTCAAGGCAATTATCTTGTCTATGTCTGTGACCTTTTTCATTGAGGAGAAATTTAAAAACTATGAAATTTGTGACAAGAAGTAAATAATACAACTCATTGTAGCTTTTCATCGGAAAAATTTATCTAGGATCAATCGAGTAATTTGAAAAGGAAAAAATTTTATTCGAATGTCTATAAGTATAATATGTATTTAGATATACATATACAGGGTGTGGCGTAATTAATGGATAATACTGTACTGGCGAATAGGGGAGGTCATGGCCGACCAGAAAATGTAAAGTTATGTTCAGTAAAAATATCATAGTGTTCGATATATCGAACAATTTAATTTTTTTCTGAAAAGTGCACCTTCACTCACTAAATTCATTGTTGTGATCACAAATCTTGTTATTTCTTTGAGCATTGTTTTTCATTTTACTCTCAAATATCTGTACTATGAGATAAACTACCAAATTCCTACCATCTTGCTTAATTAAGAGAAGAAAAGTATGATAATCCTGATGTTTGCACTTTTTAGAAAAAAATGAAATTGTCCGATATCTCGAAAACTATGATATTTTTACTGAACAAAATTTTCTGGTCGGCCAACACCTCCCCTATTCGCCAGTACAGGATTATCCATTAATTACGCCACACCCTGTATGTGTTTGAAATGAAAATAACCATATTGTACCTTTCAAACAGCGAATTACAACCATCTATTAGTAAGTTATTGTTAAATGCCATTTCATAAGCCATGATAGCTTGACAAATAAACATTTTAAACATTTTTTTAGAAGTCATCAAACAATAGTCACTTATCTGATAACATCATGCATAAAAAATCATTAATCCATTTTTTAATTACAAACAGATAGTTGAATAACTTAAAGAAAAAAGTATGAGAATTATTCAACTATCTATCAGTAAATAATTAAATAATGCTTTTATGACCATAACGTGATCAGATAAACATGAAAAGTTAGACGCTTTTCTCAAAGTTTTTTTAAAATGTTTATTTTTTATTATTATTATTTTTATTAAACAAAATTACAGAGTTGAGGTACATTAAACCTATAAACTCTAACTGAAAATTATCCATAATACAACTGTAGAGAAAGAGAAAAAAAAAAACAGAGATAAGTGAAATTTACAAAAAGCTACAAAAATGATATTATCAACAACCAAAAACCTAACAATGTATACACTTCAATTACTTTTCCAGGTGTCAAATTTATTCTTGAACGCATTGACTGATACTGCTTCTACAATTTCACTGGGCAGGCCGTTCCAATGGTTAAACACCCGATTACAAAGGAAATTCTCTCGGCATCTCGTTCGAAATACTTCTCTATTCAACTTGTATCCATGTCCACGAAGTTGATTCGAATTCAATTTATACAGGTGGGACATATCGACGCCGAATAAGCCGTGCAATGCTCGATATGTAACTATCAGGTCTCCCCTCAAACGACGATCAGCAAAGGAAGAAAGACCCATCATCCGTAGCCGTTCTTGATAACAAGGGCGATTCCATCCAAAGGGAATGCGTGTGACACGACGTTGTAAGTTCTCCAGCAATGCAGCATCACCCGTCAACCACGGATGCCAAACCGGACCGGCAAATTCAAGTATTGGTCGAATATAACTTTTATATATTTGGGAGATAGCCGCCACATTATTGCCACGAAAAACGTTCTGGACAACATATATAAGACGTTTGACCTTTTTTGTGATGTGCAATACATGTTCAGTCCACGAAAGATCACTTGAAATCACCACACCCAGGTCCACATGAGATGAACATCCAACAACTTCAACGCCGTCAATGTAATAAGTCAAACCTGGATTGTTTTTACCCAAATGTAGTATTCGACACTTTGAAGGGTTTAGGGGAATCAACCATTTGTCGCACCAACAAACGACCCTGTCCAAGTCTTCCTGCAGGGTTTTATAGTTGTTGAGAGGGCAATTGAAAAATTTAATATCATCGGCAAATGAAGCACTGTCCGACTTGAACTCAACAGCTAGATCGCTCACATACACCAGAAACAGCAACGGTCCCAGAACTGAGCCCTGAGGAACGCCACTGAGCACGCATCTTGGTTCCGATCTGGCCGCACCAACTTTTACCACAAACGATCTGTCAGTTAAGAAGCTCTCAATCCACTTCAAGATCAATCCTCGGATTCCAAAGTGCTCCAGCTTGTACAGAAGCCTATTTATTGGTACCCTATCGAAGGCCTTTGCGAAATCCAGATAGACAACATCTACCGGAAGTCTATTATCCAAAGAATGGGTCCACTTGTTGAGACAGTTGAGGAGGCAGGTGATAATTGATCTTCCCCTGATGAAACCATGCTGGGTATCTGGTATGATGTTATGTTCCAAAAAAAATGAAAGCATTCTGTCGTACATTAACCTTTCCAGAATCTTACATAGAATGGAAGTGAGGCTTATTGGCCTGAAATTATTCGGATCTTGCTTGTCGCCTTTTTTATGTATCGGTGATACAAGTGCACTCTTCCATGATTTCGGCAGTATACCAGAGGTCAAAGATACTGAGAAAATTTTGGATATGGGTAGACTAAGAGACTGAGAACACTCTTTGAGCAACCTGGCAGAAAAACCATCCGGACCAGGTGACGACGAAACATTCAGCGACCGCAGTTTCTCTTCAGCCATCAAGGGATTGATGTCAATAAAAGCCAGAGAAGAATGGTTTCGAGGAGAAGCAGTTGAAGGTATAGGTGCTCCGGGCTCGGATGTGAATGCCATTGAGAAGGTATCAGCCAGAATTTCAGCTGAACACTTATGGTCATCTGCAACTAATCCATCCTTGTCCTTAACAAGCGGCAAAGATGGTACGGTATTGAAAAAGCGTCGTGTGTATTTGAAGAATTTCTTCTTGTCACCCGAAGTAGCTAGATCACTCTCAAATTTGGATTTGGCCTCACGTAATCAGCTTGAAAGATGATTGGAGAATGCTCTATGCCTCCGAAAGTCACAAACCTGCCTGCCGCGAACATACCTCCGCCACAACAATTTCTTGAACTTAATCATCCCAAAAATATGACTGTCAATCCAAGGCTTACTGCTATTGACCCTTACAGTTCGCATGAAAGTGCGGTCCTCAACAGTTCCGGTAACATATGCGTTAAATTTAATCCATCTCGACTCGCCGTCCCCAGTGCCCATCACATCATCCCAGTCTGTTTTGAAAAATATTTCATTAATACTCTGGTATCTGACAATTTTGCAAGTTTTAGTCTCGGACTTCATTTTAGAGGAAAGAAAAAATTGTATTTTTGCTGATAAAACCAAGTGATCTGATTTTCCCAGTGGCGGATGGTATTCAAGTTCCGAAAGTAAATTCACATCATTTGTAAGGATTAGATCTGGTGTTGTAGGTTCTTGGTTTACTCTGTAACGGGTGGGTTGGTCAACTAACTGGTGTAAATTGAAGTGGTTCAACATTTCGGTGTATGGAATCGAAGGAGAGTTTGCTGAGGGCGAACGAGATATTGGCCATATTCTAATGTCGCCGAGATTGAAGTCTCCAGCCAATAAAACATGTTTATGTAGGTTAGATAAGTTCGTCAGATGCTCACATAGGTCTTTGTCATATATGGAAGGTCGTGGACGATATATGCAGCCAACACACAAGGCGAAGCCAGATGATTCTATATTCAAAAAGATATTATCGATGCCTGGAGTATTGAGTGAATGTTTAGAGATTTTAAACGAATTAGCTATGGAGTCATGGACATATATACATACCCCAGCATAACCTGGAGTAGTGATACTATCGCAACGGTATATGGTGTAATCAGGTATATGAGCAACTATATCAGGCTTTTCTGGATGAAGCCACGTTTCCGTGATCATTATAAGAGAAGGTTTATGATATTCGACCAGTAAAAGAAGTTCATTGAACTTTGCAGTTAGGGAAGCTAGGTTGGAATATAATACCGGCCATACATTCAAAGGTAATACTAGTTTTTTGAAGAAGAATCCTCTGATACAATTGTAGGAACACCCCTGATATATTTTATGGTGAGGTTGACCTCTCCAGCTCGGCGTCTTCTCTCGCGTCTTGTTTTATAATTTTTTTTTTCGTGGTATTTATTTATCACTGACCTCTGAACAATAAGAATTTAGTTGCTGGTATCAGGACTTAATTTAGTTTATTCACAAATTCTTATGGATACCTATGTTATCTACTAGAAAGTTAAATAATGGTTTAATGAACGTGACGTCATCAGATAACCAACAAAAGTTTGACTTAGGTACTCTTAATTTGTGTAGGTACATTTAAAATATTTATTTGTCATATTTATAATGACTTACCTAATGAGGTTGATGGCCATTCTGAAAATTCTAACTATCTTATGTATTATCAGATAAATAGTTCTTGGAATGTATCTGTCAACAGATAAGAAACGAAAGTTTTACCCTTTTTTAAAATATTCATTTTTACCAGGGTGATAAAATAAATCAGATATAATTGAACGAAAATAAAAATCATATTCTCTTTTCCCATTGTTTAGGTTGAATTTTGAAACGTTCAACTAAAGAACGAAATCAGTTTGAGTAGTTTGATACTTCAAAATAAATATCGATATGTAGAATTTCAAAACTGAAATTATAATATATATTATAATTAATAACGAAAGTATTCCATAAAAATAGGAGCAAACTACTGAATATGTCGTATTTAACCTAATATTGTCAAGATAAATCAGGATTTTCAACTAATGGAACTAGAGCATAATAGGTTTCCTGTGATCGAAATCATAATGCGAAAAATTAAAAAATATCGAATTTGACATTCTAAAATAAATTTCGAATATTTTCGATACCTATGTAGCTGTTTCTGATTTCTGGACATCGAAAATAAAAGTTATGACTCAATATTGCTGAGAGCCCCAGAAATAAATAAAAACAATAAAATATTAATATTATTCAACGGCTGCTTTCAAATATCAGAAGGTGTTTTCAACAGGTTCTGGTCACGATAAATCAGAATTTTTGACTAATGCAACTAGATCATAATAATGTTTCGTGTGGTCGAATTCAAAATGCGAAATATTTAAAAAATATCGAATTTGATGCTCTAAAATAAATATCGATATGTACAATTTCAAATTTGAAATTCTGCTCAACGAAAATACTCGATAAAAATGGAAGCAAACTACTAAATATGTCGTTTTCAACTGAATCTCGTCATCTGAATCTTATAATTCTCCTTTATGATAGATTAGTATATTGTGCAACAAGTGGGGAAAGTCCAACATTTCTCGCGGGTGTGGAAGTTTGTGGTACGAGCCTGAAAGGCGAGTGCCACTTATAATTAATTTATTCATAGCTATATCATACCTTACTAACTAGATCTTCGTTATAATTTGGATTTTTCTGAGTATTAGGTACTAGAGAATAGTTTGAAATTTTTACTCTTATTACATGATGAAAACTTTAAATTAGAATATCCATGCCAAATTCAAGGTCAATATCTTGTAAAGGACAGGTGCTATGAGAAAAAACTTGAAAAAATCAAACTTCAACACCCTGTATATGGAAAACAAAGAGTTTGGGTGCACATCCTTCAATTTAGGAACACCCTGTATAAAAGCTGATTTAGAGTTTTATTCAATCCATTCGGTTTCTTTCATGCTGAATGAACCTAGTGTCATTTTGAAGTAAAAAGTGGTCCATTTTGAAGTGAAAGCTTGTATCTTTCCATGATTAACTGACATAACCTACTGAACACAAGTGACATGGAAAATATCAAAAAATTAATACACTTTGTTACTTCATATAATGTGAAAATACAAGTAAATGAATGGAGACATTTTTTATTCTATTCATTCCACCTTCAATGCATTTTGTGAAAACCCATATTAATGAACGGCAAAAAAAAACGCCGTCTCAAAATGGCGGAAGAATCTAGAAGTTCCCCCCCCCAAAAGTGGGTCCTGGATCCGCGCCTGACTTATTTGAGTACTTAAGTGTGTTGGTACGCTTACTAGCTTAGTATCAGTTTAACAGTGCTGAAGTACAGAACAGATAATTTTAAAGCTAAAAAGATGTCTTTGGATCATTTATATGAGTTCAGCTTCGAAAAGTTGTACAACGACTGTACAGAAAGGTAATGCTTTTACATCATTTTTTTCTTCAATTATTTTTGAAACAATATAATCGAATGTAATCTTCAGTTTCTGAATGTTGCATTTTTATAAAGAAATTTTTGTTCAATATATGTGTATGAAATGAACGATAACCATATTGTACCTATCAAACAGCGAATTAATATGTACTTTTTTTTCCTAGGGGTATAACTTTTGAGGAAGACTGCAGCGTATATCTGAGTAGGTTGACTGGAGAACTGTACCTAACAGATTGCAGGCATTGTTTTCACAAAGAATGCATCGACAGGTGGTGCTCCAGTTCTTCCAAATGTTGTCCGATGTGTAGGACAACGTTAATTTTCGAAGGTACCTTCACTATCTTCGATACAAATTGGCAGAATGTTAATATACATCGTTTCGACAAGATGGATAGCGATGAAGAAGATGAAGAAAGTGATGAAAGTGGAGAGGAAAATGAAGAAGAGAATGAAGGAGAAAATGAAGAACAAACCAACGAGGACATTTAATGGAGAAAATATCACTCTCAAATTAAATTCTCTCTATACATTTGTATGAAGACTACTGAAAAAGTGTTCTATTCCATTGATGAATTCATGGCCTATGACTTTCAGTGAATCCTGCCTTTTAACGTGATTTCTTCTTTTTTTCTGTACATGTATTTATGTTTATTTTCATCTTCACTTGTATTTTGTTTGTTTGGATTCATGCTGTATCGTTTTATATATACATATTTTATTTTGAATTATGTTGTGTTCATATGTCATCATGATTTCTGTAAAATTTCACATCTCTGTTCGACACACCCTGTAACATTTTTGAGGGAAATGAATGAGTTATAAATTGTAATATATGTATTAGAATCATTTGTCTTTTTTTTCATCTTATTTTTCCTAACGTTAACTAACTAAGTGTCATTTCAATCAGAAATAGCTCTCGTTTGTCTTATGAATGTGATTTATTATAAATAAAATAATTGAAAAAATACACTTATTAGGTGTACAACTTTGCTTCCGCCGTTTTGCAATAGATAACTATAGAGGTAGGTGGTAAGTGATAGTCGAAAGATCGTTCGATGTTGCTTGCTAAGCCTACAAGAGGTACTTACTACAGACGAGTTGTAACAAAATAGACTAATAATCCGAGTAATCAAACAGTTTCCCATTAATAATAAACAGCTATCGATATTGGATTGGCAATGATAGACATATATTTTTTTTATATGTAATGGAAATTTCTGATATGCTCATTCCTAATGATCCAAGAATAAGAGTCAATTTGATTGTAAGAGATAAAACGATATTCGGTATTTTATTGATCTACAAAAGTATGTTAAAGTCAGATTTTTGGCCTAAATATTAGGTGTACAACTTTGCTTCCGCCGTTTTGCAATAGATGGCTGTAGCTGTAAGGGGTAGTCGAAATAAATAGATCGTAGATGCCATACAATAAGCTTAAGTATTTGTAAACATAACGCTATCGAAATATTAGTCGATTTTTGTCTGCATCATGAAGTTATTCTCGTTTAAATATGTCAGCTCCAAATTGAAAATCTGGGCGTACGCCAATGCAGTGAAACTGTCATATCATTTATTTTCCTGGTTTCCTTGGATGAACGTTATTGATAATAATTGCAGCGAAATTCATAAAGCTATATTCCTCTATTATATTCATAAAACCCTCAAAAAAGGGGTAACTTAACCATAGTACTAATAAATGGTACCACGGTACCAATATAATAATAATAATAATAATAAAGGTCTTTATTCAGAAAAAATTAGAAAGCACATTGAACTACACTATTGGGGGCGAGATTTAGCTCGCATAAACAAGGTAGAGAATATTATATAGTACCGTACAATCTACCTTAAACCTTATCCATGCGTCTATTCTTCCATCTAACCCTCCTAAACCTAGCTTACAAAACAAAACAAAACTCTTTACCATGAGCACTAAAACAACAATATAATCCAAACTCTGCCGTATAATCGAAATAAAATTTGAAATATCCCATCTCAGACAGCACACAGATCAAAACTCAACAAGCAGATGAAAGGAAAACGCCAAAATAAACAGTCACAAGCATTTCCGGAAAGCCATTCGGTCTTTAATCTAGGCATAAAGCGGGTCGTTCCGAAAATTATTCATAATGTGTAATTTAAACTTATCAAGTGTAATGTTTCTATATTCAAAGTCTAGGCTATTCATGCAATTGGGTACTTGATAGGAGTACGATCTAGTGAATATGTCGGTTCGGTGTTTTGGTATTGAGATGGTGCGTTTGGAGCGAATATTGATGGAGTGCACAGCAGAACGGAAAGTAATCCTATTGTAAAGGTTTATTGGTAGTTTTTCAGTGATGATTCTATAAAATAAAACATATGAATGGAAACGTCTTCTGAGCTCCATACTGAGCCAGCCGGTAGTTTTAAGGGTGTAACTCACAGAATCATATTTCCGTAGACCGTGTATCAATCTCAGACAAGAATTCTGTAGTACTTGAATCCTATTCTTATCGAAAGCAGTCAAGCAGGGACCGTAGACAGCATCACAATAGTTCATATATGACAGTACAGTAGACTCACACAGCAGAATTTTACTGGATTTACTCAGAATACTTCTAAATTGATATAAATTCCTCAAACTGGCATAAGCTTTCAACAAGCAGTTAGATATATGCCTACTGAAACGCAAATCAGTATCGACCGTCAAACCCAAATTTCTTATGAACTCCAGAAAGCTGATTTTGCTGCCATCCATGATAACATCCTGGCTATAAATCTCCAAGAACCGTACTCTATCATTTTTACGACCAAAAAGTTGACATACTGATTTACTGGCATTCAAACGAAGACAATGTTTTTTGAAATTTCGTAGATATTATTCAGATCATAATTTAGGGCTACTACAGCCTGTAATGACTCGCAAGGCTCAAACGACAATTTGAGTTGGCTATCGTCTGTATATGGGTTCATTTGAAAAAATTGAGTGTTACCCCAAACACGATTACGATGAACTTTATTTGCTCATAAAAAACGCAATTAAGTGTTTTTGACGGGATTTCGATTTTTCTAGTATTAGACGGGTCAATTGGAATAAATCGGAATCATCGTGGCACACTCAAATGGAAAACTAAAAATTGAATTATAAAAAAATTTTGACGTTTGAAATGTCACTTATGTGGTATCATTGGATTCAAAAAATTATGCAGATTTCAAAAATGTTATAATATACAGGGTGTTCCATTTGAAAATCGAGAGTTGGTATCACTTCCGGCGAAACAGGAAGTGAAAAAAAATCATTTGTAGATTAAAAAGTGTCGCTTATTATGTATATTATGTATTATTAATTTTTAGTAACGTTTATTATTTTAACGTAAAATCTAAAGAAGCGACTATGTAGGAAAAAGAATGTAATTTTCAATTTCAATTTTCGATTTAAAATGAATTTCGAACAAGTAGAAACCTAGCCAATCCACAGTATTGTTTAGAATTAGGATAAAATATAACAAAATGAAAAATTTTTTTCCGAGAAGTAAATAAAAAATTTTCACAGCATTGAAGTCACAGATAAAGGCCACTCCTACTATTTTTTTTGAGCTGATACGCGTGTAAGCTTCTCCTACTATCGGTCTATTTGATTGGAGATGGTTGAAATATGTGCAGTCAGTTTTTGATAATTACCTGAAGCTCGCAAGATTTGGTGTTTAAACACGAAATCCAACAATAATCCAAAGACAGTTTTAGGTCGTTTATACAAGAAATTCGTAATTGCCTCTGAAAAGATAAATGATTGTTTTATTGTTGGTTTTTTTCATTCAGACTCAAGGCAATTATCTTGTCTATGTCTGTGACCTTTTTCATTGAGGAGAAATTTAAAAACTATGAAATTTGTGACAAGAAGTAAATAATACAACTCATTGTAGCTTTTCATCGGAAAAATTTATCTAGGATCAATCGAGTAATTTGAAAAGGAAAAAATTTTATTCGAATGTCTATAAGTATAATATGTATTTAGATATACATATACAGGGTGTGGCGTAATTAATGGATAATACTATACTGGCGAATAGAAGAGGTCATGGCCGACTAGAAAATGTAAAGTTATGTTCAGTAAAAATATCATAGTGTTGGAGATATCGAACAATTTAATTTTTTTCTGAAAAGTGCACCTTCACTCACTAAATTCATTGCTGTGATCACAAATCTTGTTATTTCTTTGGGCATTGTTTTTCATTTTACTCTCAAATAGCTGTACTATGAGATAAACTACCAAATTCCTACCATCTTGCTTAATTAAGAGAAGAAAAGTATGATAATCCTGATGTTTGCACTTTTTAGAAAAAAATGAAATTGTCCGATATCTCGAAAACTATGATATTTTTACTGAACAAAATTTTCTGGTCGGCCAACACCTCCCCTATTCGCCAGTACAGGATTATCCATTAATTACGCCACACCCTGTATGTGTTTGAAATGAAAATAACCATATTGTACCTTTCAAACAGCGAATTACAACCATCTATTAGTAAGTTATTATTAAATGCCATTTCATAAGCCATGATAGCTTGACAAATAAATATTTTAAAAAATTTTTAAGAAGTCATCAAACAATAGTCACTTATCTGATAACATCATGCATAAAAAATCATTAATCCATTTTTTAATTACAAACAGATAGTTGAATAACTTTAAGAAAAAAGAATGAGAATTATTCAACTATCTATCAGTAAATAATTAAATAATGCTTAAATGACCATAACGTGATCAGATAAACATGAAAAGTTAGACGCTTTTCTTAAAGTTTTTTTAAAATGTTTATTTGTTTTATAATTTTTTTTTCGTGGTATTTATTTATCACCGACCTCTGAACAATAAGAATTTAGTTGCTGGTATCAGGACTTAATTTAGTTTATTCACAAATTCTTATGGATACCTATGTTATCTACTAGAAAGTTAAATAATGGTTTAATGAACGTGACGTCATCAGATAACCAACAAAAGTTTGACTTAGGTACTCTTAATTTGTGTAGGTACATTTAAAATATTTATTTGTCATATTTATAATGACTTACCTAATGAGGTTGATGGCCATTCTGAAAATTCGAACTATCTTATGTATTATCAGATAAATAATTCTTGGAATGTATCTGTCAACAGATAAGAAACGAAAGTTTTACCCTTTTTTAAAATATTCATTTTTACCAGGGTGATAAAATAAATCAGATATAATTGAACGAAAATAAAAATCATATTCTCTTTTCCCATTGTTTAGGTTGAATTTTGAAACGTTCAACTAAAGAACGAAATCAGTTTGAGTAGTTTGATACTTCAAAATAAATATCGATATGTAGAATTTCAAAACTGAAATTATAATATATATTATAATTAATAACGAAAGTATTCCATAAAAATAGGAGCAAACTACTGAATATGTCGTATTTAACCTAATATTGTCACGATAAATCAGGATTTTCAACTAATGGAACTAGAGCATAATAGGTTTCCTGTGATCGAAATCATAATGCGAAAAATTAAAAAATATCGAATTTGACATTCTAAAATAAATATCGAATATTTTCGATACCTATGTAGCTGTTTCTAATTTCTGGACATCGAAAATAAAAGTTATGACTCAATATTGCTGAGAGCCCCAGAAATAAATAAAAACAATAAAATATTAATATTATTCAACGGCTGCTTTCAAATATCAGAAGGTGTTTTCAACAGGTTCTGGTCACGATAAATCAGAATTTTTGACTAATGCAACTAGATCATAATCTGTTTCGTGTGGTCGAATTCATAATGCGAAATATTTAAAAAATATCGAATTTGATGCTCTAAAATAAATATCGATATGTAGAATTTCAAATTTGCAATTCTGCTCAACGAAAATACTCGATAAAAATGGGAGCAAACTACTAAATATGTCGTTTTCAACTGAATCTCGTCATCTGAATCTTATTATTCTCCTTTATGATAGATTAGTCTATTGTGCAACAAGTGGGGAAAGTCCAACATTTCTCGCGGGTGTGGAAGTTTGTGGTACGAGCCTGAAAGGCGAGTGCCACTTATAATTAATTTATTCATAGCTATATCATACCTTACTAACTAGATCTTCGTTATAATTTGGATTTTTCTGAGTATTAGGTACTAGAGAATAGTTTGAAATTTTTACTCTTATTACATGATGAAAACTTTAAATTAGAATATCCATGCCAAATTCAAGGTCAATATCTTGTAAAAGACAGGTGCTATGAGAAAAAACTTGAAAAAATCAAACTTCAACACCCTGTATATGGAAAACAAAGAGTTTGGGTGCACATCCTTCAATTTAGGAACACCCTGTATAAAAGCTGATTTAGAGTTTTATTCAATCCATTCGGTTTCTTTCATGCTGAATGAACCTAGTGTCATTTTGAAGTAAAAAGTGGTCCATTTTGAAGTGAAAGCTTGTATCTTTCCATGATTAACTGACATAACCTACTGAACACAAGTGACATGGAAAATATCCAAAAATTAATACACTTTGTTACTTCATATAATGTGAAAATGCAAGTAAATGAATGGAGACATTCAATACATTTTGTGAAAACCCATATTAATGAACGGCAAAAAAAAATGCCGTCCCAAAATGGCGGAAGAATCTAGAAGTTCCCCCCCCCAAAAGTGGGTCCTGGATCCGCGCCTGACTTATTTGAGTACTCAAGTGTGTTGGTACGCTTACTAGCTTAGTATCAGTTTAACAGTGCTGAAGTACAGAACAGATAATTTTAAAGCTAAAAAGATGTCTTTGGATCATTTATATGAGTTCAGTTTCGAAAAGTTGTACAACGACTGTACAGAAAGGTAATGCTTTTACATCATTTTTTTCTTTAATTATTTTTGAAACAATATAATCGAATGTTATCTTCAGTTTCTGAATGTTGCATTTTTATAAAGAAATTTTTGTTCAATATATGCGTATGAAATGAACGATAACCATATTGTACCTATCAAACAGCGAATTAATATGTCCTTTTTTTTCCTAGGGGTATAACTTTTGAGGAAGACTGCAGCGTATGTCTGAGTAGGTTGACTGGAGAACTGTACCTAACCGATTGCAGGCATTGTTTTCACAAAGAATGCATCGACAGGTGGTGCTCCAGTTCTTCCAAATGTTGTCCGATGTGTAGGACAACGTTAATTTTCGAAGGTACCTTCACTATCTTCGATACAAATTGGCAGAATGTTAATATACATCGTTTCGACAAGATGGATAGCGATGAAGAAGATGAAGAAAGTGATGAAAGTGGAGAGGAAAATGAAGAAGAGAATGAAGGAGAAAATGTAGAACAAACCAACGAGGACATTTAATGAAGAAAATATCACTCTCAAATTAAATTCTCTCTATACATTTGTATGAAGACTACTGAAAAAGTGTTCTATTCCATTGATGAATTCATGGCCTATGACTTTCAGTGAATCCTGCCTTTTTACGTGATTTCTTCTTTTTTTCTGTAGGTACATGTATTTATGTTTTGTTTCATCTTCACTTGTATTTTGTTTGTTTGGATTCATGCTGTATCGTTTTATATATACATATTTCATTTTGAATTATGTTGTGTTCATATGTCATCATGATTTCTGTAAAATTTTACATCGCTGTTCGACACACCCTGTAACATTTTTGAGGGAAATGAATGAGTTATAAATTGTAATATATGTATTTGAATCATTTGTCTTTTTTTTCATCTTATTTTTCCTAACGTTAACTAACCAAGAGTCATTTCAATCAGAAATAGCTCTCGTTTGTCTTATGAATGTGATTTATTATAAATAAAATAATTGAAAAAATACACTTATTAGGTGTACAACTTTGCTTCCGCCGTTTTGCAATAGATAACTATAGAGGTAGGTGGTAAGTGATAGTCGAAAGATCGTTCGATGTTGCTTGCTAAGCCTACAAGAGGCACTTACTACAGACGAGTTGTAACAAAATCGACTAATAATCCGAGTAATCAAACAGTTTCCCATTAATAATAAACAGCTATCGATATTGGATTGGCAATGATAGACATATATTTTTTTTATATGTAATGGAAATTTCTGATATGCTCATTCCGAATGATCCAAGAATAAGAGCCAATTTGATTGTAAGAGATAAAACGATATTCGGTATTTTATTGATCTACAAAAGTATGTTAAAGTCAGATTTTCGGCCTAAATATTAGGTGTACAACTTTGCTTCCGCCGTTTTGCAATAGATGGCTGTAGCTGTAAGGGGTATTCGAAATAAATAGATCGTAGATGCCATACAATAAGCTTAAGTATTTGTAAACATAACGCTATCGAAATATTAGTCGATTTTTGTCTGCATCATAAAGTTATTCTCGTTCAAATATGTCAGCTCCAAATTGAAAATCTGGGCGTACGCCAATGCAGTGAAACTGTCATATCATTTATTTTCCTGGTTTCCTTGAATGAACGTTATTGATAATAATTGCAGCGAAATTCATAAAGCTATATTCCTCTATTATATTCATAAAACCCTCAAAAAAGGGGTAACTCAACCATAGTACTAATAAATGGTACCACGGTACCAATATGGGTTCATTTGAAAAAATTGAGTGTTACCCCAAAAACGATTACGATGAACTTTATTTGCTCATAAAAAACGCAATTAAGTGTTTTTGACGGGATTTCGATTTTTCTAGTATTAGACGGGTCAATTGGAATAAATCGGAATCATCGTGGCACACTCAAATGGACAATTAAAAATTGAATTATAAAAAAATTTTGACGTTTGAAATGTCACTTATGTAGTATCATTGGATTCAAAAAATTATGCAGATTTCAAAAATGTTATAATATACAGGGTGTTCCATTTGAAAATCGAGAGTTGGTATCACTTCCGGCGCAACAGGAAGTGAAAAAAAATCATTTGTAGATTAAAAAGTGTCGCTTATTATGTATATTATGTATTATTAATTTTTAGTAACGTTCATTATTTCAACGTAAAATCTAAAGAAGCGACTATGTAGGAAAAAAAATGTAATTTTCAATTTCAATTTTCGATTTAAAATGAATTTCGAACAAGTAGAAACCAAGCCAATCCACAGTATTGTTTAGAATTAGGATAAAATATATCAAAATGAAAAAATTGTTTTCCGAGAAGTAAATAAAGTATTTTCACAGCCTTGAAGTCACAGATAAAGGCCACTCCTACTGTTTTTTTTGAGCTGATTCGCGTGTAAGCTTCTCCTACTATCGGTCTATTTGATAGGAGATGGTTGAAATATGTGCAGTCAGTTTTTGATAATTACCTGAAGCTCGCAAGATTTGGTGTTTAAACACGAAATCCAACAATAATCCAAAGCCAGTTTGAGGTCGTTTATACAAGAAATTCGTAATTGCCTCTGAAAAGATAAATGATTGTTTTATTGTAGGTTTTTTTCATTCAGACTCAAGGCAATTATCTTGTCTATGTCTGTGACCTTTTTCATTGAGGAGAAATTTAAAAACTATGAAATTTGTGACAAGAAGTAAATAATACAACTCATTGTAGCTTTTCATCGGAAAAATTTATCTAGGATCAATCGAGTAATTTGAAAAGGAAAAAATTTCATTCGAATGTCTATAAGTATAATATGTATTTAGATATACATATACAGGGTGTGGCGTAATTAATGGATAATACTATACTGGCGAATAGGGGAGGTCATGGCCGACTAGAAAATGTAAAGTTATGTTCAGTGAAAATATCATAGTGTTCGAGATATCGAACAATTTAATTTTTTTCTGAAAAGTGCACCTTCACTCACTAAATTCATTGCTGTGATCACAAATCTTGTTATTTCTTTGGGCATTGTTTTTCATTTTACTCTCAAATAGCTGTACTATGAGATAAACTACCAAATTCCTACCATCTTTCTTAATTAAGAGAAGAAAAGTATGATAATCCTGATGTTTGCACTTTTTAGAAAAAAATGAAATTGTCCGATATCTCGAAAACTATGATATTTTTACTGAACAAAATTTTATGGTCGGCCAATACCTCCCCTATTCGCCAGTACAGGATTATCCATTAATTACGCCACACCCAGTATGTGTTTGAAATGAAAATAACCATATTGTACCTTTCAAACAGCGAATTACAACCATCTATTAGTAAGTTATTATTAAATGCCATTTCATAAGCCATGATAGCTTGACAAATAAACATTTTAAAAATTTTTTAAGAAGTCATCAAACAATAGTCACTTATCTGATAACATCATGCATAAAAAATCATTAATCCATTTTTTAATTACAAACAGATAGTTGAATAACTTTAAGAAAAAAGTATGGGAATTATTCAACTAGCTATCAGTAAATAATTAAATAATGCTTTAATGACCATAACGTGATCAGATAAACATGAAAAGTTAGACGCTTTTCTCAAAGTTTTTTTAAAATGTTTATTTGTTTTATAATTTTTTTTTTCGTGGTATTTATTTATCACTGACCTCTGAAGAATAAGAATTTAGTTGCTGGTATCAGGACTTAATTTAGTTTATTCACAAATTCTTATGGATACCTATGTTATCTACTAGAAAGTTAAATAATGGTTTAATGAACGTGACGTCATCAGATAACCAACAAAAGTTTGACTTAGGTACTCTTAATTTGTGTAGGTGCATTTAAAATATTTATTTGTCATATTTATAATGACTTACCTAATGAGGTTGATGGCCATTCTGAAAATTCTAACTATCTTATGTATTATCAGATAAATAATTCTTGGAATGTATCTGTCAACAGATAAGAAACGAAAGTTTTACCCTTTTTTAAAATATTCATTTTTACCAGGGTGATAAAATAAATCAGATATAAAAAAAATGCCGTCCCAAAATGGCGGAAGAATCTAGAAGTTCCCCCCCCCCCAAAAGTGGGTCCTGGATCCGCGCCTGACTTATTTGAGTACTTAAGTGTGTTGGTACGCTTACTAGCTTAGTATCAGTTTAACAGTGCTGAAGTACAGAACAGATAATTTTAAAGCTAAAAAGATGTCTTTGGATCATTTATATGAGTTCAGCTTCGAAAAGTTGTACAACGACTGTACAGAAAGGTAATGCTTTTACATCATTTTTTTCTTTAATCATTTTTGAAACAATATAATCGAATGTAATCTTCAGTTTCTGAATGTTGCATTTTTATAAAGAAATTTTTGTTCAATATATGTGTATGAAATGAACGATAACCATATTGTACCTATCAAACAGCGAATTAATATGTACTTTTTTTTCCTAGGGGTATAACTTTTGAGGAAGACTGCAGCGTATGTCTGAGTAGGTTGACTGGAGAACTGTACCTAACAGATTGCAGGCATTGTTTTCACAAAGAATGCATCGACAGGTGGTGCTCCAGTTCTTCCAAATGTTGTCCGATGTGTAGGACAACGTTAATTTTCGAAGGTACCTTCACTATCTTCGATACAAATTGGCAGAATATTAATATACATCGTTTCGACAAGATGGATAGCGATGAAGAAGATGAAGAAAGTGATGAAAGTGGAGAGGAAAATGAAGAAGAGAATGAAGGAGAAAATGAAGAACAAACCAACGAGGACATTTAATGGAGAAAATATCACTCTCAAATTAAATTTTCTCTATACATTTGTATGAAGACTACTGAAAAAGTGTTCTATTCCATTGATGAATTCATGGCCTATGACTTTCAGTGAATCCTGCCTTTTAACGTGATTTCTTCTTTTTTTCTGTACATGTATTTATGTTTATTTTCATCTTCACTTGTATTTTGTTTGTTTGGATTCATGCTGTATCGTTTTATATATACATATTTTATTTTGAATTATGTTGTGTTCATATGTCATCATGATTTCTGTAAAATTTTACATCTCTGTTCGACACACCCTGTAACATTTTTGAGGGAAATGAATGAGTTATAAATTGTAATATATGTATTAGAATCATTTGTCTTTTTTTTCATCTTATTTTTCCTAACGTTATCTAACTAAGTGTCATTTCAATCAGAAATAGCTCTCGTTTGTCTTATGAATGTGATTTATTATAAATGAAATAATTGAAAAAATACACTTATTAGGTGTACAACTTTGCTTCCGCCGTTTTGCAATAGATAACTATAGAGGTAGGTGGTAAGTGATATATATATTTACAAGAGGCACTTACTACAGACGAGTTGTAACAAAATCGACTAATAATCCGAGTAATCAAACAGCTATCGATATTGGATTGGCAATGATAGACATATATTTTTTTTATATGTAATGGAAATTTCTGATATGCTCATTCCTAATGATCCAAGAATAAGAGCCAATTTGATTGTAAGAGATAAAACGATATTCACTATTTTATTGATCTACAAAAGTATGTTAAAGTCAGATTTTCGGCCTAAATATTAGGTGTACAACTTTGCTTCCGCCGTTTTGCAATAGATGGCTGTAGCTGTAAGGGGTAGTCGAAATAAATAGATCGTAGATGCCATACAATAAGCTTAAGTATTTGTAAACATAACGCTATCGAAATATTAGTCGATTTTTGTCTGCATCATGAAGTTATTCTCGTTTAAATATGTCAGCTCCAAATTGAAAATCTGGGCGTACGCCAATGCAGTGAAACTGTCATATCATTTATTTTCCTGGTTTCCTTGGATGAACGTTATTGATAATAATTGCAGCGAAATTCATAAAGCTATATTCCTCTATTATATTCATAAAACCCTCAAAAAAGGGGTAACTTAACCATAGTACTAATAAATGGTACCACGGTACCAATATGGGTTCATTTGAAAACATTGAGTGTTACCCAAAAAACGATTACGATAAACTTTATTTGCTCATAAAAAACGCAATTTAGTGTTTTTGACGGGATTTCGATTTTTCTAGTATTAGACAGGTCAATTGGAATAAATCGGAATCATCGTGGCACACTCAAATGGAAAACTAAAAATTGAATTATAAAAAAATTTTGACGTTTGAAATGTCACTTATTATATTTATATATACAGAGTGTTCCACTTGAAAATCGAGAGTTGGTATCACTTCCGGCGAAACAGGAAGTGAAAAAAAATCATTTGTAGATTAAAAAGTGTCGCTTATTATGTATATTATGTATTATTAATTTTTAGTAACGTTTATTATTTTAACGTGAAATCTAAAGAAGCGACTATGTAGGAAAAAAATTTAATTTGAAGAATAAAAAAAAGATGAAATATAATGACTGTCATTCAATTTTCGATTTAAAATGAATTTCGAACAAGTAGAAACCAAGCCAATCCACAGTATTGTTAAGAATTAGGATAAAATATATCAAAATGAAAAAATTGTTTTCCGAGAAGTAAATAAAGTATTTTCACAGCCTTGAAGTCACAGATAAAGGCCACTCCTACTGTTTTTTTTTAGCTGATTCGCGTGTAAGCTTCTCCTACTATCGGTCTATTTGATTGGAGATGGTTGAAATATGTGCAGTCAGTTTTTGATAATTACCTGAAGCTCGCAAGATTTGGTGTTTAAACACGAAATCCAACAATAATCCAAAACCAGTTTGAGGTCGTTTATACAAGAAATTCGTAATTGCCTCTGAAAAGATAAATGATTGTTTTATTGTTGGTTTTTTTCATTCAGACTCAAGGCAATTATCTTGTCTATGTCTGTGACCTTTTTCATTGAGGAGAAATTCAAAAACTATGAAATTTGTGACAAGAAGTAAATAATACAACTCATTGTAGCTTTTCATCGGAAAAATTTATCTAGGATCAATCGAGTAATTTGAAAAGGAAAAAATTTTATTCGAATGTCTATAAGTATAATATGTATTTAGATATACATATACAGGGTGTGGCGTAATTAATGGATAATACTGTACTGGCGAATAGGGGAGGTCATGGCCGACCAGAAAATGTAAAGTTATGTTCAGTAAAAATATCATAGTGTTCGAGATATCGAACAATTTAATTTTTTTCTGAAAAGTGCACCTTCACTCACTAAATTCATTGTTGTGATCACAAATCTTGTTATTTCTTTGAGCATTGTTTTTCATTTTACTCTCAAATATCTGTACTATGAGATAAACTACCAAATTCCTACCATCTTGCTTAATTAAGAGAAGAAAAGTATGATAGTCCTGATGTTTGCACTTTTTAGAAAAAAATGAAATTGTCCGATATCTCGAAAACTATGATATTTTTACTGAACAAAATTTTCTGGTCGGCCAACACCTCCCCTATTCGCCAGTACAGGATTATCCATTAATTACGCCACACCCTGTATGTGTTTGAAATGAAAATAACCATATTGTACCTTTCAAACAGCGAATTACAACCATCTATTAGTAAGTTATTATTAAATGCCATTTCATAAGCCATGATAGCTTGACAAATAAACATTTTAAAAATTTTTTAAGAAGTCATCAAACAATAGTCACTTATCTGATAACATCATGCATAAAAAATCATTAATCCATTTTTTAAATACAAACAGATAGTTGAATAACTTTAAGAAAAAAGTATGAGAATTATTCAACTAATTCAGATATTCAGATAGTTGAATAACTTTAAGAAAAAAGTATGAGAATTATTCAACTATCTATCAGTAAATAATTAAATAATGCTTTAATGACCATAACGTGATCAGATAAACATGAAAAGTTAGACGCTTTTCTCAAAGTTTTTTTAAAATGTTTATTTGTTTTATAATTTTTTTTTTTCGTGGTATTTATTTATCACTGACCTCTGAACAATAGGAATTTAGTTGCTGGTATCAGGACTTAATTTAGTTTATTCACAAATTCTTATGGATACCTATGTTATCTACTAGAAAGTTAAATAATGGTTTAATGAACGTGACGTCATCAGATAACCAACAAAAGTTTGACTTAGGTACTCTTAATTTGTGTAGGTACATTTAAAATATTTATTTGTCATATTTATAATGACTTACCTAATGAGGTTGATGGCCATTCTGAAAATTCTAACTATCTTATGTATTATCAGATAAATAGTTCTTGGAATGTATCTGTCAACAGATAAGAAACGGAAGTTTTACCCTTTTTTAAAATATTCATTTTTACCAGGGTGATAAAATAAATCAGATATAATTGAACGAAAATAAAAATCATATTCTCTTTTCCCATTGTTTAGGTTGAATTTTGAAACGTTCAACTAAAGAACGAAATCAGTTTGAGTAGTTTGATACTTCAAAATAAATATCGATATGTAGAATTTCAAAACTGAAATTATAATATATATTATAATTAATAACGAAAGTATTCCATAAAAATAGGAGCAAACTACTGAATATGTCGTATTTAACCTAATATTGTCACGATAAATCAGGATTTTCAACTAATGGAACTAGAGCATAATAGGTTTCCTGTGATCGATATCATAATGCGAAAAATTAAAAAATATCGAATTTGACATTCTAAAATAAATATCGAATATTTTCGATACCTATGTAGCTGTTTCTAATTTCTGGACATCGAAAATAAAAGTTATGACTCAATATTGCTGAGAGCCCCAGAAATAAATAAAAACAATAAAATATTAATATTATTCAACGGCTGCTTTCAAATATCAGAAGGTGTTTTCAACAGGTTCTGGTCACGATAAATCAGAATTTTTGACTAATGCAACTAGATCATAATATGTTTCGTGTGGTCGAATTCAAAATGCGAAATATTTAAAAAATATCGAATTTGATGCTCTAAAATAAATATCGATATGTAGAATTTCAAATTTCAAATTCTGCTTAACGAAAATACTCGATAAAAATGGGAGCAAACTACTAAATATGTCGTTTTCAACTGAATCTCGTCATCTGAATCTTATAATTCTCCTTTATGATAGATTAGTCTATTGTGCAACAAGTGGGGAAAGTCCAACATTTCTCGCGGGTGTGGAAGTTTATAATTAATTTATTCATAGCTATATCATACCTTACTAACTAGATCTTCGTTATAATTTGGATTTTTCTGAGTATTAGGTACTAGAGAATAGTTTGAAATTTTTACTCTTATTACATGATGAAAACTTTGAATTAGAATATCCATGCCAAATTCAAGGTCAATATCTTGTAAAGGACAGGTGCTATGAGAAAAAACTTGAAAAAATCAAACTTCAACACCCTGTATATGGAAAACAAAGAGTTTGGGTGCACATCCTTCAATTTAGGAACACCCTGTATAAAAGCTGATTTAGAGTTTTATTCAATCCATTCGGTTTCTTTCATGCTGAATGAACCTAGTGTCATTTTGAAGTAAAAAGTGGTCCATTTTGAAGTGAAAGCTTGTATCTTTCCATGATTAACTGACATAACCTACTGAACACAAGTGACATGGAAAATATCCAAAAATTAATACACTTTGTTACTTCATGTAATGTGAAAATACAAGTAAATGAATGGAGACATTTTTTATTCTATTCATTCCACCTTCAATGCATTTTGTGAAAACCCATATTAATGAACGGCAAAAAAAAATGCCGTCCCAAAATGGCGGAAGAATCTAGAAGTTCCCCCCCCCAAAAGTGGGTCCTGGATCCGCGCCTGACTTATTTGAGTACTTAAGTGTGTTGGTACGCTTACTAGCTTAGTATCAGTTTAACAGTGCTGAAGTACAGAACAGATAATTTTAAAGCTAAAAAGATGTCTTTGGATCATTTATATGAGTTCAGCTTCGAAAAGTTGTACAACGACTGTACAGAAAAGTAATGCTTTTACATCATTTTTTTCTTTAAATATTTTTGAAACAATATAATCGAATGTAATCTTCAGTTTCTGAATGTTGCATTTTTATAAAGAAATTTTTGTTCAATATATGTGTATGAAATGAACGATAACCATATTGTACCTATCAAACAGCGAATTAATATGTACTTTTTTTTCCTAGGGGTATAACTTTTGAGGAAGACTGCAGCGTATGTCTGAGTAGGTTGACTGGAGAACTGTACCTAACAGATTGCAGGCATTGTTTTCACAAAGAATGCATCGACAGGTGGTGCTCCAGTTCTTCCAAATGTTGTCCGATGTGTAGGACAACGTTAATTTTCGAAGGTACCTTCACTATCTTCGATACAAATTGGCAGAATGTTAATATACATCGTTTCGACAAGATGGATAGCGATGAAGAAGATGAAGAAAGAGATGAAAGTGGAGAGGAAAATGAAGAAGAGAATGAAGGAGAAAATGAAGAACAAACCAACGAGGACATTTAATGGAGAAAATATCACTCTCAAATTAAATTCTCTCTATACATTTGTATGAAGACTACTGAAAAAGTGTTCTATTCCATTGATGAATTCATGGCCTATGACTTTCAGTGAATCCTGCCTTTTAACGTGATTTCTTCTTTTTTTCTGTACATGTGTTTATGTTTATTTTCATCTCCACTTGTATTTTGTTTGTTTGGATTCATGCTGTATCGTTTTATATATACATATTTTATTTTGAATTATGTTGTGTTCATATGTCATCATGATTTCTGTAAAATTTTATATCTCTGTTCGACACACCCTGTAACATTTTTGAGGGAAATGAATGAGTTATAAATTGTAATATATGTATTAGAATCATTTGTCTTTTTTTTCATCTTATTTTTCCTAACGTGAACTAACTAAGTGTCATTTCAATCAGAAATAGCTCTCGTTTGTCTTATGAATGTGATTTATTATAAATAAAATAATTGAAAAAATACACTTATTAGGTGTACAACTTTGCTTCCGCCGTTTTGCAATAGATAACTATAGAGGTAGGTGGTAAGTGATAGTCGAAAGATCGTTCGATGTTGCTTGCTAAGCCTACAAGAGGCACTTACTACAGACGAGTTGTAACAAAATCGACTAATAATCCGAGTAATCAAACAGTTTCCCATTAATAATAAACAGCTATCGATATTGGATTGGCAATGATAGACATATATTTTTTTATATGTAATGGAAATTTCTGATATGCTCATTCCTAATGATCCAAGAATAAGAGCCAATTTGATTGTAAGAGATAAAACGATATTCGGTATTTTATTGATCTACAAAAGTATGTTAAAGTCAGATTTTCGGCCTAAATATTAGGTGTACAACTTTGCTTCCGCCGTTTTGCAATAGATGGCTGTAGCTGTAAGGGGTAGTCGAAATAAATAGATCGTAGATGCCATACAATAAGCTTAAGTATTTGTAAACATAACGCTATCGAAATATTAGTCGATTTTTGTCTGCATCATGAAGATATTCTCGTTTAAATATGTCAGCTCCAAATTGAAAATCTGGGCGTACGCCAATGCAGTGAAACTGTCATATCATTTATTTTCCTGGTTTCCTTGGATGAACGTTATTGATAATAATTGCAGCGAAATTCATAAAGCTATATTCCTCTATTATATTCATAAAACCCTCAAAAAAGGGGTAACTTAACCATAGTACTTATAAATGGTACCACGGTACCAATATGGGTTCATTTGAAAACATTGAGTGTTACCCAAAAAACGATTACGAGGAACTTTATTTGCTCATAAAAAACGCAATTTAGTGTTTTTGACGGGATTTCGATTTTTCTAGTATTAGACAGGTCAATTGGAATAAATCGGAATCATCGTGGCACACTCAAATGGAAAACTAAAAATTGAATTATAAAAAAATTTTGACGTTTGAAATGTCACTTATGTGGTATCATTGGATTCAAAAAATTATACAGATTTCAAAAATGTTATAATATACAGGGTGTTCCACTTGAAAATCGAGAGTTGGTATCATTTCCGGCGAAACAGGAAGTGAAAAAAAACATTTGTAGATTAAAAAGTGTCGCTTATTATGTATATTATGTATTATAAATTTTTAGTAACGTTTATTATTTTAACGTGAAATCTAAAGAAGCGACTATGTAGGAAAAAAATTTAATTTGAAGAATAAAAAAAAGATGAAATATAATGACTGTCATTCAATTTTCGATTTAAAATGAATTTCGAACAAGTAGAAACCAAGCCAATCCACAGTATTGTTTAGAATTAGGATGAAATATATCAAAATGAAAAAATTGTTTTCCGAGAAGTAAATAAAGTATTTTCACAGCCTTGAAGTCACAGATAAAGGCCACTCCTACTGTTTTTTTTGAGCTTATTCGCGTGTAAGCTTCTCCTACTATCGGTCTATTTGATTGGAGATGGTTGAAATATGTGCAGTCAGTTTTTGATAATTACCTGAAGCTCGCAAGATTTGGTGTTTAAACACGAAATCCAACACTAATCCAAAGACAGTTTGAGGTCGTTTATACAAGAAATTCGTAATTGCCTCTGAAAATATAAATGATTTTTTTATTGTTGGTTTTTTTCATTCAGACTCAAGGCAATTATCTTGTCTATGTCTGTGACCTTTTTCATTGAGGAGAAATTTAAAAACTATGAAATTTGTGACAAGAAGTAAATAATACAACTCATTGTAGCTTTTCATCGGAAAAATTTATCTAGGATCAATCGAGTAATTTGAAAAGGAAAAAATTTTATTCGAATGTCTATACCTTTCAAACAGCGAATTACAACCATCTATTAGTAAGTTATTATTAAATGCCATTTCATAAGCCATGATAGCTTGACAAATAAACATTTTAAAAATTTTTTAAGAAGTCATCAAACAATAGTCACTTATCTGATAACATCATGCATAAAAAATCATTAATCCATTTTTTAATTACAAACAGATAGTTGAATAACTTTAAGAAAAAAGTATGAGAATTATTCAACTATCTATCAGTAAATAATTAAATAATGCTTTTATGACCATAACGTGATCAGATAAACATGAAAAGTTAGACGCTTTTCTCAAAGTTTTTTTAAAATGTTTATTTTTTATTATTATTATTATTATTAAACAAAATTACAGAGTTGAGGTACATTAAACCTATAAACTCTAACTGAAAATTATCCATAATACAACTGTAGAGAAAGAGAAAAAAAAAAACAGAGATAAGTGAAATTTACAAAAAGCTACAAAAATGATATTATCAACAACCAAAAACCTAACAATGTATACACTTCAATTACTTTTCCAGGTGTCAAATTTATTCTTGAACGCATTGACTGATACTGCTTCTACAATTTCACTGGGCAGGCCGTTCCAATGGTTAAACACCCGATTACAAAGGAAATTCTCTCGGCATCTCGTTCGAAATACTTCTCTATTCAACTTGTATCCATGTCCACGAAGTTGATTCGAATTCAATTTATACAGGTGGGACATATCGACGCCGAATAAGCCGTGCAATGCTCGATATGTAACTATCAGGTCTCCCCTCAAACGACGATCAGCAAAGGAAGAAAGACCCATCATCCGTAGCCGTTCTTGATAACAAGGGCGATTCCATCCAAAGGGAATGCGTGTGACACGACGTTGTAAGTTCTCCAGCAATGCAGCATCACCCGTCAACCACGGATGCCAAACCGGACCGGCAAATTCAAGTATTGGTCGAATATAACTTTTATATATTTGGGAGATAGCCGCCACATTATTGCCACGAAAAACGTTCTGGACAACATATATAAGACGTTTGACCTTTTTTGTGATGTGCAATACATGTTCAGTCCACGAAAGATCACTTGAAATCACCACACCCAGGTCCACATGAGATGAACATCCAACAACTTCAACGCCGTCAATGTAATAAGTCAAACCTGGATTGTTTTTACCCAAATGTAGTATTCGACACTTTGAAGGGTTTAGGGGAATCAACCATTTGTCGCACCAACAAACGACCCTGTCCAAGTCTTCCTGCAGGGTTTTATAGTTGTTGAGAGGGCAATTGAAAAATTTAATATCATCGGCAAATGAAGCACTGTCCGACTTGAACTCAACAGCTAGATCGCTCACATACACCAGAAACAGCAACGGTCCCAGAACTGAGCCCTGAGGAACGCCACTGAGCACGCATCTTGGTTCCGATCTGGCCGCACCAACTTTTACCACAAACGATCTGTCAGTTAAGAAGCTCTCAATCCACTTCAAGATCAATCCTCGGATTCCCAAGTGCTCCAGCTTGTACAGAAGCCTATTTATTGGTACCCTATCGAAGGCCTTTGCGAAATCCAGATAGACAACATCTACCGGAAGTCTATTATCCAAAGAATGGGTCCACTTGTTGAGACAGTTGAGGAGGCAGGTGATAATTGATCTTCCCCTGATGAAACCATGCTGGGTATCTGGTATGATGTTATGTTCCAAAAAAAATGAAAGCATTCTGTCGTACATTAACCTTTCCAGAATCTTACATAGAATGGAAGTGAGGCTTATTGGCCTGAAATTATTCGGATCTTGCTTGTCGCCTTTTTTATGTATCGGTGATACAAGTGCACTCTTCCATGATTTCGGCAGTATACCAGAGGTCAAAGATACTGAGAAAATTTTGGATATGGGTAGACTAAGAGACTGAGAACACTCTTTGAGCAACCTGGCAGAAAAACCATCCGGACCAGGTGACGACGAAACATTCAGCGAACGCAGTTTCTCTTCAACCATCAAGGGATTGATGTCAATAAAAGCCAGAGAAGAATGGTTTCGAGGAGAAGCAGTTGAAGGTATAGGTGCTCCGGGCTCGGATGTGAATGCCATTGAGAAGGTATCAGCCAGAATTTCAGCTGAACACTTATGGTCATCTGCAACTAATCCATCCTTGTCCTTAACAAGCGGCAAAGATGGTACGGTATTGAAAAAGCGTCGTGTGTATTTGAAAAATTTCTTCTTGTCACCCTAAGTAGCTAGATCACTCTCAAATTTGGATTTGGCCTCACGTAATCAGCTTGAAAGATGATTGGACAATGCTCTATGCCTCCGAAAGTCACAAACCTGCCTGCCGCGAACATACCTCCGCCACAACAATTTCTTGAACTTAATCATCCCAAAAATATGACTGTCAATCCAAGGCTTACTGCTATTGACCCTTACAGTTCGCATGAAAGTGCGGTCCTCAACAGTTCCGGTAACATATGCGTTAAATTTAATCCATCTCGACTCGCCGTCCCCAGTGCCCATCACATCATCCCAGTCTGTTTTGAAAAATATTTCATTAATACTCTGGTATCTGACAATTTTGCAAGTTTTAGTCTCGGACTTCATTTTAGAGGAAAGAAAAAATTGTATTTTTGCTGATAAAACCAAGTGATCTGATTTTCCCAGTGGCGGATGGTATTCAAGTTCCGAAAGTAAATTCACATCATTTGTAAGGATTAGATCTGGTGTTGTAGGTTCTTGGTTTACTCTGTAACGGGTGGGTTGGTCAACTAACTGGTGTAAATTGGAGTGGTTCAACATTTCGGTGTATGGAATCGAAGGAGAGTTTGCTGAGGGCGAACGAGATATTGGCCATATTCTAATGTCGCCGAGATTGAAGTCTCCAGCCAATAAAACATGTTTATGTAGGTTAGATAAGTTCGTCAGATGCTCACATAGGTCTTTGTCATATATGGAAGGTCGTGGACGATATATGCAGCCAACACACAAGGCGAAGCCAGATGATTCTATATTCAAAAAGATATTATCGATGCCTGGAGTATTGAGTGAATGTTTAGAGATTTTAAACGAATTAGCTATGGAGTCATGGACATATATACATACCCCAGCATAACCTGGAGTAGTGATACTATCGCAACGGTATATGGTGTAATCAGGTATATGAGCAACTATATCAGGCTTTTCTGGATGAAGCCACGTTTCCGTGATCATTATAAGAGAAGGTTTATGATATTCGACCAGTAAAAGAAGTTCATTGAACTTTGCAGTTAGGGAAGCTAGGTTGGAATATAATACCGGCCATACATTCAAAGGTAATACTAGTTTTTTGAAGAAGAATCCTCTGATACAATTGTAGGAACACCCCTGATATATTTTATGGTGAGGTTGACCTCTCCAGCTCGGACTCTTCTCTCGCGTCTTGTTTTATAATTTTTTTTTTCGTGGTATTTATTTATCACTGACCTCTGAACAATAAGAATTTAATTGCTGGTATCAGGACTTAATTTAGTTTATTCACAAATTCTTATGGATACCTATGTTATCTACTAGAAAGTTAAATAATGGTTTAATGAACGTGACGTCATCAGATAACCAACAAAAGTTTGACTTAGGTACTCTTAATTTGTGTAGGTACATTTAAAATATTTATTTGTCATATTTATAATGACTTACCTAATGAGGTTGATGGCCATTCTGAAAATTCTAACTATCTTATGTATTATCAGATAAATAGTTCTTGGAATGTATCTGTCAACAGATAAGAAACGAAAGTTTTACCCTTTTTTAAAATATTCATTTTTACCAGGGTGATAAAATAAATCAGATATAATTGAACGAAAATAAAAATCATATTCTCTTTTCCCATTGTTTAGGTTGAATTTTGAAACGTTCAACTAAAGAACGAAATCAGTTTGAGTAGTTTGATACTTCAAAATAAATATCGATATGTAGAATTTCAAAACTGAAATTATAATATATATTATAATTAATAACGAAAGTATTCCATAAAAATAGGAGCAAACTACTGAATATGTCGTATTTAACCTAATATTGTCAAGATGAATCAGGATTTTCAACTAATGGAACTAGAGCATAATAGGTTTCCTGTGATCGAAATCATAATGCGAAAAATTAAAAAATATCGAATTTGACATTCTAAAATAAATATCGAATATTTTCGATACCTATGTAGCTGTTTCTAATTTCTGGACATCGAAAATAAAAGTTATGACTCAATATTGCTGAGAGCCCCAGAAATAAATAAAAACAATAAAATATTAATATTATTCAACGGCTGCTTTCAAATATCAGAAGGTGTTTTCAACAGGTTCTGGTCACGATAAATCAGAATTTTTGACTAATGCAACTAGATCATAATAATGTTTCGTGTGGTCGAATTCAAAATGCGAAATATTTAAAAAATATCGAATTTGATGCTCTAAAATAAATATCGATATGTACAATTTCAAATTTGAAATTCTGCTTAACGAAAATACTCGATAAAAATGGGAGCAAACTACTAAATATGTCGTTTTCAACTGAATCTCGTCATCTGAATCTTATAATTCTCCTTTATGATAGATTAGTCTATTGTGCAACAAGTGGGGAAAGTCCAACATTTCTCGCGGGTGTGGAAGTTTGTGGTACGAGCCTGAAAGGCGAGTGCCACTTATAATTAATTTATTCATAGCTATATCATACCTTACTAACTAGATCTTCGTTATAATTTGGATTTTTCTGAGTTTTAGGTACTAGAGAATAGTTTGAAATTTTTACTCTTATTACATGATGAAAACTTTAAATTAGAATATCCATGCCAAATTCAAGGTCAATATCTTGTAAAGGACAGGTGCTATGAGAAAAAACTTGAAAAAATCAAACTTCAACACCCTGTATATGGAAAACAAAGAGTTTGGGTGCACATCCTTCAATTTAGGAACACCCTGTATAAAAGCTGATTTAGAGTTTTATTCAATCCATTCGGTTTCTTTCATGCTGAATGAACCTAGTGTCATTTTGAAGTAAAAAGTGGTCCATTTTGAAGTGAAAGCTTGTATCTTTCCATGATTAACTGACATAACCTACTGAACACAAGTGACATGGAAAATATCAAAAAATTAATACACTTTGTTACTTCATATAATGTGAAAATACAAGTAAATGAATGGAGACATTTTTTATTCTATTCATTCCACCTTCAATGCATTTTGTGAAAACCCATATTAATGAACGGCAAAAAAAAATGCCGTCCCAAAATGGCGGAAGAATCTAGAAGTTCCCCCCCCCAAAAGTGGGTCCTGGATCCGCGCCTGACTTATTTGAGTACTTAAGTGTGTTGGTACGCTTACTAGCTTAGTATCAGTTTAACAGTGCTGAAGTACAGAACAGATAATTTTAAAGCTAAAAAGATGTCTTTGGATCATTTATATGAGTTCAGCTTCGAAAAGTTGTACAACGACTGTACAGAAAGGTAATGCATTTACATCATTTTTTTCTTTAATTATTTTTGAAACAATATAATAGAATGTAATCTTCAGTTTCTGAATGTTGCATTTTTATAAAGAAATTTTTGTTCAATATATGTGTATGAAATGAACGATAACCATATTGTACCTATCAAACAGCGATTTAATATGTATTTTTTTTCCTAGGGGTATAACTTTTGAGGAAGACTGCAGCGTATGTCTGAGTAGGTTGACTGGAGAACTGTACCTAACAGATTGCAGGCATTGTTTTCACAAAGAATGCATCGACAGGTGGTGCTCCAGTTCTTCCAAATGTTGTCCGATGTGTAGGACAACGTTAATTTTCGAAGGTACCTTCACTATCTTCGATACAAATTGGCAGAATGTTAATATACATCGTTTCGACAAGATGGATAGCGATGCAGAAGATGAAGGAAGTGATGAAAGTGGAGAGGAAAATGAAGAAGAGAATGAAGGAGAAAATGAAGAACAAACCAACGAGGACGTTTAATGGAGAAAATATCACTCTCAAATTAAATTCTCTCTATACATTTGTATGAAGACTACTGAAAAAGTGTTCTATTCCATTGATGAATTCATGGCCTATGACTTTCAGTGAATCCTGCCTTTTAACGTGATTTCTTCTTTTTTTCTGTACATGTATTTATGTTTATTTTCATCTTCACTAGTATTTTGTTTGTTTGGATTCATGCTGTATCGTTTTATATATACATATTTTATTTTGAATTATGTTGTGTTCATATGTCATCATGATTTCTGTAAAATTTTACATCTCTGTTCGACACACCCTGTAACATTTTTGAGGGAAATGAATGAGTTATAAATTGTAATATATGTATTAGAATCATTTGTCTTTTTTTTCATCTTATTTTTCCTAACGTTAACTAACTAAGTGTCATTTCAATCAGAAATAGCTCTCGTTTGTCTTATGAATGTGATTTATTATAAATAAAATAATTGAAAAAATACACTTATTAGGTGTACAACTTTGCTTCCGCCGTTTTGCAATAGATAACTATAGAGGTAGGTGGTAAGTGATAGTCGAAAGATCGTTCGATGTTGCTTGCTAAGCCTACAAGAGGCACTTACTACAGACGAGTTGTAACAAAATCGACTAATAATCCGAGTAATCGAACAGCTATCGATATTGGATTGGCAATGATAGACATATATTTTTTTATATGTAATGGAAATTTCTGATATGCTCATTCCTAATGATCCAAGAATAAGAGCCAATTTGATTGTAAGAGATAAAACGATATTCGGTATTTTATTGATCTACACAAGTATGTTAAAGTCAGATTTTCGGCCTAAATATTAGGTGTACAACTTTGCTTCCGCCGTTTTGCAATAGATGGCTGTAGCTGTAAGGGGTAGTCGAAATAAATAGATCGTAGATGCCATACAATAAGCTTAAGTATTTGTAAACATAACGCTATCGAAATATTAGTCGATTTTTGTCTGCATCATGAAGATATTCTCGTTTAAATATGTCAGCTCCAAATTGAAAATCTGGGCGTACGCCAATGCAGTGAAACTGTCATATCATTTATTTTCCTGGTTTCCTTGGATGAACGTTATTGATAATAATTGCAGCGAAATTCATAAAGCTATATTCCTCTATTATATTCATAAAACCCTCAAAAAAGGGGTAACTTAACCATAGTACTAATAAATGGTACCACGGTACCAATATGGGTTCATTTGAAAACATTGAGTGTTACCCAAAAAACGATTACGAGGAACTTTATTTGCTCATAAAAAACGCAATTTAGTGTTTTTGACGGGATTTCGATTTTTCTAGTATTAGACAGGTCAATTGGAATAAATCGGAATCATCGTGGCACACTCAAATGGAAAACTAAAAATTGAATTATAAAAAAATTTTGACGTTTGAAATGTCACTTATGTGGTATCATTGCATTCAAAAAATTATACAGATTTCAAAAATGTTATAATATACAGGGTGTTCCACTTGAAAATCGAGAGTTGGTATCACTTCCGGCGAAACAGGAAGTGAAAAAAAATCATTTGTAGATTGAAAAGTGTCGCTTATTATGTATATTATGTATTATTAATTTTTAGTAACGTTTATTATTTTAACGTGAAATCTAAAGAAGCGACTATGTAGGAAAAATAATGTAATTTTCAATTTCAATTTTCGATTTAAAATGAATTTCGAACAAGTAGAAACCAAGCCAATCCACAGTATTGTTTAGAATTAGGATAAAATATAACAAAATGAAAAAATTGTAAGTAAATAAAAAATTTTCACAGCCTTGAAGTCACAGATAAAGGCCACTCCTACTGTTTTTTTTGAGCTGATACGCGTGTAAGTTTCTCCTACTATCGGTCTATTTGATTGGAGATGGTTGAAATATGTGCAGTCAGTTTTTGATAATTACCTGAAGCTCGCAAGATTTGGTGTTTAAACACGAAATCCAACACTAATCCAAAGACAGTTTGAGGTCGTTTATACAAGAAATTCGTAATTGCCTCTGAAAAGATAAATGATTTTTTTATGGTTGGTTTTTTTCATTCAGACTCAAGGCAATTATCTTGTCTATGTCTGTGACCTTTTTCATTGAGGAGAAATTTAAAAACTATGAAATTTGTGACAAGAAGTAAATAATACAACTCATTGTAGCTTTTCATCGGAAAAATTTATCTAGGATCAATCGAGTAATTTGAAAAGGAAAAAATTTTATTCGAATGTCTATAAGTATAATATGTATTTAGATATACATATACAGGGTGTGGCGTAATTAATGGATAATACTATACTGGCGAATAGGGGAGGTCATGGCCGACTAGAAAATGTAAAGTTATGTTCAGTGAAAATATCATAGTGTTCGAGATATCGAACAATTTAATTTTTTTCTGAGAAGTGCACCTTCACTCACTAAATTCATTGCTGTGATCACAAATCTTGTTATTTCTTTGGGCATTGTTTTTCATTTTACTCTCAAATAGCTGTACTATGAGATAAACTACCAAATTCCTACCATCTTGCTTAATTAAGAGAAGAAAAGTATGATAATCCTGATGTTTGCACTTTTTAGAAAAAAATGAAATTGTCCGATATCTCGAAAACTATGATATTTTTACTGAACAAAATTTTCTGGTCGGCCAACACCTCCCCTATTCGCCAGTACAGGATTATCCATTAATTACGCCACACCCTGTATGTGTTTGAAATGAAAATAACCATATTGTACCTTTCAAACAGCGAATTACAACCATCTATTAGTAAGTTATTATTAAATGCCATTTCATAAGCCATGATAGCTTGACAAATAAACATTTTGAAAAATTTTTAAGAAGTCATCAAACAATAGTCACTTATCTGATAACATCATGCATAAAAAATCATTAATCCATTTTTTAATTACAAACAGATAGCTGAATAACTTTAAGAAAAAAGTATGAGAATTATTCAACTATCTATCAGTAAATAATTAAATAATGCTTTAATGACCATAACGTGATCAGATAAACATGAAAAGTTAGACGCTTTTCTTAAAGTTTTTTTAAAATGTTTATTTGTTTTATAATTTTTTTTTTCGTGGTATTTATTTATCACTGACCTCTGAACAATAAGAATTTAGTTGCTGGTATCAGGACTTAATTTAGTTTATTCACAAATTCTTATGGATACCTATGTTATCTACTAGAAAGTTAAATAATTGTTTAATGAACGTGACGTCATCAGATAACCAACAAAAGTTTGACTTAGGTACTCTTAATTTGTGTAGGTACATTTGAAATATTTATTTGTCATATTTATAATGACTTACCTAATGAGGTTGATGGCCATTCTGAAAATTCTAACTATCTTATGTATTATCAGATAAATCATTCTTGGAATGTATCTGTCAACAGATAAGAAACGAAAGTTTTACCCTTTTTTAAAATATTCATTTTTACCAGGGTGATAAAATAAATCAGATATAATTGAACGAAAATAAAAATCATATTCTCTTTTCCCATTGTTTAGGTTGAATTTCGAAACGTTCAACTAAAGAACGAAATCAGTTTGAGTAGTTCGATACTTCAAAATAAATATCGATATGTAGAATTTCAAAACTGAAATTATAATATATATTATAATTAATAACGAAAGTATTCCATAAAAATAGGAGCAAACTACTGAATATGTCGTATTTAACATAATATTGTCACGATAAATCAGGATTTTCAACTAATGGAACTAGAGCATAATAGGTTTCCTGTGATCGAAATCATAATGCGAAAAATTAAAAAATATCGAATTTGACATTCTAAAATAAATATCGAATATTTTCGATACCTATGTAGCTGTTTCTAATTTCTGGACATCGAAAATAAAAGTTATGACTCAATATTGCTGAGAGCCCCAGAAATAAATTAAAACAATAAAATATTAATATTATTCAACGGCTGCTTTCAAATATCAGAAGGTGTTTTCAACAGGTTCTGGTCACGATAAATCAGAATTTTTGACTAATGCAACTAGATCATAATATGTTTCGTGTGGTCGAATTCATAATGCGAAATATTTAAAAAATATCGAATTTGATGCTCTAAAATAAATATCGATATGTAGAATTTCAAATTTGAAATTCTGCTTAACGAAAATACTCGATAAAAATGGGAGCAAACTACTAAATATGTCGTTTTCAACTGAATCTCGTCATCTGAATCTTATTATTCTCCTTTATGATAGATTAGTCTATTGTGCAACAAGTGGGGAAAGTCCAACATTTCTCACGGGTGTGGAAGTTTGTGGTACGAGCCTGAAAGGCGAGTGCCACTTATAATTAATTTATTCATAGCTATATCATACCTTACTAACTAGATCTTCGTTATAATTTGGATTTTTCTGAGTATTAGGTACTAGAGAATAGTTTGAAATTTTTACTCTTATTACATGATGAAAACTTTAAATTAGAATATCCATGCCAAATTCAAGGTCAATATCTTGTAAAGGACAGGTGCTATGAGAAAAAACTTGAAAAAATCAAACTTCAACACCCTGTATATGGAAAACAAAGAGTTTGGGTGCACATCTTTCAATTTAGGAACACCCTGTATAAAAGCTGATTTAAAATTTTATTCAATCCATTCGGTTTCTTTCATGCTGAATGAACCTAGTGTCATTTTGAAGTAAAAAGTGGTCCATTTTGAAGTGAAAGCTTGTATCTTTCCATGATTAACTGACATAACCTACTGAACACAAGTGACATGGAAAATATCAAAAAATTAATACACTTTGTTACTTCATATAATGTGAAAATACAAGTAAATGAATGGAGACATTCAATGATTTTGTGAAATATTATATTCATAAAACCCTCAAAAAAGGGGTAACTTAACCATAGTACTAATAAATGGTACCACGGTACCAATATGGGTTCATTTGAAAACATTGAGTATTACCCCAAAAACGATTACGATGAACTTTATTTGCTCATAAAAAACGCAATTTAGTGTTTTTGACGGGATTTCGATTTTTCTAGTATTAGACAGGTCAATTGGAATAAATCGGAATCATCGTGGCACACTCAAATGGAAAACTAAAAATTGAATTATAAAAAAATTTTGACGTTTGAAATGTCACTTATGTGGTATCATTGGATTCAAAAAATTATGCAGATTTCAAAAATGTTATAATATACAGGGTGTTCCATTTGAAAATCGAGAGTTAGTATCACTTCCGGCGAAACAGGAAGTGAAAAAAAATCATTTGTAGATTAAAAAGTGTCGCTTATTATGTATATTATGTATTATTAATTTTCAGTAACGTTTATTATTTTAACGTAAAATCTAAAGAAGCGACTATGTAGGAAAAATAATGTAATTTTCAATTTCAATTTTCGATTTAAAATGAATTTCGAACAAGTAGAAACCAAGCCAATCCACAGTATTGTTTAGAATTAGGATAAAATATAACAAAATGAAAAAATTGTAAGTAAATAAAAAATTTTCACAGCCTTGAAGTCACAGATAAAGGCCACTCCTACTGTTTTTTTTGAGCTGATACGCGTGTAAGTTTCTCCTACTATCGGTCTATTTGATTGGAGATGGTTGAAATATGTGCAGTCAGTTTTTGATAATTACCTGAAGCTCGCAAGATTTGGTGTTTAAACACGAAATCCAACACTAATCCAAAGACAGTTTGAGGTCGTTTATACAAGAAATTCGTAATTGCCTCTGAAAATATAAATGATTTTTTTATTGTTGGTTTTTTTCATTCAGACTCAAGGCAATTATCTTGTCTATGTCTGTGACCTTTTTCATTGAGTAGAAATTTAAAAACTATGAAATTTGTGACAAGAAGTAAATAATACAACTCATTGTAGCTTTTCATCGGAAAAATTTATCTAGGATCAATCGAGTAATTTGAAAAGGAAAAAATTTCATTCGAATGTCTATAAGTATAATATGTATTTAGATATACATATACAGGGTGTGGCGTAATTAATGGATAATACTATACTGGCGAATAGGGGAGGTCATGGCCGACTAGAAAATGTAAAGTTATGTTCAGTGAAAATATCATAGTGTTCGAGATATCGAACAATTTAATTTTTTTCTGAAAAGTGCACCTTCACTCACTAAATTCATTGCTGTGATCACAAATCTTGTTATTTCTTTGGGCATTGTTTTTCATTTTACTCTCAAATAGCTGTACTATGAGATAAACTACCAAATTCCTACCATCTTGCTTAATTAAGAGAAGAAAAGTATGATAATCCTGATGTTTGCACTTTTTGGAAAAAAATGAAATTGACCGATATCTCGAAAACTATGATATTTTTACTGAACAAAATTTTCTGGTCGGCCAACACCTCCCCTATTCGCCAGTACAGGATTATCCATTAATTACGCCACACCCTGTATGTGTTTGAAATGAAAATAACCATATTGTACCTTTCAAACAGCGAATTACAACCATCTATTAATAAGTTATTATTAAATGCCATTTCATAAGCCATGATAGCTTGACAAATAAACATTTTGAAAAATTTTTAAGAAGTCATCAAACAATAGTCACTTATCTGATAACATCATGCATAAAAAATCATTAATCCATTTTTTAATTACAAACAGATAGTTGAATAACTTTAAGAAAAAAGTATGAGAATTATTCAACTATCTATCAGTAAATAATTAAATAATGCTTTAATGACCACAACGTGATCAGATAAACATGAAAAGTTAGACGCTTTTCTTAAAGTTTTTTTAAAATGTTTATTTGTTTTATAATTTTTTTTTTCGTGGTATTTATTTATCACTGACCTCTGAACAATAAGAATTTAGTTGCTGGTATCAGGACTTAATTTAGTTTATTCACAAATTCTTATGGATACCTATGTTATCTACTAGAAAGTTAAATAATTGTTTAATGAACGTGACGTCATCAGATAACCAACAAAAGTTTGACTTAGGTACTCTTAATTTGTGTAGGTACATTTGAAATATTTATTTGTCATATTTATAATGACTTACCTAATGAGGTTGATGGCCATTCTGAAAATTCTAACTATCTTATGTATTATCAGATAAATCATTCTTGGAATGTATCTGTCAACAGATAAGAAACGAAAGTTTTACCCTTTTTTAAAATATTCATTTTTACCAGGGTGATAAAATAAATCAGATATAATTGAACGAAAATAAAAATCATATTCTCTTTTCCCATTGTTTAGGTTGAATTTCGAAACGTTCAACTAAAGAACGAAATCAGTTTGAGTAGTTCGATACTTCAAAATAAATATCGATATGTAGAATTTCAAAACTGAAATTATAATATATATTATAATTGATAACGAAAGTATTCCATAAAAATAGGAGCAAACTACTGAATATGTCGTATTTAACATAATATTGTCACGATAAATCAGGATTTTCAACTAATGGAACTAGAGCATAATAGGTTTCCTGTGATCGAAATCATAATGCGAAAAATTAAAAAATATCGAATTTGACATTCTAAAATAAATATCGAATATTTTCGATACCTATGTAGCTGTTTCTAATTTCTGGACATCGAAAATAAAAGTTATGACTCAATATTGCTGAGAGCCCCAGAAATAAATTAAAACAATAAAATATTAATATTATTCAACGGCTGCTTTCATATATCAGAAGGTGTTTTCAACAGGTTCTGGTCACGATAAATCAGAATTTTTGACTAATGCAACTAGATCATAATATGTTTCGTGTGGTCGAATTCATAATGCGAAATATTTAAAAAATAGCGAATTTGATGCTCTAAAATAAATATCGATATGTACAATTTCAAATTTGAAATTCTGCTTAACGAAAATACTCGATAAAAATGGGAGCAAACTACTAAATATGTCGTTTTCAACTGAATCTCGTCATCTGAATCTTATAATTCTCCTTTATGATAGATTAGTCTATTGTGCAACAAGTGGGGAAAGTCCAACATTTCTCGCGGGTGTGGAAGTTTGTGGTACGAGCCTGAAAGGCGAGTGCCACTTATAATTAATTTATTCATAGCTATATCATACCTTACTAACTAGATCTTCGTTATAATTTGGATTTTTCTGAGTATTAGGTACTAGAGAATAGTTTGAAATTTTTACTCTTATTACATGATGAAAACTTTAAATTAGAATATCCATGCCAAATTCAAGGTCAATATCTTGTAAAGGACAGGTGCTATGAGAAAAAACTTGAAAAAATCAAACTTCAACACCCTGTATATGGAAAACAAAGAGTTTGGGTGCACATCTTTCAATTTAGGAACACCCTGTATAAAAGCTGATTTAAAATTTTATTCAATCCATTCGGTTTCTTCCATGCTGAATGAACCTAGTGTCATTTTGAAGTAAAAAGTGGTCCATTTTGAAGTGAAAGCTTGTATCTTTCCATGATTAACTGACATAACCTACTGAACACAAGTGACATGGAAAATATCAAAAAATTAATACACTTTGTTACTTCATATAATGTGAAAATACAAGTAAATGAATGGAGACATTTTTTATTCTATTCATTCCACCTTCAATGCATTTTGTGAAAACCCATATTAATGAACGGCAAAAAAAAATGCCGTCCCAAAATGGCGGAAGAATCTAGAAGTTCCCCCCCCAAAAGTGGGTCCTGGATCCGCGCCTGACTTATTTGAGTACTTAAGTGTGTTGGTACGCTTACTAGCTTAGTATCAGTTTAACAGTGCTGAAGTACAGAACAGATAATTTTAAAGCTAAAAAGATGTCTTTGGATCATTTATATGAGTTCAGCTTCGAAAAGTTGTACAACGACTGTACAGAAAGGTAATGCTTTTACATCATTTTTTTCTTTAATTATTTTTGAAACAATATAATCGAATGTAATCTTCAGTTTCTGAATGTTGCATTTTTATAAAGAAATTTTTGTTCAATATATGTGTATGAAATGAACGATAACCATATTGTACCTATCAAACAGCGAATTAATATGTACTTTTTTTTCCTAGGGGTATAACTTTTGAGGAAGACTGCAGCGTATGTCTGAGTAGGTTGACTGGAGAACTGTACCTAACAGATTGCAGGCATTGTTTTCACAAAGAATGCATCGACAGGTGGTGCTCCAGTTCTTCCAAATGTTGTCCGATGTGTAGGACAACGTTAATTTTCGAAGGTACCTTCACTATCTTCGATACAAATTGGCAGAATGTTAATATACATCGTTTCGACAAGATGGATAGCGATGAAGAAGATGAAGAAAGTGATGAAAGTGGAGAGGAAAATGAAGAAGAGAATGAAGGAGAAAATGAAGAACAAACGAACGAGGACATTTAATGGAGAAAATATCACTCTCAAATTAAATTCTCTCTATACATTTGTATGAAGACTACTGAAAAAGTGTTCTATTCCATTGATGAATTCATGGCCTATGACTTTCAGTGAATCCTGCCTTTTAACGTGATTTCTTCTTTTTTTCTGTACATGTATTTATGTTTATTTTCATCTTCACTTGTATTTTGTTTGTTTGGATTCATGCTGTATCGTTTTATATATACATATTTTATTTTGAATTATGTTGTGTTCATATGTCATCATGATTTCTGTAAAATTTTACATCTCTGTTCGACACACCCTGTAACATTTTTGAGGGAAATGAATGAGTTATAAATTGTAATATATGTATTAGAATCATTTGTCTTTTTTTTCATCTTATTTTTCCTAACGTTATCTAACTAAGTGTCATTTCAATCAGAAATAGCTCTCGTTTGTCTTATGAATGTGATTTATCATAAATAAAATAATTGAAAAAATACACTTATTAGGTGTACAACTTTGCTTCCGCCGTTTTGCAATAGATAACTATAGAGGTAGGTGGTAAGTGATATATATATATTTACAAGAGGCACTTACTACAGACGAGTTGTAACAAAATCGACTAATAATCCGAGTAATCAAACAGCTATCGATATTGGATTGGCAATGATAGACATATATTTTTTTTATATGTAATGGAAATTTCTGATATGCTCATTCCTAATGATCCAAGAATAAGAGCCGATTTGATTGTAAGAGATAAAACGATATTCGGTATTTTATTGATCTACAAAAGTATGTTAAAGTCAGATTTTCGGCCTAAATATTAGGTGTACAACTTTGCTTCCGCCGTTTTGCAATAGATGGCTGTAGCTGTAAGGGGTAGTCGAAATAAATAGGTAGTAGATGCCATACAATAAGCTTAAGTATTTGTAAACATAACGCTATCGAAATATTAGTCGATTTTTGTCTGCATCATGAAGTTATTCTCGTTTAAATATGTCAGCTCCAAATTGAAAATCTGGGCGTACGCCAATGCAGTGAAACTGTCATATCATTTATTTTCCTGGTTTCCTTGGATGAACGTTATTGATAATAATTGCAGCGAAATTCATAAAGCTATATTCCTCTATTATATTCATAAAACCCTCAAAAAAGGGGTAACTTAACCATAGTACTAATAAATGGTACCACGGTACCAATATGGGTTCATTTGAAAACATTGAGTGTTACCCAAAAAACGATAACGATGAACTTTATTTGCTCATAAAAAACGCAATTTAGTGTTTTTGACGGGATTTCGATTTTTCTAGTATTAGACAGGTCAATTGGAATAAATCGGAATCATCGTGGCACACTCAAATGGAAAACTAAAAATTGAATTATAAAAAAATTTTGACGTTTGAAATGTCACTTATGTGGTATCATTGGATTCAAAAAATTATACAGATTTCAAAAATGTTATAATATACAGGGTGTTCCACTTGAAAATCGAGAGTTGGTATCACTTCCGGCGAAACAGGAAGTGAAAAAAAATCATTTGTAGATTAAAAAGTGTCGCTTATTATGTATATTATGTATTATTAATTTTTAGTAACGTTTATTATTTAAACGTGAAATCTAAAGAAGCGACTAAGTAGGAAAAAAATTTAATTTGAAGAATAAAAAAAAGATGAAATATAATGACTGTCATTCAATTTTCGATTTAAAATGAATTTCGAACAAGTAGAAACCAAGCCAATCCACAGTATTGCTTAGAATTAGGATAAAATATATCAAAATGAAAAAATTGTTTTCCGAGAAGTAAATAAAGTATTTTCACAGCCTTGAAGTCACAGATAAAGGCCACTCCTACTGTTTTTTTTGAGCTGATTCGCGTGTAAGCTTCTCCTACTATCGGTCTATTTGATTGGAGATGGTTGAAATATGTGCAGTCAGTTTTTGATAATTACCTGAAGCTCGCAAGATTTGGTGTTTAAACACGAAATCCAACAATAATCCAAAGCCAGTTTGAGGTCGTTTATACAAGAAATTCGTAATTGCCTCTGAAAAGATAAATGATTGTTTTATTGTTGGTTTTTTTCATTCAGACTCAAGGCAATTATCTTGTCTATGTCTGTGACCTTTTTCATTGAGGAGAAATTTAAAAACTATGAAATTTGTGACAAGAAGTAAATAATACAACTCATTGTAGCGTTTCATCGGAAAAATTTATCTAGGATCAATCGAGTAATTTGAAAAGGAAAAAATTTTATTCGAATGTCTATAAGTATAATATGTATTTAGATATACATATACAGGGTGTGGCGTAATTAATGGATAATACTGTACTGGCGAATAGGAGAGGTCATGGCCGACCAGAAAATGTAAAGTTATGTTCAGTAAAACTATCATAGTGTTCGAGATATCGAACAATTTAATTTTTTTCTGAAAAGTGCACCTTCACTCACTAAATTCATTGTTGTGATCACAAATCTTGTTATTTCTTTGAGCATTGTTTTTCATTTTACTCTCAAATATCTGTACTATGAGATAAACTACCAAATTCCTACCATCTTTCTCAATTAAGAGAAGAAAAGTATGATAATCCTGATGTTTGCACTTTTTAGAAAAAAATGAAATTGTCCGATATCTCGAAAACTATGATATTTTTACTGAACAAAATTTTCTGGTCGGCCAACACCTCCCCTATTCGCCAGTACAGGATTATCCATTAATTACGCCACACCCTGTATGTGTTTGAAATGAAAATAACCATTTTGTACCTTTCAAACAGCGAATTACAACCATCTATTAGTAAGTAATTATTAAATGCCATTTCATAAGCCATGATAGCTTGACACATAAACATTTTAAAAATTTTTTAAGAAGTCATCAAACAATAGTCACTTATCTGATAACATCATGCATAAAAAATCATTAATCCATTTTTTAATTACAAACAGATAGTTGAATAACTTTAAGAAAAAAGTATGAGAATTATTCAACTATCTATCAGTAAATAATTAAATAATGCTTTAATGACCATAACGTGATCAGATAAACATGAAAAGTTAGACGCTTTTCTCAAAGTTTTTTTAAAATGTTTATTTGTTTTATAATTTTTTTTTTTCGTGGTATTTATTTATCACTGACCTCTGAACAATAAGAATTTAGTTGCTGGCATCAGGACTTAATTTAGTTTATTCACAAATTCTTATGGATACCTATGTTATCTACTAGAAAGTTAAATAATGGTTTAATGGACGTGACGTCATCAGATAACCAACAAAAGTTTGACTTATGTACTCTTAATTTGTGTAGGTGCATTTAAAATATTTATTTGTCATATTTATAATGACTTACCTAATAAGGTTGATGGCCATTCTGAAAATTCTAACTATCTTATGTATTATCAGATAAATAATTCTTGGAATGTATCTGTCAACAGATAAGAAACTAAAGTTTTACCCTTTTTTAAAATATTCATTTTTACCAGGGTGATAAAATAAATCAGATATAATTGAACGAAAATAAAAATCATATTCTCTTTTCCCATTGTTTAGGTTGAATTTTGAAACGTTCAACTAAAGAACGAAATCAGTTTGAGTAGTTTGATACTTCAAAATAAATATCGATATGTAGAATTTCAAAACTGAAATTATAATTAATAACGAAAGTATTCCATAAAAATAGGAGCAAACTACTGAATATGTCGTATTTATCCTAATATTGTCACGATAAATCAGGATTTTCAACTAATGGAACTAGAGCATAATAGGTTTCCTGTGATCGAAATCATAATGCGAAAAATTAAAAAATATCGAATTTGACATTCTAAAATAAATATCGAATATTTTCGATACCTATGTAGCTGTTTCTAATTTCTGGACATCGAAAATAAAAGTTATGCCTCAATATTGCTGAGAGCCCCAGAAATAAATAAAAACAATAAAATATTAATATTATTCAACGGCTGCTTTCAAATATCAGAAGGTGTTTTCAACAGGTTCTGGTCACGATAAATCAGAATTTTTGACTAATGCAACTAGATCATAATATGTTTCGTGTGGTCGAATTCAAAATGCGAAATATTCAAAAAATATCGAATTTGATGCTCTAAAATAAATATCGATATGTAGAATTTCAAATTTGAAATTCTGCTTAACGAAAATACTCGATAAAAATGGGAGCAAACTACTAAATATGTCGTTTTCAACTGAATCTCGTCATCTGAATCTTATAATTCTCTTTTATGATAGATTAGTCTATTGTGCAACAAGTGGGGAAAGTCCAACATTTCTCGCGGGTGTGGAAGTTTGTGGTACGAGCCTGAAAGGCGAGTGCCACTTATAATTAATTTATTCATAGCTATATCATACCTTACTAACTAGATCTTCGTTATAATTTGGATTTTTCTGAGTATTAGGTACTAGAGAATAGTTTGAAATTTTTACTCTTATTACATGATGAAAACTTTAAATTAGAATATCCATGCCAAATTCAAGGTCAATATCTTGTAAAGGACAGGTGCTATGAGAAAAAACTTGAAAAAATCAAACTTCAACACCCTGTATATGGAAAACAAAGAGTTTGGGTGCACATCCTTCAATTTAGGAACACCCTGTATAAAAGCTGATTTAGAGTTTTATTCAATCCATTCGGTTTCTTTCATGCTGAATGAACCTAGTGTCATTTTGAAATAAAAAGTGGTCCATTTTGAAGTGAAAGCTTGTATCTTTCCATGATTAACTGACATAACCTACTGAACACAAGTGACATGGAAAATATCAAAAAATTAATACACTTTGTTACTTCATATAATGTGAAAATACAAGTAAATGAATGGAGACATTTTTTATTCTATTCATTCCACCTTCAATGCATTTTGTGAAAACCCATATTAATGAACGGCAAAAAAAAATGCCGTCCCAAAATGGCGGAAGAATCTAGAAGTTCCCCCCCCCAAAAGTGGGTCCTGGATCCGCGCCTGACTTATTTGAGTACTTAAGTGTGTTGGTACGCTTACTAGCTTAGTATCAGTTCAACAGTGCTGAAGTACAGAACAGATAATTTTAAAGCTAAAAAGATGTCTTTGGATCATTTATTTGAGTTCAGCTTCGAAAAGTTGTACAACGACTGTACAGAAAGGTAATGCTTTTACATCATTTTTTTCTTTAATTATTTTTGAAACAATATAATCGAATGTAATCTTCAGTTTCTGAATGTTGCATTTTTATAAAGAAATTTTTGTTCAATATATGTGTATGAAATGAACGATAACCATATTGTACCTATCAAACAGCGAATTAATATGTACTTTTTTTTCCTAGGGGTATAACTTCTGAGAAAGACTGCAGCGTATGTCTGAGTAGGTTGACTGGAGAGCTGTACCTAACAGATTGCAGGCATTGTTTTCACAAAGAATGCATCGACAGGTGGTGCTCCAGTTCTTCCAAATGTTGTCCGATGTGTAGGACAACGTTAATTTTCGAAGGTACCTTCACTATCTTCGATACAAATTGGCAGAATGTTAATATACATCGTTTCGACAAGATGGATAGCGATGAAGAAGATGAAGAAAGTGGAGAGGAAAATGAAGAAGAGAATGAAGGAGAAAATGAAGAACAAACCAACGAGGACATTTAATGGAGAAAATATCACTCTTAAATTAAATTCTCTCTATACCTTTGTATGAAGACTACTGAAAAAGTGTTCTATTCCATTGATGAATTCATGGCCTATGACTTTCAGTGAATCCTGCCTTTAAACGTGATTTCTTCTTTTTTTCTGTACATGTATTTATGTTTATTTTCATCTTCACTTGTATTTTGTTTGTTTGGATTCATGCTGTATCGTTTTATATATACATATTTTATTTTGAATTATGTTGTGTTCATATGTCATCATGATTTCTGTAAAATTTTACATCTCTGTTCGACACACCCTGTAACATTTTTGAGGGAAATGAATGAGTTATAAATTGTAATATATGTATTAGAATCATTTGTCTTTTTTTTTCATCTTATTTTTCCTAACGTTAACTAACTAAGTGTCATTTCAATCAGAAATAGCTCTCGTTTGTCTTATGAATGTGATTTATTATAAATAAAATAATTGAAAAAATACACTTATTAGGTGTACAACTTTGCTTCCGCCGTTTTGCAATAGATAACTATAGAGGTAGGTGGTAAGTGATAGTCGAAAGATCGTTCGATGTTGCTTGCTAAGCCTACAAGAGGCATTTACTACAGACGAGTTGTAACAAAATCGACTAATAATCCGAGTAATCAAACAGCTATCGATTTTGTATTGGCAATGATAGACATATTTTTTTTTTATATGTAATGGAAATTTCTGATATGCTCATTCCTAATGATCCAAGAATAAGAGCCAATTTGATTGTAAGAGATAAAACGATATTCGGTATTTTATTGATCTACAAAAGTAAGTTAAAGTCAGATTTTCGGCCTAAATATTAGGTGTACAACTTTGCTTCCGCCGTTTTGCAATAGATGGCTGTAGCTGTAAGGGGTAGTCGAAATAAATAGATCGTAGATGCCATACAATAAGCTTAAGTATTTGTAAACATAACGCTATCGAAATATTAGTCGATTTTTGTCTGCATCATGAAGTTATTCTCGTTTAAATATGTCAGCTCCAAATTGAAAATCTGGGCGTACGCCAATGCAGTGAAACTGTCATATCATTTATTTTCCTGGTTTCCTTGGATGAACGTTATTGATAATAATTGCAGCGAAATTCATAAAGGTATATTCCTCTATTATATTCATAAAACCCTCAAAAAAGGGGTAACTTAACCATAGTACTAATAAATGGTACCACGGTACCAATATGGGTTCATTTGAAAACATTGAGTGTTACCCAAAAAACGATTACGATGAACTTTATTTGCTCATTAAAAACGCAATTTAGTGTTTTTGACGAGATTTCGATTTTTCTAGTATTAGACAGGTCAATTGGAATAAATCGGAATCATCGTGGCACACTCAAATGGAAAACTAAAAATTGAATTATAAAAAAATTTTAACGTTTGAAATGTCACTTATGTGGTATCATTGGATTCAAAAAATTATACAGATTTCAAAAATGTTATAATATACAGGGTGTTCCACTTGAAAATCGAGAGTTGGTATCACTTCCGGCGAAACAGGAAGTGAAAAAAAATCATTTGTAGATTAAAAAGTGTCGCTTATTATGTATATTATGTATTATTAATTTTTAGTAACGTTTATTATTTCAACGTGAAATCTAAAGAAGCGACTATGTAGGAAAAAAATTTAATTTGAAGAATAAAAAAAAGATGAAATATAATGACTGTCATTCAATTTTCGATTTAAAATGAATTTCGAACAAGTAGAAACCAAGCCAATCCACAGTATTGTTTAGAATTAGGATAAAATATATCAAAATGAAAAAATTGTTTTCCGAGAAGTAAATAAAGTATTTTCACAGCCTTGAAGTCACAGATAAAGGCCACTCCTACTGTTTTTTTTGAGCTGATTCGCGTGTAAGCTTCTCCTACTATCAGTCTATTTGATTGGAGATGGTTGAAATATGTGCAGTCAGTTTTTGATAATTACCTGAAGCTCGCAAGATTTGGTGTTTAAACACGAAATCCAACAATAATCCAAAGCCAGTTTGAGGTCGTTTATACAAGAAATTCGTAATTGCCTCTGAAAAGATAAATGATTGTTTTATTGTTGGTTTTTTTCATTCAGACTCAAGGCAATTATCTTGTCTATGTCTGTGACATTTTTCATTGAGGAGAAATTTAAAAACTATGAAATTTGTGACAAGAAGTAAATAATACAACTCATTGTAGCTTTTCATCGGAAAAATTTATCTAGGATCAATCGAGTAATTTGAAAAAGAAAAAATTTTATTCGAATGTCTATAAGTATAATATGTATTTAGATATACATATACAGGGTGTGGCGTAATTAATGGATAATACTGTACTGGTGAATAGGGGAGGTCATGGCCGACCAGAAAATGTAAAGTTATGTTCAGTAAAAATATCATAGTGTTCGAGATATCGAACAATTTAATTTTTTTCTGAAAAGTGCACCTTCACTCACTAAATTCATTGTTGTGATCACAAATCTTGTTATTTCTTTGAGCATTGTTTTTCATTTTACTCTCAAATATCTGTACTATGAGATAAACTACCAAATTCCTACCATCTTGCTTAATTAAGAGAAAAAAAGTATGATAATCCTGATGTTTGCACTTTTTAGAAAAAAATGAAATTGTCCGATATCTCGAAAACTATGATATTTTTACTGAACAAAATTTTCTGGTCGGCCAACACCTCCCCTATTCGCCAGTACAGGATTATCCATTAATTACGCCACACCCTGTATGTGTTTGAAATGAAAATAACCATATTGTACCTTTCAAACAGCGAATTACAACCATCTATTAGTAAGTTATTATTAAATGCCATTTCATAAGCCATGATAGCTTGACAAATAAACATTTTAAAAATTTTTTAAGAAGTCATCAAACAATAGTCACTTATCTGATAACATCATGCATAAAAAATCATTAATCCATTTTTTAATTACAAACAGATAGTTGAATAACTTTAAGAAAAAAGTATGAGAATTATTCAACTATCTATCAGTAAATAATTAAATAATGCTTTAATGACCATAACGTGATCAGATAAACATGAAAAGTTAGACGCTTTTCTCAAAGTTTTTTTAAGATGTTTATTTGTTTTATAATTTTTTTTTTCGTGGTATTTATTTATCACTGACCTCTGAACAATAAGAATTTAGTTGCTGGTATCAGGACTTAATTTAGTTTATTCACAAATTCTTATGGATACCTATGTTATCTACTAGAAAGTTAAATAATGGTTTAATGAACGTGACGTCATCAGATAACCAACAAAAGTTTGACTTAGGTACTCTTAATTTGTGTAGGTACATTTAAAATATTTATTTGTCATATTTATAATGACTTACCTAATGAGGTTGATGGCCATTCTGAAAATTCTAACTATCTTATGTATTATCAGATAAATAATTCTTGGAATGTATCTGTCAACAGATAAGAAACGAAAGTTTTGCCTTTTTTAAATTATTCATTTTTACCAGGGTGATAAAATAAATCAGATATAATTGAACGAAAATAAAAATCATATTCTCTTTTCCCATTGTTTAGGTTGAATTTTGAAACGTTCAACTAAAGAACGAAATCAGTTTGAGTAGTTTGATACTTCAAAATAAATATCGATATGTAGAATTTCAAAACTGAAATTATAATATATATTATAATTAATAACGAAAGTATTCCATAAAAATAGGAGCAAACTACTGAATATGTCGTTTTTAACCTAATATTGTCACGATAAATCAGGATTTTCAACTAATGGAACTAGAGCATAATAGGTTTCCTGTGATCGAAATCATAATGCGAAAAATTAAAAAATATCGAATTTGACATTCTGAAATAAATATCGAATATTTTCGATACCTATGTAGCTGTTTCTAATTTCTGGACATCGAAAATAAAAGTTATGACTCAATATTGCTGAGAGCCCCAGAAATAAATAAAAACAATAAAATATTGATATTATTCAACGGCTGCTTTCAAATATCAGAAGATGTTTTCAACAGGTTCTGGTCACGATAAATCAGAATTTTTGACTAATGCAACTAGATCATAATATGTTTCGTGTGGTCGAATTCAAAATGCGAAATATTTAAAAAATATCGAATTTGATGCTCTAAAATAAATATCGATATGTACAATTTCAAATTTGAAATTCTGCTTAACGAAAATACTCGATAAAAATGGGAGCAAACTACTAAATATGTCGTTTTCAACTGAATCTCGTCATCTGAATCTTATTATTCTCCTTTATGATAGATTAGTCTATTGTGCAACAAGTGGGGAAAGTCCAACATTTCTCGCGGGTGTGGAAGTTTGTGGTACGAGCCTGAAAGGCGAGTGCCACTTATAATTAATTTATTCATAGCTATATCATACCTTACTAACTAGATCTTCGTTATAATTTGGATTTTTCTGAGTATTAGGTACTAGAGAATAGTTTGAAATTTTTACTCTTATTACATGATGAAAACTTTAAATTAGAATATCCATGCCAAATTCAAGGTCAATATCTTGTAAAGGACAGGTGCTATGAGAAAAAACTTGAAAAAATCAAACTGCAACACCCTGTATATGGAAAACAAAGAGTTTGGGTGCACATCCTTCAATTTAGGAACACCCTGTATAAAAGCTGATTTAGAGTTTTATTCAATCCATTCGGTTTCTTTCATGCTGAATGAACCTAGTATCATTTTGAAGTAAAAAGTGGTCCATTTTGAAGTGAAAGCTTGTATCTTTCCATGATTAACTGACATAACCTACTGAACACAAGTGACATGGAAAATATCCAAAAATTAATACACTTTGTTACTTCATATAATGTGAAAATACAAGTAAATGAATGGAGACATTTTTTATTCTATTCATTCCATCTTCAATGCATTTTGTGAAAACCCATATTAATGAACGGCAAAAAAAAATGCCGTCCCAAAATGGCGGAAGAATCTAGAAGTTCCCCCCCCCCAAAAGTGGGTCCTGGATCCGCGCCTGACTTATTTGAGTACTTAAGTGTGTTGGTACGCTTACTAGCTTAGTATCAGTTTAACAGTGCTGAAGTACCTACAGAACAGATAATTTTAAAGCTAAAAAGATGTCTTTGGATCATTTATATGAGTTCAGCTTCGAAAAGTTGTACAACGACTGTACAGAAAGGTAATGCTTTTACATCATTTTTTTCTTTAATCATTTTTGAAACAATATAATCGAATGTAATCTTCAGTTTCTGAATGTTGCATTTTTATAAAGAAATTTTTGTTCAATATATGTGTATGAAATGAACGATAACCATATTGTACCTATCAAACAGCGAATTAATATGTACTTTTTTTTCCTAGGGGTATAACTTTTGAGGAAGACTGCAGCGTATGTCTGAGTAGGTTGACTGGAGAACTGTACCTAACAGATTGCAGGCATTGTTTTCACAAAGAATGCATCGACAGGTGGTGCTCCAGTTCTTCCAAATGTTGTCCGATGTGTAGGACAACGTTAATTTTCGAAGGTACCTTCACTATCTTCGATACAAATTGGCAGGATGTTAATATACATCGTTTCGACAAGATGGATAGCGATGAAGAAGATGAAGAAAGTGGAGAGGAAAATGAAGAAGAGAATGAAGGAGAAAATGAAGAACAAACCAACGAGGACATTTAATGGAGAAAATATCACTCTCAAATTAAATTCTCTCTATACATTTGTATGAAGACTACTGAAAAAGTGTTCTATTCCATTGATGAATTCATGGCCTATGACTTTCAGTGAATCCTGCCTTTTAACGTGATTTCTTCTTTTTTTCTGTACATGTATTTATGTTTATTTTCATCTTCACTTGTATTTTGTTTGTTTGGATTCATGCTGAATCGTTTTATATATACATATTTTATTTTGAATTATGTTGTGTTCATATGTCATCATGATTTCTGTAAAATTTTACATCTCTGTTCGACACACCCTGTAACATTTTTGAGGGAAATGAATGAGTTATAAATTGTAATATATGTATTAGAATCATTTGTCTTTTTTTTCATCTTATTTTTCCTAACGTTAACTAACTAAGTGTCATTTCAATCAGAAATAGCTCTCGTTTGTCTTATGAATGTGATTTGTTATAAATAAAATAATTGAAAAAATACACTTATTAGGTGTACAACTTTGCTTCCGCCGTTTCGCAATAGATAACTATAGAGGTAGTTGGTAAGTGATAGTCGAAAGATCGTTCGATGTTGCTTGCTAAGCCTACAAGAGGCACTTACTACAGACGAGTTGTAACAAAATCGACTAATAATCCGAGTAATCAAACAGCTATCGATATTGGATTGGCAATGATAGACATATATTTTTTTTATATGTAATGGAAATTTCTGATATGCTCATTCCTAATGATCCAAGAATAAGAGCCAATTTGATTGTAAGAGATAAAACGATATTCGGTATTTTATTGATCTACAAAAGTATGTTAAAGTCAGATTTTCGGCCTAAATATTAGGTGTACAACTTTGCTTCCGCCGTTTTGCAATAGATGGCTGTAGCTGTAAGGGGTAGTCGAAATAAATAGATCGTAGATGCCATACAATAAGCTTAAGTATTTGTAAACATAACGCTATCGAAATATTAGTCGATTTTTGTCTGCATCATGAAGTTATTCTCGTTTAAATATGTCAGCTCCAAATTGAAAATCTGGGCGTACGCCAATGCAGTGAAACTGTCATATCATTTATTTTCCTGGTTTCCTTGGATGAACGTTATTGATAATAATTGCAGCGAAATTCATAAAGCTATATTCCTCTATTATATTCATAAAACCCTCAAAAAAGGGGTAACTTAACCATAGTACTAATAAATGGTACCACGGTACCAATATTTGTTCATTTGAAAACATTGAGTGTTACCCAAAAAACGATTACGATGAACTTTATTTGCTCATAAAAAACGCAATTTAGTGTTTTTGACGGGATTTCGATTTTTCTAGTATTAGACAGGTCAATTGGAATAAATCGGAATCATCGTGGCACACTCAAATGGAAAACTAAAAATTGAATTATGAAAAAATTTTGACGTTTGAAATGTCACTTATGTGGTATCATTGGATTCAAAAAATTATACAGATTTCAAAAATGTTATAATATACAGGGTGTTCCACTTGAAAATCGAGAGTTGGTATCACTTCCGGCGAAACAGGAAGTGAAAAAAAATCATTTGTAGATTAAAAAGTGTCGCTTATTATGTATATTATGTATTATTAATTTTTAGTAACGTTTATTATTTTAACGTGAAATCTAAAGAAGCGACTATATGTAGGAAAAAAATTTAATTTGAAGAATAAAAAAAAGATGAAATATAATGACTGTCATTCAATTTTCGATTTAAAATGAATTTCGAACAAGTAGAAACCAAGCCAATCCACAGTATTGTTTAGAATTAGGATAAAATATATCAAAATGAAAAAATTGTTTTCCGAGAAGTAAATAAAGTATTTTCACAGCCTTGAAGTCACAGATAAAGGCCACTCCTACTGTTTTTTTTGAGCTGATTCGCGTGTAAGCTTCTCCTACTATCGGTCTATTTGATTGGAGATGGTTGAAATATGTGCAGTCAGTTTTTGATAATTACCTGAAGCTCGCAAGATTTGGTGTTTAAACACGAAATCCAACAATAATCCAAAGCCAGTTTGAGGTCGTTTATACAAGAAATTCGTAATTGCCTCTGAAAAGATAAATGATTGTTTTATTGTTGGTTTTTTTCATTCAGACTCAAGGCAATTATCTTGTCTATGTCTGTGACCTTTTTCATTGAGGAGAAATTTAAAAACTATGAAATTTGTGACAAGAAGTAAATAATACAACTCATTGTAGCTTTTCATCGGAAAAATTTATCTAGGATCAATCGAGTAATTTGAAAAGGAAAAAATTTTATTCGAATGTCTATAAGTATAATATGTATTATTCATCACTGGCATTCGTGTCCTGACTTTTAAGTATTCAACTATGTAGTGGCAGAGAGGACAGGGGAAATAAAAATCCTTAATGAGATGCCGACGTTTCGACCTTTATTTCTGGTCTTTTTCAAGGCTGGAAACAGAACGACATTGAAAACATGGGGCATAACATAGTGCCATAATATAAAGAAAGTAGTATACTCTAGTAGGTGCAGAAACAAAATACAACAGAGCATTACAAAAAACATAATTTAAAACACATACCAATTCATATGAATAATCCCTCACAATATTCTGAGGTGGACATAAAACTGTGTCGTCAATTTTTTAAGAACTCAATATACAATATACAATATACAGGTCCACTGGTCAACAGATGAAACTATCTATAATCTTTTATTATAATTTTAGGGTATTCAAAAGATTTTTCCACATTAAGTACAATAAACAGCTGAAAACTAGTCTCCGTGTCATCTGTCATATGCAGAACGTCGAGCGTCATATGGTTATCTAATGTCAAAGAAAGGGGTATGTTCCTGAAATTCGTCAAGAACGAATCATCCGTTTGTATCTCTCTAAAATGTTGTGATATATTGTGCTCAAATTCTGTACATCAGTCCTCAAATTTACCGTCTCGTTTAAAGAAATATGAATCATCTCACCGATACATCTCTTTTTATAGTTTTTTTCTTTTTCTAAGATGGTGACGTTCTCGAAATCGAAATTGTGGTCTTCGTTGAAGTGATGAGCGGCTAGAGCGGTTTTTTCATTTTTGTCTTTATTAGTGGGTCTACAATCATATCCGTGCTGGTAGACTCTATTTTTAAGATACTGTTTGGTCATACCTATGTAGCATCTGCTGCAGTCTTTACAAGGGATCTTGTATATTAAATCGGATTGCAAACCATCTGGAGTTTTATCTTTGATTTTCGAGAAAAGGGAACTGACGCATTTCAGTGGATAGAAAGCCAGTCTTGCAGAAGAGTTAGTTTGTTGTGAGGCTCTGCTCATGTTTTCAGATAGACCTTGAATATAAGGAAAACGGTAATATCTGGTTCGTTCATCATTCCTCGAACCTGCATCGTTAGTGAGCACTTTCCTTTTATATTGATTAAGAATACGTTTGACCAAGGTTGTTGGGTAATTATTTCTTGTTAGTAACTCAGTTATCTTCAGTTCATTTTCTCTGTGAAATCTTTCATCACTCAAATGAATAGCACGGAACATCAAGTTTGTTATAGTTGCTATCTTCTGGGATGTGGGGTGTTGTGATCGGTAGTTCAACATTCTACCAGAGGAGGTGGGAAAATAAATTTTGTGGAATTGTTGTGTATGCAGATATATATTGCCATCGTTTCTTTATAATGTGCAAAACTAGGGCTTTAGGAATATTGGTATATAACGATATAACGTCGAGTGACACCCATTCACTTTCCTTAGGTACTCTAATTTCCTTGACGAAGTCTACAAAATCTTTGGAATTCGATATATTGTATTCGAATGATGTGGTGACAGGAGATAAAATATCATGAATATATCTGGACAGGTTGTATGATGGGGCACCTATACAACTGACCACAGGTCGAATGGAAATATTTTCCTTGTGAGTTTTTCTAAGGCCATATAGCTTTGGAATAACAGAGTTATGACATTTTAGATGTTTCGCTTTCATTTCATCAATGGCGCCCACATCCCTAAGTTCTTTCACAATTTCATTGGCCAAAGTTTGAAATTTATTTGTTGGGTCACTAGGTGTTATTTTATATGTCTCTGTATCAGACAACAAATTCTCCATATACGAGACATACTCATCTCTATACATGATAACTGTGGAGTTTCCCTTGTCAGCTCGCATAACAACGCAATCAGGATGTTGTTTGAGGAACCTACTTGTTAATACATAATTTAGGTATGCCTGTCTCACACATGGACCTTCATTAGCAGACCGAGCCAAATAGTTAGTGAAGATGTTAGTGGTTATGCCTCTTAAAACTTTTTTGTCCACTTCGGTTAACTCAACTTGGTCACCAATACAAAATTCGATGTCCTTGATTAGCGTAGGTATAGGACATTCTCTTGGGGAAATAGGTATTGCGAATTTAGGACCCGCACTCAGAATATCTTTGATAGGTTCTGGCAAAACTACGTTTGTATAATTAAAAATAAAATTATCATGCATCCCCCTTCTGAATGTGGCCGTCTCCTTACATAGATCACTGAGTTTTTTCAAATTCTTCTCTTTAATCAGTTTGAATAGTTTGTTGTAGTCCTCCTTTGATCTATCAGATATTGTGTTAAACAATTGGGGCGGAATAGACGTTACCAATTTATTCCTTATGATATTGCAATCGTATTCGAGTTTCTTGATCTTCCATATAGTGATGTTAACTTCCACATTAAGTACTGATTTTTGAAACCTAGATGTTAATTTATCAATATCACGAAAAAAAGGATTTCTGTCAACTTTAAGTGCATGTAAAAACTTAAAATTATTAGCAATGTGATTAGGTGAAATCTGCTTCTGCCTGCATTTGAGAAGAAAGATTCTTCGATTCCTCATCGCGGCCAATTTCTTGTTGGTGTTACTCCACATCTTCAACAGTTCCACTATGTCTCCTCCGTATTCATTCCTGATGGATTGGTGAAAACCGCCAACGTTATCATTCATCACTGGCATTCGTGTCCTGACTTTTAAGTATTCAACTATGTAGTGGCAGAGAGGACAGGGGAAATAAAAATCCTTAATGAGATGCCGACGTTTCGACCTTTATTTCTGGTCTTTTTCAAGGCTGGAAACAGAACGACATTGAAAACATGGGGCATAACATAGTGCCATAATATAAAGAAAGTAGTATACTCTAGTAGGTGCAACAGAGCATTACAAAAATGTAGACTTCGTCAAGGAAATTAGAGTACCTAAGGAAAGTGAATGGGTGTCACTCGACGTTATATCGTTATATACCAATATTCCTAAAGCCCTAGTTTTGCACATTATAAAGAAACGATGGCAATATATATCTGCATACACAACAATTCCACAAAATTTATTTTGCAAAATAGTTGAGTACATTTTTGATTCTAGTTACTTCTCCTTTAACGGTGTAATATATATGCAGATTGATGGCGCAGCCATGGGAAATCCGGCTAGCGGCACACTAGCCGCCTTAGTTATGGATGAAGTAATAACGATAAGCTTAAGAACGCTAACCTTTGATGTCCATTTCATTAAACTATATGTAGATGACACGATTTTCTCTATACCGAAAGGGAAATCGGACGAATTACTCCTAAAATTCAATAACGTTCATCATAAACTGCAATTCACCATTGAACGAGAGTCCGAGGCAACAATACCATTTTTAGATGTACTGTTGATTCGAAATGAAGATGGAACCATAAGCACCAATTGGTATACCAAACCCACCTCCTCTGGTAGAATGTTGAACTACCGATCACAACACCCCACATCCCAGAAGATAGCAACTATAACAAACTTGATGTTCCGTGCTATTCATTTGAGTGATGAAAGATTTCACAGAGAAAATGAACTGAAGATAACTGAGTTACTAACAAGAAATAATTACCCAACAACCTTGGTCAAACGTATTCTTAATCAATATAAAAGGAAAGTGCTCACTAACGATGCAGGTTCGAGGAATGATGAACGAACCAGATATTACCGTTTTCCTTATATTCAAGGTCTATCTGAAAACATGAGCAGAGCCTTACAACAAACTAACTCTTCTGCAAGACTGGCTTTCTATCCACTGAAATGCGTCAGTTCCCTTTTCTCGAAAATCAAAGATAAAACTCCAGATGGTTTGCAATCCGATTTAATATACAAGATCCCTTGTAAAGACTGCAGCAGATGCTACATAGGTATGACCAAACTCTCTCTCTTAATCTAACCCTCGTAAGGGTGTAGTGACATCATGTCGCGACTCTTTGAACGAGCTGCTTCCAGGACTCCCTATCTTGGGCATGATGAACGGCTTCGTGCATATTCTCCCCAGCTAGAGTTTTAAGTTGGTCTATCCATCGTGATGGTGAGCGTCCCCTAGGTCTTTTTCCCTCGATTTTTCCTTCGATGATCAACTTTTCCATTCCATCCGATCTCCTGGCAATGTGTCCAAAATATCTAAGGTACTGCTGACTAACCTTAGTCGACAATCTTGTTTGTATGCCCAGTTGTCTCAGAATCGACTCATTGGTGCGACGAGCAGTCCATGGTATTCTAAGGAGGCGTCTATAACACCACATTTCTAATGCATCAATTCTTCGTCGATCTGCCATCTTTAATGTCCAAGTCTCTGCTGCATATGTTGCGATAGGAAAAATGAGTGATTGGACCAGCCTAACCTTGGTTCTTGCAGTTATTGCGGTATCCCTCCAGATACGGGCCAATTTCGCTGTAGAGTTTCTCGCCATCGCTATGCGCTTTCGAATTTCGGGCTCACATTCGCCGGTGTTCGTCACAATAGATCCCAGATACTCGAAGCGGTTGACTACCTCGAGGTCAGCAATCCTTGTGATGTCTGGACTGTTATTATTAAAGCGATCTACTATCATCACCTTGGTCTTAGATTTGTTGATTTCGAGACCATATACTGAGCTTTTGTTTTCTAATCTTTGCATTAAAATCCGCAGTTCACCCTCGTCTTGGACTATTATCAATGTGTCGTCAGCGTATCGTAGATTGCTAATCTTCTTACCACCAATTGCAATGCCTCCATTCCAGTTCTCGAGGATCTCTCTCATGATGTACTCGCTGTAAATGTTAAAGAGAAGAGGAGACAGAATGCAACCCTGTCTCACTCCAGAAGCTGTTGAAAACTCGTCTGAGTGGATATCATTGACTCTTACCGTCGCTGTGCCTGAAGAGTATAATTGCCGAATGAGGCGCACCAGATGTCTTGGTGTTCCCATTTCCAACAGAATCCTCCACAGTTTCGGCCACCTCACCCTATCGAAAGCTTTTTTGAAATCCACAAAACATAATATCATTTTTACGTTGAATTCTCTTGCTTTCTCAATCAGTTGTCGTACATTCAAAATCTGCTCTCGAGTCCCTTTCCCTGGAACAAATCCCGTCTGTTCATTGGGTATTTGCGGTAAAAGGAAAGCTTTCAGTCTTTCGTTCAATATTGTGAGCATGACTTTGCTTGCGTGTGAGATGAGTGCGATGGTTCGGTAGTTTTCACATTCTAGTGGTGAACCCTTTTTGTACAATGGTATGAATGTGGATTGACACCATTTCTTCGGCCAGTATCCTGATTCCCAAATTTTCCGACACAGAACGTGAAGAATGTCAATGCCCAGTTCTCCCATGCTTTTTAAAACCTCAGCAGTTATTCCATCGGATCCTGGTGACTTTTGATTTCGTAGCCTTCTCACTGCGCGTTCTACCTCTTCCCTTAGAATCTCAGGTTCAAGGTCTTTCAAATGGTCTTCCGGTACGGTATCCGGAGTATCCTGGAACAATTGGACGCAGTAATCCCTCCATACCTTGGCTATACCTTCCACATCTGTGATAATATTTCCTTGCTTGTCCTTGATGATCTGAGTCTTAGCTTTGAATTCTCGAGATAAATATTTCACTTTGTTGTATAGTTCTTTAGAGTGATTCGCAGTCGCATGCATTTCTAGATCTCCGCATATTTTGTTTATGTGCTCGTTTTTATCTCTTCGGCAAGCTTGTTTTATTTCATTGTTTATTTCTTTAAGCATAAGTTTCTGCTGCTCTGCATCTGTAACTGTTTGTCGTATGGTCAGTCTTTTATCAATTAATTCCAATGTTTTGTCTGACATCCAATGTTGTCATTTCGTTGTTTTATCAGTTTTTTGAACTTTACTTGCTGCTTCAACAATCCATTTTTCGGTTCTATCCCAAACTGTATCACAGCTTCCTGTTATTTCGGGCGGACCACTCTCTCGAAGAGCATCTTGAAAGCGTATTGGGTCAGGAATGGTTATTTTTCTGGATTTCGGTTTAACCTTTGGTTTGTTGAATTTGACCTTAAGAGAAGCCCACAATAAACGATGATCGGATCCACATTCTGCACCGGGTTTGGTCTTAGTGTTACGGAAAGACGTTTTCCACCTTTTGTCAATAAGAAAGTAGTCAATTTGATTTTTGTGTTGTCCATTAGGAGATGTCCAGGTATAGAGGCGGCGTATCTAAGTATATATAAAACCGCTTGCACATATACGTCAAACTTTAAACGTAAAATCACAGCCCAAACGGGACCATCTAGAGCAAAAATGACAAGAATAAGACCCCCCTCAAAATCGTCTGGAGATCCCGGGAAAAATCCCAAACCTTCGATTCTCCCCGCGGTTTTCGAGTATACGGGGTGTTTCGGATCATTTTGACATTTCAAGTCCCATATTTCTGTGGTATCTGTGGACAATTTGGCTGTCAGTGTCATGTTAATAATAAATATTCCATTTCGATATATGAAAGTTCTTGAAAAAGTTTGCAGTTTCCAAAATTGTTATTCAATATTTAAATAAATGCCGACAGATAAAATGCAAAGTCTACGGCGAATCAAAAATTCGATAGATATTTGTCAAAATTTAGAAATGAACATTTATATCATCGAATGCATTTTCCTCAATTCAGGTTTGTTTGAAGGGTTTGTATTATTTGGAATTAATTGGATGAATGTTACTTTATTTCAGGAATTTTTCGTTTATTTTCCACAATCTATAAAACTACATTTCCTTTCGTGAGAATTTGAATTTATTGCGACAGAAGATGGAACTACCAAAGAGAACAGAAGCTTCATTCATCAATTCAGTCTTGGATTGGAGTAAAAGTTATGCTACTATGAAACAGTATTAAACAGATAGAAAGACTCCTTATAGATAATTCACAATTGGCTTTATTACTGGAAAAAAAAGAGCCAAGTTAGTCAGATAACAGTCAAAAGTTTCCATGAGTTTTTTGAATATCTAAAATATACACTTTTACGACAGAGGAGTGCAAAAATATAAGTGACCCCGTTTTTGAAGAATTTGAGTGCAGTGCTGTTGAATTTATAATGAATAAGTCAACTCTTTCATACTAATAATTTCAACTATATATACCCTGTTATATTATATTCCGCTCAACTGAAACATGTATTAATAAGCCTTGGAAATTAGAGACTCTCAAACTTATCACCTGATTTCTCAAAAAGGTTTCACCAAGATAAGATATTGTAGGTAATTGCTTATGAGGTAACATAGGCCATGGGTATTTGAAAGGCAAGTCTATTCATTATGTCTCTTTTTAGTTGGTTTATTATAGCTATACTGAATATTTCTAAAAATAACATTCACTTTAGATGTGAATTAATTAAATTTGGACTTATGCATCATATCATATATGACTATGAAATTGAGAAAGACATATTTTTCTAAATTCCATTATAAGTCTTTCGAATAGTACTTTGAAGATATTGATTTCAATGACGTATGGAATATATCAGTTGAAATACTAGTCAAAATGTTACGACAGAAATAAATTTTGAAGGATCATTCAGTATATGAAGAATTTAACATGGCAGTCACTTTCGAAATTGGTATCAATTTTCCAGCAATTCAATGAAGGTATAAAATACTTTAAAAAGCAACTATTTATTGAAAATTTCCATGTCATGAATGAATGATCAAATTTGTATAAAAATGTTGATACCTACCTATTTGTTCACTAAAGTTTCCAATCTTTTAATCGTTATAGGAATAGGTGCTATATGGCCATTTCAAAAATGCTATCCTACTGATTTATTCATTGCTTTTCATTTTGGTAAGAATTAAATTATTCATTGATTCAGATCCAAAGTTAACATTTGAAAAAATCAAGTCAATGTAGTTATTGACCCATATGGGTCAATAGTATTGGCCGATACAATTTTAGTACCGATTTCAAATACTCAGTTCCTTTTGACTGAAGTAAAAATTGAACAATTATCTTTGTATCTTGAAATGAATTTTGCACTTTTCCAGTGTTCAACAATGAGATCATTATTAAATTGACTCAAGAAATTAACAGAGTATGCTATATCAGGACTAGTTAATACTGCTGAAGATATTAATAAACCTATTAATTTCTTATATGGTTCATCATTACAACTCTCTTTTGTTGAATCAAAATTCAATTTAGTTTTCACATGTTCACAATCAGACATGTTGAATTATTGCAATACATATTTGAAGAATATAATCGATAGCTTTACTACCTTTTCCATAATTTCTAGTAATATTCATCCCTAATCATTTTTTAGCTTCCCCTAATTTCTTTATCATAAAATTTTCTATCAGAAAATTCATTCAGAATTAACATTAGTTAAAACAAAAAAGTCATCCATGTACAATGCAACAATAGTAAGCCAGTTATTTTTTGATTTATGTAAATACTATGATCAATTGTTGATCTTTTGAAACTTTTATCTATCAAAATTTTATTTACTATATAGGACATAAATTGCCCTGTTTAATTCACTTCTGAGTAAAACCCAGAGCCACAAGTCTCGTTCTATAACATAGCATCAATACAATCTTCAGATACTAAAAAACTCCTTAGTTCGTCAGGAATTTCCAATAGGTCCTTCAAATTGTTCAATTATATTGTATTTCTTCACAAAATATGGAATAGAAGAATAATTTGCTGCTCAACTGAAAAATGTATTGATAAACCTTGGAAATGAGGGACTTCTTATAACCTGATTTCTCAGATATGGGTATCCAAAAGGTAGATCTATTATTCATTCTGCCTCTTTTCAGTTTGTTTATTAGAGCTATACTGAATATTCCTAAAACAACATTTCACTGTAGGTCTTTTCATAGATCTTATCGAATGATTATGTAAATTCAATATTTGTCAAAACTGAAAATAAACATTGAATGCAGTTTCTTTATTTCAGGTAGTATTTCTATTGACTGATAATAACTCTCACATTTTGATTATGCATTTTTCCCAAATTTTTTAAATAAGAAAGAAATTGCCATTTCTAGAGAAATGAGAATTTCAGATTTCAAAATGTCTAATTACTACTTCAAATATATATACACCTTATATAATTGTTGATCAAATATTGTGTATTTCTTTACAAATTAGTTAATAATTTGAAGTTTTAATCTCAATTTTCAGACTTGAATTGGTCCAACATCTCTAGATATTTCTAATTGATATTCCACAAATAAAAATCCTGTATAATTATCCATCCAAATCCTGTATAATAATCCATCTTCTGAAAAGAAAAACAGGTGAATGTTTACTATATAGAATTAATTTTGATAATGATTCAAAAGTGATGAAATTTTGCTTACTTACTAATTTTGGGTATTAGATCACGAATCCGGTGACATAAATTCCTCAATCCTGCTGGTTTTTTTTAAAAATTTGTAAAATTGGCTTGATGAAAGTAAGGTTATCCACATTAATAGCTAGTTTTCTTGTATTTTATCAACTGATTCTCGTTAGAAATGATTAATTAATCACATTTCAAGCTTTTCCCTAAAAAAAAATGGCTTTTTCTCGTCAAAAACTACTATTTTATTCATTGTTTACATCCGGTGGCGGCAATCATAGAGTAAGTATATATAGAGGAGAAACTGAGGTACTAAACTCTGAAACAGTAATTTAGTTCCACCAACACCTTCCAGAGACCGCTCGCATCGCTGATTTTCTGTTTACCTCGAGAATTATTTACTTAACCTCAAAAATTTTCAGTTGATCCGTCGAACCTTATTTTTGGTAAGAGATTTATTATGTCGCAGTCAACTTTGAAATCCAACAAATATTGTGTTCCTAACTGTGGAGATATGTATAGTAAACGTCATCGTTTTCGAATGAAGAGAAGCAGCCAACAATTTTCAAACTTTGGCTCGAAAAAGTTAGTTATCCATTGCTCAACTCTAAAACTCCTCAACAAATTTGTAAGAAGTGAAATTAGATAGCCTTAAAGGAATTTGACAACTGCTATCCCTGAATTATTTCTTCCTGGTGAGTTAAATTTTGTTATATTTTCTTCTGTGTAAAAGTTAAACGATAAGCGATTAAGTATAGTCCTCAAGGAGAAGTGCTAACCGTAGACGAATGTTTCGGCTGTCCATAAATATTATCTTTGTTTAAAAACTTACCCTCAATAGTAGTTTTGCATATGTATATATAAATATATATGATTGGCAAGAAATTATTATTTACTTTTCTATTTATATTTCACAGGATCTTCAAATCAAGGGGAAGATGGAGAAGTTCATGACACTGAAGGAATACATCTCCAAAGTGATGTTGAGAGGGAAGTATCAACAGAGACTTTGAAGAATTTTAAGCACCCTCAGAAAACTTCAATAATATATAGAAAAAGGTTAACTGAAAATGAACGTTGTCTATCAAAATGTCTGATTGATCAGAGTAGAAAACTGAGAATTATCCAAAAAAAGTTTCATCATACAAAGAGCGGCTAAAAAATGTAGAGAAACTTAATTCATCAGCAAATTTCAGTAGACTGATGAATTATGTTTCTCCAACAGCTTTTAATCGGGCACACTTTTGGAAGTAGTTGTGAGTTCCAACATTTTAAACAAATGGTATATTAAAGTTTTCAATTCTGATTGAGTCAATTAAGAACTATTTATTGCAATAAATTTGATGAAAATATAAGTACTTATGAATGTTTTGCTTCCTACAGATATCGAGGACAACAATTAATTGACACTAGAGGCTGTGGGCACTGCAGAGCTGATGATTTTTATGGATAAGCTGTTTGATAGCCTGAATATGCAATTGTGAAGGACACATTAAAAATTTGGCATACTAGAAATATTTAAAAAAATGTAAAATTTTAAATAGATGATTTTTTTATATGAATTTGTGTTTTCTCTGAACTTAAGCCTCTATTCTTGTCAAATATATTGGATGTGAAAGAACTCGTACAGGAATATAATGGTAATATAGCTCATTCAAAAAGAAATGCTTATTACCTTATTTTCGTACGTTGTTTATTTTCACATTCAAAATCTTGAATTGAATTGAAATATTTTCAATACAAAGCATTTCAAATTTTCGCGCGCTCATTTTATAATTTCACAAACAACCGCAAGAGGTCGCTGAAAGCAGTGTTAATTTTATCATGAGAGTTTCCATTCTATACATACTTGTTCTATGGCGGCAATTATGTTCTTTACGTAACGTCTGTCAAATGCCAAATAATCTGCAACGTTGCCAGTATGCCCAGATCTTCTTGATGGGATCGGTCTTTACTTGGTAGAAATTCATATTAATAAATTGTTTGAGATTATGACGTATTATAAAACTGTATGGAAACTCATAACATGACAAGTCTACAGGGTGGCCACTTTTTTAATGGGATTGTATTGGTAACTTTTAAACCATAAGAGTTAGAAAGTCGGTCAAATGGAAAAAAAGTTGCATGCATAGAAGCATTATTATTGAGATATAAGAAAAGTAAATTATGTCATTTTGATTTTTCTGTTTTTCCCACTTTATTTCAAATATCATCAAAAAATGTCACAGGAATTTTTTATTCGACAGTAAATTATCCTCAATTTGACGTAATCAGATTTCGTTTCCAACGTTTCGTACTCTCTGGGACACCCTCAACCTCAATTTTTTCAATACGGACCTGCATATTTTATGACATTTTTCGAAATAACTTTTAACGCTGAATTCAACGATATATCATTCAAAGTAGATTTTCAGGTGATTTTGACCCTTATCCAATTTTCTTTGGGTCGGATCTGTATTACCTTTATTCAGTTTAATTGGCAACATGCAATATGCAATAAATTTCGATAAGAAAGTCAACTTACCCATCTTGAACTAAATGGAACATATTAGAATCAAAGCAAGAAACCAGTATACTGGTTTCTTGGTTCTTCTTTTATAATAATCATTTAAATATTTCAATTCATAATAATTAAACGAAAGTATCATTTAACGAAAGAAAAATCAGATGATTATTCGAAAGTAAATGAAAATTAATGAAGTAAGTGTTTGAAATGTCCACCATTTTGTAAAATAGGTACACTTTACGGTTCTGGAACCCATACTTCTTATACATTTGCTTGTTTGGTCTCCTTGAATACCTTTCGAAACATTCTCAATTTTCTCGCGAGGTATCACTATTGTTGTATTTGTCATTTGTTCCGTTGAAACAAATTACAGAATCGAACTTTATTTTGAGATCATTACGATATAATTTGTGCAAGGCTTGGTATTCAAATTTGAAATCATTGTATTCGCGTCTGTTGACTATTTTATTAACAGCAGTTTTTGAAAAATTCCATTCACTGGCCACAGTTCTCGATTTTTTTCTGGGTTCGATTGAATTTGGGTCAGAACATTGATATCGTTAATAAACTTATTTTTTCTTACATACACACCATTAAATTTGGATGAGGGTCAAAATCATCTGAAAATCAACTTTGAATGACATTGTGTGATATATCGTTGAATTCAGCGTTAAAAGTTATTTCGAAAAATGTCATAAAATATGCAGGTCCGTATTGAAAAAAATGAGGTTGAGGGTGTCCCAGAGAGTTCGAAACGCTGGATACGAAATCTGAATACGTCAAATTGAGGATAATTTACTGTCGAATAAAAAATTCATGTAACATTTTTTGATAATATTTTAAATAAAGTGGGAAAAAAAGAAAAATCAAAATGACATAATTTACTTTTTTTATGATATCTCAATAACCGGCCCTGATAATCTCGATTTGTTTGAACTGCTTTATAATGCTTCTATGCATGCAATTTTTTCTCCATTTGACCGACCTTCTAACTCTTATGGCTTAAAAGCTACCAATACAAACCCATTAAAAAAGTGGCCACCCTGTAGACTTGTCTTGTTTGGTTTCCGAAATAGTTATTTAGTAATCTTCCATTCAACTCTTTCTTAGTACCTATCCTCTCAATTAATTTTTACTTTAATCTTTAATAACAGTAATTAATGATTTTTCAATACTTTCAATCGGTTTGTCAATCAGAAATGCTTGACTGTGTAGAAATAGAGTATAAAGTTCTAATAAAGAGTCAAAAAAAATCGGTTACAGCTTTTAAGGCCTTTTTTTCAGCTAAGAAATTTTTTTTCAATGGCACCCATAGCTTCAGCAAGCGTTCAATAGCTAGAACTAGTGAAAGCCATCGAATTCTAGAATAAGAAAGAACATTGCTGTAAGTTGTTTCTGCATACTCACGAAAACCTTTCATCGTTCGACCCTTACAAAAAATATCGAAAAATATTTGAAAATTTTAAGACCAATAGAATGCACAGAAATTAAAATCATATCGGCGGAAGTGGAAGCAGTATTGTGAAGTCTATGCGCTGGACAACCGATAGTTTCATTGTCGAATTAAAAAAAAACTCGCCTTTATTTTACTTCGAAGTAAGTACCGCACTGACAGCGAAAATATTTTATATGGAAATATTAAGGTACTCTAAGGATTCAATATAAAATAAAGTGATTGCATAAGACTATTTTTTTGAACAATTTTAATAATTTTATTTTCAATCCTTCGGTTTCTGAAAAATAATGTTTGAGCAACGGAAACAGCATTTCAGATTTATGATTACTGGAATCCGTTGAGATTCCATGAAAACAAATTTTGTCTCACCTACACTATATAAGGAAATATGAATCTCATAACGGTCAAATTACTGACCGGGACAATTGAATAACTAACCGGGACACGGGGACTCAATGGTCCAAACCGGGACATGTCCCGGCGTACCGGGACGTATGGCAGCTAATCGTGAATAACTTTATGATGCAGATACAAATCGACTAACATGTCGATGGCGTTATGTTCACAAATACCTAAACTTATTGTGTGACATCTACGTTATATTTATTTCTACTACCACTTACCGTTACAGCCATCTATTGCAAAACGGCGCGCCGTTGCCGCGGCGGAAGCAAAGTTGTACGCCTTATATAAATATTCATATGAATATCTAAATATAAATATTTTTGAGAGGTTAGGCTTGATATCGGTGTAATATGGGATTTGGTCCCATAGAAAAACTCGAAGCCCAAAATGGCGAACCCCCTCAAAATTTAAGGCTAGGACCGCCCTTGATTTGTCGTCATGAAAAGTTAGGATTTGCATCAAATATTTTCATGTGAGCAAGAGCGAAACGGTATATTCTAGGAAAAAAATCATATAGAATTCCAACCTAGAACCAGCATAGTATACCGAGTGAATCGTCTGAAATCAGCTAACGATACAAGGTTTCGGAAAAAAAGCTTTTATTTTCTAGCCGGATACCCAGTGAAGGATCTACCGGCATAGTGACGGGGTCCAAGGGGCGGAGCCCCTTCGGCGAGCAGAGCGAGTGTGATGTTTAAATATGGTGTTCATTATAGTTAAATTATTGTCAATGGCAAACTGGATTAGTCTGCTACCTCGTTCGTTACGTTTGCCAATCCCATAACGCCCGACTGTATCTCTCAGATGGTCATCAGCTCCTGTGCACCCTACTTTGGCGTTAAAGTCGCCCATTAAGACCGTAATCCCCTTGGGTTTTAAGGACGTCATGGTATCTTCTAAAAGTGCATAGAAGTTTTCTATATCTTGGTCGCAGGCGTCAGTGGTGGGCAGATAAACTTGGATGATGTGTAATTTAAATGGTCGAGTATTCAGGGTGACAGTAATAATTCTGTCATTAATAGGTCTATACGCTTCAACGAATTGAGCGAATCTTTTGTTGATGAGAACTGCCACACCACACCGTCCTGTAACATTTGCTCCGGAAATATATAGCATGTGATCTTGTGTCTCGACCAAACAGTATCTTAAAAATAGAGTCTACCAGCACGGATATGATTGTAGACCCACTAATAAAGACAAAAATGAAAAAACCGCTCTAGCCGCTCATCACTTCAACGAAGACCACAATTTCGATTTCGAGAACGTCACCATCTTAGAAAAAGAAAAAAAACTATAAAAAGAGATGTATCGGTGAGATGATTCATATTTCTTTAAACGAGACGGTAAATTTGAGGACTGATGTACAGAATTTGAGCACAATATATCACAACATTTTAGAGAGATACAAACGGATGATTCGTTCTTGACGAATTTCAGGAACATACCCCTTTCTTTGACATTAGATAACCATATGACGCTCGACGTTCTGCATATGACAGATGACACGGAGACTAGTTTTCAGCTGTTTATTGTACTTAATGTGGAAAAATCTTTTGAACACCCTAAAATTATAATAAAAGATTATAGATAGTTTCATCTGTTGACCAGTGGACCTGTATATTGTATATTGTATATTGAGTTCTTAAAAAATTGACGACACAGTTTTATGTCCACCTCAGAATATTGTGAGGGATTATTCATATGAATTGGTATGTGTTTTAAATTATGTTTTTTGTAATGCTCTGTTGTATTTTGTTTCTGCACCTACTAGAGTATACTACTTTCTTTATATTATGGCACTATGTTATGCCCCATGTTTTCAATGTCGTTCTGTTTCCAGCCTTGAAAAAGACCAGAAATAAAGGTCGAAACGTCGGCATCTCATTAAGGATTTTTATTTCCCCTGTCCTCTCTGCCACTACATAGTTGAATACTTAAAAGTCAGGACACGAATGCCAGTGATGAATGATAACGTTGGCGGTTTTTACCAATCCATCAGGAATGAATACGGAGGAGACATAGTGGAACTGTTGAAGATGTGGAGTAACACCAACAAGAAATTGGCCGCGATGAGGAATCGAAGAATCTTTCTTCTCAAATGCAGGCAGAAGCAGATTTCACCTAATCACATTGCTAATAATTTTAAGTTTTTACATGCACTTAAAGTTGACAGAAATCCTTTTTTTCGTGATATTGATAAATTAACATCTAGGTTTCAAAAATCAGTACTTAATGTGGAAGTTAACATCACTATATGGAAGATCAAGAAACTCGAATACGATTGCAATATCATAAGGAATAAATTGGTAACGTCTATTCCGCCCCAATTGTTTAACACAATATCTGATAGATCAAAGGAGGACTACAACAAACTCTTCAAACTGATTAAAGAGAAGAATTTGAAAAAAACTCAGTGATCTATGTAAGGAGACGGCCACATTCAGAAGGGGGATGCATGATAATTTTATTTTTAATTATACAAACGTAGTTTTGCCAGAACCTATCAAAGATATTCTGAGTGCGGGTCCTAAATTCGCAATACCTATTTCCCCAAGAGAATGTCCTATACCTACGCTAATCAAGGACATCGAATTTTGTATTGGTGACCAAGTTGAGTTAACCGAAGTGGACAAAAACGTTTTAAGAGGCATAACCACTAACATCTTCACTAACTATTTGGCTCGGTCTGCTAATGAAGGTCCATGTGTGAGACAGGCATACCTAAATTATGTATTAACAAGTAGGTTCCTCAAACAACATCCTGATTGCGTTGTTATGCGAGCTGACAAGGGAAACTCCACAGTTATCATGTATAGAGATGAGTATGTCTCGTATATGGAGAATTTGTTGTCTGATACAGAGACATATAAAATAACACCTAGTGACCCAACAAATAAATTTCAAACTTTGGCCAATGAAATTGTGAAAGAACTTAGGGATGTGGGCGCCATTGATGAAATGAAAGCGAAACATCTAAAATGTCATAACTCTGTTATTCCAAAGCTATATGGCCTTAGAAAAACTCACAAGGAAAATATTTCCATTCGACCTGTGGTCAGTTGTATAGGTGCCCCATCATACAACCTGTCCAGATATATTCATGATATTTTATCTCCTGTCACCACATCATTCGAATACAATATATCGAATTCCAAAGATTTTGTAGACTTCGTCAAGGAAATTAGAGTACCTAAGGAAAGTGAATGGGTGTCACTCGACGTTATATCGTTATATACCAATATTCCTAAAGCCCTAGTTTTGCACATTATAAAGAAACGATGGCAATATATATCTGCATACACAACAATTCCACAAAATTTATTTTGCAAAATAGTTGAGTACATTTTTGATTCTAGTTACTTCTCCTTTAACGGTGTAATATATATGCAGATTGATGGCGCAGCCATGGGAAATCCGGCTAGCGGCACACTAGCCGCCTTAGTTATGGATGAAGTAATAACGATAAGCTTAAGAACGCTAACCTTTGATGTCCATTTCATTAAACTATATGTAGATGACACGATTTTCTCTATACCGAAAGGGAAATCGGACGAATTACTCCTAAAATTCAATAACGTTCATCATAAACTGCAATTCACCATTGAACGAGAGTCCGAGGCAACAATACCATTTTTAGATGTACTGTTGATTCGAAATGAAGATGGAACCATAAGCACCAATTGGTATACCAAACCCACCTCCTCTGGTAGAATGTTGAACTACCGATCACAACACCCCACATCCCAGAAGATAGCAACTATAACAAACTTGATGTTCCGTGCTATTCATTTGAGTGATTAAAGATTTCACAGAGAAAATGAACTGAAGATAACTGAGTTACTAACAAGAAATAATTACCCAACAACCTTGGTCAAACGTATTCTTAATCAATATAAAAGGAAAGTGCTCACTAACGATGCAGGTTCGAGGAATGATGAACGAACCAGATATTACCGTTTTCCTTATATTCAAGGTCTATCTGAAAACATGAGCAGAGCCTTACAACAAACTAACTCTTCTGCAAGACTGGCTTTCTATCCACTGAAATGCGTCAGTTCCCTTTTCTCGAAAATCAAAGATAAAACTCCAGATGGTTTGCAATCCGATTTAATATACAAGATCCCTTGTAAAGACTGCAGCAGATGCTACATAGGTATGACCAAACAGTATCTTAAAAATAGAGTCTACCAGCACGGATATGATTGTAGACCCACTAATAAAGACAAAAATGAAAAAACCGCTCTAGCCGCTCATCACTTCAACGAAGACCACAATTTCGATTTCGAGAACGTCACCATCTTAGAAAAAGAAAAAAACTATAAAAAGAGATGTATCGGTGAGATGATTCATATTTCTTTAAACGAGACGGTAAATTTGAGGACTGATGTACAGAATTTGAGCACAACATATCACAACATTTTAGAGAGATACAAACGGATGATTCGTTCTTGACGAATTTCAGGAACATACCCCTTTCTTTGACATTAGATAACCATATGACGCTCGACGTTCTGCATATGACAGATGACACGGAGACTAGTTTTCAGCTGTTTATTGTACTTAATGTGGAAAAATCTTTTGAACACCCTAAAATTATAATAAAAGATTATAGATAGTTTCATCTGTTGACCAGTGGACCTGTATATTGTATATTGAGTTCTTAAAAAATTGACGACACAGTTTTATGTCCACCTCAGAATATTGTGAGGGATTATTCATATGAATTGGTATGTGTTTTAAATTATGTTTTTTGTAATGCTCTGTTGTATTTTGTTTCTGCACCTACTAGAGTATACTACTTTCTTTATATTATGGCACTATGTTATGCCCCATGTTTTCAATGTCGTTCTGTTTCCAGCCTTGAAAAAGACCAGAAATAAAGGTCGAAACGTCGGCATCTCATTAAGGATTTTTATTTCCCCTGTCCTCTCTGCCACTACATAGTTGAATAATATGTATTTAGATATACATATACAGGGTGTGGCGTAATTAATGGATAATACTGTACTGGCGAATAGGGGAGGTCATGGCCGACCAGAAAATGTAAAGTTATGTTCAGTAAAAATATTATAGTGTTCGAGATATCGAACAATTTAATTTTTTTCTGAAAAGTGCACCTTCACTCACTAAATTCATTGTTGTGATCACAAATCTTGTTATTTCTTTGAGCATTGTTTTTCATTTTACTCTCAAATATCTGTACTATGAGATAAACTACCAAATTCCTACCATCTTGCTTAATTAAGAGAAGAAAAGTATGATAATCCTGATGTTTGCACTTTTTAGAAAAAAATGAAATTGTCCGATATCTCGAAAACTATGATATTTTTACTGAACAAAATTTTCTGGTCGGCCAACACCTCCCCTATTCGCCAGTACAGGATTATCCATTAATTACGCCACACCCTGTATGTGTTTGAAATGAAAATAACCATATTGTACCTTTCAAACAGCGAATTACAACCATCTATTAGTAAGTTATTATTAAATGCCATTTCATAAGCCATGATAGCTTGACAAATAAACATTTTAAAAATTTTTTAAGAAGTCATCAAACAATAGTCACTTATCTGATAACATCATGCATAAAAAATCATTAATCCATTTTTTAATTACAAACAGATAGTTGAATAACTTTAAGAAAAAAGTATGAGAATTATTCAACTATCTATCAGTAAATAATTAAATAATGCTTTGATGACCATAACGTGATCAGATAAACATGAAAAGTTAGACGCTTTTCTCAAAGTTTTTTTGAAATGTTTATTTGTTTTATAATTTTTTTTTTCGTGGTATTTATTTATCACTGACCTCTGAACAATAAGAATTTAGTTGCTGGTATCAGGACTTAATTTAGTTTATTCACAAATTCTTATGGATACCTATGTTATCTACTAGAAAGTTAAATAATGGTTTAATGAACGTGACGTCATCAGATAACCAACAAAAGTTTGACTTAGGTACTCTTAATTTGTGTAGGTACATTTAAAATATTTATTTGTCATATTTATAATGACTTACCTAATGAGGTTGATGGCCATTCTGAAAATTCTAACTATCTTATGTATTATCAGATAAATAATTCTTGGAATGTATCTGTCAACAGATAAGAAACGAAAGTTTTACCCTTTTTTAAAATATTCATTTTTACCAGGGTGATAAAATAAATCAGATATAATTGAACGAAAATAAAAATCATATTCTCTTTTCCCATTGTTTAGGTTGAATTTTGAAACGTTCAACTAAAGAACGAAATCAGTTTGAGTAGTTTGATACTTCAAAATAAATATCGATATGTAGAATTTCAAAACTGAAATTATAATATATATTATAATTAATAACGAAAGTATTCCATAAAAATAGGAGCAAACTACTGAATATGTCGTATTTAACCTAATATTGTCACGATAAATCAGGATTTTCAACTAATGGAACTAGAGCATAATAGGTTTCCTGTGATCGAAATCATAATGCGAAAAATTAAAAAATATCGAATTTGACATTCTAAAATAAATATCGAATATTTTCGATACCTATGTAGCTGTTTCTAATTTCTGGACATCGAAAATAAAAGTTATGACTCAATATTGCTGAGAGCCCCAGAAATAAATAAAAACAATAAAATATTAATATTATTCAACGGCTGCTTTCAAATATCAGAAGGTGTTTTCAACAGGTTCTGGTCACGATAAATCAGAATTTTTGACTAATGCAACTAGATCATAATATGTTTCGTGTGGTCGAATTCAAAATGCGAAATATTTAAAAAATATCGAATTTGATGCTCTAAAATAAATATCGATATGTACAATTTCAAATTTGAAATTCTGCTTAACGAAAATACTCGATAAAAATGGGAGCAAACTACTAAATATGTCGTTTTCAACTGAATATCGTCATCTGAATCTTATAATTCTCCTTTATGATAGATTAGTCTATTGTGCAACAAGTGGGGAGAGTCCAACATTTCTCGCGGGTGTGGAAGTTGGTGGTACGAGCCTGAAAGGCGAGTGCCACTTATAATTAATTTATTCATAGCCATATCCTACCTTACTAACTAGATCTTCGTTATAATTTGGATTTTTCTGAGTATTAGGTACTAGAGAATAGTTTGAAATTTTTACTCTTATTACATGATGAAAACTTTAAATTAGAATATCCATGCCAAATTCAAGGTCAATATCTTGTAAAGGACAGGTGCTATGAGAAAAAACTTGAAAAAATCAAACTTCAACACCCTGTATATGGAAAACAAAGAGTTTGGGTGCACATCCTTCAATTTAGGAACACCCTGTATAAAAGCTGATTTAGAGTTTTATTCAATCCATTCGGTTTCTTTCATGCTGAATGAACCTAGTGTCATTTTGAAGTAAAAAGTGGTCCATTTTGAAGTGAAAGCTTGTATCTTTCCATGATTAACTGACATAACCTACTGAACACAAGTGACATGGAAAATATCCAAAAATTAATACACTTTGTTACTTCATATAATGTGAAAATACAAGTAAATGAATGGAGACATTTTTTATTCTATTCATTCCACCTTCAATGCATTTTGTGAAAACCCATATTAATGAACGGCAAAAAAAAATGCCGTCCCAAAATGGCGGAAGAATCTAGAAGTTCCCCCCCCCCCAAAAGTGGGTCCTGGATCCGCGCCTGACTTATTTGAGTACTTAAGTGTGTTGGTACGCTTACTAGCTTAGTATCAGTTTAACAGTGCTGAAGTACCTACAGAACAGATAATTTTAAAGCTAAAAAGATGTCTTTGGATCATTTATATGAGTTCAGCTTCGAAAAGTTGTACAACGACTGTACAGAAAGGTAATGCTTTTACATCATTTTTTTCTTTAATCATTTTTGAAACAATATAATCGAATGTAATCTTCAGTTTCTGAATGTTGCATTTTTATAAAGAAATTTTTGTTCAATATATGTGTATGAAATGAACGATAACCATATTGTACCTATCAAACAGCGAATTAATATGTACTTTTTTTTCCTAGGGGTATAACTTTTGAGGAAGACTGCAGCGTATGTCTGAGTAGGTTGACTGGAGAACTGTACCTAACAGATTGCAGGCATTGTTTTCACAAAGAATGCATCGACAGGTGGTGCTCCAGTTCTTCCAAATGTTGTCCGATGTGTAGGACAACGTTAATTTTCGAAGGAACCTTCACTATCTTCGATACAAATTGGCAGAATGTTAATATACATCGTTTCGACAAGATGGATAGCGATGAAGAAGATGAAGAAAGTGGAGAGGAAAATGAAGAAGAGAATGAAGGAGAAAATGAAGAACAAACCAACGAGGACATTTAATGGAGAAAATATCACTCTCAAATTAAATTCTCTCTATACATTTGTATGAAGACTACTGAAAAAGTGTTCTATTCCATTGATGAATTCATGGCCTATGACTTTCAGTGAATCCTGCCTTTTAACGTGATTTCTTCTTTTTTTCTGTACATGTATTTATGTTTATTTTCATCTTCACTTGTATTTTGTTTGTTTGGATTCATGCTGTATCGTTTTATATATACATATTTTATTTTGAATTATGTTGTGTTCATATGTCATCATGATTTCTGTAAAATTTTACATCTCTGTTCGACACACCCTGTAACATTTTTGAGGGAAATGAATGAGTTATAAATTGTAATATATGTATTAGAATCATTTGTCTTTTTTTTTCATCTTATTTTTCCTAACGTTAACTAACTAAGTGTCATTTCAATCAGAAATAGCTCTCGTTTGTCTTATGAATGTGATTTATTATAAATAAAATAATTGAAAAAATACACTTATTAGGTGTACAACTTTGCTTCCGCCGTTTTGCAATAGATAACTATAGAGGTAGGTGGTAAGTGATAGTCGAAAGATCGTTCGATGTTGCTTGCTAAGCCTACAAGAGGCACTTACTACAGACGAGTTGTAACAAAATCGACTAATAATCCGAGTAATCAAACAGCTATCGGTATTGGATTGGCAATGATAGACATATATTTTTTTTATATGTAATGGAAATTTCTGATATGCTCATTCCTAATGATCCAAGAATAAGAGCCAATTTGATTGTAAGAGATAAAACGATATTCGGTATTTTATTGATCTACAAAAGTATGTTAAAGTCAGATTTTCGGCCTAAATATTAGGTGTACAACTTTGCTTCCGCCGTTTTGCAATAGATGGCTGTAGCTGTAAGGGGTAGTCGAAATAAATAGATAGTAGATGCCATACAATAAGCTTAAGTATTTGTTAACATAACGCTATCGAAATATTAGTCGATTTTTGTCTGCATCATGAAGTTATTCTCGTTTAAATATGTCAGCTCCAAATTGAAAATCTGGGCGTACGCCAATGCAGTGAAACTGTCATATCATTTATTTTCCTGGTTTCCTTGGATGAACGTTATTGATAATAATTGCAGCGAAATTCATAAAGCTATATTCCTCTATTATATTCATAAAACCCTCAAAAAAGGGGTAACTTAACCATAGTACTAATAAATGGTACCACGGTACCAATATGGGTTCATTTGAAAACATTGAGTGTTACCCAAAAAACGATTACGATGAACTTTATTTGCTCATAAAAAACGCAATTTAGTGTTTTTGACGGGATTTCGATTTTTCTAGTATTAGACAGGTCAATTGGAATAAATCGGAATCATCGTGGCACACTCAAATGGAAAACTAAAAATTGAATTATAAAAAAATTTTGACGTTTGAAATGTCACTTATGTGGTATCATTGGATTCAAAAAATTATACAGATTTCAAAAATGTTATAATATACAGGGTGTTCCACTTGAAAATCGAGAGTTGGTATCACTTCCGGCGAAACAGGAAGTGAAAAAAAATCATTTGTAGATTAAAAAGTGTCGCTTATTATGTATATTATGTATTATTAATTTTTAGTAACGTTTATTATTTTAACGTGAAATCTAAAGAAGCGACTAAGTAGGAAAAAAATTTAATTTGAAGAATAAAAAAAAGATGAAATATAATGACTGTCATTCAATTCTCGATTTAAAATGAATTTCGAACAAGTAGAAACCAAGCCAATCCACAGTATTGTTTAGAATTAGGATAAAATATATCAAAATGAAAAAATTGTTTTCCGAGAAGTAAATAAAGTATTTTCACAGCCTTGAAGTCACAGATAAAGGCCACTCCTACTGTTTTTTTTGAGCTGATTCGCGTGTAAGCTTCTCCTACTATCGGTCTATTTGATTGGAGATGGTTGAAATATGTGCAGTCAGTTTTTGATAATTACCTGAAGCTCGCAAGATTTGGTGTTTAAACACGAAATCCAACAATAATCCAAAGCCAGTTTGAGGTCGTTTATACAAGAAATTCGTAATTGCCTCTGAAAAGATAAATGATTGTTTTATTGTTGGTTTTTTTCATTCAGACTCAAGGCAATTATCTTGTCTATGTCTGTGACCTTTTTCATTGAGGAGAAATTTAAAAACTATGAAATTTGTGACAAGAAGTAAATAATACAACTCATTGTAGCTTTTCATCGGAAAAATTTATCTAGGATCAATCGAGTAATTTGAAAAGGAAAAAATTTTATTCGAATGTCTATGAGTAAAATATGTATTTAGATATACATATACAGGGTGTGGCGTAATTAATGGATAATACTGTACTGGCGAATAGGGGAGGTCATGGTCGACCAGAAAATGTAAAGTTATGTTCAGTAAAAATATTATAGTGTTCGAGATATCGAACAATTTAATTTTTTTCTGAAAAGTGCACCTCCACTCACTAAATTCATTGTTGTGATCACAAATCTTGTTATTTCTTTGAGCATTGTTTTTCATTTTACTCTCAAATATCTGTACTATGAGATAAACTACCAAATTCCTACCATCTTGCTTAATTAAGAGAAGAAAAGTATGATAATCCTGATGTTTGCACTTTTTAGAAAAAAATGAAATTGTCCGATATCTCGAAAACTATGATATTTTTACTGAACAAAATTTTCTGGTCGGCCAACACCTCCCCTATTCGCCAGTACAGGATTATCCATTAATTACGCCACACCCTGTATGTGTTTGAAATGAAAATAACCATATTGTACCTTTCAAACAGCGAATTACAACCATCTATTAGTAAGTTATTATTAAATGCCATTTCATAAGCCATGATAGCTTGACAAATAAACATTTTAAAAATTTTTTAAGAAGTCATCAAACAATAGTCACTTATCTGATAACATCATGCATAAAAAATCATTAATCCATTTTTTAATTACAAACAGATAGTTGAATAACTTTAAGAAAAAAGTATGAGAATTATTCAACTATCTATCAGTAAATAATTAAATAATGCTTTAATGACCATAACGTGATCAGATAAACATGAAAAGTTAGACGCTTTTCTCAAAGTTTTTTTGAAATGTTTATTTGTTTTATAATTTTTTTTTTCGTGGTATTTATTTATCACTGACCTCTGAACAATAAGAATTTAGTTGCTGGTATCAGGACTTAATTTAGTTTATTCACAAATTCTTATGGATACCTATGTTATCTACTAGAAAGTTAAATAATGGTTTAATGAACGTGACGTCATCAGATAACCAACAAAAGTTTGACTTAGGTACTCTTAATTTGTGTAGGTACATTTAAAATATTTATTTGTCATATTTATAATGACTTACCTAATGAGGTTGATGGCCATTCTGAAAATTCGAACTATCTTATGTATTATCAGATAAATAATTCTTGGAATGTATCTGTCAACAGATAAGAAACGAAAGTTTTACCCTTTTTTAAAATATTCATTTTTACCAGGGTGATAAAATAAATCAGATATAATTGAACGAAAATAAAAATCATATTCTTTTTTCCCATTGTTTAGGTTGAATTTTGAAACGTTCAACTAAAGAACGAAATCAGTTTGAGTAGTTTGATACTTCAAAATAAATATCGATATGTAGAATTTCAAAACTGAAATTATAATATATATTATAATTAATAACGAAAGTATTCCATGAAAATAGGAGCAAACTACTGAATATGTCGTATTTAACCTAATATTGTCACGATAAATCAGGATTTTCAACTAATGGAACTAGAGCATAATAGGTTTCCTGTGATCGAAATCATAATGCGAAAAATTAAAAAATATCGAATTTGACATTCTAAAATAAATATCGAATATTTTCGATACCTATGTAGCTGTTTCTAATTTCTGGACATCGAAAATAAAAGTTATGACTCAATATTGCTGAGAGCCCCAGAAATAAATAAAAAAAATAAAATATTAATATTATTCAACGGCTGCTTTCAAATATCAGAAGGTGTTTTCAACAGGTTCTGGTCACGATAAATCAGAATTTTTGACTAATGCAACTAGATCATAATATGTTTCGTGTGGTCGAATTCAAAATGCGAAATATTTAAAAAATATCGAATTTGCTGCTCTAAAATAAATATCGATATGTAGAATTTCAACTTTGGAATTCTGCTTAACGAAAATACTCGATAAAAATGGGAGCAAACTACTAAATATGTCGTTTTCAACTAAATATCGTCATCTGAATCTTATAATTCTCCTTTATGATAGATTAGTCTATTGTGCAACAAGTGGGGAAAGTCCAACATTTCTCGCGGGTGTGGAAGTTTGTGGTACGAGCCTGAAAGGCGAGTGCCACTTATAATTAATTTATTCATAGCTATATCATACCTTACTAACTAGATCTTCGTTATAATTTGGATTTTTCTGAGTATTAGGTACTAGAGAATAGTTTGAAATTTTTACTCTTATTACATGATGAAAACTTTAAATTAGAATATCCATGCCAAATTCAAGGTCAATATCTTGTAAAGGACAGGTGCTATGAGAAAAAACTTGAAAAAATCAAACTTCAACACCCTGTATATGGAAAACAAAGAGTTTGGGTGCACATCCTTCAATTTAGGAACACCCTGTATAAAAGCTGATTTAGAGTTTTATTCAATCCATTCGGTTTCTTTCATGCTGAATGAACCTAGTGTCATTTTGAAGTAAAAAGTGGTCCATTTTGAAGTGAAAGCTTGTATCTTTCCATAATTAACTGACATAACCTACTGAAGACAAGTGACATGGAAAATATCAAAAAATTAATACACTTTGTTACTTCATATAATGTGAAAATACAAGTAAATGAATGGAGACATTTTTTATTCTATTCATTCCACCTTCAATGCATTTTGTGAAAACCCATATTAATGAACGGCAAAAAAAAATGCCGTCCCAAAATGGCGGAAGAATCTAGAAGTTCCCCCCCCCCAAAAGTGGGTCCTGGATCCGCGCCTGACTTATTTGAGTACTTAAGTGTGTTGGTACGCTTACTAGCTTAGTATCAGTTTAACAGTGCTGAAGTACCTACAGAACAGATAATTTTAAAGCTAAAAAGATGTCTTTGGATCATTTATATGAGTTCAGCTTCGAAAAGTTGTACAACGACTGTACAGAAAGGTAATGCTTTTACATCATTTTTTTCTTTAATCATTTTTGAAACAATATAATCGAATGTAATCTTCAGTTTCTGAATGTTGCATTTTTATAAAGAAATTTTTGTTCAATATATGTGTATGAAATGAACGATAACCATATTGTACCTATCAAACAGCGAATTAATATGTACTTTTTTTTCCTAGGGGTATAACTTTTGAGGAAGACTGCAGCGTATGTCTGAGTAGGTTGACTGGAGAACTGTACCTAACAGATTGCAGGCATTGTTTTCACAAAGAATGCATCGACAGGTGGTGCTCCAGTTCTTCCAAATGTTGTCCGATGTGTAGGACAACGTTAATTTTCGAAGGTACCTTCACTATCTTCGATACAAATTGGCAGAATGTTAATATACATCGTTTCGACAAGATGGATAGCGATGAAGAAGATGAAGAAAGTGGAGAGGAAAATGAAGAAGAGAATGAAGGAGAAAATGAAGAACAAACCAACGAGGACATTTAATGGAGAAAATATCACTCTCAAATTAAATTCTCTCTATACATTTGTATGAAGACTACTGAAAAAGTGTTCTATTCCATTGATGAATTCATGGCCTATGACTTTCAGTGAATCCTGCCTTTTAACGTGATTTCTTCTTTTTTTCTGTACATGTATTTATGTTTATTTTCATCTTCACTTGTATTTTGTTTGTTTGGATTCATGCTGTATCGTTTTATATATACATATTTTATTTTGAATTATGTTGTGTTCATATGTCATCATGATTTCTGTAAAATTTTACATCTCTGTTCGACACACCCTGTAACATTTTTGAGGGAAATGAATGAGTTATAAATTGTAATATATGTATTAGAATCATTTGTCTTTTTTTTTCATCTTATTTTTCCTAACGTTAACTAACTAAGTGTCATTTCAATCAGAAATAGCTCTCGTTTGTCTTATGAATGTGATTTATTATAAATAAAATAATTGAAAAAATACACTTATTAGGTGTACAACTTTGCTTCCGCCGTTTTGCAATAGATAACTATAGAGGTAGGTGGTAAGTGATAGTCGAAAGATCGTTCGATGTTGCTTGCTAAGCCTACAAGAGGCACTTACTACAGACGAGTTGTAACAAAATCGACTAATAATCCGAGTAATCAAACAGCTATCGGTATTGGATTGGCAATGATAGACATATATTTTTTTTATATGTAATGGAAATTTCTGATATGCTCATTCCTAATGATCCAAGAATAAGAGCCAATTTGATTGTAAGAGATAAAACGATATTCGGTATTTTATTGATCTACAAAAGTATGTTAAAGTCAGATTTTCGGCCTAAATATTAGGTGTACAACTTTGCTTCCGCCGTTTTGCAATAGATGGCTGTAGCTGTAAGGGGTAGTCGAAATAAATAGATAGTAGATGCCATACAATAAGCTTAAGTATTTGTTAACATAACGCTATCGAAATATTAGTCGATTTTTGTCTGCATCATGAAGTTATTCTCGTTTAAATATGTCAGCTCCAAATTGAAAATCTGGGCGTACGCCAATGCAGTGAAACTGTCATATCATTTATTTTCCTGGTTTCCTTGGATGAACGTTATTGATAATAATTGCAGCGAAATTCATAAAGCTATATTCCTCTATTATATTCATAAAACCCTCAAAAAAGGGGTAACTTAACCATAGTACTAATAAATGGTACCACGGTACCAATATGGGTTCATTTGAAAACATTGAGTGTTACCCAAAAAACGATTACGATGAACTTTATTTGCTCATAAAAAACGCAATTTAGTGTTTTTGACGGGATTTCGATTTTTCTAGTATTAGACAGGTCAATTGGAATAAATCGGAATCATCGTGGCACACTCAAATGGAAAACTAAAAATTGAATTATAAAAAAATTTTGACGTTTGAAATGTCACTTATGTGGTATCATTGGATTCAAAAAATTATACAGATTTCAAAAATGTTATAATATACAGGGTGTTCCACTTGAAAATCGAGAGTTGGTATCACTTCCGGCGAAACAGGAAGTGAAAAAAAATCATTTGTAGATTAAAAAGTGTCGCTTATTATGTATATTATGTATTATTAATTTTTAGTAACGTTTATTATTTTAACGTGAAATCTAAAGAAGCGACTAAGTAGGAAAAAAATTTAATTTGAAGAATAAAAAAAAGATGAAATATAATGACTGTCATTCAATTCTCGATTTAAAATGAATTTCGAACAAGTAGAAACCAAGCCAATCCACAGTATTGTTTAGAATTAGGATAAAATATATCAAAATGAAAAAATTGTTTTCCGAGAAGTAAATAAAGTATTTTCACAGCCTTGAAGTCACAGATAAAGGCCACTCCTACTGTTTTTTTTGAGCTGATTCGCGTGTAAGCTTCTCCTACTATCGGTCTATTTGATTGGAGATGGTTGAAATATGTGCAGTCAGTTTTTGATAATTACCTGAAGCTCGCAAGATTTGGTGTTTAAACACGAAATCCAACAATAATCCAAAGCCAGTTTGAGGTCGTTTATACAAGAAATTCGTAATTGCCTCTGAAAAGATAAATGATTGTTTTATTGTTGGTTTTTTTCATTCAGACTCAAGGCAATTATCTTGTCTATGTCTGTGACCTTTTTCATTGAGGAGAAATTTAAAAACTATGAAATTTGTGACAAGAAGTAAATAATACAACTCATTGTAGCTTTTCATCGGAAAAATTTATCTAGGATCAATCGAGTAATTTGAAAAGGAAAAAATTTTATTCGAATGTCTATGAGTATAATATGTATTTAGATATACATATATAGGGTGTGGCGTAATTAATGGATAATACTGTACTGGCGAATAGGGGAGGTCATGGCCGACCAGAAAATGTAAAGTTATGTTCAGTAAAAATATTATAGTGTTCGAGATATCGAACAATTTAATTTTTTTCTGAAAAGTGCACCTCCACTCACTAAATTCATTGTTGTGATCACAAATCTTGTTATTTCTTTGAGCATTGTTTTTCATTTTACTCTCAAATATCTGTACTATGAGATAAACTACCAAATTCCTACCATCTTGCTTAATTAAGAGAAGAAAAGTATGATAATCCTGATGTTTGCACTTTTTAGAAAAAAATGAAATTGTCCGATATCTCGAAAACTATGATATTTTTACTGAACAAAATTTTCTGGTCGGCCAACACCTCCCCTATTCGCCAGTACAGGATTATCCATTAATTACGCCACACCCTGTATGTGTTTGAAATGAAAATAACCATATTGTACCTTTCAAACAGCGAATTACAACCATCTATTAGTAAGTTATTATTAAATGCCATTTCATAAGCCATGATGGCTTGACAAATAAACATTTTAAAAATTTTTTAAGAAGTCATCAAACAATAGTCACTTATCTGATAACATCATGCATAAAAAATCATTAATCCATTTTTTAATTACAAACAGATAGTTGAATAACTTTAAGAAAAAAGTATGAGAATTATTCAACTATCTATCAGTAAATAATTAAATAATGCTTTAATGACCATAACGTGATCAGATAAACATGAAAAGTTAGACGCTTTTCTCAAAGTTTTTTTGAAATGTTTATTTGTTTTATAATTTTTTTTTTCGTGGTATTTATTTATCACTGACCTCTGAACAATAAGAATTTAGTTGCTGGTATCAGGACTTAATTTAGTTTATTCACAAATTCTTATGGATACCTATGTTATCTACTAGAAAGTTAAATAATGGTTTAATGAACGTGACGTCATCAGATAACCAACAAAAGTTTGACTTAGGTACTCTTAATTTGTGTAGGTACATTTAAAATATTTATTTGTCATATTTATAATGACTTACCTAATGAGGTTGATGGCCATTCTGAAAATTCTAACTATCTTATGTATTATCAGATAAATAATTCTTGGAATGTATCTGTCAACAGATAAGAAACGAAAGTTTTACCCTTTTTTAAAATATTCATTTTTACCAGGGTGATAAAATAAATCAGATATAATTGAACGAAAATAAAAATCATATTCTCTTTTCCCATTGTTTAGGTTGAATTTTGAAACGTTCAACTAAAGAACGAAATCAGTTTGAGTAGTTTGATACTTCAAAATAAATATCGATATGTAGAATTTCAAAACTGAAATTATAATATATATTATAATTAATAACGAAAGTATTCCATAAAAATAGGAGCAAACTACTGAATATGTCGTATTTAACCTAATATTGTCACGATAAATCAGGATTTTCAACTAATGGAACTAGAGCATAATAGGTTTCCTGTGATCGAAATCATAATGCGAAAAATTAAAAAATATCGAATTTGACATTCTAAAATAAATATCGAATATTTTCGATACCTATGTAGCTGTTTCTAATTTCTGGACATCGAAAATAAAAGTTATGACTCAATATTGCTGAGAGCCCCAGAAATAAATAAAAACAATAAAATATTAATATTATTCAACGGCTGCTTTCAAATATCAGAAGGTGTTTTCAACAGGTTCTGGTCACGATAAATCAGAATTTTTGACTAATGCAACTAGATCATAATATGTTTCGTGTGGTCGAATTCAAAATGCGAAATATTTAAAAAATATCGAATTTGATGCTCTAAAATAAATATCGATATGTAGAATTTCAAATTTGAAATTCTGCTTAACGAAAATACTCGATAAAAATGGGAGCAAACTACTAAATATGTCGTTTTCAACTGAATATCGTCATCTGAATCTTATAATTCTCCTTTATGATAGATTAGTCTATTGTGCAACAAGTGGGGAAAGTCCAACATTTCTCGCGGGTGTGGAAGTTTGTGGTACGAGCCTGAAAGGCGAGTGCCACTTATAATTAATTTATTCATAGCTATATCCTACCTTACTAACTAGATCTTCGTTATAATTTGGATTTTTCTGAGTATTAGGTACTAGAGAATAGTTTGAAATTTTTACTCTTATTACATGATGAAAACTTTAAATTAGAATATCCATGCCAAATTCAAGGTCAATATCTTGTAAAGGACAGGTGCTATGAGAAAAAACTTGAAAAAATCAAACTTCAACACCCTGTATATGGAAAACAAAGAGTTTGGGTGCACATCCTTCAATTTAGGAACACCCTGTATAAAAGCTGATTTAGAGTTTTATTCAATCCATTCGGTTTCTTTCATGCTGAATGAACCTAGTGTCATTTTGAAGTAAAAAGTGGTCCATTTTGAAGTGAAAGCTTGTATCTTTCCATGATTAACTGACATAACCTACTGAACACAAGTGACATGGAAAATATCAAAAAATTAATACACTTTTTTACTTCATATAATGTGAAAATACAAGTAAATGAATGGAGACATTTTTTATTCTATTCATTCCACCTTCAATGCATTTTGTGAAAACCCATATTAATGAACGGCAAAAAAAAATGCCGTCCCAAAATGGCGGAAGAATCTAGAAGTTCCCCCCCCCCAAAAGTGGGTCCTGGATCCGCGCCTGACTTATTTGAGTACTTAAGTGTGTTGGTACGCTTACTAGCTTAGTATCAGTTTAACAGTGCTGAAGTACCTACAGAACAGATAATTTTAAAGCTAAAAAGATGTCTTTGGATCATTTATATGAGTTCAGCTTCGAAAAGTTGTACAACGACTGTACAGAAAGGTAATGCTTTTACATCATTTTTTTCTTTAATCATTTTTGAAACAATATAATCGAATGTAATCTTCAGTTTCTGAATGTTGCATTTTTATAAAGAAATTTTTGTTCAATATATGTGTATGAAATGAACGATAACCATATTGTACCTATCAAACAGCGAATTAATATGTACTTTTTTTTCCTAGGGGTATAACTTTTGAGGAAGACTGCAGCGTATGTCTGAGTAGGTTGACTGGAGAACTGTACCTAACAGATTGCAGGCATTGTTTTCACAAAGAATGCATCGACAGGTGGTGCTCCAGTTCTTCCAAATGTTGTCCGATGTGTAGGACAACGTTAATTTTCGAAGGTACCTTCACTATCTTCGATACAAATTGGCAGAATGTTAATATACATCGTTTCGACAAGATGGATAGCGATGAAGAAGATGAAGAAAGTGGAGAGGAAAATGAAGAAGAGAATGAAGGAGAAAATGAAGAACAAACCAACGAGGACATTTAATGGAGAAAATATCACTCTCAAATTAAATTCTCTCTATACATTTGTATGAAGACTACTGAAAAAGTGTTCTATTCCATTGATGAATTCATGGCCTATGACTTTCAGTGAATCCTGCCTTTTAACGTGATTTCTTCTTTTTTTCTGTACATGTATTTATGTTTATTTTCATCTTCACTTGTATTTTGTTTGTTTGGATTCATGCTGTATCGTTTTATATATACATATTTTATTTTGAATTATGTTGTGTTCATATGTCATCATGATTTCTGTAAAATTTTACATCTCTGTTCGACACACCCTGTAACATTTTTGAGGGAAATGAATGAGTTATAAATTGTAATATATGTATTAGAATCATTTGTCTTTTTTTTTCATCTTATTTTTCCTAACGTTAACTAACCAAGTGTCATTTCAATCAGAAATAGCTCTCGTTTGTCTTATGAATGTGATTTATTATAAATAAAATAATTGAAAAAATACACTTATTAGGTGTACAACTTTGCTTCCGCCGTTTTGCAATAGATAACTATAGAGGTAGGTGGTAAGTGATAGTCGAAAGATCGTTCGATGTTGCTTGCTAAGCCTACAAGAGGCACTTACTACAGACGAGTTGTAACAAAATCGACTAATAATCCGAGTAATCAAACAGCTATCGGTATTGGATTGGCAATGATAGACATATATTTTTTTTATATGTAATGGAAATTTCTGATATGCTCATTCCTAATGATCCAAGAATAAGAGCCAATTTGATTGTAAGAGATAAAACGATATTCGGTATTTTATTGATCTACAAAAGTATGTTAAAGTCAGATTTTCGGCCTAAATATTAGGTGTACAACTTTGCTTCCGCCGTTTTGCAATAGATGGCTGTAGCTGTAAGGGGTAGTCGAAATAAATAGATAGTAGATGCCATACAATAAGCTTAAGTATTTGTTAACATAACGCTATCGAAATATTAGTCGATTTTTGTCTGCATCATGAAGTTATTCTCGTTTAAATATGTCAGCTCCAAATTGAAAATCTGGGCGTACGCCAATGCAGTGAAACTGTCATATCATTTATTTTCCTGGTTTCCTTGGATGAACGTTATTGATAATAATTGCAGCGAAATTCATAAAGCTATATTCCTCTATTATATTCATAAAACCCTCAAAAAAGGGGTAACTTAACCATAGTACTAATAAATGGTACCACGGTACCAATATGGGTTCATTTGAAAACATTGAGTGTTACCCAAAAAACGATTACGATGAACTTTATTTGCTCATAAAAAACGCAATTTAGTGTTTTTGACGGGATTTCGATTTTTCTAGTATTAGACAGGTCAATTGGAATAAATCGGAATCATCGTGGCACACTCAAATGGAAAACTAAAAATTGAATTATAAAAAAATTTTGACGTTTGAAATGTCACTTATGTGGTATCATTGGATTCAAAAAATTATACAGATTTCAAAAATGTTATAATATACAGGGTGTTCCACTTGAAAATCGAGAGTTGGTATCACTTCCGGCGAAACAGGAAGTGAAAAAAAATCATTTGTAGATTAAAAAGTGTCGCTTATTATGTATATTATGTATTATTAATTTTTAGTAACGTTTATTATTTTAACGTGAAATCTAAAGAAGCGACTAAGTAGGAAAAAAATTTAATTTGAAGAATAAAAAAAAGATGAAATATAATGACTGTCATTCAATTCTCGATTTAAAATGAATTTCGAACAAGTAGAAACCAAGCCAATCCACAGTATTGTTTAGAATTAGGATAAAATATATCAAAATGAAAAAATTGTTTTCCGAGAAGTAAATAAAGTATTTTCACAGCCTTGAAGTCACAGATAAAGGCCACTCCTAATGTTTTTTTTGAGCTGATTCGCGTGTAAGCTTCTCCTACTATCGGTCTATTTGATTGGAGATGGTTGAAATATGTGCAGTCAGTTTTTGATAATTACCTGAAGCTCGCAAGATTTGGTGTTTAAACACGAAATCCAACAATAATCCAAAGCCAGTTTGAGGTCGTTTATACAAGAAATTCGTAATTGCCTCTGAAAAGATAAATGATTGTTTTATTGTTGGTTTTTTTCATTCAGACTCAAGGCAATTATCTTGTCTATGTCTGTGACCTTTTTCATTGAGGAGAAATTTAAAAACTATGAAATTTGTGACAAGAAGTAAATAATACAACTCATTGTAGCTTTTCATCGGAAAAATTTATCTAGGATCAATCGAGTAATTTGAAAAGGAAAAAATTTTATTCGAATGTCTATGAGTATAATATGTATTTAGATATACATATACAGGGTGTGGCGTAATTAATGGATAATACTGTACTGGCGAATAGGGGAGGTCATGGCCGACCAGAAAATGTAAAGTTATGTTCAGTAAAAATATTATAGTGTTCGAGATATCGAACAATTTAATTTTTTTCTGAAAAGTGCACCTCCACTCACTAAATTCATTGTTGTGATCACAAATCTTGTTATTTCTTTGAGCATTGTTTTTCATTTTACTCTCAAATATCTGTACTATGAGATAAACTACCAAATTCCTACCATCTTGCTTAATTAAGAGAAGAAAAGTATGATAATCCTGATGTTTGCACTTTTTAGAAAAAAATGAAATTGTCCGATATCTCGAAAACTATGATATTTTTACTGAACAAAATTTTCTGGTCGGCCAACACCTCCCCTATTCGCCAGTACAGGATTATCCATTAATTACGCCACACCCTGTATGTGTTTGAAATGAAAATAACCATATTGTACCTTTCAAACAGCGAATTACAACCATCTATTAGTAAGTTATTATTAAATGCCATTTCATAAGCCATGATAGCTTGACAAATAAACATTTTAAAAATTTTTTAAGAAGTCATCAAACAATAGTCACTTATCTGATAACATCATGCATAAAAAATCATTAATCCATTTTTTAATTACAAACAGATAGTTGAATAACTTTAAGAAAAAAGTATGAGAATTATTCAACTATCTATCAGTAAATAATTAAATAATGCTTTAATGACCATAACGTGATCAGATAAACATGAAAAGTTAGACGCTTTTCTCAAAGTTTTTTTGAAATGTTTATTTGTTTTATAATTTTTTTTTTCGTGGTATTTATTTATCACTGACCTCTGAACAATAAGAATTTAGTTGCTGGTATCAGGACTTAATTTAGTTTATTCACAAATTCTTATGGATACCTATGTTATCTACTAGAAAGTTAAATAATGGTTTAATGAACGTGACGTCATCAGATAACCAACAAAAGTTTGACTTAGGTACTCTTAATTTGTGTAGGTACATTTAAAATATTTATTTGTCATATTTATAATGACTTACCTAATGAGGTTGATGGCCATTCTGAAAATTCTAACTATCTTATGTATTATCAGATGAATAATTCTTGGAATGTATCTGTCAACAGATAAGAAACGAAAGTTTTACCCTTTTTTAAAATATTCATTTTTACCAGGGTGATAAAATAAATCAGATATAATTGAACGAAAATAAAAATCATATTCTCTTTTCCCATTGTTTAGGTTGAATTTTGAAACGTTCAACTAAAGAACGAAATCAGTTTGAGTAGTTTGATACTTCAAAATAAATATCGATATGTAGAATTTCAAAACTGAAATTATAATATATATTATAATTAATAACGAAAGTATTCCATAAAAATAGGAGCAAACTACTGAATATGTCGTATTTAACCTAATATTGTCACGATAAATCAGGATTTTCAACTAATGGAACTAGAGCATAATAGGTTTCCTGTGATCGAAATCATAATGCGAAAAATTAAAAAATATCGAATTTGACATTCTAAAATAAATATCGAATATTTTCGATACCTATGTAGCTGTTTCTAATTTCTGGACATCGAAAATAAAAGTTATGACTCAATATTGCTGAGAGCCCCAGAAATAAATAAAAAAAATAAAATATTAATATTATTCAACGGCTGCTTTCAAATATCAGAAGGTGTTTTCAACAGGTTCTGGTCACGATAAATCAGAATTTTTGACTAATGCAACTAGATCATAATATGTTTCGTGTGGTCGAATTCAAAATGCGAAATATTTAAAAAATATCGAATTTGATGCTCCAAAATAAATATCGATATGTAGAATTTCAAATTTGGAATTCTGCTTAACGAAAATACTCGATAAAAATGGGAGCAAACTACTAAATATGTCGTTTTCAACTGAATATCGTCATCTGAATCTTATAATTCTCCTTTATGATAGATTAGTCTATTGTGCAACAAGTGGGGAAAGTCCAACATTTCTCGCGGGTGTGGAAGTTTGTGGTACGAGCCTGAAAGGCGAGTGCCACTTATAATTAATTTATTCATAGCTATATCATACCTTACTAACTAGATCTTCGTTATAATTTGGATTTTTCTGAGTATTAGGTACTAGAGAATAGTTTGAAATTTTTACTCTTATTACATGATGAAAACTTTAAATTAGAATATCCATGCCAAATTCAAGGTCAATATATTGTAAAGGACAGGTGCTATGAGAAAAAACTTGAAAAAATCAAACTTCAACACCCTGTATATGGAAAACAAAGAGTTTGGGTGCACATCCTTCAATTTAGGAACACCCTGTATAAAAGCTGATTTAGAGTTTTATTCAATCCATTCGGTTTCTTTCATGCTGAATGAACCTAGTGTCATTTTGAAGTAAAAAGTGGTCCATTTTGAAGTGAAAGCTTGTATCTTTCCATGATTAACTGACATAACCTACTGAAGACAAGTGACATGGAAAATATCAAAAAATTAATACACTTTGTTACTTCATATAATGTGAAAATACAAGTAAATGAATGGAGACATTTTTTATTCTATTCATTCCACCTTCAATGCATTTTGTGAAAACCCATATTAATGAACGGCAAAAAAAAATGCCGTCCCAAAATGGCGGAAGAATCTAGAAGTTCCCCCCCCCCAAAAGTGGGTCCTGGATCCGCGCCTGACTTATTTGAGTACTTAAGTGTGTTGGTACGCTTACTAGCTTAGTATCAGTTTAACAGTGCTGAAGTACCTACAGAACAGATAATTTTAAAGCTAAAAAGATGTCTTTGGATCATTTATATGAGTTCAGCTTCGAAAAGTTGTACAACGACTGTACAGAAAGGTAATGCTTTTACATCATTTTTTTCTTTAATCATTTTTGAAACAATATAATCGAATGTAATCTTCAGTTTCTGAATGTTGCATTTTTATAAAGAAATTTTTGTTCAATATATGTGTATGAAATGAACGATAACCATATTGTACCTATCAAACAGCGAATTAATATGTACTTTTTTTTCCTAGGGGTATAACTTTTGAGGAAGACTGCAGCGTATGTCTGAGTAGGTTGACTGGAGAACTGTACCTAACAGATTGCAGGCATTGTTTTCACAAAGAATGCATCGACAGGTGGTGCTCCAGTTCTTCCAAATGTTGTCCGATGTGTAGGACAACGTTAATTTTCGAAGGTACCTTCACTATCTTCGATACAAATTGGCAGAATGTTAATATACATCGTTTCGACAAGATGGATAGCGATGAAGAAGATGAAGAAAGTGGAGAGGAAAATGAAGAAGAGAATGAAGGAGAAAATGAAGAACAAACCAACGAGGACATTTAATGGAGAAAATATCACTCTCAAATTAAATTCTCTCTATACATTTGTATGAAGACTACTGAAAAAGTGTTCTATTCCATTGATGAATTCATGGCCTATGACTTTCAGTGAATCCTGCCTTTTAACGTGATTTCTTCTTTTTTTCTGTACATGTATTTATGTTTATTTTCATCTTCACTTGTATTTTGTTTGTTTGGATTCATGCTGTATCGTTTTATATATACATATTTTATTTTGAATTATGTTGTGTTCATATGTCATCATGATTTCTGTAAAATTTTACATCTCTGTTCGACACACCCTGTAACATTTTTGAGGGAAATGAATGAGTTATAAATTGTAATATATGTATTAGAATCATTTGTCTTTTTTTTTCATCTTATTTTTCCTAACGTTAACTAACTAAGTGTCATTTCAATCAGAAATAGCTCTCGTTTGTCTTATGAATGTGATTTATTATAAATAAAATAATTGAAAAAATACACTTATTAGGTGTACAACTTTGCTTCCGCCGTTTTGCAATAGATAACTATAGAGGTAGGTGGTAAGTGATAGTCGAAAGATCGTTCGATGTTGCTTGCTAAGCCTACAAGAGGCACTTACTACAGACGAGTTGTAACAAAATCGACTAATAATCCGAGTAATCAAACAGCTATCGGTATTGGATTGGCAATGATAGACATATATTTTTTTTATATGTAATGGAAATTTCTGATATGCTCATTCCTAATGATCCAAGAATAAGAGCCAATTTGATTGTAAGAGATAAAACGATATTCGGTATTTTATTGATCTACAAAAGTATGTTAAAGTCAGATTTTCGGCCTAAATATTAGGTGTACAACTTTGCTTCCGCCGTTTTGCAATAGATGGCTGTAGCTGTAAGGGGTAGTCGAAATAAATAGATAGTAGATGCCATACAATAAGCTTAAGTATTTGTTAACATAACGCTATCGAAATATTAGTCGATTTTTGTCTGCATCATGAAGTTATTCTCGTTTAAATATGTCAGCTCCAAATTGAAAATCTGGGCGTACGCCAATGCAGTGAAACTGTCATATCATTTATTTTCCTGGTTTCCTTGGATGAACGTTATTGATAATAATTGCAGCGAAATTCATAAAGCTATATTCCTCTATTATATTCATAAAACCCTCAAAAAAGGGGTAACTTAACCATAGTACTAATAAATGGTACCACGGTACCAATATGGGTTCATTTGAAAACATTGAGTGTTACCCAAAAAACGATTACGATGAACTTTATTTGCTCATAAAAAACGCAATTTAGTGTTTTTGACGGGATTTCGATTTTTCTAGTATTAGACAGGTCAATTGGAATAAATCGGAATCATCGTGGCACACTCAAATGGAAAACTAAAAATTGAATTATAAAAAAATTTTGACGTTTGAAATGTCACTTATGTGGTATCATTGGATTCAAAAAATTATACAGATTTCAAAAATGTTATAATATACAGGGTGTTCCACTTGAAAATCGAGAGTTGGTATCACTTCCGGCGAAACAGGAAGTGAAAAAAAATCATTTGTAGATTAAAAAGTGTCGCTTATTATGTATATTATGTATTATTAATTTTTAGTAACGTTTATTATTTTAACGTGAAATCTAAAGAAGCGACTAAGTAGGAAAAAAATTTAATTTGAAGAATAAAAAAAAGATGAAATATAATGACTGTCATTCAATTCTCGATTTAAAATGAATTTCGAACAAGTAGAAACCAAGCCAATCCACAGTATTGTTTAGAATTAGGATAAAATATATCAAAATGAAAAAATTGTTTTCCGAGAAGTAAATAAAGTATTTTCACAGCCTTGAAGTCACAGATAAAGGCCACTCCTACTGTTTTTTTTGAGCTGATTCGCGTGTAAGCTTCTCCTACTATCGGTCTATTTGATTGGAGATGGTTGAAATATGTGCAGTCAGTTTTTGATAATTACCTGAAGCTCGCAAGATTTGGTGTTTAAACACGAAATCCAACAATAATCCAAAGCCAGTTTGAGGTCGTTTATACAAGAAATTCGTAATTGCCTCTGAAAAGATAAATGATTGTTTTATTGTTGGTTTTTTTCATTCAGACTCAAGGCAATTATCTTGTCTATGTCTGTGACCTTTTTCATTGAGGAGAAATTTAAAAACTATGAAATTTGTGACAAGAAGTAAATAATACAACTCATTGTAGCTTTTCATCGGAAAAATTTATCTAGGATCAATCGAGTAATTTGAAAAGGAAAAAATTTTATTCGAATGTCTATGAGTATAATATGTATTTAGATATACATATACAGGGTGTGGCGTAATTAATGGATAATACTGTACTGGCGAATAGGGGAGGTCATGGCCGACCAGAAAATGTAAAGTTATGTTCAGTAAAAATATTATAGTGTTCGAGATATCGAACAATTTAATTTTTTTCTGAAAAGTGCACCTCCACTCACTAAATTCATTGTTGTGATCACAAATCTTGTTATTTCTTTGAGCATTGTTTTTCATTTTACTCTCAAATATCTGTACTATGAGATAAACTACCAAATTCCTACCATCTTGCTTAATTAAGAGAAGAAAAGTATGATAATCCTGATGTTTGCACTTTTTAGAAAAAAATGAAATTGTCCGATATCTCGAAAACTATGATATTTTTACTGAACAAAATTTTCTGGTCGGCCAAAACCTCCCCTATTCGCCAGTACAGGATTATCCATTAATTACGCCACACCCTGTATGTGTTTGAAATGAAAATAACCATATTGTACCTTTCAAACAGCGAATTACAACCATCTATTAGTAAGTTATTATTAAATGCCATTTCATAAGCCATGATAGCTTGACAAATAAACATTTTAAAAATTTTTTAAGAAGTCATCAAACAATAGTCACTTATCTGATAACATCATGCATAAAAAATCATTAATCCATTTTTTAATTACAAACAGATAGTTGAATAACTTTAAGAAAAAAGTATGAGAATTATTCAACTATCTATCAGTAAATAATTAAATAATGCTTTAATGACCATAACGTGATCAGATAAACATGAAAAGTTAGACGCTTTTCTCAAAGTTTTTTTGAAATGTTTATTTGTTTTATAATTTTTTTTTTCGTGGTATTTATTTATCACTGACCTCTGAACAATAAGAATTTAGTTGCTGGTATCAGGACTTAATTTAGTTTATTCACAAATTCTTATGGATACCTATGTTATCTACTAGAAAGTTAAATAATGGTTTAATGAACGTGACGTCATCAGATAACCAACAAAAGTTTGACTTAGGTACTCTTAATTTGTGTAGGTACATTTAAAATATTTATTTGTCATATTTATAATGACTTACCTAATGAGGTTGATGGCCATTCTGAAAATTCTAACTATCTTATGTATTATCAGATGAATAATTCTTGGAATGTATCTGTCAACAGATAAGAAACGAAAGTTTTACCTTTTTTTAAAATATTCATTTTTACCAGGGTGATAAAATAAATCAGATATAATTGAACGAAAATAAAAATCATATTCTCTTTTCCCATTGTTTAGGTTGAATTTTGAAACGTTCAACTAAAGAACGAAATCAGTTTGAGTAGTTTGATACTTCAAAATAAATATCGATATGTAGAATTTCAAAACTGAAATTATAATATATATTATAATTAATAACGAAAGTATTTCATAAAAATAGGAGCAAACTACTGAATATGTCGTATTTAACCTAATATTGTCACGATAAATCAGGATTTTCAACTAATGGAACTAGAGCATAATAGGTTTCCTGTGATCGAAATCATAATGCGAAAAATTAAAAAATATCGAATTTGACATTCTAAAATAAATATCGAATATTTTCGATACCTATGTAGCTGTTTCTAATTTCTGGACATCGAAAATAAAAGTTATGACTCAATATTGCTGAGAGCCCCAGAAATAAATGAAAAAAATAAAATATTAATATTATTCAACGGCTGCTTTCAAATATCAGAAGGTGTTTTCAACAGGTTCTGGTCACGATAAATCAGAATTTTTGACTAATGCAACTAGATCATAATATGTTTCGTGTGGTCGAATTCAAAATGCGAAATATTTAAAAAATATCGAATTTGATGCTCCAAAATAAATATCGATATGTAGAATTTCAAATTTGGAATTCTGCTTAACGAAAATACTCGATAAAAATGGGAGCAAACTACTAAATATGTCGTTTTCAACTGAATATCGTCATCTGAATCTTATAATTCTCCTTTATGATAGATTAGTCTATTGTGCAACAAGTGGGGAAAGTCCAACATTTCTCGCGGGTGTGGAAGTTTGTGGTACGAGCCTGAAAGGCGAGTGCCACTTATAATTAATTTATTCATACCTATATCATACCTTACTAACTAGATCTTCGTTATAATTTGGATTTTTCTGAGTATTAGGTACTAGAGAATAGTTTGAAATTTTTACTCTTATTACATGATGAAAACTTTAAATTAGAATATCCATGCCAAATTCAAGGTCAATATCTTGTAAAGGACAGGTGCTATGAGAAAAAACTTGAAAAAATCAAACTTCAACACCCTGTATATGGAAAACAAAGAGTTTGGGTGCACATCCTTCAATTTAGGAACACCCTGTATAAAAGCTGATTTAGAGTTTTATTCAATCCATTCGGTTTCTTTCATGCTGAATGAACCTAGTGTCATTTTGAAGTAAAAAGTGGTCCATTTTGAAGTGAAAGCTTGTATCTTTCCATGATTAACTGACATAACCTACTGAACACAAGTGACATGGAAAATATCAAAAAATTAATACACTTTGTTACTTCATATAATGTGAAAATACAAGTAAATGAATGCAGACATTTTTTATTCTATTCATTCCACCTTCAATGCATTTTGTGAAAACCCATATTAATGAACGGCAAAAAAAAATGCCGTCCCAAAATGGCGGAAGAATCTAGAAGTTCCCCCCCCCAAAAGTGGGTCCTGGATCCGCGCCTGACTTATTTGAGTACTTAAGTGTGTTGGTACGCTTACTAGCTTAGTATCAGTTTAACAGTGCTGAAGTACCTACAGAACAGATAATTTTAAAGCTAAAAAGATGTCTTTGGATCATTTATATGAGTTCAGCTTCGAAAAGTTGTACAACGACTGTACAGAAAGGTAATGCTTTTACATCATTTTTTTCTTTAATCATTTTTGAAACAATATAATCGAATGTAATCTTCAGTTTCTGAATGTTGCATTTTTATAAAGAAATTTTTGTTCAATATATGTGTATGAAATGAACGATAACCATATTGTACCTATCAAACAGCGAATTAATATGTACTTTTTTTTCCTAGGGGTATAACTTTTGAGGAAGACTGCAGCGTATGTCTGAGTAGGTTGACTGGAGAACTGTACCTAACAGATTGCAGGCATTGTTTTCACAAAGAATGCATCGACAGGTGGTGCTCCAGTTCTTCCAAATGTTGTCCGATGTGTAGGACAACGTTAATTTTCGAAGGTACCTTCACTATCTTCGATACAAATTGGCAGAATGTTAATATACATCGTTTCGACAAGATGGATAGCGATGAAGAAGATGAAGAAAGTGGAGAGGAAAATGAAGAAGAGAATGAAGGAGAAAATGAAGAACAAACCAACGAGGACATTTAATGGAGAAAATATCACTCTCAAATTAAATTCTCTCTATACATTTGTATGAAGACTACTGAAAAAGTGTTCTATTCCATTGATGAATTCATGGCCTATGACTTTCAGTGAATCCTGCCTTTTAACGTGATTTCTTCTTTTTTTCTGTACATGTATTTATGTTTATTTTCATCTTCACTTGTATTTTGTTTGTTTGGATTCATGCTGTATCGTTTTATATATACATATTTTATTTTGAATTATGTTGTGTTCATATGTCATCATGATTTCTGTAAAATTTTACATCTCTGTTCGACACACCCTGTAACATTTTTGAGGGAAATGAATGAGTTATAAATTGTAATATATGTATTAGAATCATTTGTCTTTTTTTTTCATCTTATTTTTCCTAACGTTAACTAACTAAGTGTCATTTCAATCAGAAATAGCTCTCGTTTGTCTTATGAATGTGATTTATTATAAATAAAATAATTGAAAAAATACACTTATTAGGTGTACAACTTTGCTTCCGCCGTTTTGCAATAGATAACTATAGAGGTAGGTGGTAAGTGATAGTCGAAAGATCGTTCGATGTTGCTTGCTAAGCCTACAAGAGGCACTTACTACAGACGAGTTGTAACAAAATCGACTAATAATCCGAGTAATCAAACAGCTATCGGTATTGGATTGGCAATGATAGACATATATTTTTTTTATATGTAATGGAAATTTCTGATATGCTCATTCCTAATGATCCAAGAATAAGAGCCAATTTGATTGTAAGAGATAAAACGATATTCGGTATTTTATTGATCTACAAAAGTATGTTAAAGTCAGATTTTCGGCCTAAATATTAGGTGTACAACTTTGCTTCCGCCGTTTTGCAATAGATGGCTGTAGCTGTAAGGGGTAGTCGAAATAAATAGATAGTAGATGCCATACAATAAGCTTAAGTATTTGTTAACATAACGCTATCGAAATATTAGTCGATTTTTGTCTGCATCATGAAGTTATTCTCGTTTAAATATGTCAGCTCCAAATTGAAAATCTGGGCGTACGCCAATGCAGTGAAACTGTCATATCATTTATTTTCCTGGTTTCCTTGGATGAACGTTATTGATAATAATTGCAGCGAAATTCATAAAGCTATATTCCTCTATTATATTCATAAAACCCTCAAAAAAGGGGTAACTTAACCATAGTACTAATAAATGGTACCACGGTACCAATATGGGTTCATTTGAAAACATTGAGTGTTACCCAAAAAACGATTACGATGAACTTTATTTGCTCATAAAAAACGCAATTTAGTGTTTTTGACGGGATTTCGATTTTTCTAGTATTAGACAGGTCAATTGGAATAAATCGGAATCATCGTGGCACACTCAAATGGAAAACTAAAAATTGAATTATAAAAAAAATTTGACGTTTGAAATGTCACTTATGTGGTATCATTAGATTCAAAAAATTATACAGATTTCAAAAATGTTATAATATACAGGGTGTTCCACTTGAAAATCGAGAGTTGGTATCACTTCCGGCGAAACAGGAAGTGAAAAAAAATCATTTGTAGATTAAAAAGTGTCGCTTATTATGTATATTATGTATTATTAATTTTTAGTAACGTTTATTATTTTAACGTGAAATCTAAAGAAGCGACTAAGTAGGAAAAAAATTTAATTTGAAGAATAAAAAAAAGATGAAATATAATGACTGTCATTCAATTCTCGATTTAAAATGAATTTCGAACAAGTAGAAACCAAGCCAATCCACAGTATTGTTTAGAATTAGGATAAAATATATCAAAATGAAAAAATTGTTTTCCGAGAAGTAAATAAAGTATTTTCACAGCCTTGAAGTCACAGATAAAGGCCACTCCTACTGTTTTTTTTGAGCTGATTCGCGTGTAAGCTTCTCCTACTATCGGTCTATTTGATTGGAGATGGTTGAAATATGTGCAGTCAGTTTTTGATAATTACCTGAAGCTCGCAAGATTTGGTGTTTAAACACGAAATCCAACAATAATCCAAAGCCAGTTTGAGGTCGTTTATACAAGAAATTCGTAATTGCCTCTGAAAAGATAAATGATTGTTTTATTGTTGGTTTTTTTCATTCAGACTCAAGGCAATTATCTTGTCTATGTCTGTGACCTTTTTCATTGAGGAGAAATTTAAAAACTATGAAATTTGTGACAAGAAGTAAATAATACAACTCATTGTAGCTTTTCATCGGAAAAATTTATCTAGGATCAATCGAGTAATTTGAAAAGGAAAAAATTTTATTCGAATGTCTATGAGTATAATATGTATTTAGATATACATATACAGGGTGTGGCGTAATTAATGGATAATACTGTACTGGCGAATAGGGGAGGTCATGGCCGACCAGAAAATGTAAAGTTATGTTCAGTAAAAATATTATAGTGTTCGAGATATCGAACAATTTAATTTTTTTCTGAAAAGTGCACCTCCACTCACTAAATTCATTGTTGTGATCACAAATCTTGTTATTTCTTTGAGCATTGTTTTTCATTTTACTCTCAAATATCTGTACTATGAGATAAACTACCAAATTCCTACCATCTTGCTTAATTAAGAGAAGAAAAGTATGATAATCCTGATGTTTGCACTTTTTAGAAAAAAATGAAATTGTCCGATATCTCGAAAACTATGATATTTTTACTGAACAAAATTTTCTGGTCGGCCAACACCTCCCCTATTCGCCAGTACAGGATTATCCATTAATTACGCCACACCCTGTATGTGTTTGAAATGAAAATAACCATATTGTACCTTTCAAACAGCGAATTAAAAACATCTATTAGTAAGTTATTATTGAATGCCATTTCATAAGCCATGATAGCTTGACAAATAAACATTTTAAAAATTTTTTAAGAAGTCATCAAACAATAGTCACTTATCTGATAACATCATGCATAAAAAATCATTAATCCATTTTTTAATTACAAACAGATAGTTGAATAACTTTAAGAAAAAAGTATGAGAATTATTCAACTATCTATCAGTAAATAATTAAATAATGCTTTAATGACCATAACGTGATCAGATAAACATGAAAAGTTAGACGCTTTTCTCAAAGTTTTTTTGAAATGTTTATTTGTTTTATAATTTTTTTTTTCGTGGTATTTATTTATCACTGACCTCTGAACAATAAGAATTTAGTTGCTGGTATCAGGACTTAATTTAGTTTATTCACAAATTCTTATGGATACCTATGTTATCTACTAGAAAGTTAAATAATGGTTTAATGAACGTGACGTCATCAGATAACCAACAAAAGTTTGACTTAGGTACTCTTAATTTGTGTAGGTACATTTAAAATATTTATTTGTCATATTTATAATGACTTACCTAATGAGGTTGATGGCCATTCTGAAAATTCTAACTATCTTATGTATTATCAGATAAATAATTCTTGGAATGTATCTGTCAACAGATAAGAAACGAAAGTTTTACCCTTTTTTAAAATATTCATTCTTACCAGGGTGATAAAATAAATCAGATATAATTGAACGAAAATAAAAATCATATTCTCTTTTCCCATTGTTTAGGTTGAATTTTGAAACGTTCAACTAAAGAACGAAATCAGTTTGAGTAGTTTGATACTTCAAAATAAATATCGATATGTAGAATTTCAAAACTGAAATTATAATATATATTATAATTAATAACGAAAGTATTCCATAAAAATAGGAGCAAACTACTGAATATGTCGTATTTAACCTAATATTGTCACGATAAATCAGGATTTTCAACTAATGGAACTAGAGCATAATAGGTTTCCTGTGATCGAAATCATAATGCGAAAAATTAAAAAATATCGAATTTGACATTCTAAAATAAATATCGAATATTTTCGATACCTATGTAGCTGTTTCTAATTTCTGGACATCGAAAATAAAAGTTATGACTCAATATTGCTGAGAGCCCCAGAAATAAATAAAAACAATAAAATATTAATATTATTCAACGGCTGCTTTCAAATATCAGAAGGTGTTTTCAACAGGTTCTGGTCACGATAAATCAGAATTTTTGACTAATGCAACTAGATCATAATATGTTTCGTGTGGTCGAATTCAAAATGCGAAATATTTAAAAAATATCGAATTTGATGCTCTAAAATAAATATCGACATGTAGAATTTCAAATTTGAAATTCTGCTTAACGAAAATACTCGATAAAAATGGGAGCAAACTACTAAATATGTCGTTTTCAACTGAATATCGTCATCTGAATCTTATAATTCTCCTTTATGATAGATTAGTCTATTGTGCAACAAGTGGGGAAAGTCCAACATTTCTCGCGGGTGTGGAAGTTTGTGGTACGAGCCTGAAAGGCGAGTGCCACTTATAATTAATTTATTCATAGCTATATCCTACCTTACTAACTAGATCTTCGTTATAATTTGGATTTTTCTGAGTATTAGGTACTAGAGAATAGTTTGAAATTTTTACTCTTATTACATGATGAAAACTTTAAATTAGAATATCCATGCCAAATTCAAGGTCAATATCTTGTAAAGGACAGGTGCTATGAGAAAAAACTTGAAAAAATCAAACTTCAACACCCTGTATATGGAAAACAAAGAGTTTGGGTGCACATCCTTCAATTTAGGAACACCCTGTATAAAAGCTGATTTAGAGTTTTATTCAATCCATTCGGTTTCTTTCATGCTGAATGAACCTAGTGTCATTTTGAAGTAAAAAGTGGTCCATTTTGAAGTGAAAGCTTGTATCTTTCCATGATTAACTGACATAACCTACTGAACACAAGTGACATGGAAAATATCAAAAAATTAATACACTTTGTTACTTCATATAATGTGAAAATACAAGTAAAGGAATGGAGACATTTTTTATTCTATTCATTCCACCTTCAATGCATTTTGTGAAAACCCATATTAATGAACGGCAAAAAAAAATGCCGTCCCAAAATGGCGGAAGAATCTAGAAGTTCCCCCCCCCCTAAAGTGGGTCCTGGATCCGCGCCTGACTTATTTGAGTACTTAAGTGTGTTGGTACGCTTACTAGCTTAGTATCAGTTTAACAGTGCTGAAGTACCTACAGAACAGATAATTTTAAAGCTAAAAAGATGTCTTTGGATCATTTATATGAGTTCAGCTTCGAAAAGTTGTACAACGACTGTACAGAAAGGTAATGCTTTTACATCATTTTTTTCTTTAATCATTTTTGAAACAATATAATCGAATGTAATCTTCAGTTTCTGAATGTTGCATTTTTATAAAGAAATTTTTGTTCAATATATGTGTATGAAATGAACGATAACCATATTGTACCTATCAAACAGCGAATTAATATGTACTTTTTTTTCCTAGGGGTATAACTTTTGAGGAAGACTGCAGCGTATGTCTGAGTAGGTTGACTGGAGAACTGTACCTAACAGATTGCAGGCATTGTTTTCACAAAGAATGCATCGACAGGTGGTGCTCCAGTTCTTCCAAATGTTGTCCGATGTGTAGGACAACGTTAATTTTCGAAGGTACCTTCACTATCTTCGATACAAATTGGCAGAATGTTAATATACATCGTTTCGACAAGATGGATAGCGATGAAGAAGATGAAGAAAGTGGAGAGGAAAATGAAGAAGAGAATGAAGGAGAAAATGAAGAACAAACCAACGAGGACATTTAATGGAGAAAATATCACTCTCAAATTAAATTCTCTCTATACATTTGTATGAAGACTACTGAAAAAGTGTTCTATTCCATTGATGAATTCATGGCCTATGACTTTCAGTGAATCCTGCCTTTTAACGTGATTTCTTCTTTTTTTCTGTACATGTATTTATGTTTATTTTCATCTTCACTTGTATTTTGTTTGTTTGGATTCATGCTGTATCGTTTTATATATACATATTTTATTTTGAATTATGTTGTGTTCATATGTCATCATGATTTCTGTAAAATTTTACATCTCTGTTCGACACACCCTGTAACATTTTTGAGGGAAATGAATGAGTTATAAATTGTAATATATGTATTAGAATCATTTGTCTTTTTTTTTCATCTTATTTTTCCTAACGTTAACTAACTAAGTGTCATTTCAATCAGAAATAGCTCTCGTTTGTCTTATGAATGTGATTTATTATAAATAAAATAATTGAAAAAATACACTTATTAGGTGTACAACTTTGCTTCCGCCGTTTTGCAATAGATAACTATAGAGGTAGGTGGTAAGTGATAGTCGAAAGATCGTTCGATGTTGCTTGCTAAGCCTACAAGAGGCACTTACTACAGACGAGTTGTAACAAAATCGACTAATAATCCGAGTAATCAAACAGCTATCGGTATTGGATTGGCAATGATAGACATATATTTTTTTTATATGTAATGGAAATTTCTGATATGCTCATTCCTAATGATCCAAGAATAAGAGCCAATTTGATTGTAAGAGATAAAACGATATTCGGTATTTTATTGATCTACAAAAGTATGTTAAAGTCAGATTTTCGGCCTAAATATTAGGTGTACAACTTTGCTTCCGCCGTTTTGCAATAGATGGCTGTAGCTGTAAGGGGTAGTCGAAATAAATAGATAGTAGATGCCATACAATAAGCTTAAGTATTTGTTAACATAACGCTATCGAAATATTAGTCGATTTTTGTCTGCATCATGAAGTTATTCTCGTTTAAATATGTCAGCTCCAAATTGAAAATCTGGGCGTACGCCAATGCAGTGAAACTGTCATATCATTTATTTTCCTGGTTTCCTTGGATGAACGTTATTGATAATAATTGCAGCGAAATTCATAAAGCTATATTCCTCTATTATATTCATAAAACCCTCAAAAAAGGGGTAACTTAACCATAGTACTAATAAATGGTACCACGGTACCAATATGGGTTCATTTGAAAACATTGAGTGTTACCCAAAAAACGATTACGATGAACTTTATTTGCTCATAAAAAACGCAATTTAGTGTTTTTGACGGGATTTCGATTTTTCTAGTATTAGACAGGTCAATTGGAATAAATCGGAATCATCGTGGCACACTCAAATGGAAAACTAAAAATTGAATTATAAAAAAATTTTGACGTTTGAAATGTCACTTATGTGGTATCATTGGATTCAAAAAATTATACAGATTTCAAAAATGTTATAATATACAGGGTGTTCCACTTGAAAATCGAGAGTTGGTATCACTTCCGGCGAAACAGGAAGTGAAAAAAAATCATTTGTAGATTAAAAAGTGTCGCTTATTATGTATATTATGTATTATTAATTTTTAGTAACGTTTATTATTTTAACGTGAAATCTAAAGAAGCGACTAAGTAGGAAAAAAATTTAATTTGAAGAATAAAAAAAAGATGAAATATAATGACTGTCATTCAATTCTCGATTTAAAATGAATTTCGAACAAGTAGAAACCAAGCCAATCCACAGTATTGTTTAGAATTAGGATAAAATATATCAAAATGAAAAAATTGTTTTCCGAGAAGTAAATAAAGTATTTTCACAGCCTTGAAGTCACAGATAAAGGCCACTCCTACTGTTTTTTTTGAGCTGATTCGCGTGTAAGCTTCTCCTACTATCGGTCTATTTGATTGGAGATGGTTGAAATATGTGCAGTCAGTTTTTGATAATTACCTGAAGCTCGCAAGATTTGGTGTTTAAACACGAAATCCAACAATAATCCAAAGCCAGTTTGAGGTCGTTTATACAAGAAATTCGTAATTGCCTCTGAAAAGATAAATGATTGTTTTATTGTTGGTTTTTTTCATTCAGACTCAAGGCAATTATCTTGTCTATGTCTGTGACCTTTTTCATTGAGGAGAAATTTAAAAACTATGAAATTTGTGACAAGAAGTAAATAATACAACTCATTGTAGCTTTTCATCGGAAAAATTTATCTAGGATCAATCGAGTAATTTGAAAAGGAAAAAATTTTATTCGAATGTCTATAAGTATAATATGTATTTAGATATACATATACAGGGTGTGGCGTAATTAATGGATAATACTGTACTGGCGAATAGGGGAGGTCATGGCCGACCAGAAAATGTAAAGTTATGTTCAGTAAAAATATTATAGTGTTCGAGATATCGAACAATTTAATTTTTTTCTGAAAAGTGCACCTTCACTCACTAAATTCATTGTTGTGATCACAAATCTTGTTATTTCTTTGAGCATTGTTTTTCATTTTACTCTCAAATATCTGTACTATGAGATAAACTACCAAATTCCTACCATCTTGCTTAATTAAGAGAAGAAAAGTATGATAATCCTGATGTTTGCACTTTTTAGAAAAAAATGAAATTGTCCGATATCTCGAAAACTATGATATTTTTACTGAACAAAATTTTCTGGTCGGCCAACACCTCCCCTATTCGCCAGTACAGGATTATCCATTAATTACGCCACACCCTGTATGTGTTTGAAATGAAAATAACCATATTGTACCTTTCAAACAGCGAATTACAACCATCTATTAGTAAGTTATTATTAAATGCCATTTCATAAGCCATGATAGCTTGACAAATAAACATTTTAAAAATTTTTTAAGAAGTCATCAAACAATAGTCACTTATCTGATAACATCATGCATAAAAAATCATTAATCCATTTTTTAATTACAAACAGATAGTTGAATAACTTTAAGAAAAAAGTATGAGAATTATTCAACTATCTATCAGTAAATAATTAAATAATGCTTTAATGACCATAACGTGATCAGATAAACATGAAAAGTTAGACGCTTTTCTCAAAGTTTTTTTGAAATGTTTATTTGTTTTATAATTTTTTTTTTCGTGGTATTTATTTATCACTGACCTCTGAACAATAAGAATTTAGTTGCTGGTATCAGGACTTAATTTAGTTTATTCACAAATTCTTATGGATACCTATGTTATCTACTAGAAAGTTAAATAATGGTTTAATGAACGTGACGTCATCAGATAACCAACAAAAGTTTGACTTAGGTACTCTTAATTTGTGTAGGTACATTTAAAATATTTATTTGTCATATTTATAATGACTTACCTAATGAGGTTGATGGCCATTCTGAAAATTCGAACTATCTTATGTATTATCAGATAAATAATTCTTGGAATGTATCTGTCAACAGATAAGAAACGAAAGTTTTACCCTTTTTTAAAATATTCATTTTTACCAGGGTGATAAAATAAATCAGATATAATTGAACGAAAATAAAAATCATATTCTTTTTTCCCATTGTTTAGGTTGAATTTTGAAACGTTCAACTAAAGAACGAAATCAGTTTGAGTAGTTTGATACTTCAAAATAAATATCGATATGTAGAATTTCAAAACTGAAATTATAATATATATTATAATTAATAACGAAAGTATTCCATAAAAATAGGAGCAAACTACTGAATATGTCGTATTTAACCTAATATTGTCACGATAAATCAGGATTTTCAACTAATGGAACTAGAGCATAATAGGTTTCCTGTGATCGAAATCATAATGCGAAAAATTAAAAAATATCGAATTTGACATTCTAAAATAAATATCGAATATTTTCGATACCTATGTAGCTGTTTCTAATTTCTGGACATCGAAAATAAAAGTTATGACTCAATATTGCTGAGAGCCCCAGAAATAAATAAAAAAAATAAAATATTAATATTATTCAACGGCTGCTTTCAAATATCAGAAGGTGTTTTCAACAGGTTCTGGTCACGATAAATCAGAATTTTTGACTAATGCAACTAGATCATAATATGTTTCGTGTGGTCGAATTCAAAATGCGAAATATTTAAAAAATATCGAATTTGATGCTCTAAAATAAATATCGATATGTACAATTTCAAATTTGGAATTCTGCTTAACGAAAATACTCGATAAAAATGGGAGCAAACTACTAAATATGTCGTTTTCAACTGAATCTCGTCATCTGAATCTTATAATTCTCCTTTATGATAGATTAGTCTATTGTGCAACAAGTGGGGAAAGTCCAACATTTCTCGCGGGTGTGGAAGTTTGTGGTACGAGCCTGAAAGGCGAGTGCCACTTATAATTAATTTATTCATACCTATATCATACCTTACTAACTAGATCTTCGTTATAATTTGGATTTTTCTGAGTATTAGGTACTAGAGAATAGTTTGAAATTTTTACTCTTATTACATGATGAAAACTTTAAATTAGAATATCCATGCCAAATTCAAGGTCAATATCTTGTAAAGGACAGGTGCTATGAGAAAAAACTTGAAAAAATCAAACTTCAACACCCTGTATATGGAAAACAAAGAGTTTGGGTGCACATCCTTCAATTTAGGAACACCCTGTATAAAAGCTGATTTAGAGTTTTATTCAATCCATTCGGTTTCTTTCATGCTGAATGAACCTAGTGTCATTTTGAAGTAAAAAGTGGTCCATTTTGAAGTGAAAGCTTGTATCTTTCCATGATTAACTGACATAACCTACTGAACACAAGTGACATGGAAAATATCAAAAAATTAATACACTTTGTTACTTCATATAATGTGAAAATACAAGTAAATGAATGCAGACATTTTTTATTCTATTCATTCCACCTTCAATGCATTTTGTGAAAACCCATATTAATGAACGGCAAAAAAAAATGCCGTCCCAAAATGGCGGAAGAATCTAGAAGTTCCCCCCCCCAAAAGTGGGTCCTGGATCCGCGCCTGACTTATTTGAGTACTTAAGTGTGTTGGTACGCTTACTAGCTTAGTATCAGTTTAACAGTGCTGAAGTACCTACAGAACAGATAATTTTAAAGCTAAAAAGATGTCTTTGGATCATTTATATGAGTTCAGCTTCGAAAAGTTGTACAACGACTGTACAGAAAGGTAATGCTTTTACATCATTTTTTTCTTTAATCATTTTTGAAACAATATAATCGAATGTAATCTTCAGTTTCTGAATGTTGCATTTTTATAAAGAAATTTTTGTTCAATATATGTGTATGAAATGAACGATAACCATATTGTACCTATCAAACAGCGAATTAATATGTACTTTTTTTTCCTAGGGGTATAACTTTTGAGGAAGACTGCAGCGTATGTCTGAGTAGGTTGACTGGAGAACTGTACCTAACAGATTGCAGGCATTGTTTTCACAAAGAATGCATCGACAGGTGGTGCTCCAGTTCTTCCAAATGTTGTCCGATGTGTAGGACAACGTTAATTTTCGAAGGTACCTTCACTATCTTCGATACAAATTGGCAGAATGTTAATATACATCGTTTCGACAAGATGGATAGCGATGAAGAAGATGAAGAAAGTGGAGAGGAAAATGAAGAAGAGAATGAAGGAGAAAATGAAGAACAAACCAACGAGGACATTTAATGGAGAAAATATCACTCTCAAATTAAATTCTCTCTATACATTTGTATGAAGACTACTGAAAAAGTGTTCTATTCCATTGATGAATTCATGGCCTATGACTTTCAGTGAATCCTGCCTTTTAACGTGATTTCTTCTTTTTTTCTGTACATGTATTTATGTTTATTTTCATCTTCACTTGTATTTTGTTTGTTTGGATTCATGCTGTATCGTTTTATATATACATATTTTATTTTGAATTATGTTGTGTTCATATGTCATCATGATTTCTGTAAAATTTTACATCTCTGTTCGACACACCCTGTAACATTTTTGAGGGAAATGAATGAGTTATAAATTGTAATATATGTATTAGAATCATTTGTCTTTTTTTCATCTTATTTTTCCTAACGTTAACTAACTAAGTGTCATTTCAATCAGAAATAGCTCTCGTTTGTCTTATGAATGTGATTTATTATAAATAAAATAATTGAAAAAATACACTTATTAGGTGTACAACTTGTAACGATTCAACGGACCGTATATAATTTTGCCCAGCTCATGTTTAAGAAACGCCACTGATCCCCGATGTAATTTATCGAACACTATCGATTCTCATATTTGATACAGAGAGTGCGCGGAGATTGTCGTTCAATGTGGAAATTTTTCAGATTTCAGCTGAAAGAGGATTATTATGAATTTGACGACTGATTGAAAACAGGTGGAGAGTGAGTGTGATATTTTTTGGTGGCTTTACGTATGGTTGAGTACCTTAATATTAGATATTGAATATTACCTAATTATATCTTTGAATAACAGTAATTCTATCTAACGATTTAATATCTGATAGTTTAATTTGATATTCCATTGTCTCTTTTCTTTTTTTTCTCTTAACACACAGTAGTGTGTAAGGATTTTTTTTCTTCTTTCTTTTGAGAGCCGCCAGGAAGTACATATTCCCTTTCTTGCTGTAATTAACTATAAATTTCATTCAAATTAAATAAATTTCCTTCTTATAATAACTCTCGGATCATATGTACATTTTTTTTTATTCTTTGTATTTAATTGTTTCTTATAACATAAGTTTTTTTCACTTTCCGGAAAGTATTCAATAATTAACTCATTTTTATATAATAGTTTATAATTTCTGTCAATTCCAAATTTCATACAATACTTTTGATACTATTTTTCTAAATTCAACCAGAACATTTTTATCTCCAACAATTGTACAAATCTAATTTCCTGAATTTTTCTCTCCACGCATGCTCAAGCATCCATTTTGATACGAAGAAGATTCCACAATTCCTGTACAAGTTTTTAACCAGGCTGCACTGAATCTTCATCCTGATCAAGGTTACACAGAAACCTTCATCTAATATTTGGACGAAATACTGCAAGTGCCGTTGAGTTTCACTTCAGGCGAGCATCCACCAAATTGGAACCCGAGATTTGAATTGTTTTTCACCACTTCGATCCAAGAGCAATATTCTGATATCAAGCAACTATCAAAATTGAGAAACAAGATCTACCACGTGAGATATCAAAATTCATCTTTCGATAACCTACTTATTCCAAATTCTGTCTGGAGACCTTATATCCGAATTGTAAGATCAGTGAAATTTTCATCATTTGTAAATGTTCTGAATTTATTTTTGTTCAGCCTTCAGCAATATTTTTTTTGTAAATTCTGAATTAATTTCTTTTTCTCAGCCTTCAGCAAAAATTTTTTTTAAATAGTTTTAATATATTTGTAAAATTTAATTCGTTTTATTTCTTACCACTAAGCAAGATCTCTCTTATCTATCTCCCGTTTCTCTTACTTAACTTCATTTTTATTTTATCATCTCTATTAATATATTTTTTTTTTGAGGAATTTCATTTTTATGAAATTTGGTTTACTTTAGTAAGCCTGGCGCCCAACAATTAATTAGTCAAGTTAACAAGTTCATTTGGTGCCCACACCCTCACCGTATCAACTGAGCAGCCGACAGGCATACGTGTGATTTCACTTTACACAATTGGCGCCCAACGTGGGGCCCTCAAGGGGTGCGTTAGCTTGACATAATTTTTTTTTCTTTTCTAAATCTTGCTGAGTGGAAGTTTTTTGTTATACATTTGATCCGACAGAATTTGGTACATTGTTATTCAGTATTAATATTTTTTCGTATTCACATTTCTATACCATATTGAACGACCATCTTTCTCTTTAAATTCACTTTTCTTATTTTATATTTTCGTTTTTTTACACTAATTTCGTTACTGATTTCTATATTTGATAAAGTATGAATCCCAATCATTTGAAGGCCTATGAATTGGTCTATGAAATTAAAATTCGCGGCGTTGAACCAACTGCCGATGTTGAAAGTAAGAGGAAAGTTTTGAGAGGGCTTTTGAGCCAAGAAAAGGCAAATCGTAGTTTTTATATCGTAACAAATCCCTATACTCATGACCAGGATGTAACTGAAATGAAAGAAACTATTAAAGATCTTAAAGATATTATTTCTAAATTCGGTGGAACTAAAGATGATCCTATCTTTCATAGAGTGTCGAGTCGTTTAGCTCATTTGTCGAATCGTTTATCCATGCTTGTTGCTGAGGAGGATGCCGAAATCTTGGCAAAGAAGGAAATTCAGTATGAGGTATTAGAGTTAGAGGCAGATCTCGATTTAAAAATTTCTCCAGCTAGAACTTCTACTCCAACTGAGAAGAATGCTCCTGTCAACTATGCTAGTCCTTCGAATAGTAGGTTCGTTCCTCCCTATAAATGGAATATTTATTTCACAGGTTCTGTTAAGGATGAGTCAGTTACTTCATTCTTGGAAAAGGTGGAACTATTGAGGCAAGCTCGAGGTGTGTCCGAACAGGAGTTATTTCAGTCTGCTTGCGATCTGTTCAGAGGTTCTGCGTGGACATGGTTTGTGAATAATAGATGCAAGTTTCAAAATTGGGGTGAATTGGTCAAGGAGTTGAAAAAAGATTTCCTTCCATACTTTTATGAAGAAGATTTAGAGCAAGAAATCAATTCCAGAACTCAAGGTTGTAATGAGCGAGTTTCTTTGTATATTTCTTCAATGGAGGGTCTTTTTAACAGGTTAACTGTCAAGCCAGATGAGGAGATCAGGGTTAGGAAAATTCGCCGAAATTTGTTGCCTTTTTATATTTCAGGTTTAGCGTTGTATAGTCCCAAGACTGTGAGTGAGTTGTCTGAACTTTGCAAGAAGTTGGAAGAGTCTCGAATATGGGCTGATCGCTACAGAGCCCCTTCGAATCATGATGCTGGCCTATTGGTACCAGATCTCAGCAGACCCTTGCCGGAATCAAACTTTTCATCCCCAAGTCACCGACCAAATTTCCAAAAAAATAATATCTCCACTAATATATCTATAGTATCTAATTCTCGATGTTGGAACTGTGGTTTAACTGGTCATAATTATCCTCAATGTCGAAAACCTAGAACTGTTTTTTGTTATGGTTGTGGTCTAAAAAATACCGTTAAATCTAGGTGTAATAATTGCAATTCAAAAAACGTAAATCGGGGTGGCGAAAAACTGAACGTCGTCACCAGTCGAGAAACCAAAAGTTCAGTAAATCGGCCATCAGCCAGTCACACTTCAACCCAATCGAAGGGGAGAAAAAACACTCAGAACCAGTAGAACTTTCATCATCTCACCCGTCTTCTGTAAATATGAATCCTCTTTTCGTCATGAAACCTAACGATAACCGCCCTTATCTCAATGTCAAAGTCTTTGATCAGAAAATTCTCGCTCTCGCCGATACTGGCAGCACATCTTCTGTTTTAGGTTCCGCAGGGTTTGCTCTTCTTCAAAGATATAATATTCCGATACAGTATGAGTCCCCAATTAATGTTACAACTGCTGATGGTAAACCTCAAGATTTCCTAGGGTATATTTTGGTTCCTATTTCACTTGAAGGTGTCGTGAGGCAGTTAAAAATTTTAATAATTCCATCTGTTACACATAATCTCATTTTAGGAATGGATTTCTTCAAATTGTTCGGTATTGAAGTTAGGTTTTCTGATCTTTCCTATTCTCTCGATTCCTCCGTGTGTACAATCAATGCCATTCAACCATTTTCTAAATTAACATCCTCTCAAAAAAATCATCTTCAGAATATAATAAAATGTTTCGAATATATCGCTCCTAAAGATAGGATAGGTCGTACTCCCTTAATAACTCATCATATCGACACCGGAAATGCTAAACCTATTGTCCAACGACAATATCCCTTATCTCCTGCTATGCAGACTCATTTAAATAAAGAAATCGACGAAATGTTGAAACTAAAGGTAATTCAACCTTCTCAATCTCCTTGGTGTAGCCCTTTATGGTTAGTTCCAAAACGTTCGGGGGAATATCGTGTATGTTTTGACGGTAGAAAGTTAAATGAAGTAACGGTGGATGATACGTATCCTATGCCTCTAATAGATGGTATACTTAATAAACTAAGGGATGCTAAATATCTCTCATCAATTGACTTAACGAAAGCTTTTTTCCAAATTCCCTTAGATAGATCTTCCTGTGCGAAAACCGCTTTTGCAGTGCATGGACGTGGTTTGTTTGAATTTGTCGTTTGTCCGTTTGGATTAAAGAATAGTCCAAAAGCAATGTCTCGTTTAATGGATAAGGTAATAGGACCTGATTTAGCGCCGTATTGTTTCGTTTATCTCGACGATATAATTATAGCTACTCCTACATTTGAACTCCACATCAAAGTTTTGGAGGAAGTATATCAGCGACTTAAGAATGCTAATCTTACTGTAAACTTAGATAAATGTGAATTTTGTCGTCCATCTCTTATCTATCTCGGTTTTGTAGTTGATGAACATGGTTTACGAACTGATCCAGAAAAGGTTTCCGCGATAGTGAATTATCCAACTCCTAAAAATACAACTGAAATTAAACGTTTAATAGGTCTTGTCAGTTGGTATCGTCGTTTCATTAGGGATTTTTCATCTATTTGTTCCCCAATTTCAGATCTCTTACATGGTAGGAAGAAAGGACAACCGATAGTCTGGACTCCGGAAGCCGAAGTAGCTTTCAACGAAATAAAGTCTCGCCTAGTTTCTGCACCAGTATTAGCCAGCCCTGATTTTTCAAAACCCTTCGTCATTCAGTGTGATGCTTCTGATACCGGTGTAGGTGCAATTTTATACCAAGAATGTGATGGCGTAGAACATCCAGTAGCTTACGCTAGTAAGACACTTACATCTTGTCAACGTAAATATACCGTCACAGAAAAAGAACTCCTAGCGGTCATTTTTGGTATCGAAAAATTTCGAAGTTATGTAGAAGGTACGAAATTCACGATAGAAACGGATCATGCTTCTCTTATATATCTTCATAACCTTTCAAACCCATCAGGACGTTTGACTAGATGGGCAGTTAAACTTTCTCAATTTGATTTCACTATTAAACATCGAAAAGGTTCTTTAAACGTAGTGGCCGATGCATTGTCTCGTTCGGTAGCTGATATCTCTGTTATTGATGTTTCTTATTTTCAACCAGATAAATGGTATAAATCGATGGTTAAGAATGTTCAAAAGAATCCCGAACTTTATCCTTCATTTCGTGTCGAGAATGGAATACTTTATAAGCATATTGTATCACGAAATACTATTGTCAGTAATTTGACCGATTGGAAAATTGTTGTGCCTTCAGCCAATCGACATGAAATTCTTCAATTCTATCACGATAAAGAAACTTCAGGTCATTTAGGGATATCTAAAACGCTAGCTCGAATATCTGAATTATATTACTGGCCAAAAATTAGGAAAGATGTGTATAAATATGTAAGAAAATGTCCTGTTTGTGCTGCGTGTAAAAGTTCAAACTTACCCCAAGCTGGTCACATGGGTTCTTACAAGAATATTAATTTTCCATTTCAATGTATCTCTGCTGATTTGTTGGGTCCATACCCAAGATCTAAAAATGGCAATCAATATGTCTTAGTAGTTGTCGATTGGTTCACCAAATTCGTGTTAGTACACCCCATGTCAAAAGCTACCTCTAAGAGTATTCTCAAGTTCATAGAAAATAATGTTTTTCTTATTTACGGTGTACCGCAGATTTTTATTGTCGATAATGGAAGCCAATTTGTCAGTAAAGAGTTCAAGAAGTTGATGGAAACTTATCGTGTTCAGAAAATTTGGTATAATGCTAAATATCATCCCCAAGTAAATTTCACGGAAAGAGTCAACAAAGTTATTGTAACCTCAATTCGGTGTTATATTCATGAAAATCATAAAACCTGGGATTCTTCTATATTTAAAGTGGCTCAGGCCATCAGGTTGGCAAAACATGATGTCACGGGTTATTCTCCGGCTTTCCTTAATTTCGCTAGAAATATTCCCGTTACTGGAGATTTCTATGGAAAAATTTCTGATAATCAAAATAATACAATTTCTATATCTGAGAAATCTCAACGCATTGATGATGTGCAGAAACTGCCCGAATTATTTGTAGATATTCGCAAGAAATTACATCAGGCCTATCTTAGAAATGCTCATCAATACAATTTAAGAAAACGAAAAGTAAGATTTTATGTCGGCGATAAAGTCTGGAAAAGAAATGTAACTTTGTCTTCGGCGGCTAATAATTATTCTGCGAAATTAGCTCCTAAATATTTGCCTTGCATTATTACTAGGGTTGTTTCAGATTTGGTATACGAGCTTAAGGACGTGGATGGTAACGATTTGGGTCGTTGGCACATTAAAGATCTTAAATCATCTTATGATGATGATTCGGATTCGGCTGAGGAGGAGTATTTTAGCGCAGATTCGGATGACTCATAAATATTTTCTCTATTTTTCTCTATTGCAAGTATTATGCGTGGATACATAATGAATTACTGTTGGATGGTGCAATGTTATGAAAGAATCTATCTTTGGTAGCTCCTTTATGGAAAATTTGTGCTTTCATGATGTGAACTATTCAGCAGGGATGTGTTGTGTTGATTCTGAATTACTTCGGTATTTATGATATTTGGGAATCAATGCATTTTTCATATCATTTTGATTTATGTTACATGCCTTATTTATCTTACCTATCTCTATCTCTCAAAGTTTTCCTTGCATCGTATCTTTTCATATAATATGAATATTGAGTCTGATTTAAATTTGTTGCTTCTTAAGTCATTTCCTTTGCTGTATAGCGAATTAAAAAATAAAAAAAAAAATATTGTAAACTTCTAAAGTTTCCAAATTTTTTTTCGCCCAGTTGGGGTGGTGTGTAACGATTCAACGGACCGTATATAATTTTGCCCAGCTCATGTTTAAGAAACGCCACTGATCCCCGATGTAATTTATCGAACACTATCGATTCTCATATTTGATACAGAGAGTGCGCGGAGATTGTCGTTCAATGTGGAAATTTTTCAGATTTCAGCTGAAAGAGGATTATTATGAATTTGACGACTGATTGAAAACAGGTGGAGAGTGAGTGTGATATTTTTTGGTGGCTTTACGTATGGTTGAGTACCTTAATATTAGATATTGAATATTACCTAATTATATCTTTGAATAACAGTAATTCTATCTAACGATTTAATATCTGATAGTTTAATTTGATATTCCATTGTCTCTTTTCTTTTTTTTCTCTTAACACACAGTAGTGTGTAAGGATTTTTTTTCTTCTTTCTTTTGAGAGCCGCCAGGAAGTACATATTCCCTTTCTTGCTGTAATTAACTATAAATTTCATTCAAATTAAATAAATTTCCTTCTTATAATAACTCTCGGATCATATGTACATTTTTTTTTATTCTTTGTATTTAATTGTTTCTTATAACATAAGTTTTTTTCACTTTCCGGAAAGTATTCAATAATTAACTCATTTTTATATAATAGTTTATAATTTCTGTCAATTCCAAATTTCATACAATACTTTTGATACTATTTTTCTAAATTCAACCAGAACATTTTTATCTCCAACAATTGTACAAATCTAATTTCCTGAATTTTTCTCTCCACGCATGCTCAAGCATCCATTTTGATACGAAGAAGATTCCACAATTCCTGTACAAGTTTTTAACCAGGCTGCACTGAATCTTCATCCTGATCAAGGTTACACAGAAACCTTCATCTAATATTTGGACGAAATACTGCAAGTGCCGTTGAGTTTCACTTCAGGCGAGCATCCACCAAATTGGAACCCGAGATTTGAATTGTTTTTCACCACTTCGATCCAAGAGCAATATTCTGATATCAAGCAACTATCAAAATTGAGAAACAAGATCTACCACGTGAGATATCAAAATTCATCTTTCGATAACCTACTTATTCCAAATTCTGTCTGGAGACCTTATATCCGAATTGTAAGATCAGTGAAATTTTCATCATTTGTAAATGTTCTGAATTTATTTTTGTTCAGCCTTCAGCAATATTTTTTTTGTAAATTCTGAATTAATTTCTTTTTCTCAGCCTTCAGCAAAAATTTTTTTTAAATAGTTTTAATATATTTGTAAAATTTAATTCGTTTTATTTCTTACCACTAAGCAAGATCTCTCTTATCTATCTCCCGTTTCTCTTACTTAACTTCATTTTTATTTTATCATCTCTATTAATATATTTTTTTTTTGAGGAATTTCATTTTTATGAAATTTGGTTTACTTTAGTAAGCCTGGCGCCCAACAATTAATTAGTCAAGTTAACAAGTTCATTTGGTGCCCACACCCTCACCGTATCAACTGAGCAGCCGACAGGCATACGTGTGATTTCACTTTACAAACTTTGCTTCCGCCGTTTTGCAATAGATAACTATAGAGGTAGGTGGTAAGTGATAGTCGAAAGATCGTTCGATGTTGCTTGCTAAGCCTACAAGAGGCACTTACTACAGACGAGTTGTAACAAAATAGACTAATAATCCGAGTAATCAAACAGTTTCCCATTAATAATAAACAGCTATCGATATTGGATTGGCAATGATAGACATATATTTTTTTTATATGTAATGGAAATTTCTGATATGCTCATTCCTAATGATCCAAGAATAAGAGCCAATTTGATTGTAAGAGATAAAACGATATTCGGTATTTTATTGATCTACAAAAGTATGTTAAAGTCAGATTTTCGGCCTAAATATTAGGTGTACAACTTTGCTTCCGCCGTTTTGCAATAGATGGCTGTAGCTGTAAGGGGTAGTCGAAATAAATAGATCGTAGATGCCATACAATAAGCTTAAGTATTTGTAAACATAACGCTATCGAAATATTAGTCGATTTTTGTCTGCATCATGAAGTTATTCTCGTTTAAATATGTCAGCTCCAAATTGAAAATCTGGGCGTACGCCAATGCAGTGAAACTGTCATATCATTTATTTTCCTGGTTTCCTTGGATGAACGTTATTGATAATAATTGCAGCGAAATTCATAAAGCTATATTCCTCTATTATATTCATAAAACCCTCAAAAAAGGGGTAACTTAACCATAGTACTAATAAATGGTACCACGGTACCAATATAATAATAATAATAATAATAAAGGTCTTTATTCAGAAAAAATTAGAAAGCACATTGAACTACACTATTGGGGGCGAGATTTAGCTCGCATAAACAAGGTAGAGAATATTATATAGTACCGTACAATCTACCTTAAACCTTATCCATGCGTCTATTCTTCCATCTAACCCTCCTAAACCTAGCTTACAAAACAAAACAAAACTCTTTACCATGAGCACTAAAACAACAATATAATCCAAACTCTGCCGTATAATCGAAATAAAATTTGAAATATCCCATCTCAGACAGCACACAGATCAAAACTCAACAAGCAGATGAAAGGAAAACGCCAAAATAAACAGTCACAAGCATTTCCGGAAAGCCATTCGGTCTTTAATCTAGGCATAAAGCGGGTCGTTCCGAAAATTATTCATAATGTGTAATTTAAACTTATCAAGTGTAATGTTTCTATATTCAAAGTCTAGGCTATTCATGCAATTGGGTACTTGATAGGAGTACGATCTAGTGAATATGTCGGTTCGGTGTTTTGGTATTGAGATGGTGCGTTTGGAGCGAATATTGATGGAGTGCACAGCAGAACGGAAAGTAATCCTATTGTAAAGGTTTATTGGTAGTTTTTCAGTGATGATTCTATAAAATAAAACATATGAATGGAAACGTCTTCTGAGCTCCATACTGAGCCAGCCGGTAGTTTTAAGGGTGTAACTCACAGAATCATATTTCCGTAGACCGTGTATCAATCTCAGACAAGAATTCTGTAGTACTTGAATCCTATTCTTATCGAAAGCAGTCAAGCAGGGACCGTAGACAGCATCACAATAGTTCATATATGACAGTACAGTAGACTCACACAGCAGAATTTTACTGGATTTACTCAGAATACTTCTAAATTGATATAAATTCCTCAAACTGGCATAAGCTTTCAACAAGCAGTTAGATATATGCCTACTGAAACGCAAATCAGTATCGACCGTCAAACCCAAATTTCTTGTGAACTCCAGAAAGCTGATTTTGCTGCCATCCATGATAACATCCTGGCTATAAATCTCCAAGAACCGTACTCTATCATTTTTACGACCAAAAAGTTGACATACTGATTTACTGGCATTCAAACGAAGACAATGTTTTTTGAAATTTCGTAGATATTATTCAGATCATAATTTAGGGCTACTACAGCCTGTAATGACTCGCAAGGCTCAAACGACAATTTGAGTTGGCTATCGTCTGTATATGGGTTCATTTGAAAAAATTGAGTGTTACCCCAAACACGATTACGATGAACTTTATTTGCTCATAAAAAACGCAATTAAGTGTTTTTGACGGGATTTCGATTTTTCTAGTATTAGACGGGTCAATTGGAATAAATCGGAATCATCGTGGCACACTCAAATGGAAAACTAAAAATTGAATTATAAAAAAATTTTGACGTTTGAAATGTCACTTATGTGGTATCATTGGATTCAAAAAATTATGCAGATTTCAAAAATGTTATAATATACAGGGTGTTCCATTTGAAAATCGAGAGTTGGTATCACTTCCGGCGAAACAGGAAGTGAAAAAAAATCATTTGTAGATTAAAAAGTGTCGCTTATTATGTATATTATGTATTATTAATTTTTAGTAACGTTCATTATTTCAACGTAAAATCTAAAGAAGCGACTATGTAGGAAAAAAAATGTAATTTTCAATTTCAATTTTCGATTTAAATGAATTTCGAACAAGTAGAAACCAAGCCAATCCACAGTATTGTTTAGAATTAGGATAAAATATATCAAAATGAAAAAATTGTTTTCCGAGAAGTAAATAAAGTATTTTCACAGCCTTGAAGTCACAGATAAAGGCCACTCCTACTGTTTTTTTTGAGCTGATTCGCGTGTAAGCTTCTCCTACTATCGGTCTATTTGATAGGAGATGGTTGAAATATGTGCAGTCAGTTTTTGATAATTACCTGAAGCTCGCAAGATTTGGTGTTTAAACACGAAATCCAACAATAATCCAAAGCCAGTTTGAGGTCGTTTATACAAGAAATTCGTAATTGCCTCTGAAAAGATAAATGATTGTTTTATTGTTGGTTTTTTTCATTCAGACTCAAGGCAATTATCTTGTCTATGTCTGTGACCTTTTTCATTGAGGAGAAATTTAAAAACTATGAAATTTGTGACAAGAAGTAAATAATACAACTCATTGTAGCTTTTCATCGGAAAAATTTATCTAGGATCAATCGAGTAATTTGAAAAGGAAAAAATTTTATTCGAATGTCTATAAGTATAATATGTATTTAGATATACATATACAGGGTGTGGCGTAATTAATGGATAATACTATACTGGCGAATAGGGGAGGTCATGGCCGACTAGAAAATGTAAAGTTATGTTCAGTAAAAATATCATAGTGTTCGAGATATCGAACAATTTAATTTTTTCTGAAAAGTGCACCTTCACTCACTAAATTCATTGCTGTGATCACAAATCTTGTTATTTCTTTGGGCATTGTTTTTCATTTTACTATCAAATAGCTGTACTATGAGATAAACTACCAAATTCCTACCATCTTTCTTAATTAAGAGAAGAAAAGTATGATAATCCTGATGTTTGCACTTTTTAGAAAAAAATGAAATTGTCCGATATCTCGAAAAATATGATATTTTTACTGAACAAAATTTTATGGTCGGCCAATACCTCCCCTATTCGCCAGTACAGGATTATCCATTAATTACGCCACACCCTGTATGTGTTTGAAATGAAAATAACCATATTGTACCTTTCAAACAGCGAATTACAACCATCTATTAGTAAGTTATTATTAAATGCCATTTCATAAGCCATGATAGCTTGACAAATAAACATTTTAAAAATTTTTTAAGAAGTCATCAAACAATAGTCACTTATCTGATAACATCATGCATAAAAAATCATTAATCCATTTTTTAATTACAAACAGATAGTTGAATAACTTTAAGAAAAAAGTATGAGAATTATTCAACTATCTATCAGTAAATAATTAAATAATGCTTTAATGACCATAACGTGATCAGATAAACATGAAAAGTTAGACGCTTTTCTCAAAGTTTTTTTAAAATGTTTATTTGTTTTATAATTTTTTTTCCGTGGTATTTATTTATCACTGACCTCTGAACAATAAGAATTTAGTTGCTGGTATCAGGACTTAATTTAGTTTATTCACAAATTCTTATGGATACCTATGTTATCTACTAGAAAGTTAAATAATGGTTTAATGAACGTGACGTCATCAGATAACCAACAAAAGTTTGACTTAGGTACTCTTAATTTGTGTAGGTGCATTTAAAATATTTATTTGTCATATTTATAATGACTTACCTAATGAGGTTGATGGCCATTCTGAAAATTCTAACTATCTTATGTATTATCAGATAAATAATTCTTGGAATGTATCTGTCAACAGATAAGAAACGAAAGTTTTACCCTTTTTTAAAATATTCATTTTTACCAGGGTGATAAAATAAATCAGATATAATTGAACGAAAATAAAAATCATATTCTCTTTTCCCATTGTTTAGGTTGAATTTTGAAACGTTCAACTAAAGAACGAAATCAGTTTGAGTAGTTTGATACTTCAAAATAAATATCGATATGTAGAATTTCAAAACTGAAATTATAATATATATTATAATTAATAACGAAAGTATTCCATAAAAATAGGAGCAAACTACTGAATATGTCGTATTTAACCTAATATTGTCACGATAAATCAGGATTTTCAACTAATGGAACTAGAGCATAATAGGTTTCCTGTGATCGAAATCATAATGCGAAAAATTAAAAAATATCGAATTTGACATTCTAAAATAAATATCGAATATTTTCGATACCTATGTAGCTGTTTCTAATTTCTGGACATCGAAAATAAAAGTTATGACTCAATATTGCTGAGAGCCCCAGAAATAAATAAAAAAAATAAAATATTAATATTATTCAACGGCTGCTTTCAAATATCAGAAGGTGTTTTCAACAGGTTCTGGTCACGATAAATCAGAATTTTTGACTAATGCAACTAGATCATAATATGTTTCGTGTGGTCGAATTCAAAATGCGAAATATTTAAAAAATATCGAATTTGATGCTCTAAAATAAATATCGATATGTACAATTTCAAATTTGGAATTCTGCTTAACGAAAATACTCGATAAAAATGGGAGCAAACTACTAAATATGTCGTTTTCAACTGAATCTCGTCATCTGAATCTTATAATTCTCCTTTATGATAGATTAGTCTATTGTGCAACAAGTGGGGAAAGTCCAACATTTCTCGCGGGTGTGGAAGTTTGTGGTACGAGCCTGAAAGGCGAGTGCCACTTATAATTAATTTATTCATACCTATATCATACCTTACTAACTAGATCTTCGTTATAATTTGGATTTTTCTGAGTATTAGGTACTAGAGAATAGTTTGAAATTTTTACTCTTATTACATGATGAAAACTTTAAATTAGAATATCCATGCCAAATTCAAGGTCAATATCTTGTAAAGGACAGGTGCTATGAGAAAAAACTTGAAAAAATCAAACTTCAACACCCTGTATATGGAAAACAAAGAGTTTGGGTGCACATCCTTCAATTTAGGAACACCCTGTATAAAAGCTGATTTAGAGTTTTATTCAATCCATTCGGTTTCTTTCATGCTGAATGAACCTAGTGTCATTTTGAAGTAAAAAGTGGTCCATTTTGAAGTGAAAGCTTGTATCTTTCCATGATTAACTGACATAACCTACTGAACACAAGTGACATGGAAAATATCAAAAAATTAATACACTTTGTTACTTCATATAATGTGAAAATACAAGTAAATGAATGCAGACATTTTTTATTCTATTCATTCCACCTTCAATGCATTTTGTGAAAACCCATATTAATGAACGGCAAAAAAAAATGCCGTCCCAAAATGGCGGAAGAATCTAGAAGTTCCCCCCCCCAAAAGTGGGTCCTGGATCCGCGCCTGACTTATTTGAGTACTTAAGTGTGTTGGTACGCTTACTAGCTTAGTATCAGTTTAACAGTGCTGAAGTACCTACAGAACAGATAATTTTAAAGCTAAAAAGATGTCTTTGGATCATTTATATGAGTTCAGCTTCGAAAAGTTGTACAACGACTGTACAGAAAGGTAATGCTTTTACATCATTTTTTTCTTTAATCATTTTTGAAACAATATAATCGAATGTAATCTTCAGTTTCTGAATGTTGCATTTTTATAAAGAAATTTTTGTTCAATATATGTGTATGAAATGAACGATAACCATATTGTACCTATCAAACAGCGAATTAATATGTACTTTTTTTTCCTAGGGGTATAACTTTTGAGGAAGACTGCAGCGTATGTCTGAGTAGGTTGACTGGAGAACTGTACCTAACAGATTGCAGGCATTGTTTTCACAAAGAATGCATCGACAGGTGGTGCTCCAGTTCTTCCAAATGTTGTCCGATGTGTAGGACAACGTTAATTTTCGAAGGTACCTTCACTATCTTCGATACAAATTGGCAGAATGTTAATATACATCGTTTCGACAAGATGGATAGCGATGAAGAAGATGAAGAAAGTGGAGAGGAAAATGAAGAAGAGAATGAAGGAGAAAATGAAGAACAAACCAACGAGGACATTTAATGGAGAAAATATCACTCTCAAATTAAATTCTCTCTATACATTTGTATGAAGACTACTGAAAAAGTGTTCTATTCCATTGATGAATTCATGGCCTATGACTTTCAGTGAATCCTGCCTTTTAACGTGATTTCTTCTTTTTTTCTGTACATGTATTTATGTTTATTTTCATCTTCACTTGTATTTTGTTTGTTTGGATTCATGCTGTATCGTTTTATATATACATATTTTATTTTGAATTATGTTGTGTTCATATGTCATCATGATTTCTGTAAAATTTTACATCTCTGTTCGACACACCCTGTAACATTTTTGAGGGAAATGAATGAGTTATAAATTGTAATATATGTATTAGAATCATTTGTCTTTTTTTCATCTTATTTTTCCTAACGTTAACTAACTAAGTGTCATTTCAATCAGAAATAGCTCTCGTTTGTCTTATGAATGTGATTTATTATAAATAAAATAATTGAAAAAATACACTTATTAGGTGTACAACTTTGCTTCCGCCGTTTTGCAATAGATAACTATAGAGGTAGGTGGTAAGTGATAGTCGAAAGATCGTTCGATGTTGCTTGCTAAGCCTACAAGAGGCACTTACTACAGACGAGTTGTAACAAAATAGACTAATAATCCGAGTAATCAAACAGTTTCCCATTAATAATAAACAGCTATCGATATTGGATTGGCAATGATAGACATATATTTTTTTTATATGTAATGGAAATTTCTGATATGCTCATTCCTAATGATCCAAGAATAAGAGCCAATTTGATTGTAAGAGATAAAACGATATTCGGTATTTTATTGATCTACAAAAGTATGTTAAAGTCAGATTTTCGGCCTAAATATTAGGTGTACAACTTTGCTTCCGCCGTTTTGCAATAGATGGCTGTAGCTGTAAGGGGTAGTCGAAATAAATAGATCGTAGATGCCATACAATAAGCTTAAGTATTTGTAAACATAACGCTATCGAAATATTAGTCGATTTTTGTCTGCATCATGAAGTTATTCTCGTTTAAATATGTCAGCTCCAAATTGAAAATCTGGGCGTACGCCAATGCAGTGAAACTGTCATATCATTTATTTTCCTGGTTTCCTTGGATGAACGTTATTGATAATAATTGCAGCGAAATTCATAAAGCTATATTCCTCTATTATATTCATAAAACCCTCAAAAAAGGGGTAACTTAACCATAGTACTAATAAATGGTACCACGGTACCAATATAATAATAATAATAATAATAAAGGTCTTTATTCAGAAAAAATTAGAAAGCACATTGAACTACACTATTGGGGGCGAGATTTAGCTCGCATAAACAAGGTAGAGAATATTATATAGTACCGTACAATCTACCTTAAACCTTATCCATGCGTCTATTCTTCCATCTAACCCTCCTAAACCTAGCTTACAAAACAAAACAAAACTCTTTACCATGAGCACTAAAACAACAATATAATCCAAACTCTGCCGTATAATCGAAATAAAATTTGAAATATCCCATCTCAGACAGCACACAGATCAAAACTCAACAAGCAGATGAAAGGAAAACGCCAAAATAAACAGTCACAAGCATTTCCGGAAAGCCATTCGGTCTTTAATCTAGGCATAAAGCGGGTCGTTCCGAAAATTATTCATAATGTGTAATTTAAACTTATCAAGTGTAATGTTTCTATATTCAAAGTCTAGGCTATTCATGCAATTGGGTACTTGATAGGAGTACGATCTAGTGAATATGTCGGTTCGGTGTTTTGGTATTGAGATGGTGCGTTTGGAGCGAATATTGATGGAGTGCACAGCAGAACGGAAAGTAATCCTATTGTAAAGGTTTATTGGTAGTTTTTCAGTGATGATTCTATAAAATAAAACATATGAATGGAAACGTCTTCTGAGCTCCATACTGAGCCAGCCGGTAGTTTTAAGGGTGTAACTCACAGAATCATATTTCCGTAGACCGTGTATCAATCTCAGACAAGAATTCTGTAGTACTTGAATCCTATTCTTATCGAAAGCAGTCAAGCAGGGACCGTAGACAGCATCACAATAGTTCATATATGACAGTACAGTAGACTCACACAGCAGAATTTTACTGGATTTACTCAGAATACTTCTAAATTGATATAAATTCCTCAAACTGGCATAAGCTTTCAACAAGCAGTTAGATATATGCCTACTGAAACGCAAATCAGTATCGACCGTCAAACCCAAATTTCTTGTGAACTCCAGAAAGCTGATTTTGCTGCCATCCATGATAACATCCTGGCTATAAATCTCCAAGAACCGTACTCTATCATTTTTACGACCAAAAAGTTGACATACTGATTTACTGGCATTCAAACGAAGACAATGTTTTTTGAAATTTCGTAGATATTATTCAGATCATAATTTAGGGCTACTACAGCCTGTAATGACTCGCAAGGCTCAAACGACAATTTGAGTTGGCTATCGTCTGTATATGGGTTCATTTGAAAAAATTGAGTGTTACCCCAAACACGATTACGATGAACTTTATTTGCTCATAAAAAACGCAATTAAGTGTTTTTGACGGGATTTCGATTTTTCTAGTATTAGACGGGTCAATTGGAATAAATCGGAATCATCGTGGCACACTCAAATGGAAAACTAAAAATTGAATTATAAAAAAATTTTGACGTTTGAAATGTCACTTATGTGGTATCATTGGATTCAAAAAATTATGCAGATTTCAAAAATGTTATAATATACAGGGTGTTCCATTTGAAAATCGAGAGTTGGTATCACTTCCGGCGAAACAGGAAGTGAAAAAAAATCATTTGTAGATTAAAAAGTGTCGCTTATTATGTATATTATGTATTATTAATTTTTAGTAACGTTCATTATTTCAACGTAAAATCTAAAGAAGCGACTATGTAGGAAAAAAAATGTAATTTTCAATTTCAATTTTCGATTTAAATGAATTTCGAACAAGTAGAAACCAAGCCAATCCACAGTATTGTTTAGAATTAGGATAAAATATATCAAAATGAAAAAATTGTTTTCCGAGAAGTAAATAAAGTATTTTCACAGTCTTGAAGTCACAGATAAAGGCCACTCCTACTGTTTTTTTTGAGCTGATTCGCGTGTAAGCTTCTCCTACTATCGGTCTATTTGATAGGAGATGGTTGAAATATGTGCAGTCAGTTTTTGATAATTACCTGAAGCTCGCAAGATTTGGTGTTTAAACACGAAATCCAACAATAATCCAAAGCCAGTTTGAGGTCGTTTATACAAGAAATTCGTAATTGCCTCTGAAAAGATAAATGATTGTTTTATTGTTGGTTTTTTTCATTCAGACTCAAGGCAATTATCTTGTCTATGTCTGTGACCTTTTTCATTGAGGAGAAATTTAAAAACTATGAAATTTGTGACAAGAAGTAAATAATACAACTCATTGTAGCTTTTCATCGGAAAAATTTATCTAGGATCAATCGAGTAATTTGAAAAGGAAAAAATTTTATTCGAATGTCTATAAGTATAATATGTATTTAGATATACATATACAGGGTGTGGCGTAATTAATGGATAATACTATACTGGCGAATAGGGGAGGTCATGGCCGACTAGAAAATGTAAAGTTATGTTCAGTAAAAATATCATAGTGTTCGAGATATCGAACAATTTAATTTTTTCTGAAAAGTGCACCTTCACTCACTAAATTCATTGCTGTGATCACAAATCTTGTTATTTCTTTGGGCATTGTTTTTCATTTTACTATCAAATAGCTGTACTATGAGATAAACTACCAAATTCCTACCATCTTTCTTAATTAAGAGAAGAAAAGTATGATAATCCTGATGTTTGCACTTTTTAGAAAAAAATGAAATTGTCCGATATCTCGAAAAATATGATATTTTTACTGAACAAAATTTTATGGTCGGCCAATACCTCCCCTATTCGCCAGTACAGGATTATCCATTAATTACGCCACACCCTGTATGTGTTTGAAATGAAAATAACCATATTGTACCTTTCAAACAGCGAATTACAACCATCTATTAGTAAGTTATTATTAAATGCCATTTCATAAGCCATGATAGCTTGACAAATAAACATTTTAAAAATTTTTTAAGAAGTCATCAAACAATAGTCACTTATCTGATAACATCATGCATAAAAAATCATTAATCCATTTTTTAATTACAAACAGATAGTTGAATAACTTTAAGAAAAAAGTATGAGAATTATTCAACTATCTATCAGTAAATAATTAAATAATGCTTTAATGACCATAACGTGATCAGATAAACATGAAAAGTTAGACGCTTTTCTCAAAGTTTTTTTAAAATGTTTATTTGTTTTATAATTTTTTTTCCGTGGTATTTATTTATCACTGACCTCTGAACAATAAGAATTTAGTTGCTGGTATCAGGACTTAATTTAGTTTATTCACAAATTCTTATGGATACCTATGTTATCTACTAGAAAGTTAAATAATGGTTTAATGAACGTGACGTCATCAGATAACCAACAAAAGTTTGACTTAGGTACTCTTAATTTGTGTAGGTGCATTTAAAATATTTATTTGTCATATTTATAATGACTTACCTAATGAGGTTGATGGCCATTCTGAAAATTCTAACTATCTTATGTATTATCAGATAAATAATTCTTGGAATGTATCTGTCAACAGATAAGAAACGAAAGTTTTACCCTTTTTTAAAATATTCATTTTTACCAGGGTGATAAAATAAATCAGATATAATTGAACGAAAATAAAAATCATATTCTCTTTTCCCATTGTTTAGGTTGAATTTTGAAACGTTCAACTAAAGAACGAAATCAGTTTGAGTAGTTTGATACTTCAAAATAAATATCGATATGTAGAATTTCAAAACTGAAATTATAATATATATTATAATTAATAACGAAAGTATTCCATAAAAATAGGAGCAAACTACTGAATATGTCGTATTTAACCTAATATTGTCACGATAAATCAGGATTTTCAACTAATGGAACTAGAGCATAATAGGTTTCCTGTGATCGAAATCATAATGCGAAAAATTAAAAAATATCGAATTTGACATTCTAAAATAAATATCGAATATTTTCGATACCTATGTAGCTGTTTCTAATTTCTGGACATCGAAAATGAAAGTTATGACTCAATATTGCTGAGAGCCCCAGAAATAAATAAAAACAATAAAATATTAATATTATTCAACGGCTGATTTCAAATATCAGAAGGTGTTTTCAACAGGTTCTGGTCACGATAAATCAGAATTTTTGACTAATGCAACTAGATCATGATATGTTTCGTGTGGTCGAATTCAAAATGCGAAATATTTAAAAAATAGCGAATTTGATGCTCTAAAATAAATATCGATATGTAGAATTTCAAATTTGGAATTCTGCTTAACGAAAATACTCGATAAAAATGGGAGCAAACTACTAAATATGTCGTTTTCAACTGAATATCGTCATCTGAATCTTATAATTCTCCTTTATGATAGATTAGTCTATTGTGCAGCAAGTGGGGAAAGTCCAACATTTCTCGCGGGTGTGGAAGTTTGTGGTACGAGCCTGAAAGGCGAGTGCCACTTATAATTAATTTATTCATAGCTATATCATACCTTACTAACTAGATCTTCGTTATAATTTGGATTTTTCTGAGTATTAGGTACTAGAGAATAGTTTGAAATTTTTACTCTTATTACATGATGAAAACTTTAAATTAGAATATCCATGCCAAATTCAAGGTCAATATCTTGTAAAGGACAGGTGCTATGAGAAAAAACTTGAAAAAATCAAACTTCAACACCCTGTATATGGAAAACAAAGAGTTTGGGTGCACATCCTTCAATTTAGGAACACCCTGTATAAAAGCTGATTTAGAGTTTTATTCAATCCATTCGGTTTCTTTCATGCTGAATGAACCTAGTGTCATTTTGAAGTAAAAAGTGGTCCATTTTGAAGTGAAAGCTTGTATCTTTCCATGATTAACTGACATAACCTACTGAAGACAAGTGACATGGAAAATATCAAAAAATTAATACACTTTGTTACTTCATATAATGTGAAAATACAAGTAAATGAATGGAGACATTTTTTATTCTATTCATTCCACCTTCAATGCATTTTGTGAAAACCCATATTAATGAACGGCAAAAAAAAATGCCGTCCCAAAATGGCGGAAGAATCTAGAAGTTCCCCCCCCCCAAAAGTGGGTCCTGGATCCGCGCCTGACTTATTTGAGTACTTAAGTGTGTTGGTACGCTTACTAGCTTAGTATCAGTTTAACAGTGCTGAAGTACCTACAGAACAGATAATTTTAAAGCTAAAAAGATGTCTTTGGATCATTTATATGAGTTCAGCTTCGAAAAGTTGTACAACGACTGTACAGAAAGGTAATGCTTTTACATCATTTTTTTCTTTAATCATTTTTGAAACAATATAATCGAATGTAATCTTCAGTTTCTGAATGTTGCATTTTTATAAAGAAATTTTTGTTCAATATATGTGTATGAAATGAACGATAACCATATTGTACCTATCAAACAGCGAATTAATATGTACTTTTTTTTCCTAGGGGTATAACTTTTGAGGAAGACTGCAGCGTATGTCTGAGTAGGTTGACTGGAGAACTGTACCTAACAGATTGCAGGCATTGTTTTCACAAAGAATGCATCGACAGGTGGTGCTCCAGTTCTTCCAAATGTTGTCCGATGTGTAGGACAACGTTAATTTTCGAAGGTACCTTCACTATCTTCGATACAAATTGGCAGAATGTTAATATACATCGTTTCGACAAGATGGATAGCGATGAAGAAGATGAAGAAAGTGATGAAAGTGGAGAGGAAAATGAAGAAGAGAATGAAGGAGAAAATGAAGAACAAACCAACGAGGACATTTAATGGAGAAAATATCACTCTCAAATTAAATTCTCTCTATACATTTGTATGAAGACTACTGAAAAAGTGTTCTATTCCATTGATGAATTCATGGCCTATGACTTTCAGTGAATCCTGCCTTTTAACGTGATTTCTTCTTTTTTTCTGTACATGTATTTATGTTTATTTTCATCTTCACTTGTATTTTGTTTGTTTGGATTCATGCTGTATCGTTTTATATATACATATTTTATTTTGAATTATGTTGTGTTCATATGTCATCATGATTTCTGTAAAATTTTACATCTCTGTTCGACACACCCTGTAACATTTTTGAGGGAAATGAATGAGTTATAAATTGTAATATATGTATTAGAATCATTTGTCTTTTTTTTCATCTTATTTTTCCTAACGTTATCTAACTAAGTGTCATTTCAATCAGAAATAGCTCTCGTTTGTCTTATGAATGTGATTTATTATAAATAAAATAATTGAAAAAATACACTTATTAGGTGTACAACTTTGCTTCCGCCGTTTTGCAATAGATAACTATAGAGGTAGGTGGTAAGTGATATATATATTTACAAGAGGCACTTACTACAGACGAGTTGTAACAAAATCGACTAATAATCCGAGTAATCAAACAGCTATCGATATTGGATTGGCAATGATAGACATATATTTTTTTTATATGTAATGGAAATTTCTGATATGCTCATTCCTAATGATCCAAGAATAAGAGCCAATTTGATTGTAAGAGATAAAACGATATTCGGTATTTTATTGATCTACAAAAGTATGTTAAAGTCAGATTTTCGGCCTAAATATTAGGTGTACAACTTTGCTTCCGCCGTTTTGCAATAGATGGCTGTAGCTGTAAGGGGTAGTCGAAATAAATAGATCGTAGATGCCATACAATAAGCTTAAGTATTTGTAAACATAACGCTATCGAAATATTAGTCGATTTTTGTCTGCATCATGAAGTTATTCTCGTTTAAATATGTCAGCTCCAAATTGAAAATCTGGGCGTACGCCAATGCAGTGAAACTGTCATATCATTTATTTTCCTGGTTTCCTTGGATGAACGTTATTGATAATAATTGCAGCGAAATTCATAAAGCTATATTCCTCTATTATATTCATAAAACCCTCAAAAAAGGGGTAACTTAACCATAGTACTAATAAATGGTACCACGGTACCAATATGGGTTCATTTGAAAACATTGAGTGTTACCCAAAAAACGATTACGATGAACTTTATTTGCTCATAAAAAACGCAATTTAGTGTTTTTGACGGGATTTCGATTTTTCTAGTATTAGACAGGTCAATTGGAATAAATCGGAATCATCGTGGCACACTCAAATGGAAAACTAAAAATTGAATTATAAAAAAATTTTGACGTTTGAAATGTCACTTATGTGGTATCATTGGATTCAAAAAATTATACAGATTTCAAAAATGTTATAATATACAGAGTGTTCCACTTGAAAATCGAGAGTTGGTATCACTTCCGGCGAAACAGGAAGTGAAAAAAAATCATTTGTAGATTAAAAAGTGTCGCTTATTATGTATATTATGTATTATTAATTTTTAGTAACGTTTATTATTTTAACGTGAAATCTAAAGAAGCGACTATGTAGGAAAAAAATTTAATTTGAAGAATAAAAAAAAGATGAAATATAATGACTGTCATTCAATTTTCGATTTAAAATGAATTTCGAACAAGTAGAAACCAAGCCAATCCACAGTATTGTTTAGAATTAGGATAAAATATATCAAAATGAAAAAATTGTTTTCCGAGAAGTAAATGAAGTATTTTCACAGCCTTGAAGTCACAGATAAAGGCCACTCCTACTGTTTTTTTTGAGTTGATTCGCGTGTAAGCTTCTCCTACTATTGGTCTATTTGATTGGAGATGGTTGAAATATGTGCAGTCAGTTTTTGATAATTACCTGAAGCTCGCAAGATTTGGTGTTTAAACACGAAATCCAACAATAATCCAAAGCCAGTTTGAGGTCGTTTATACAAGAAATTCGTAATTGCCTCTGAAAAGATAAATGATTGTTTTATTGTTGGTTTTTTTCATTCAGACTCAAGGCAATCATCTTGTCTATGTCTGTGACCTTTTTCATTGAGGAGAAATTTAAAAACTATGAAATTTGTGACAAGAAGTAAATAATACAACTCATTGTAGCTTTTCATCGGAAAAATTTATCTAGGATCAATCGAGTAATTTGAAAAGGAAAAAATTTTATTCGAATGTCTATAAGTATAATATGTATTTAGATATACATATACAGGGTGTGGCGTAATTAATGGATAATACTGTACTGGCGAATAGGGGAGGTCATGGCCGACCAGAAAATGTAAAGTTATGTTCAGTAAAAATATCATAGTGTTCGAGATATCGAACAATTTAATTTTTTTCTGAAAAGTGCACCTTCACTCACTAAATTCATTGTTGTGATCACAAATCTTGTTATTTCTTTGAGCATTGTTTTTCATTTTACTCTCAAATATCTGTACTATGAGATAAACTACCAAATTCCTACCATCTTGCTTAATTAAGAGAAGAAAAGTATGATAATCCTGATGTTTGCACTTTTTAGAAAAAAATGAAATTGTTCGATATCTCGAAAACTATGATATTTTTACTGAACAAAATTTTCTGGTCGGCCAACACCTCCCCTATTCGCCAGTACAGGATTATCCATTAATTACGCCACACCCTGTATGTGTTTGAAATGAAAATAACCATATTGTACCTTTCAAACAGCGAATTACAACCATCTATTAGTAAGTTATTATTAAATGCCATTTCATAAGCCATGATAGCTTGACAAATAAACATTTTAAAAATTTTTTAAGAAGTCATCAAACAATAGTCACTTATCTGATAACATCATGCATAAAAAATCATTAATCCATTTTTTAATTACAAACAGATAGTTGAATAACTTAAAGAAAAAAGTATGAGAATTATTCAACTATCTATCAGTAAATAATTAAATAATGCTTTTATGACCATAACGTGATCAGATAAACATGAAAAGTTAGACGCTTTTCTCAAAGTTTTTTTAAAATGTTTATTTTTTATTATTATTATTATTATTAAACAAAATTACAGAGTTGAGGTACATTAAACCTATAAACTCTAACTGAAAATTATCCATAATACAACTGTAGAGAAAGAGAAAAAAAAAACAGAGATAAGTGAAATTTACAAAAAGCTACAAAAATGATATTATCAACAACCAAAAACCTAACAATGTATACACTTCAATTACTTTTCCAGGTGTCAAATTTATTCTTGAACGCATTGACTGATACTGCTTCTACAATTTCACTGGGCAGGCCGTTCCAATGGTTAAACACCCGATTACAAAGGAAATTCTCTCGGCATCTCGTTCGAAATACTTCTCTATTCAACTTGTATCCATGTCCACGAAGTTGATTCGAATTCAATTTATACAGGTGGGACATATCGACGCCGAATAAGCCGTGCAATGCTCGATATGTAACTATCAGGTCTCCCCTCAAACGACGATCAGCAAAGGAAGAAAGACCCATCATCCGTAGCCGTTCTTGATAACAAGGGCGATTCCATCCAAAGGGAATGCGTGTGACACGACGTTGTAAGTTCTCCAGCAATGCAGCATCACCCGTCAACCACGGATGCCAAACCGGACCGGCAAATTCAAGTATTGGTCGAATATAACTTTTATATATTTGGGAGATAGCCGCCACATTATTGTCACGAAAAACGTTCTGGACAACATATATAAGACGTTTGACCTATTTGTGATGTGCAATACATGTTCAGTCCACGAAAGATCACTTGAAATCACCACACCCAGGTCCACATGAGATGAACATCCAACAACTTCAACGCCGTCAATGTAATAAGTCAAACCTGGATTGTTTTTACCCAAATGTAGTATTCGACACTTTGAAGGGTTTAGGGGAATCAACCATTTGTCGCACCAACAAACGACCCTGTCCAAGTCTTCCTGCAGGGTTTTATAGTTGTTGAGAGGGCAATTGAAAAATTTAATATCATCGGCAAATGAAGCACTGTCCGACTTGAACTCAACAGCTAGATCGCTCACATACACCAGAAACAGCAACGGTCCCAGAACTGAGCCCTGAGGAACGCCACTGAGCACGCATCTTGGTTCCGATCTGGCCGCACCAACTTTTACCACAAACGATCTGTCAGTTAAGAAGCTCTCAATCCACTTCAAGATCAATCCTCGGATTCCAAAGTGCTCCAGCTTGTACAGAAGCCTATTTATTGGTACCCTATCGAAGGCCTTTGCGAAATCCAGATAGACAACATCTACCGGAAGTCTATTATCCAAAGAATGGGTCCACTTGTTGAGACAGTTGAGGAGGCAGGTGATAATTGATCTTCCCCTGATGAAACCATGCTGGGTATCTGGTATGATGTTATGTTCCAAAAAAAATGAAAGCATTCTGTCGTACATTAACCTTTCCAGAATCTTACATAGAATGGAAGTGAGGCTTATTGGCCTGAAATTATTCGGATCTTGCTTGTCGCCTTTTTTATGTATCGGTGATACAAGTGCACTCTTCCATGATTTCGGCAGTATACCAGAGGTCAAAGATACTGAGAAAATTTTGGATATGGGTAGACTAAGAGACTGAGAACACTCTTTGAGCAACCTGGCAGAAAAACCATCCGGACCAGGTGACGACGAAACATTCAGCGACCGCAGTTTCTCTTCAGCCATCAAGGGATTGATGTCAATAAAAGCCAGAGAAGAATGGTTTCGAGGAGAAGCAGTTGAAGGTATAGGTGCTCCGGGCTCGGATGTGAATGCCATTGAGAAGGTATCAGCCAGAATTTCAGCTGAACACTTATGGTCATCTGCAACTAATCCATCCTTGTCCTTAACAAGCGGCAAAGATGGTACGGTATTGAAAAAGCGTCGTGTGTATTTGAAGAATTTCTTCTTGTCACCCGAAGTAGCTAGATCACTCTCAAATTTGGATTTGGCCTCACGTAATCAGCTTGAAAGATGATTGGAGAATGCTCTATGCCTCCGAAAGTCACAAACCTGCCTGCCGCGAACATACCTCCGCCACAACAATTTCTTGAACTTAATCATCCCAAAAATATGACTGTCAATCCAAGGCTTACTGCTATTGACCCTTACAGTTCGCATGAAAGTGCGGTCCTCAACAGTTCCGGTAACATATGCGTTAAATTTAATCCATCTCGACTCGCCGTCCCCAGTGCCCATCACATCATCCCAGTCTGTTTTGAAAAATATTTCATTAATACTCTGGTATCTGACAATTTTGCAAGTTTTAGTCTCGGACTTCATTTTAGAGGAAAGAAAAAATTGTATTTTTGCTGATAAAACCAAGTGATCTGATTTTCCCAGTGGCGGATGGTATTCAAGTTCCGAAAGTAAATTCACATCATTTGTAAGGATTAGATCTGGTGTTGTAGGTTCTTGGTTTACTCTGTAACGGGTGGGTTGGTCAACTAACTGGTGTAAATTGGAGTGGTTCAACATTTCGGTGTATGGAATCGAAGGAGAGTTTGCTGAGGGCGAACGAGATATTGGCCATATTCTAATGTCGCCGAGATTGAAGTCTCCAGCCAATAAAACATGTTTATGTAGGTTAGATAAGTTCGTCAGATGCTCACATAGGTCTTTGTCATATATGGAAGGTCGTGGACGATATATGCAGCCAACACACAAGGCGAAGCCAGATGATTCTATATTCAAAAAGATATTATCGATGCCTGGAGTATTGAGTGAATGTTTAGAGATTTTAAACGAATTAGCTATGGAGTCATGGACATATATACATACCCCAGCATAACCTGGAGTAGTGATACTATCGCAACGGTATATGGTGTAATCAGGTATATGAGCAACTATATCAGGCTTTTCTGGATGAAGCCACGTTTCCGTGATCATTATAAGAGAAGGTTTATGATATTCGACCAGTAAAAGAAGTTCATTGAACTTTGCAGTTAGGGAAGCTAGGTTGGAATATAATACCGGCCATACATTCAAAGGTAATACTAGTTTTTTGAAGAAGAATCCTCTGATACAATTGTAGGAACACCCCTGATATATTTTATGGTGAGGTTGACCTCTCCAGCTCGGCGTCTTCTCTCGCGTCTTGTTTTATAATTTTTTTTTTCGTGGTATTTATTTATCACTGACCTCTGAACAATAAGAATTTAGTTGCTGGTATCAGGACTTAATTTAGTTTATTCACAAATTCTTATGGATACCTATGTTATCTACTAGAAAGTTAAATAATGGTTTAATGAACGTGACGTCATCAGATAACCAACAAAAGTTTGACTTAGGTACTCTTAATTTGTGTAGGTACATTTAAAATATTTATTTGTCATATTTATAATGACTTACCTAATGAGGTTGATGGCCATTCTGAAAATTCTAACTATCTTATGTATTATCAGATAAATAGTTCTTGGAATGTATCTGTCAACAGATAAGAAACGAAAGTTTTACCCTTTTTTAAAATATTCATTTTTACCAGGGTGATAAAATAAATCAGATATAATTGAACGAAAATAAAAATCATATTCTCTTTTCCCATTGTTTAGGTTGAATTTTGAAACGTTCAACTAAAGAACGAAATCAGTTTGAGTAGTTTGATACTTCAAAATAAATATCGATATGTAGAATTTCAAAACTGAAATTATAATATATATTATAATTAATAACGAAAGTATTCCATAAAAATAGGAGCAAACTACTGAATATGTCGTATTTAACCTAATATTGTCAAGATAAATCAGGATTTTCAACTAATGGAACTAGAGCATAATAGGTTTCCTGTGATCGAAATCATAATGCGAAAAATTAAAAAATATCGAATTTGACATTCTAAAATAAATATCGAATATTTTCGATACCTATGTAGCTGTTTCTAATTTCTGGACATCGAAAATAAAAGTTATGACTCAATATTGCTGAGAGCCCCAGAAATAAATAAAAACAATAAAATATTAATATTATTCAACGGCTGCTTTCAAATATCAGAAGGTGTTTTCAACAGGTTCTGGTCACGATAAATCAGAATTTTTGACTAATGCAACTAGATCATAATAATGTTTCGTGTGGTCGAATTCAAAATGCGAAATATTTAAAAAATATCGAATTTGATGCTCTAAAATAAATATCGATATGTACAATTTCAAATTTGAAATTCTGCTTAACGAAAATACTCGATAAAAATGGGAGCAAACTACTAAATATGTCGTTTTCAACTGAATCTCGTCATCTGAATCTTATAATTCTCCTTTATGATAGATTAGTCTATTGTGCAACAAGTGGGGAAAGTCCAACATTTCTCGCGGGTGTGGAAGTTTGTGGTACGAGCCTGAAAGGCGAGTGCCACTTATAATTAATTTATTCATAGCTATATCATACCTTACTAACTAGATCTTCGTTATAATTTGGATTTTTCTGAGTATTAGGTACTAGAGAATAGTTTGAAATTTTTACTCTTATTACATGATGAAAACTTTAAATTAGAATATCCATGCCAAATTCAAGGTCAATATCTTGTAAAGGACAGGTGCTATGAGAAAAAACTTGAAAAAATCAAACTTCAACACCCTGTATATGGAAAACAAAGAGTTTGGGTGCACATCCTTCAATTTAGGAACACCCTGTATAAAAGCTGATTTAGAGTTTTATTCAATCCATTCGGTTTCTTTCATGCTGAATGAACCTAGTGTCATTTTGAAGTAAAAAGTGGTCCATTTTGAAGTGAAAGCTTGTATCTTTCCATGATTAACTGACATAACCTACTGAACACAAGTGACATGGAAAATATCAAAAAATTAATACACTTTGTTACTTCATATAATGTGAAAATACAAGTAAATGAATGGAGACATTTTTTATTCTATTCATTCCACCTTCAATGCATTTTGTGAAAACCCATATTAATGAACGGCAAAAAAAAATGCCGTCCCAAAATGGCGGAAGAATCTAGAAGTTCCCCCCCCCAAAAGTGGGTCCTGGATCCGCGCCTGACTTATTTGAGTACTTAAGTGTGTTGGTACGCTTACTAGCTTAGTATCAGTTTAACAGTGCTGAAGTACAGAACAGATAATTTTAAAGCTAAAAAGATGTCTTTGGATCATTTATATGAGTTCAGCTTCGAAAAGTTGTACAACGACTGTACAGAAAGGTAATGCTTTTACATCATTTTTTTCTTTAATTATTTTTGAAACAATATAATCGAATGTAATCTTCAGTTTCTGAATGTTGCATTTTTATAAAGAAATTTTTGTTCAATATATGTGTATGAAATGAACGATAACCATATTGTACCTATCAAACAGCGAATTAATATGTACTTTTTTTTCCTAGGGGTATAACTTTTGAGGAAGACTGCAGCGTATGTCTGAGTAGGTTGACTGGAGAACTGTACCTAACAGATTGCAGGCATTGTTTTCACAAAGAATGCATCGACAGGTGGTGCTCCAGTTCTTCCAAATGTTGTCCGATGTGTAGGACAACGTTAATTTTCGAAGGTACCTTCACTATCTTCGATACAAATTGGCAGAATGTTAATATACATCGTTTCGACAAGATGGATAGCGATGCAGAAGATGAAGAAAGTGATGAAAGTGGAGAGGAAAATGAAGAAGAGAATGAAGGAGAAAATGAAGAACAAACCAACGAGAACGTTTAATGGAGAAAATATCACTCTCAAATTAAATTCTCTCTATACATTTGTATGAAGACTACTGAAAAAGTGTTCTATTCCATTGATGAATTCATGGCCTATGACTTTCAGTGAATCCTGCCTTTTAACGTGATTTCTTCTTTTTTTCTGTACATGTATTTATGTTTATTTTCATCTTCACTTGTATTTTGTTTGTTTGGATTCATGCTGTATCGTTTTATATATACATATTTTATTTTGAATTATGTTGTGTTCATATGTCATCATGATTTCTGTAAAATTTTACATCTCTGTTCGACACACCCTGTAACATTTTTGAGGGAAATGAATGAGTTATAAATTGTAATATATGTATTAGAATCATTTGTCTTTCTTTTCATCTTATTTTTCCTAACGTTAACTAACTAAGTGTCATTTCAATCAGAAATAGCTCTCGTTTGTCTTATGAATGTGATTTATTATAAATAAAATAATTGAAAAAATACACTTATTAGGTGTACAACTTTGCTTCCGACGTTTTGCAATAGATAACTATAGAGGTAGGTGGTAAATGATAGTCGAAAGATCGTTCGATGTTGCTTGCTAAGCCTACAAGAGGCACTTACTACAGACGAGTTGTAACAAAATCGACTAATAATCCGAGTAATCAAACAGCTATCGATATTGGATTGGCAATGATAGACATATTTTTTTTATATGTAATGGAAATTTCTGATATGCTCATTCCTAATGATCCAAGAATAAGAGCCAATTTGATTGTAAGAGATAAAACGATATTCGGTATTTTATTGATCTACAAAAGTATGTTAAAGTCAGATTTTCGGCCTAAATATTAGGTGTACAACTTTGCTTCCGCCGTTTTGCAATAGATGGCTGTAGCTGTAAGGGGTAGTCGAAATAAATAGATCGTAGATGCCATACAATAAGCTTAAGTATTTGTAAACATAACGCTATCGAAATATCAGTCGATTTTTGTCTGCATCATGAAGTTATTCTCGTTTAAATATGTCAGCTCCAAATTGAAAATCTGGGCGTACGCCAATGCAGTGAAACTGTCATATCATTTATTTTCCTGGTTTCCTTGAATGAACGTTATTGATAATAATTGCAGCGAAATTCATAGAGCTATATTCCTCTATTATATTCATAAAACCCTCAAAAAAGGGGTAACTTAACCATAGTACTAATAAATGGTACCACGGTACCAATATGGGTTCATTTGAAAACATTGAGTATTACCCCAAAAACGATTACGATGAACTTTATTTGCTCATAAAAAACGCAATTTAGTGTTTTTGACGGGATTTCGATTTTTCTAGTATTAGACAGGTCAATTGGAATAAATCGGAATCATCGTGGCACACTCAAATGGAAAACTAAAAATTGAATTATAAAAAAATTTTGACGTTTGAAATGTAACTTATGTGGTATCATTGGATTCAAAAAATTATGCAGATTTCAAAAATGTTATAATATACAGGGTGTTCCATTTGAAAAACGAGAGTTAGTATCACTTCCGGCGAAACAGGAAGTGAAAAAAAATCATTTGTAGATTAAAAAGTGTCGCTTATTATGTATATTATGTATTATTAATTTTCAGTAACGTTTATTATTTTAACGTGAAATCTAAAGAAGCGACTATGTAGGAAAAATAATGTAATTTTCAATTTCAATTTTCGATTTAAAATGAATTTCGAACAAGTAGAAACCAAGCCAATCCACAGTATTGTTTAGAATTAGGATAAAATATAACAAAATGAAAAAATTGTAAGTAAATAAAAAATTTTCACAGCCTTGAAGTCACAGATAAAGGCCACTCCTACTGTTTTTTTTGAGCTGATACGCGTGTAAGTTTCTCCTACTATCGGTCTATTTGATTGGAGATGGTTGAAATATGTGCAGTCAGTTTTTGATAATTACCTGAAGCTCGCAAGATTTGGTGTTTAAACACGAAATCCAACACTAATCCAAAGACAGTTTGAGGTCGTTTATACAAGAAATTCGTAATTGCCTCTGAAAAGATAAATGATTTTTTTATTGTTGGTTTTTTTCATTCAGACTCAAGGCAATTATCTTGTCTATGTCTGTGACCTTTTTCATTGAGGAGAAATTTAAAAACTATGAAATTTGTGACAAGAAGTAAATAATACAACTCATTGTAGCTTTTCATCGGAAAAATTTATCTAGGATCAATCGAGTAATTTGAAAAGGAAAAAATTTTATTCGAATGTCTATAAGTATAATATGTATTTAGATATACATATACAGGGTGTGGCGTAATTAATGGATAATACTATACTGGCGAATAGGGGACGTCATGGCCGACTAGAAAATGTAAAGTTATGTTCAGTGAAAATATCATAGTGTTCGAGATATCGAACAATTTAATTTTTTTCTGAAAAGTGCACCTTCACTCACTAAATTCATTGCTGTGATCACAAATCTTGTTATTTCTTTGGGCATTGTTTTTCATTTTACTCTCAAATAGCTGTACTATGAGATAAACTACCAAATTCCTACCATCTTGCTTAATTAAGAGAAGAAAAGTATGATAATCCTGATGTTTGCACTTTTTTTTTCTGGTCGGCCAACACCTTCCCTATTCGCCAGTACAGGATTATCCATTAATTACGCCACACCCTGTATGTGTTTGAAATGAAAATAACCATATTGTACCTTTCAAACAGCGAATTACAACCATCTATTAGTAAGTTATTATTAAATGCCATTTCATAAGCCATGATAGCTTGACAAATAAACATTTTAAAAATTTTTAAGAAGTCATCAAACAATAGTCACTTATCTGATAACATCATGCATAAAAAATCATTAATCCATTTTTTAATTACAAACAGATAGTTGAATAACTTTAAGAAAAAAGTATGAGAATTATTCAACTATCTATCAGTAAATAATTAAATAATGCTTTAATGACCACAACGTGATCAGATAAACATGAAAAGTTAGACGCTTTTCTCAAAGTTTTTTTGAAATGTTTATTTGTTTTATAATTTTTTTTTTCGTGGTATTTATTTATCACTGACCTCTGAACAATAAGAATTTAGTTGCTGGTATCAGGACTTAATTTAGTTTATTCACAAATTCTTATGGATACCTATGTTATCTACTAGAAAGTTAAATAATGGTTTAATGAACGTGATGTCATCAGATAACCAACAAAAGTTTGACTTAGGTACTCTTAATTTGTGTAGGTACATTTAAAATATTTATTTGTCATATTTATAATGACTTACCTAATGAGGTTGATGGCCATTCTGAAAATTCTAACTATCTTATGTATTATCAGATAAATAATTCTTGGAATGTATCTGTCAACAGATAAGAAACGAAAGTTTTACCCTTTTTTAAAATATTCATTTTTACCAGGGTGATAAAATAAATCAGATATAATTGAACGAAAATAAAAATCATATTCTCTTTTCCCATTGTTTAGGTTGAATTTTGAAACGTTCAACTAAAGAACGAAATCAGTTTGAGTAGTTTGATACTTCAAAATAAATATCGATATGTAGAATTTCAAAACTGAAATTATAATATATATTATAATTAATAACGAAAGTATTCCATAAAAATAGGAGCAAACTACTGAATATGTCGTATTTAACCTAATATTGTCACGATAAATCAGGATTTTCAACTAATGGAACTAGAGCATAATAGGTTTCCTGTGATCGAAATCATAATGCGAAAAATTAAAAAATATCGAATTTGACATTCTAAAATAAATATCGAATATTTTCGATACCTATATAGCTGTTTCTAATTTCTGGACATCGAAAATAAAAGTTATGACTCAATATTGCTGAGAGCCCCAGAAATAAATAAAAACAATAAAATATTAATATTATTCAACGGCTGCTTTCAAATATCAGAAGGTGTTTTCAACAGGTTCTGGTCACGATAAATCAGAATTTTTGACTAATGCAACTAGATCATAATATGTTTCGTGTGGTCGAATTCAAAATGCGAAATATTTAAAAAATATCGAATTTGATGCTCTAAAATAAATATCGATATGTAGAACTTCAAATTTGAAATTCTGCTTAACGAAAATACTCGATAAAAATGGGAGCAAACTACTAAATATGTCGTTTTCAACTGAATATCGTCATCTGAATCTTATAATTCTCCTTTATGATAGATTAGTCTATTGTGCAACAAGTGGGGAAAGTCCAACATTTCTCGCGGGTGTGGAAGTTTGTGGTACGAGCCTGAAAGGCGAGTGCCACTTATAATTAATTTATTCATAGCTATATCATACCTTACTAACTAGATCTTCGTTATAATTTGGATTTTTCTGAGTATTAGGTACTAGAGAATAGTTTGAAATTTTTACTCTTATTACATGATGAAAACTTTAAATTAGAATATCCATGCCAAATTCAAGGTCAATATCTTGTAAAGGACAGGTGCTATGAGAAAAAACTTGAAAAAATCAAACTTCAACACCCTGTATATGGAAAACAAAGAGTTTGGGTGCACATCCTTCAATTTAGGAACACCCTGTATAAAAGCTGATTTAGAGTTTTATTCAATCCATTCGGTTTCTTTCATGCTGAATGAACCTAGTGTCATTTTGAAGTAAAAAGTGGTCCATTTTGAAGTGAAAGCTTGTATCTTTCCATGATTAACTGACATAACCTACTGAACACAAGTGACATGGAAAATATCCAAAAATTAATACACTTTGTTACTTCATATAATGTGAAAATACAAGTAAATGAATGGAGACATTTTTTATTCTATTCATTCCACCTTCAATGCATTTTGTGAAAACCCATATTAATGAACGGCAAAAAAAAATGCTGTCCCAAAATGGCGGAAGAATCTAGAAGTTCCCCCCCCCCAAAAGTGGGTCCTGGATCCGCGCCTGACTTATTTGAGTACTTAAGTGTGTTGGTACGCTTACTAGCTTAGTATCAGTTCAACAGTGCTGAAGTACAGAACAGATAATTTTAAAGCTAAAAAGATGTCTTTGGATCATTTATATGAGTTCAGCTTCGAAAAGTTGTACAACGACTGTACAGAAAGGTAATGCTTTTACATCATTTTTTTCTTTAATTATTTTTGAAACAATATAATCGAATGTAATCTTCAGTTTCTGAATGTTGCATTTTTATAAAGAAATTTTTGTTCAATATATGTGTATGAAATGAACGATAACCATATTGTACCTATCAAACAGCGAATTAATATGTACTTTTTTTTCCTAGGGGTATAACTTTTGAGAAAGACTGCAGCGTATGTCTGAGTAGGTTGACTGGAGAACTGTACCTAACAGATTGCAGGCATTGTTTTCACAAAGAATGCATCGACAGGTGGTGCTCCAGTTCTTCCAAATGTTGTCCGATGTGTAGGACAACGTTAATTTTCGAAGGTACCTTCACTATCTTCGATACAAATTGGCAGAATGTTAATATACATCGTTTCGACAAGATGGATAGCGATGAAGAAGATGAAGAAAGTGGAGAGGAAAATGAAGAAGAGAATGAAGGAGAAAATGAAGAACAAACTAACGAGGACATTTAATGGAGAAAATATCACTCTCAAATTAAATTCTCTCTATACATTTGTATGAAGACTACTGAAAAAGTGTTCTATTCCATTGATGAATTCATGGCCTATGACTTTCAGTGAATCCTGCCTTTTAACGTGATTTCTTCTTTTTTTCTGTACATGTATTTATGTTTATTTTCATCTTCACTTGTATTTTGTTTGTTTGGATTCATGCTGAATCGTTTTATATATACATATTTTATTTTGAATTATGTTGTGTTCATATGTCATCATGATTTCTGTAAAATTTTACATCGCTGTTCGACACACCCTGTAACATTTTTGAGGAAAATGAATGAGTTATAAATTGTAATATATGTATTAGAATCATTTGTCTTTTTTTTCATCTTATTTTTCCTAACGTTAACTAACTAAGTGTCATTTCAATCAGAAATAGCTCTCGTTTGTCTTATGAATGTGATTTATTATAAATAAAATAATTGAAAAAATACACTTATTAGGTGTACAACTTTGCTTCCGCCGTTTTGCAATAGATAACTATAGAGGTAGGTGGTAAGTGATAGTCGAAAGATCGTTCGATGTTGCTTGCTAAGCCTACAAGAGGCACTTACTACAGACGAGTTGTAACAAAATCGACTAATAATCCGAGTAATCAAACAGCTATCGATATTGGATTGGCAATGATAGACATATATTTTTTTTATATGTAATGGAAATTTCTGATATGCTCATTCCTAATGATCCAAGAATAAGAGCCAATTTGATTGTAAGAGATAAAACGATATTCGGTATTTTATTGATCTACAAAAGTATGTTAAAGTCAGATTTTCGGCCTAATTATTAGGTGTACAACTTTGCTTCCGCCGTTTTGCAATAGATGGCTGTACCTGTAAGGGGTAGTCGAAATAAATAGATCGTAGATGCCATACAATAAGCTTAAGTATTTGTAAACATAACGCTATCGAAATATTAGTCGATTTTTGTCTGCATCATGAAGTTATTCTCGTTTAAATATGTCAGCTCCAAATTGAAAATCTGGGCGTACGCCAATGCAGTGAAACTGTCATATCATTTATTTTCCTGGTTTCCTTGGATGAACGTTATTGATAATAATTGCAGCGAAATTCATAAAGCTATATTCCTCTATTATATTCATAAAACCCTCAAAAAAGGGGTAACTTAACCATAGTACTAATAAATGGTACCACGGTACCAATATGGGTTCATTTGAAAACATTGAGTGTTACCCAAAAAACGATTACGATGAACTTTATTTGCTCATAAAAAACGCAATTTAGTGTTTTTGACGGGATTTCGATTTTTCTAGTATTAGACAGGTCAATTGGAATAAATCGGAATCATCGTGGCACACTCAAATGGAAAACTAAAAATTGAATTATGAAAAAATTTTGACGTTTGAAATGTCACTTATGTGGTATCATTGGATTCAAAAAATTATACAGATTTCAAAAATGTTATAATATACAGGGTGTTCCACTTGAAAATCGAGAGTTGGTATCACTTCCGGCGAAACAGGAAGTGAAAAAAAATCATTTGTAGATTAAAAAGTGTCGCTTATTATGTATATTATGTATTATTAATTTTTAGTAACGTTTATTATTTTAACGTGAAATCTAAAGAAGCGACTATATGTAGGAAAAAAATTTAATTTGAAGAATAAAAAAAGATGAAATATAATGACTGTCATTCAATTTTCGATTTAAAATGAATTTCGAACAAGTAGAAACCAAGCCAATCCACAGTATTGTTTAGAATTAGGATAAAATATATCAAAATGAAAAAATTGTTTTCCGAGAAGTAAATAAAGTATTTTCACAGCCTTGAAGTCACAGATAAAGGCCACTCCTACTGTTTTTTTTGAGCTGATTCGCGTGTAAGCTTCTCCTACTATCGGTCTATTTGATTGGAGATGGTTGAAATATGTGCAGTCAGTTTTTGATAATTACCTGAAGCTCGCAAGATTTGGTGTTTAAACACGAAATCCAACAATAATCCAAAGCCAGTTTGAGGTCGTTTATACAAGAAATTCGTAATTGCCTCTGAAAAGATAAATGATTGTTTTATTGTTGGTTTTTTTCATTCAGACTCAAGGCAATTATCTTGTCTATGTCTGTGACCTTTTTCATTGAGGAGAAATTTAAAAACTATGAAATTTGTGACAAGAAGTAAATAATACAACTCATTGTAGCTTTTCATCGGAAAAATTTATCTAGGATCAATCGAGTAATTTGAAAAGGAAAAAATTTTATTCGAATGTCTATAAGTATAATATGTATTATTCATCACTGGCATTCGTGTCCTGACTTTTAAGTATTCAACTATGTAGTGGCAGAGAGGACAGGGGAAATAAAAATCCTTAATGAGATGCCGACGTTTCGACCTTTATTTCTGGTCTTTTTCAAGGCTGGAAACAGAACGACATTGAAAACATGGGGCATAACATAGTGCCATAATATAAAGAAAGTAGTATACTCTAGTAGGTGCAGAAACAAAATACAACAGAGCATTACAAAAAACATAATTTAAAACACATACCAATTCATATGAATAATCCCTCACAATATTCTGAGGTGGACATAAAACTGTGTCGTCAATTTTTTAAGAACTCAATATACAATATACAATATACAGGTCCACTGGTCAACAGATGAAACTATCTATAATCTTTTATTATAATTTTAGGGTGTTCAAAAGATTTTTCCACATTAAGTACAATAAACAGCTGAAAACTAGTCTCCGTGTCATCTGTCATATGCAGAACGTCGAGCGTCATATGGTTATCTAATGTCAAAGAAAGGGGTATGTTCCTGAAATTCGTCAAGAACGAATCATCCGTTTGTATCTCTCTAAAATGTTGTGATATATTGTGCTCAAATTCTGTACATCAGTCCTCAAATTTACCGTCTCGTTTAAAGAAATATGAATCATCTCACCGATACATCTCTTTTTATAGTTTTTTTCTTTTTCTAAGATGGTGACGTTCTCGAAATCGAAATTGTGGTCTTCGTTGAAGTGATGAGCGGCTAGAGCGGTTTTTTCATTTTTGTCTTTATTAGTGGGTCTACAATCATATCCGTGCTGGTAGACTCTATTTTTAAGATACTGTTTGGTCATACCTATGTAGCATCTGCTGCAGTCTTTACAAGGGATCTTGTATATTAAATCGGATTACAAACCATCTGGAGTTTTATCTTTGATTTTCGAGAAAAGGGAACTGACGCATTTCAGTGGATAGAAAGCCAGTCTTGCAGAAGAGTTAGTTTGTTGTAAGGCTCTGCTCATGTTTTCAGATAGACCTTGAATATAAGGAAAACGGTAATATCTGGTTCGTTCATCATTCCTCGAACCTGCAACGTTAGTGAGCACTTTCCTTTTATATTGATTAAGAATACGTTTGACCAAGGTTGTTGGGTAATTATTTCTTGTTAGTAACTCAGTTATCTTCAGTTCATTTTCTCTGTGAAATCTTTCATCACTCAAATGAATAGCACGGAACATCAAGTTTGTTATAGTTGCTATCTTCTGGGATGTGGGGTGTTGTGATCGGTAGTTCAACATTCTACCAGAGGAGGTGGGAAAATAAATTTTGTGGAATTGTTGTGTATGCAGATATATATTGCCATCGTTTCTTTATAATGTGCAAAACTAGGGCTTTAGGAATATTGGTATATAACGATATAACGTCGAGTGACACCCATTCACTTTCCTTAGGTACTCTAATTTCCTTGACGAAGTCTACAAAATCTTTGGAATTCGATATATTGTATTCGAATGATGTGGTGACAGGAGATAAAATATCATGAATATATCTGGACAGGTTGTATGATGGGGCACCTATACAACTGACCACAGGTCGAATGGAAATATTTTCCTTGTGAGTTTTTCTAAGGCCATATAGCTTTGGAATAACAGAGTTATGACATTTTAGATGTTTCGCTTTCATTTCATCAATGGCGCCCACATCCCTAAGTTCTTTCACAATTTCATTGGCCAAAGTTTGAAATTTATTTGTTGGGTCACTAGGTGTTATTTTATATGTCTCTGTATCAGACAACAAATTCTCCATATACGAGACATACTCATCTCTATACATGATAACTGTGGAGTTTCCCTTGTCAGCTCGCATAACAACGCAATCAGGATGTTGTTTGAGGAACCTACTTGTTAATACATAATTTAGGTATGCCTGTCTCACACATGGACCTTCATTAGCAGACCGAGCCAAATAGTTAGTGAAGATGTTAGTGGTTATGCCTCTTAAAACGTTTTTGTCCACTTCGGTTAACTCAACTTGGTCACCAATACAAAATTCGATGTCCTTGATTAGCGTAGGTATAGGACATTCTCTTGGGGAAATAGGTATTGCGAATTTAGGACCCGCACTCAGAATATCTTTGATAGGTTCTGGCAAAACTACGTTTGTATAATTAAAAATAAAATTATCATGCATCCCCCTTCTGAATGTGGCCGTCTCCTTACATAGATCACTGAGTTTTTTCAAATTCTTCTCTTTAATCAGTTTGAATAGTTTGTTGTAGTCCTCCTTTGATCTATCAGATATTGTGTTAAACAATTGGGGCGGAATAGACGTTACCAATTTATTCCTTATGATATTGCAATCGTATTCGAGTTTCTTGATCTTCCATATAGTGATGTTAACTTCCACATTAAGTACTGATTTTTGAAACCTAGATGTTAATTTATCAATATCACGAAAAAAGGATTTCTGTCAACTTTAAGTGCATGTAAAAACTTAAAATTATTAGCAATGTGATTAGGTGAAATCTGCTTCTGCCTGCATTTGAGAAGAAAGATTCTTCGATTCCTCATCGCGGCCAATTTCTTGTTGGTGTTACTCCACATCTTCAACAGTTCCACTATGTCTCCTCCGTATTCATTCCTGATGGATTGGTGAAAACCGCCAACGTTATCATTCATCACTGGCATTCGTGTCCTGACTTTTAAGTATTCAACTATGTAGTGGCAGAGAGGACAGGGGAAATAAAAATCCTTAATGAGATGCCGACGTTTCGACCTTTATTTCTGGTCTTTTTTCAAGGCTGGAAACAGAACGACATTGAAAACATGGGGCATAACATAGTGCCATAATATAAAGAAAGTAGTATACTCTAGTAGGTGCAACAGAGCATTACAAAAATGTAGACTTCGTCAAGGAAATTAGAGTACCTAAGGAAAGTGAATGGGTGTCACTCGACGTTATATCGTTATATACCAATATTCCTAAAGCCCTAGTTTTGCACATTATAAAGAAACGATGGCAATATATATCTGCATACACAACAATTCCACAAAATTTATTTTGCAAAATAGTTGAGTACATTTTTGATTCTAGTTACTTCTCCTTTAACGGTGTAATATATATGCAGATTGATGGCGCAGCCATGGGAAATCCGGCTAGCGGCACACTAGCCGCCTTAGTTATGGATGAAGTAATAACGATAAGCTTAAGAACGCTAACCTTTGATGTCCATTTCATTAAACTATATGTAGATGACACGATTTTCTCTATACCGAAAGGGAAATCGGACGAATTACTCCTAAAATTCAATAACGTTCATCATAAACTGCAATTCACCATTGAACGAGAGTCCGAGGCAACAATACCATTTTTAGATGTACTGTTGATTCGAAATGAAGATGGAACCATAAGCACCAATTGGTATACCAAACCCACCTCCTCTGGTAGAATGTTGAACTACCGATCACAACACCCCACATCCCAGAAGATAGCAACTATAACAAACTTGATGTTCCGTGCTATTCATTTGAGTGATGAAAGATTTCACAGAGAAAATGAACTGAAGATAACTGAGTTACTAACAAGAAATAATTACCCAACAACCTTGGTCAAACGTATTCTTAATCAATATAAAAGGAAAGTGCTCACTAACGATGCAGGTTCGAGGAATGATGAACGAACCAGATATTACCGTTTTCCTTATATTCAAGGTCTATCTGAAAACATGAGCAGAGCCTTACAACAAACTAACTCTTCTGCAAGACTGGCTTTCTATCCACTGAAATGCGTCAGTTCCCTTTTCTCGAAAATCAAAGATAAAACTCCAGATGGTTTGCAATCCGATTTAATATACAAGATCCCTTGTAAAGACTGCAGCAGATGCTACATAGGTATGACCAAACTCTCTCTCTTAATCTAACCCTCGTAAGGGTGTAGTGACATCATGTCGCGACTCTTTGAACGAGCTGCTTCCAGGACTCCCTATCTTGGGCATGATGAACGGCTTCGTGCATATTCTTCCCAGCTAGAGTTTTAAGTTGGTCTATCCATCGTGATGGTGAGCGTCCCCTAGGTCTTTTTCCCTCGATTTTTCCTTCGATGATCAACTTTTCCATTCCATCCGATCTCCTGGCAATGTGTCCAAAATATCTAAGGTACTGCTGACTAACCTTAGTCGACAATCTTGTTTGTATGCCCAGTTGTCTCAGAATCGACTCATTGGTGCGACGAGCAGTCCATGGTATTCTAAGGAGGCGTCTATAACACCACATTTCTAATGCATCAATTCTTCGTCGATCTGCCATCTTTAATGTCCAAGTCTCTGCTGCATATGTTGCGATAGGAAAAATGAGTGATTGGACCAGCCTAACCTTGGTTCTTGCAGTTATTGCGGTATCCCTCCAGATACGGGCCAATTTCGCTGTAGAGTTTCTCGCCATCGCTATGCGCTTTCGAATTTCGGGCTCACATTCGCCGGTGTTCGTCACAATAGATCCCAGATACTCGAAGCGGTTGACTACCTCGAGGTCAGCAATCCTTGTGATGTCTGGACTGTTATTATTAAAGCGATCTACTATCATCACCTTGGTCTTAGATTTGTTGATTTCGAGACCATATACTGAGCTTTTGTTTTCTAATCTTTGCATTAAAATCCGCAGTTCACCCTCGTCTTGGACTATTATCAATGTGCCGTCAGCGTATCGTAGATTGCTAATCTTCTTACCACCAATTGCAATGCCTCCATTCCAGTTCTCGAGGATCTCTCTCATGATGTACTCGCTGTAAATGTTAAAGAGAAGAGGAGACAGAATGCAACCCTGTCTCACTCCAGAAGCTGTTGAAAACTCGTCTGAGTGGATATCATTGACTCTTACCGTCGCTGTGCCTGAAGAGTATAATTGCCGAATGAGGCGCACCAGATGTCTTGGTGTTCCCATTTCCAACAGAATCCTCCACAGTTTCGGCCACCTCACCCTATCGAAAGCTTTTTTGAAATCCACAAAACATAATATCATTTTTACGTTGAATTCTCTTGCTTTCTCAATCAGTTGTCGTACATTCAAAATCTGCTCTCGAGTCCCTTTCCCTGGAACAAATCCCGTCTGTTCATTGGGTATTTGCGGTAAAAGGAAAGCTTTCAGTCTTTCGTTCAATATTGTGAGCATGACTTTGCTTGCGTGTGAGATGAGTGCGATGGTTCGGTAGTTTTCACATTCTAGTGGTGAACCCTTTTTGTACAATGGTATGAATGTGGATTGACACCATTTCTTCGGCCAGTATCCTGATTCCCAAATTTTCCGACACAGAACGTGAAGAATGTCAATGCCCAGTTCTCCCATGCTTTTTAAAACCTCAGCAGTTATTCCATCGGATCCTGGTGACTTTTGATTTCGTAGCCTTCTCACTGCGCGTTCTACCTCTTCCCTTAGAATCTCAGGTTCAAGGTCTTTCAAATGGTCTTCCGGTACGGTATCCGGAGTATCCTGGAACAATTGGACGCAGTAATCCCTCCATACCTTGGCTATACCTTCCACATCTGTGATAATATTTCCTTGCTTGTCCTTGATGATCTGAGTCTTAGCTTTGAATTCTCGAGATAAATATTTCACTTTGTTGTATAGTTCTTTAGAGTGATTCGCAGTCGCATGCATTTCTAGATCTCCGCATATTTTGTTTATGTGCTCGTTTTTATCTCTTCGGCAAGCTTGTTTTATTTCATTGTTTATTTCTTTAAGCATAAGTTTCTGCTGCTCTGCATCTGTAACTGTTTGTCGTATGGTCAGTCTTTTATCAATTAATTCCAATGTTTTGTCTGACATCCAATGTTGTCGTTTCGTTGTTTTATCAGTTTTTTGAACTTTACTTGCTGCTTCAACAATCCATTTTTCGGTTCTATCCCAAACTGTATCACAGCTTCCTGTTATTTCGGGCGGACCACTCTCTCGAAGAGCATCTTGAAAGCGTATTGGGTCAGGAATGGTTATTTTTCTGGATTTCGGTTTAACCTTTGGTTTGTTGAATTTGACCTTAAGAGAAGCCCACAATAAACGATGATCGGATCCACATTCTGCACCGGGTTTGGTCTTAGTGTTACGGAAAGACGTTTTCCACCTTTTGTCAATAAGAAAGTAGTCAATTTGATTTTTGTGTTGTCCATTAGGAGATGTCCAGGTATAGAGGCGGCGTATGTGATGTTTAAATATGGTGTTCATTATAGTTAAATTATTGTCAATGGCAAACTGGATTAGTCTGCTACCTCGTTCGTTACGTTTGCCAATCCCATAACGCCCGACTGTATCTCTCAGATGGTCATCAGCTCCTGTGCACCCTACTTTGGCGTTAAAGTCGCCCATTAAGACCGTAATCCCCTTGGGTTTTAAGGACGTCATGGTATCTTCTAAAAGTGCATAGAAGTTTTCTATATCTTGGTCGCAGGCGTCAGTGGTGGGCAGATAAACTTGGATGATGTGTAATTTAAATGGTCGAGTATTCAGGGTGACAGTAATAATTCTGTCATTAATAGGTCTATACGCTTCAACGAATTGAGCGAATCTTTTGTTGATGAGAACTGCCACACCACACCGTCCTGTAACATTTGCTCCGGAAATATATAGCATGTGATCTTGTGTCTCGACCAAACAGTATCTTAAAAATAGAGTCTACCAGCACGGATATGATTGTAGACCCACTAATAAAGACAAAAATGAAAAAACCGCTCTAGCCGCTCATCACTTCAACGAAGACCACAATTTCGATTTCGAGAACGTCACCATCTTAGAAAAAGAAAAAAAACTATAAAAAGAGATGTATCGGTGAGATGATTCATATTTCTTTAAACGAGACGGTAAATTTGAGGACTGATGTACAGAATTTGAGCACAATATATCACAACATTTTAGAGAGATACAAACGGATGATTCGTTCTTGACGAATTTCAGGAACATACCCCTTTCTTTGACATTAGATAACCATATGACGCTCGACGTTCTGCATATGACAGATGACACGGAGACTAGTTTTCAGCTGTTTATTGTACTTAATGTGGCAAAATCTTTTGAACACCCTAAAATTATAATAAAAGATTATAGATAGTTTCATCTGTTGACCAGTGGACCTGTATATTGTATATTGTATATTGAGTTCTTAAAAAATTGACGACACAGTTTTATGTCCACCTCAGAATATTGTGAGGGATTATTCATATGAATTGGTATGTGTTTTAAATTATGTTTTTTGTAATGCTCTGTTGTATTTTGTTTCTGCACCTACTAGAGTATACTACTTTCTTTATATTATGGCACTATGTTATGCCCCATGTTTTCAATGTCGTTCTGTTTCCAGCCTTGAAAAAGACCAGAAATAAAGGTCGAAACGTCGGCATCTCATTAAGGATTTTTATTTCCCCTGTCCTCTCTGCCACTACATAGTTGAATAATATGTATTTAGATATACATATACAGGGTGTGGCGTAATTAATGGATAATACTGTACTGGCGAATAGGGGAGGTCATGGCCGACCAGAAAATGTAAAGTTATGTTCAGTAAAAATATTATAGTGTTCGAGATATCGAACAATTTAATTTTTTTCTGAAAAGTGCACCTTCACTCACTAAATTCATTGTTGTGATCACAAATCTTGTTATTTCTTTGAGCATTGTTTTTCATTTTACTCTCAAATATCTGTACTATGAGATAAACTACCAAATTCCTACCATCTTGCTTAATTAAGAGAAGAAAAGTATGATAATCCTGATGTTTGCACTTTTTCGAAAAAAATGAAATTGTCCGATATCTCGAAAACTATGATATTTTTACTGAACAAAATTTTCTGGTCGGCCAACACCTCCCCTATTCGCCAGTACAGGATTATCCATTAATTACGCCACACCCTGTATGTGTTTGAAATGAAAATAACCATATTGTACCTTTCAAACAGCGAATTACAACCATCTATTAGTAAGTTATTATTAAATGCCATTTCATAAGCCATGATAGCTTGACAAATAAACATTTTAAAAATTTTTTAAGAAGTCATCAAACAATAGTCACTTATCTGATAACATCATGCATAAAAAATCATTAATCCATTTTTTAATTACAAACAGATAGTTGAATAACTTTAAGAAAAAAGTATGAGAATTATTCAACTATCTATCAGTAAATAATTAAATAATGCTTTGATGACCATAACGTGATCAGATAAACATGAAAAGTTAGACGCTTTTCTCAAAGTTTTTTTGAAATGTTTATTTGTTTTATAATTTTTTTTTTCGTGGTATTTATTTATCACTGACCTCTGAACAATAAGAATTTAGTTGCTGGTATCAGGACTTAATTTAGTTTATTCACAAATTCTTATGGATACCTATGTTATCTACTAGAAAGTTAAATAATGGTTTAATGAACGTGACGTCATCAGATAACCAACAAAAGTTTGACTTAGGTACTCTTAATTTGTGTAGGTACATTTAAAATATTTATTTGTCATATTTATAATGACTTACCTAATGAGGTTGATGGCCATTCTGAAAATTCTAACTATCTTATGTATTATCAGATAAATAATTCTTGGAATGTATCTGTCAACAGATAAGAAACGAAAGTTTTACCCTTTTTTAAAATATTCATTTTTACCAGGGTGATAAAATAAATCAGATATAATTGAACGAAAATAAAAATCATATTCTCTTTTCCCATTGTTTAGGTTGAATTTTGAAACGTTCAACTAAAGAACGAAATCAGTTTGAGTAGTTTGATACTTCAAAATAAATATCGATATGTAGAATTTCAAAACTGAAATTATAATATATATTATAATTAATAACGAAAGTATTCCATAAAAATAGGAGCAAACTACTGAATATGTCGTATTTAACCTAATATTGTCACGATAAATCAGGATTTTCAACTAATGGAACTAGAGCATAATAGGTTTCCTGTGATCGAAATCATAATGCGAAAAATTAAAAAATATCGAATTTGACATTCTAAAATAAATATCGAATATTTTCGATACCTATGTAGCTGTTTCTAATTTCTGGACATCGAAAATAAAAGTTATGACTCAATATTGCTGAGAGCCCCAGAAATAAATAAAAACAATAAAATATTAATATTATTCAACGGCTGCTTTCAAATATCAGAAGGTGTTTTCAACAGGTTCTGGTCACGATAAATCAGAATTTTTGACTAATGCAACTAGATCATAATATGTTTCGTGTGGTCGAATTCAAAATGCGAAATATTTAAAAAATATCGAATTTGATGCTCTAAAATAAATATCGATATGTACAATTTCAAATTTGAAATTCTGCTTAACGAAAATACTCGATAAAAATGGGAGCAAACTACTAAATATGTCGTTTTCAACTGAATATCGTCATCTGAATCTTATAATTCTCCTTTATGATAGATTAGTCTATTGTGCAACAAGTGGGGAAAGTCCAACATTTCTCGCGGGTGTGGAAGTTTGTGGTACGAGCCTGAAAGGCGAGTGCCACTTATAATTAATTTATTCATAGTTATATCATACCTTACTAACTAGATCTTCGTTATAATTTGGATTTTTCTGAGTATTAGGTACTAGAGAATAGTTTGAAATTTTTACTCTTATTACATGATGAAAACTTTAAATTAGAATATCCATGCCAAATTCAAGGTCAATATCTTGTAAAGGACAGGTGCTATGAGAAAAAACTTGAAAAAATCAAACTTCAACACCCTGTATATGGAAAACAAAGAGTTTGGGTGCACATCCTTCAATTTAGGAACACCCTGTATAAAAGCTGATTTAGAGTTTTATTCAATCCATTCGGTTTCTTTCATGCTGAATGAACCTAGTGTCATTTTGAAGTAAAAAGTGGTCCATTTTGAAGTGAAAGCTTGTATCTTTCCATGATTAACTGACATAACCTACTGAACACAAGTGACATGGAAAATATCAAAAAATTAATACACTTTGTTACTTCATATAATGTGAAAATACAAGTAAATGAATGGAGACATTTTTTATTCTATTCATTCCACCTTCAATGCATTTTGTGAAAACCCATATTAATGAACGGCAAAAAAAATGCCGTCCCAAAATGGCGGAAGAATCTAGAAGTTCCCCCTCCCCAAAAGTGGGTCCTGGATCCGCGCCTGACTTATTTGAGTACTTAAGTGTGTTGGTACGCTTACTAGCTTAGTATCAGTTTAACAGTGCTGAAGTACAGAACAGATAATTTTAAAGCTAAAAAGATGTCTTTGGATCATTTATATGAGTTCAGCTTCGAAAAGTTGTACAACGACTGTACAGAAAGGTAATGCTTTTACATCATTTTTTTCTTTAATCATTTTTGAAACAATATAATCGAATGTAATCTTCAGTTTCTGAATGTTGCATTTTTATAAAGAAATTTTTGTTCAATATATGTGTATGAAATGAACGATAACCATATTGTACCTATCAAACAGCGAATTAATATGTACTTTTTTTTCCTAGGGGTATAACTTTTGAGGAAGACTGCAGCGTATGTCTGAGTAGGTTGACTGGAGAACTGTACCTAACAGATTGCAGGCATTGTTTTCACAAAGAATGCATCGACAGGTGGTGCTCCAGTTCTTCCAAATGTTGTCCGATGTGTAGGACAACGTTAATTTTCGAAGGTACCTTCACTATCTTTGATACAAATTGGCAGAATGTTAATATACATCGTTTCGACAAGATGGATAGCGATGAAGAAGATGAAGAAAGTGGAGAGGAAAATGAAGAAGAGAATGAAGGAGAAAATGAAGAACAAACCAACGAGGACATTTAATGGAGAAAATATCACTCTCAAATTAAATTCTCTCTATACATTTGTATGAAGACTACTGAAAAAGTGTTCTATTCCATTGATGAATTCATGGCCTATGACTTTCAGTGAATCCTGCCTTTTAACGTGATTTCTTCTTTTTTTCTGTACATGTATTTATGTTTATTTTCATCTTCACTTGTATTTTGTTTGTTTGGATTCATGCTGTATCGTTTTATATATACATATTTTATTTTGAATTATGTTGTGTTCATATCTCATCATGATTTCTGTAAAATTTTACATCTCTGTTCGACACACCCTGTAACATTTTTGAGGGAAATGAATGAGTTATAAATTGTAATATATGTATTAGAATCATTTGTCTTTTTTTTTCATCTTATTTTTCCTAACGTTAACTAACTAAGTGTCATTTCAATCAGAAATAGCTCTCGTTTGTCTTATGAATGTGATTTATTATAAATAAAATAATTGAAAAAATACACTTATTAGGTGTACAACTTTGCTTCCGCCGTTTTGCAATAGATAACTATAGAGGTAGGTGGTAAGTGATAGTCGAAAGATCGTTCGATGTTGCTTGCTAAGCCTACAAGAGGCACTTACTACAGACGAGTTGTAACAAAATCGACTAATAATCCGAGTAATCAAACAGCTATCGATATTGGATGGGCAATGATAGACATATATTTTTTTTATATGTAATGGAAATTTCTGATATGCTCATTCCTAATGATCCAAGAATAAGAGCCAATTTGATTGTAAGAGATAAAACGATATTCGGTATTTTATTGATCTACAAAAGTATGTTAAAGTCAGATTTTCGGCCTAAATATTAGGTGTACAACTTTGCTTCCGCCGTTTTGCAATAGATGGCTGTAGCTGTAAGGGGTAGTCGAAATAAATAGATAGTAGATGCCATACAATAAGCTTAAGTATTTGTTAACATAACGCTATCGAAATATTAGTCGATTTTTGTCTGCATCATGAAGTTATTCTCGTTTAAATATGTCAGCTCCAAATTGAAAATCTGGGCGTACGCCAATGCAGTGAAACTGTCATATCATTTATTTTCCTGGTTTCCTTGGATGAACGTTATTGATAATAATTGCAGCGAAATTCATAAAGCTATATTCCTCTATTATATTCATAAAACCCTCAAAAAAGGGGTAACTTAACCATAGTACTAATAAATGGTACCACGGTACCAATATGGGTTCATTTGAAAACATTGAGTGTTACCCAAAAAACGATTACGATGAACTTTATTTGCTCATAAAAAACGCAATTTAGTGTTTTTGACGGGATTTCGATTTTTCTAGTATTAGACAGGTCAATTGGAATAAATCGGAATCATCGTGGCACACTCAAATGGAAAACTAAAAATTGAATTATAAAAAAATTTTGACGTTTGAAATGTCACTTATGTGGTATCATTGGATTCAAAAAATTATACAGATTTCAAAAATGTTATAATATACAGGGTGTTCCACTTGAAAATCGAGAGTTGGTATCACTTCCGGCGAAACAGGAAGTGAAAAAAAATCATTTGTAGATTAAAAAGTGTCGCTTATTATGTATATTATGTATTATTAATTTTTAGTAACGTTTATTATTTTAACGTGAAATCTAAAGAAGCGACTAATAGGAAAAAAATTTAATTTGAAGAATAAAAAAAAGATGAAATATAATGACTGTCATTCAATTTTCGATTTAAAATGAATTTCGAACAAGTAGAAACCAAGCCAATCCACAGTATTGTTTAGAATTAGGATAAAATATATCAAAATGAAAAAATTGTTTTCCGAGAAGTAAATAAAGTATTTTCACAGCCTTGAAGTCACAGATAAAGGCCACTCCTACTGTTTTTTTTGAGCTGATTCGCGTGTAAGCTTCTCCTACTATCGGTCTATTTGATTGGAGATGGTTGAAATATGTGCAGTCAGTTTTTGATAATTACCTGAAGCTCGCAAGATTTGGTGTTTAAACACGAAATCCAACAATAATCCAAAGCCAGTTTGAGGTCGTTTATACAAGAAATTCGTAATTGCCTCTGAAAAGATAAATGATTGTTTTATTGTTGGTTTTTTTCATTCAGACTCAAGGCAATTATCTTGTCTATGTCTGTGACCTTTTTCATTGAGGAGAAATTTAAAAACTATGAAATTTGTGACAAGAAGTAAATAATACAACTCATTGTAGCTTTTCATCGGAAAAATTTATCTAGGATCAATCGAGTAATTTGAAAAGGAAAAAATTTTATTCGAATGTCTATAAGTATAATATGTATTTAGATATACATATACAGGGTGTGGCGTAATTAATGGATAATACTGTACTGGCGAATAGGGGAGGTCATGGCCGACCAGAAAATGTAAAGTTATGTTCAGTAAAAATATTATAGTGTTCGATATATCGAACAATTTAATTTTTTTCTGAAAAGTGCACCTTCACTCACTAAATTCATTGTTGTGATCACAAATCTTGTTATTTCTTTCAGCATTGTTTTTCATTTTACTCTCAAATATCTGTACTATGAGATAAACTACCAAATTCCTACCATCTTGCTTAATTAAGAGAAGAAAAGTATGATAATCCTGATGTTTGCACTTTTTAGAAAAAAATGAAATTGTCCGATATCTCGAAAACTATGATATTTTTACTGAACAAAATTTTCTGGTCGGCCAACACCTCCCCTATTCGCCAGTACAGGATTATCCATTAATTACGCCACACCCTGTATGTGTTTGAAATGAAAATAACCATATTGTACCTTTCAAACAGCGAATTACAACCATCTATTAGTAAGTTATTATTAAATGCCATTTCATAAGCCATGATAGCTTGACAAATAAACATTTTAAAAATTTTTTAAGAAGTCATCAAACAATAGTCACTTATCTGATAACATCATGCATAAAAAATCATTAATCCATTTTTTAATTACAAACAGATAGTTGAATAACTTTAAGAAAAAAGTATGAGAATTATTCAACTATCTATCAGTAAATAATTAAATAATGCTTTGATGACCATAACGTGATCAGATAAACATGAAAAGTTAGACGCTTTTCTCAAAGTTTTTTTGAAATGTTTATTTGTTTTATAATTTTTTTTTTCGTGGTATTTATTTATCACTGACCTCTGAACAATAAGAATTTAGTTGCTGGTATCAGGACTTAATTTAGTTTATTCACAAATTCTTATGGATACCTATGTTATCTACTAGAAAGTTAAATAATGGTTTAATGAACGTGACGTCATCAGATAACCAACAAAAGTTTGACTTAGGTACTCTTAATTTGTGTAGGTACATTTGAAATATTTATTTGTCATATTTATAATGACTTACCTAATGAGGTTGATGGCCATTCTGAAAATTCTAACTATCTTATGTATTATCAGATAAATAATTCTTGGAATGTATCTGTCAACAGATAAGAAACGAAAGTTTTACCCTTTTTTAAAATATTCATTTTTACCAGGGTGATAAAATAAATCAGATATAATTGAACGAAAATAAAAATCATATTCTCTTTTCCCATTGTTTAGGTTGAATTTTGAAACGTTCAACTAAAGAACGAAATCAGTTTGAGTAGTTTGATACTTCAAAATAAATATCGATATGTAGAATTTCAAAACTGAAATTATAATATATATTATAATTAATAACGAAAGTATTCCATAAAAATAGGAGCAAACTACTGAATATGTCGTATTTAACCTAATATTGTCACGATAAATCAGGATTTTCAACTAATGGAACTAGAGCATAATAGGTTTCCTGTGATCGAAATCATAATGCGAAAAATTAAAAAATATCGAATTTGACATTCTAAAATAAATATCGAATATTTTCGATACCTATGTAGCTGTTTCTAATTTCTGGACATCGAAAATAAAAGTTATGACTTAATATTGCTGAGAGCCCCAGAAATAAATAAAAACAATAAAATATTAATATTATTCAACGGCTGCTTTCAAATATCAGAAGGTGTTTTCAACAGGTTCTGGTCACGATAAATCAGAATTTTTGACTAATGCAACTAGATCATAATATGTTTCGTGTGGTCGAATTCAAAATGCGAAATATTTAAAAAATATCGAATTTGATGCTCTAAAATAAATATCGATATGTACAATTTCAAATTTGAAATTCTGCTTAACGAAAATACTCGATAAAAATGGGAGCAAACTACTAAATATGTCGTTTTCAACTGAATATCGTCATCTGAATCTTATAATTCTCCTTTATGATAGATTAGTCTATTGTGCAACAAGTGGGGAAAGTCCAACATTTCTCGCGGGTGTGGAAGTTTGTGGTACGAGCCTGAAAGGCGAGTGCCACTTATAATTAATTTATTCATAGCTATATCATACCTTACTAACTAGATCTTCGTTATAATTTGGATTTTTCTGAGTATCAGGTACTAGAGAATAGTTTGAAATTTTTACTCTTATTACATGATGAAAACTTTAAATTAGAATATCCATGCCAAATTCAAGGTCAATATCTTGTAAAGGACAGGTGCTATGAGAAAAAAATTGAAAAAATCAAACTTCAACACCCTGTATATGGAAAACAAAGAGTTTGGGTGCACATCCTTCAATTTAGGAACACCCTGTATAAAAGCTGATTTAGAGTTTTATTCAATCCATTCGGTTTCTTTCATGCTGAATGAACCTAGTGTCATTTTGAAGTAAAAAGTGGTCCATTTTGAAGTGAAAGCTTGTATCTTTCCATGATTAACTGACATAACCTACTGAACACAAGTGACATGGAAAATATCAAAAAATTAATACACTTTGTTACTTCATATAATGTGAAAATACAAGTAAATGAATGGAGACATTTTTTATTCTATTCATTCCACCTTCAATGCATTTTGTGAAAACCCATATTAATGAACGGCAAAAAAAAATGCCGTCCCAAAATGGCGGAAGAATCTAGAAGTTCCCCCCCCCAAAAGTGGGTCCTGGATCCGCGCCTGACCTATTTGAGTACTTAAGTGTGTTGGTACGCTTACTAGCTTAGTATCAGTTTAACAGTGCTGAAGTACAGAACAGATAATTTTAAAGCTAAAAAGATGTCTTTGGATCATTTATATGAGTTCAGCTTCGAAAAGTTGTACAACGACTGTACAGAAAGGTAATGCTTTTACATCATTTTTTTCTTTAATCATTTTTGAAACAATATAATCGAATGTAATCTTCAGTTTCTGAATGTTGCATGTTTATAAAGAAATTTTTGTTCAATATATGTGTATGAAATGAACGATAACCATATTGTACCTATCAAACAGCGAATTAATATGTACTTTTTTTTCCTAGGGGTATAACTTTTGAGGAAGACTGCAGCGTATGTCTGAGTAGGTTGACTGGAGAACTGTACCTAACAGATTGCAGGCATTGCTTTCACAAAGAATGCATCGACAGGTGGTGCTCCAGTTCTTCCAAATGTTGTCCGATGTGTAGGACAACGTTAATTTTCGAAGGTACCTTCACTATCTTCGATACAAATTGGCAGAATGTTAATATACATCGTTTCGACAAGATGGATAGCGATGAAGAAGATGAAGAAAGTGGAGAGGAAAATGAAGAAGAGAATGAAGGAGAAAATGAAGAACAAACCAACGAGGACATTTAATGGAGAAAATATCACTCTCAAATTAAATTCTCTCTATACATTTGTATGAAGACTACTGAAAAAGTGTTCTATTCCATTGATGAATTCATGGCCTATGACTTTCAGTGAATCCTGCCTTTTAACGTGATTTCTTCTTTTTTTCTGTACATGTATTTATGTTTATTTTCATCTTCACTTGTATTTTGTTTGTTTGGATTCATGCTGTATCGTTTTATATATACATATTTTATTTTGAATTATGTTGTGTTCATATGTCATCATGATTTCTGTAAAATTTTACATCTCTGTTCGACACACCCTGTAACATTTTTGAGGGAAATGAATGAGTTATAAATTGTAATATATGTATTAGAATCATTTGTCTTTTTTTTTCATCTTATTTTTCCTAACGTTAACTAACTAAGTGTCATTTCAATCAGAAATAGCTCTCGTTTGTCTTATGAATGTGATTTATTATAAATAAAATAATTGAAAAAATAAACTAACCCATACACCGAAAGGTATCAAATGGGATACAGATTATATATATATAAAAAATACACTTATTAGGTGTACAACTTTGCTTCCGCCGTTTTGCAATAGATAACTATAGAGGTAGGTGGTAAGTGATAGTCGAAAGATCGTTCGATGTTGCTTGCTAAGCCTACAAGAGGCACTTACTACAGACGAGTTGTAACAAAATCGACTAATAATCCGAGTAATCAAACAGCTATCGATATTGGATTGGCAATGATAGACATATATTTTTTTTATATGTAATGGAAATTTCTGATATGCTCATTCCTAATGATCCAAGAATAAGAGCCCATTTGATTGTAAGAGATAAAACGATATTCGGTATTTTATTGATCTACAAAAGTATGTTAAAGTCAGATTTTCGGCCTAAATATTAGGTGTACAACTTTGCTTCCGCCGTTTTGCAATAGATGGCTGTAGCTGTAAGGGGTAGTCGAAATAAATAGATAGTAGATGCCATACAATAAGCTTAAGTATTTGTTAACATAACGCTATCGAAATATTAGTCGATTTTTGTCTGCATCATGAAGTTATTCTCGTTTAAATATGTCAGCTCCAAATTGAAAATCTGGGCGTACGCCAATGCAGTGAAACTGTCATATCATTTATTTTCCTGGTTTCCTTGGATGAACGTTATTGATAATAATTGCAGCGAAATTCATAAAGCTATATTCCTCTATTATATTCATAAAACCCTCAAAAAAGGGGTAACTTAACCATAGTACTAATAAATGGTACCACGGTACCAATATGGGTTCATTTGAAAACATTGAGTGTTACCCAAAAAACGATTACGATGAACTTTATTTGCTCATAAAAAACGCAATTTAGTGTTTTTGACGGGATTTCGATTTTTCTAGTATTAGACAGGTCAATTGGAATAAATCGGAATCATCGTGGCACACTCAAATGGAAAACTAAAAATTGAATTATAAAAAAATTTTGACGTTTGAAATGTCACTTATGTGGTATCATTGGATTCAAAAAATTATACAGATTTCAAAAATGTTATAATATACAGGGTGTTCCACTTGAAAATCGAGAGTTGGTATCACTTCCGGCGAAACAGGAAGTGAAAAAAAATCATTTGTAGATTAAAAAGTGTCGCTTATTATGTATATTATGTATTATTAATTTTTAGTAACGTTTATTATTTTAACGTGAAATCTAAAGAAGCGACTATGTAGGAAAAAAATTTAATTTGAAGAATAAAAAAAAGATGAAATATAATGACTGTCATTCAATTTTCGATTTAAAATGAATTTCGAACAAGTAGAAACCAAGCCAATCCACAGTATTGTTTAGAATTAGGATAAAATATATCAAAATGAAAAAATTGTTTTCCGAGAAGTAAATAAAGTATTTTCACAGCCTTGAAGTCACAGATAAAGGCCACTCCTACTGTTTTTTTTTGAGCTGATTCGCGTGTAAGCTTCTCCTACTATCGGTCTATTTGATTGGAGATGGTTGAAATATGTGCAGTCAGTTTTTGATAATTACCTGAAGCTCGCAAGATTTGGTGTTTAAACACGAAATCCAACAATAATCCAAAGCCAGTTTGAGGTCGTTTATACAAGAAATTCGTAATTGCCTCTGAAAAGATAAATGATTGTTTTATTGTTGGTTTTTTTCATTCAGACTCAAGGCAATTATCTTGTCTATGTCTGTGACCTTTTTCATTGAGGAGAAATTTAAAAACTATGAAATTTGTGACAAGAAGTAAATAATACAACTCATTGTAGCTTTTCATCGGAAAAATTTATCTAGGATCAATCGAGTAATTTGAAAAGGAAAAAATTTTATTCGAATGTCTATAAGTATAATATGTATTTAGATATACATATACAGGGTGTGGCGTAATTAATGGATAATACTGAACTGGCGAATAGGGGAGGTCATGGCCGACCAGAAAATGTAAAGTTATGTTCAGTAAAAATATCATAGTCTTCGAGATATCGAACAATTTAATTTTTTTCTGAAAAGTGCACCTTCACTCACTAAATTCATTGTTGTGATCACAAATCTTGTTATTTCTTTGAGCATTGTTTTTCATTTTACTCTCAAATATCTGTACTATGAGATAAACTACCAAATTCCTACCATCTTGCTCAATTAAGAGAAGAAAAGTATGATAATCCTGATGTTTGCACTTTTTAGAAAAAAATGAAATTGTCCGATATCTCGAAAACTATGATATTTTTACTGAACAAAATTTTCTGGTCGGCCAACACCTCCCCTATTCGCCAGTACAGGATTATCCATTAATTACGCCACACCCTGTATGTGTTTGAAATGAAAATAACCATATTGTACCTTTCAAACAGCGAATTAAAACCATCTATTAGTAAGTTATTATTAAATGCCATTTCATAAGCCATGATAGCTTGACAAATAAACATTTTAAAAATTTTTTAAGAAGTCATCAAACAATAGTCACTTATCTGATAACATCATGCATAAAAAATCATTACTCCATTTTTTAATTACAAACAGATAGTTGAATAACTTTAAGAAAAAAGTATGAGAATTATTCAACTATCTATCAGTAAATAATTAAATAATGCTTTAATGACCATAACGTGATCAGATAAACATGAAAAGTTAGACGCTTTTCTCAAAGTTTTTTTAAAATGTTTATTTGTTTTATAATTTTTTTTTTCGTGGTATTTATTTATCACTGACCTCTGAAGAATAAGAATTTAGTTGCTGGTATCAGGACTTAATTTAGTTTATTCACAAATTCTTATGGATACCTATGTTATCTACTAGAAAGTTAAATAATGGTTTAATGAACGTGACGTCATCAGATAACCAACAAAAGTTTGACTTAGGTACTCTTAATTTGTGTAGGTACATTTAAAATATTTATTTGTCATATTTATAATGACTTACCTAATGAGGTTGATGGCCATTCTGAAAATTCTAACTATCTTATGTATTATCAGATAAATAATTCTTGGAATGTATCTGTCAACAGATAAGAAACGAAAGTTTTACCCTTTTTTAAAATATTCATTTTTACCAGGGTGATAAAATAAATCAGATATAATTGAACGAAAATAAAAATCATATTCTCTTTTCCCATTGTTTAGGTTGAATTTTGAAACGTTCAACTAAAGAACGAAATCAGTTTGAGTAGTTTGATACTTCAAAATAAATATCGATATGTAGAATTTCAAAACTGAAATTATAATATATATTATAATTAATAACGAAAGTATTCCATAGAAATAGGAGCAAACTACTGAATATGTCGTATTTAACCTAATATTGTCACGATAAATCAGGATTTTCAACTAATGGAACTAGAGCATAATAGGTTTCCTGTGATCGAAATCATAATGCGAAAAATTAAAAAATATCGAATTTGACATTCTAAAATAAATATCGAATATTTTCGATACCTATGTAGCTGTTTCTAATTTCTGGACATCGAAAATAAAAGTTATGACTCAATATTGCTGAGAGCCCCAGAAATAAATAAAAACAATAAAATATTAATATTATTCAACGGCTGCTTTCAAATATCAGAAGGTGTTTTCAACAGGTTCTGGTCACGATAAATCAGAATTTTTGACTAATGCAACTAGATCATAATATGTTTCGTGTGGTCGAATTCAAAATGCGAAATATTTAAAAAATATCGAATTTGATGCTCTAAAATAAATATCGATATGTAGAATTTCAAATTTGAAATTCTGCTTAACGAAAATACTCGATAAAAATGGGAGCAAACTACTAAATATGTCGTTTTCAACTGAATCTCGTCATCTGAATCTTATAATTCTCCTTTATGATAGATTAGTCTATTGTGCAACAAGTGGGGAAAGTCCAACATTTCTCGCGGGTGTGGAAGTTTGTGGTACGAGCCTGAAAGGCGAGTGCCACTTATAATTAATTTATTCATAGCTATATCATACCTTACTAACTAGATCTTCGTTATAATTTGGATTTTTCTGAGTATTAGGTACTAGAGAATAGTTTGAAATTTTTACTCTTATTACATGATGAAAACTTTAAATTAGAATATCCATGCCAAATTCAAGGTCAATATCTTGTAAAGGACAGGTGCTATGAGAAAAAACTTGAAAAAATCAAACTTCAACACCCTGTATATGGAAAACAAAGAGTTTGGGTGCACATCCTTCAATTTAGGAACACCCTGTATAAAAGCTGATTTAGAGTTTTATTCAATCCATTCGGTTTCTTTCATGCTGAATGAACCTAGTGTCATTTTGAAGTAAAAAGTGGTCCATTTTGAAGTGAAAGCTTGTATCTTTCCATGATTAACTGACATAACCTACTGAACACAAGTGACATGGAAAATATCAAAAAATTAATACAATTTGTTACTTCATATAATGTGAAAATGCAAGTAAATGAATGGAGACATTCAATGCATTTTGTGAAAACCCATATTAATGAACGGCAAAAAAAAATGCCGTCCCAAAATGGCGGAAGAATCTAGAAGTTCCCCCCCCCAAAAGTGGGTCCTGGATCCGCGCCTGACTTATTTGAGTACTCAAGTGTGTTGGTACGCTTACTAGCTTAGTATCAGTTTAACAGTGCTGAAGTACAGAACAGATAATTTTAAAGCTAAAAAGATGTCTTTGGATCATTTATATGAGTTCAGTTTCGAAAAGTTGTACAACGACTGTACAGAAAGGTAATGCTTTTACATCATTTTTTTCTTTAATTATTTTTGAAACAATATAATCGAATGTTATCTTCAGTTTCTGAATGTTGCATTTTTATAAAGAAATTTTTGTTCAATATATGCGTATGAAATGAACGATAACCATATTGTACCTATCAAACAGCGAATTAATATGTCCTTTTTTTTCCTAGGGGTATAACTTTTGAGGAAGACTGCAGCGTATGTCTGAGTAGGTTGACTGGAGAACTGTACCTAACCGATTGCAGGCATTGTTTTCACAAAGAATGCATCGACAGGTGGTGCTCCAGTTCTTTCAAATGTTGTCCGATGTGTAGGACAACGTTAATTTTCGAAGGTACCTTCACTATCTTCGATACAAATTGGCAGAATGTTAATATACATCGTTTCGACAAGATGGATAGCGATGAAGAAGATGAAGAAAGTGATGAAAGTGGAGAGGAAAATGAAGAAGAGAATGAAGGAGAAAATGTAGAACAAACCAACGAGGACATTCAATGAAGAAAATATCACTCTCAAATTAAATTCTCTCTATACATTTGTATGAAGACTACTGAAAAAGTGTTCTATTCCATTGATGAATTCATGGCCTATGACTTTCAGTGAATCCTGCCTTTTTACGTGATTTCTTCTTTTTTTCTGTAGGTACATGTATTTATGTTTTGTTTCATCTTCACTTGTATTTTGTTTGTTTGGATTCATGCTGTATCGTTTTATATATACATATTTCATTTTGAATTATGTTGTGTTCATATGTCATCATGATTTCTGTAAAATTTTACATCGCTGTTCGACACACCCTGTAACATTTTTGAGGGAAATGAATGAGTTATAAATTGTAATATATGTATTTGAATCATTTGTCTTTTTTTTCATCTTATTTTTCCTAACGTTAACTAACCAAGAGTCATTTCAATCAGAAATAGCTCTCGTTTGTCTTATGAATGTGATTTATTATAAATAAAATAATTGAAAAAATACACTTATTAGGTGTACAACTTTGCTTCCGCCGTTTTGCAATAGATAACTATAGAGGTAGGTGGTAAGTGATAGTCGAAAGATCGTTCGATGTTGCTTGCTAAGCATACAAGAGGCACTTACTACAGACGAGTTGTAACAAAATCGACTAATAATCCGAGTAATCAAACAGTTTCCCATTAATAATAAACAGCTATCGATATTGGATTGGCAATGATAGACATATATTTTTTTTATATGTAATGGAAATTTCTGATATGCTCATTCCGAATGATCCAAGAATAAGAACCAATTTGATTGTAAGAGATAAAACGATATTCGGTATTTTATTGATCTACAAAAGTATGTTAAAGTCAGATTTTTGGCCTAAATATTAGGTGTACAACTTTGCTTCCGCCGTTTTGCAATAGATGGCTGTAGCTGTAAGGGGTATTCGAAATAAATAGATCGTAGATGCCATACAATAAGCTTAAGTATTTGTAAACATAACGCTATCGAAATATTAGTCGATTTTTGTCTGCATCATAAAGTTATTCTCGTTTAAATATGTCAGCTCCAAATTGAAAATCTGGGCGTACGCCAATGCAGTGAAACTGTCATATCATTTATTTTCCTGGTTTCCTTGAATGAACGTTATTGATAATAATTGCAGCGAAATTCATAAAGCTATATTCCTCTATTATATTCATAAAACCCTCAAAAAAGGGGTAACTCAACCATAGTACTAATAAATGGTACCACGGTACCAATATGGGTTCATTTGAAAAAATTGAGTGTTAACCCAAAAACGATTACGATGAACTTTATTTGCTCATAAAAAACGCAATTAAGTGTTTTTGACGGGATTTCGATTTTTCTAGTATTAGACGGGTCAATTGGAATAAATCGGAATCATCGTGGCACACTCAAATGGACAATAAAAAATTGAATTATAAAAAAATTTTGACGTTTGAAATGTCACTTATGTAGTATCATTGGATTCAAAAAATTATGCAGATTTCAAAAATGTTATAATATACAGGGTGTTCCATTTGAAAATCGAGAGTTGGTATCACTTCCGGCGCAACAGGAAGTGAAAAAAAATCATTTGTAGATTAAAAAGTGTCGCTTATTATGTATATTATGTATTATTAATTTTTAGTAACGTTCATTATTTCAACGTAAAATCTAAAGAAGCGACTATGTAGGAAAAAAAATGTAATTTTCAATTTCAATTTTCGATTTAAAATGAATTTCGAACAAGTAGAAACCAAGCCAATCCACAGTATTGTTTAGAATTAGGATAAAATATATCAAAATGAAAAAATTGTTTTCCGAGAAGTAAATAAAGTATTTTCACAGCCTTGAAGTCACAGATAAAGGCCACTCCTACTGTTTTTTTTGAGCTGATTCGCGTGTAAGCTTCTCCTACTATCGGTCTATTTGATAGGAGATGGTTGAAATATGTGCAGTCAGTTTTTGATAATTACCTGAAGCTCGCAAGATTTGGTGTTTAAACACGAAATCCAACAATAATCCAAAGCCAGTTTGAGGTCGTTTATACAAGAAATTCGTAATTGCCTCTGAAAAGATAAATGATTGTTTTATTGTTGGTTTTTTTCATTCAGACTCAAGGCAATTATCTTGTCTATGTCTGTGACCTTTTTCATTGAGGAGAAATTTAAAAACTATGAAATTTGTGACAAGAAGTAAATAATACAACACATTGTAGCTTTTCATCGGAAAAATTTATCTAGGATCAATCGAGTAATTTGAAAAGGAAAAAATTTTATTCGAATGTCTATAAGTATAATATGTATTTAGATATACATATACAGGGTGTGGCGTAATTAATGGATAATACTATACTGGCGAATAGGGGAGGTCATGGCCGACTAGAAAATGTAAAGTTATGTTCAGTAAAAATATCATAGTGTTCGAGATATCGAACAATTTAATTTTTTCTGAAAAGTGCACCTTCACTCACTAAATTCATTGCTGTGATCACAAATCTTGTTATTTCTTTGGGCATTGTTTTTCATTTTACTATCAAATAGCTGTACTATGAGATAAACTACCAAATTCCTACCATCTTTCTTAATTAAGAGAAGAAAAGTATGATAATCCTGATGTTTGCACTTTTTAGAAAAAAATGAAATTGTCCGATATCTCGAAAACTATGATATTTTTACTGAACAAAATTTTATGGTCGGCCAATACCTCCCCTATTCGCCAGTACAGGATTATCCATTAATTACGCCACACCCTGTATGTGTTTGAAATGAAAATAACCATATTGTACCTTTCAAACAGCGAATTACAACCATCTATTAGTAAGTTATTATTAAATGCCATTTCATAAGCCATGATAGCTTGACAAATAAACATTTTAAAAATTTTTTAAGAAGTCATCAAACAATAGTCACTTATCTGATAACATCATGCATAAAAAATCATTAATCCATTTTTTAATTACAAACAGATAGTTGAATAACTTTAAGAAAAAAGTATGAGAATTATTCAACTTTCTATCAGTAAATAATTAAATAATGCTTTAATGACCATAACGTGATCAGATAAACATGAAAAGTTAGACGCTTTTCTCAAAGTTTTTTTAAAATGTTTATTTGTTTTATAATTTTTTTTCCGTGGTATTTATTTATCACTGACCTCTGAACAATAAGAATTTAGTTGCTGGTATCAGGACTTAATTTAGTTTATTCACAAATTCTTATGGATACCTATGTTATCTACTAGAAAGTTAAATAATGGTTTAATGAACGTGACGTCATCAGATAACCAACAAAAGTTTGACTTAGGTACTCTCAATTTGTGTAGGTGCATTTAAAATATTTATTTGTCATATTTATAATGACTTACCTAATGAGGTTGATGGCCATTCTGAAAATTCTAACTATCTTATGTATTATCAGATAAATAATTCTTGGAATGTATCTGTCAACAGATAAGAAACGAAAGTTTTACCCTTTTTTAAAATATTCATTTTTACCAGGGTGATAAAATAAATCAGATATAATTGAACGAAAATAAAAATCATATTCTCTTTTCCCATTGTTTAGGTTGAATTTTGAAACGTTCAACTAAAGAACGAAATCAGTTTGAGTAGTTTGATACTTCAAAATAAATATCGATATGTAGAATTTCAAAACTGAAATTATAATATATATTATAATTAATAACGAAAGTATTCCATAAAAATAGGAGCAAACTACTGAATATGTCGTATTTAACCTAATATTGTCACGATAAATCAGGATTTTCAACTAATGGAACTAGAGCATAATAGGTTTCCTGTGATCGAAATCATAATGCGAAAAATTAAAAAATATCGAATTTGACATTCTAAAATAAATATCGAATATTTTCGATACCTATGTAGCTGTTTCTAATTTCTGGACATCGAAAATGAAAGTTATGACTCAATATTGCTGAGAGCCCCAGAAATAAATAAAAACAATAAAATATTAATATTATTCAACGGCTGATTTCAAATATCAGAAGGTGTTTTCAACAGGTTCTGGTCACGATAAATCAGAATTTTTGACTAATGCAACTAGATCATGATATGTTTCGTGTGGTCGAATTCAAAATGCGAAATATTTAAAAAATAGCGAATTTGATGCTCTAAAATAAATATCGATTGTAGAATTTCAAATTTGAAATTCTGCTTAACGAAAATACTCGATAAAAATGGGAGCAAACTACTAAATATGTCGTTTTCAACTGAATATCGTCATCTGAATCTTATAATTCTCCTTTATGATAGATTAGTCTATTGTGCAACAAGTGGGGAAAGTCCAACATTTCTCGCGGGTGTGGAAGTTTGTGGTACGAGCCTGAAAGGCGAGTGCCACTTATAATTAATTTATTCATAGCTATATCATACCTTACTAACTAGATCTTCGTTATAATTTGGATTTTTCTGAGTATTAGGTACTAGAGAATAGTTTGAAATTTTTACTCTTATTACATGATGAAAACTTTAAATTAGAATATCCATGCCAAATTCAAGGTCAATATCTTGTAAAGGACAGGTGCTATGAGAAAAAACTTGAAAAAATCAAACTTCAACACCCTGTATATGGAAAACAAAGAGTTTGGGTGCACATCCTTCAATTTAGGAACACCCTGTATAAAAGCTGATTTAGAGTTTTATTCAATCCATTCGGTTTCTTTCATGCTGAATGAACCTAGTGTCATTTTGAAGTAAAAAGTGGTCCATTTTGAAGTGAAAGCTTGTATCTTTCCATGATTAACTGACATAACCTACTGAACACAAGTGACATGGAAAATATCAAAAAATTAATACACTTTGTTACTTCATATAATGTGAAAATACAAGTAAATGAATGGAGACATTTTTTATTCTATTCATTCCACCTTCAATGCATTTTGTGAAAACCCATATTAATGAACGGCAAAAAAAAACGCCGTCCCAAAATGGCGGAAGAATCTAGAAGTTCCCCCCCCCAAAAGTGGGTCCTGGATCCGCGCCTGACTTATTTGAGTACTTAAGTGTGTTGGTACGCTTACTAGCTTAGTATCAGTTTAACAGTGCTGAAGTACAGAACAGATAATTTTAAAGCTAAAAAGATGTCTTTGGATCATTTATATGAGTTCAGCTTCGAAAAGTTGTACAACGACTGTACAGAAAGGTAATGCTTTTACATCATTTTTTTCTTCAATTATTTTTGAAACAATATAATCGAATGTAATCTTCAGTTTCTGAATGTTGCATTTTTATAAAGAAATTTTTGTTCAATATATGTGTATGAAATGAACGATAACCATATTGTACCTATCAAACAGCGAATTAATATGTACTTTTTTTTCCTAGGGGTATAACTTTTGAGGAAGACTGCAGCGTATGTCTGAGTAGGTTGACTGGAGAACTGTACCTAACAGATTGCAGGCATTGTTTTCACAAAGAATGCATCGACAGGTGGTGCTCCAGTTCTTCCAAATGTTGTCCGATGTGTAGGACAACGTTAATTTTCGAAGGTACCTTCACTATCTTCGATACAAATTGGCAGAATGTTAATATACATCGTTTCGACAAGATGGACAGCGATGAAGAAGATGAAGAAAGTGATGAAAGTGGAGAGGAAAATGAAGAAGAGAATGAAGGAGAAAATGAAGAACAAAGCAACGAGGAAATTTAATGGAGAAAATATCTCTCTCAAATTAAATTCTCTCTATACATTTGTATGAAGACTACTGAAAAAGTGTTCTCTTCCATTGATGAATTCATGGCCTATGACTTTCAGTGAATCCTGCCTTTTAACGTGATTTCTCCTTTTTTTCTGTACATGTATTTATGTTTATTTTCATCTTCACTTGTATTTTGTTTGTTTGGATTCATGCTGTATCGTTTTATATATACATATTTTATTTTGAATTATGTTGTGTTCATATGTCATCATGATTTCTGTAACATTTTACATCTCTGTTCGACACACCCTGTAACATTTTTGAGGGAAATGAATGAGTTATAAATTGTAATATATGTATTAGAATCATTTGTCTTTTTTTTCATCTTATTTTTCCTAACGTTAACTAACTAAGTGTCATTTCAATCAGAAATAGCTCTCGTTTGTCTTATGAATGTGATTTATTATAAATAAAATAATTGAAAAAATACACTTATTAGGTGTACAACTTTGCTTCCGCCGTTTTGCAATAGATAACTATAGAGGTAGGTGGTAAGTGATAGTCGAAAGATCGTTCGATGTTGCTTGCTAAGCCTACAAGAGGCACTTACTACAGACGAGTTGTAACAAAATCGACTAATAATCCGAGTAATCAAACAGCTATCGATATTGGATTGGCAATGATAGACATATATTTTTTTTATAGGTAATGGAAATTTCTGATATGCTCATTCCTAATGATCCAAGAATAAGAGCCGATTTGATTGTAAGAGATAAAACGATATTCGGTATTTTATTGATCTACAAAAGTATGTTAAAGTCAGATTTTCGGCCTAAATATTAGGTGTACAACTTTGCTTCCGCCGTTTTGCAATAGATGGCTGTAGCTGTAAGGGGTAGTCGAAATAAATAGATCGTAGATGCCATACAATAAGCTTAAGTATTTGTAAACATAACGCTATCGAAATATTAGTCGATTTTTGTCTGCATCATGAAGATATTCTCGTTTAAATATGTCAGCTCCAAATTGAAAATCTGGGCGTACGCCAATGCAGTGAAACTGTCATATCATTTATTTTCCTGGTTTCCTTGGATGAACGTTATTGATAATAATTGCAGCGAAATTCATAAAGCTATATTCCTCTATTATATTCATAAAACCCTCAAAAAAGGGGTAACTTAACCATAGTACTAATAAATGGTACCACGGTACCAATATGGGTTCATTTGAAAACATTGAGTGTTACCCAAAAAACGATTACGATGAACTTTATTTGCTCATAAAAAACGCAATTTAGTGTTTTTGACGGGATTTCGATTTTTCTAGTATTAGACAGGTCAATTGGAATAAATCGGAATCATCGTGGCACACTCAAATGGAAAACTAAAAATTGAATTATAAAAAAATTTTGACGTTTGAAATGTCACTTATGTGGTATTATTGGATTCAAAAAATTATACAGATTTCAAAAATGTTATAATATACAAGGTGTTCCACTTGAAAATCGAGAGTTGGTATCACTTCCGGCGAAACAGGAAGTGAAAAAAAATCATTTGTAGATTAAAAAGTGTCGCTTATTATGTATATTATGTATCATTAATTTTTAGTAACGTTTATTATTTTAACGTGAAATCTAAAGAAGCGACTATGTAGGAAAAAAATTTAATTTGAAGAATAAAAAAAAGATGAAATATAATGACTGTCATTCAATTTTCGATTTAAAATGAATTTCGAACAAGTAGAAACCAAGCCAATCCACAGTATTGTTTAGAATTAGGATAAAATATATCAAAATGAAAAAATTGTTTTCCGAGAAGTAAATAAAGTATTTTCACAGACTTGAAGTCACAGATAAAGGCCACTCCTACTGTTTTTTTTGAGCTGATTCGCGTGTAAGCTTCTCCTACTATCGGTCTATTTGATTGGAGATGGTTGAAATATGTGCAGTCAGTTTTTGATAATTACCTGAAGCTCGCAAGATTTGGTGTTTAAACACGAAATCCAACAATAATCCAAAACCAGTTTGAGGTCGTTTATACAAGAAATTCGTAATTGCCTCTGAAAAGATAAATGATTGTTTTATTGTTGGTTTTTTTCATTCAGACTCAAGGCAATTATCTTGTCTATGTCTGTGACCTTTTTCATTGAGGAGAAATTTAAAAACTATGAAATTTGTGACAAGAAGTAAATAATACAACTCATTGTAGCTTTTCATCGGAAAAATTTATCTAGGATCAATCGAGTAATTTGAAAAGGAAAAAATTTTATTCGAATGTCTATAAGTATAATATGTATTTAGATATACATATACAGGGTGTGGCGTAATTAATGGATAATACTGTACTGGCGAATAGGGGAGGTCATGGCCGACCAGAAAATGTAAAGTTATGTTCAGTAAAAATATCATAGTGTTCGAGATATCGAACAATTTATTTTTTTTCTGAAAAGTGCACCTTCACTCACTAAATTCATTGTTGTGATCACAAATCTTGTTATTTCTTTGGGCATTGTTTTTCATTTTACTCTCAAATATCTGTACTATGAGATAAACTACCAAATTCCTACCATCTTGCTTAATTAAGAGAAGAAAAGTATGATAGTCCTGATGTTTGCACTTTTTAGAAAAAAATGAAATTGTCCGATATCTCGAAAACTATGATATTTTTACTGAACAAAATTTTCTGGTCGGCCAACACCTCCCCTATTCGCCAGTACAGGATTATCCATTAATTACGCCACACCCTGTATGTGTTTGAAATGAAAATAACCATATTGTACCTTTCAAACAGCGAATTACAACCATCTATTAGTAAGTTATTATTAAATGCCATTTCATAAGCCATGATAGCTTGACAAATAAACATTTTAAAAATTTTTTAAGAAGTCATCAAACAATAGTCACTTATCTGATAACATCATGCATAAAAAATCATTAATCCATTTTTTAATTACAAACAGATAGTTGAATAACTTTAAGAAAAAAGTATGAGAATTATTCAACTAATTCAGATATTCAGATAGTTGAATAACTTTAAGAAAAAAGTATGAGAATTATTCAACTATCTATCAGTAAATAATTAAATAATGCTTTAATGACCATAACGTGATCAGATAAACATGAAAAGTTAGACGCTTTTCTCAAAGTTTTTTTAAAATGTTTATTTGTTTTATAATTTTTTTTTTCGTGGTATTTATTTATCACTGACCTCTGAACAATAAGAATTTAGTTGCTGGTATCAGGACTTAATTTAGTTTATTCACAAATTCTTATGGATACCTATGTTATCTACTAGAAAGTTAAATAATGGTTTAATGAACGTGACGTCATCAGATAACCAACAAAAGTTTGACTTAGGTACTCTTAATTTGTGTAGGTACATTTAAAATATTTATTTGTCATATTTATAATGACTTACCTAATGAGGTTGATGGCCATTCTGAAAATTCTAACTATCTTATGTATTATCAGATAAATAGTTCTTGGAATGTATCTGTCAACAGATAAGAAACGGAAGTTTTACCCTTTTTTAAAATATTCATTTTTACCAGGGTGATAAAATAAATCAGATATAATTGAACGAAAATAAAAATCATATTCTCTTTTCCCATTGTTTAGGTTGAATTTTGAATCGTTCAACTAAAGAACGAAATCAGTTTGAGTAGTTTGATACTTCAAAATAAATATCGATATGTAGAATTTCAAAACTGAAATTATAATATATATTATAATTAATAACGAAAGTATTCCATAAAAATAGGAGCAAACTACTGAATATGTCGTATTTAACCTAATATTGTCACGATAAATCAGGATTTTCAACTAATGGAACTAGAGCATAATAGGTTTCCTGTGATCGATATCATAATGCGAAAAATTAAAAAATATCGAATTTGACATTCTAAAATTAATATCGAATATTTTCGATACCTATGTAGCTGTTTCTAATTTCTGGACATCGAAAATAAAAGTTATGACTCAATATTGCTGAGAGCCCCAGAAATAAATAAAAACAATAAAATATTAATATTATTCAACGGCTGCTTTCAAATATCAGAAGGTGTTTTCAACAGGTTCTGGTCACGATAAATCAGAATTTTTGACTAATGCAATTAGATCATAATATGTTTCGTGTGGTCGAATTCAAAATGCGAAATATTTAAAAAATATCGAATTTGATGCTCTAAAATAAATATCGATATGTAGCATTTCAAATTTGAAATTCTGCTTAACGAAAATACTCGATAAAAATGGGAGCAAACTACTAAATATGTCGTTTTCAACTGAATCTCGTCATCTGAATCTTATAATTCTCCTTTATGATAGATTAGTCTATTGTGCAACAAGTGGGGAAAGTCCAACATTTCTCGCGGGTTTGGAAGTTTGTGGTACGAGCCTGAAAGGCGAGTGCCACTTATAATTAATTTATTCATAGCTATATCATACCTTACTAACTAGATCTTCGTTATAATTTGGATTTTTCTGAGTATTAGGTACTAGAGAATAGTTTGAAATTTTTACTCTTATTACATGATGAAAACTTTGAATTAGAATATCCATGCCAAATTCAAAGTCAATATCTTGTAAAGGACAGGTGCTATGAGAAAAAACTTGAAAAAATCAAACTTCAACACCCTGTATATGGAAAACAAAGAGTTTGGGTGCACATCCTTCAATTTAGGAACACCCTGTATAAAAGCTGATTTAGAGTTTTATTCAATCCATTCGGTTTCTTTCATGCTGAATGAACCTAGTGTCATTTTGAAGTAAAAAGTGGTCCATTTTGAAGTGAAAGCTTGTATCTTTCCATGATTAACTGACATAACCTACTGAACACAAGTGACATGGAAAATATCATAAAATTAATACACTTTGTTACTTCATATAATGTGAAAATACAAGTAAATGAATGGAGACATTTTTTATTCTATTCATTCCACCTTCAATGCATTTTGTGAAAACCCATATTAATGAACGGCAAAAAAAAATGCCGTCCCAAAATGGCGGAAGAATCTAGAAGTTCCCCCCCCCAAAAGTGGGTCCTGGATCCGCGCCTGACTTATTTGAGTACTTAAGTGTGTTGGTACGCTTACTAGCTTAGTATCAGTTTAACAGTGCTGAAGTACAGAACAGATAATTTTAAAGCTAAAAAGATGTCTTTGGATCATTTATATGAGTTCAGCTTCGAAAAGTTGTACAACGACTGTACAGAAAGGTAATGCTTTTACATCATTTTTTTCTTTAAATATTTTTGAAACAATATAATCGAATGTAATCTTCAGTTTCTGAATGTTGCATTTTTATAAAGAAATTTTTGTTCAATATATGTGTATGAAATGAACGATAACCATATTGTACCTATCAAACAGCGAATTAATATGTACTTTTTTTTCCTAGGGGTATAACTTTTGAGGAAGACTGCAGCGTATGTCTGAGTAGGTTGACTGGAGAACTGTACCTAACAGATTGCAGGCATTGTTTTCACAAAGAATGCATCGACAGGTGGTGCTCCAGTTCTTCCAAATGTTGTCCGATGTGTAGGACAACGTTAATTTTCGAAGGTACCTTCACTATCTTCGATACAAATTGGCAGAATGTTAATATACATCGTTTCGACAAGATGGATAGCGATGAAGAAGATGAAGAAAGTGATGAAAGTGGAGAGGAAAATGAAGAAGAGAATGAAGGAGAAAATGAAGAACAAACCAACGAGGACATTTAATGGAGAAAATATCACTCTCAAATTAAATTCTCTCTATACATTTGTATGAAGACTACTGAAAAAGTGTTCTATTCCATTGATGAATTCATGGCCTATGACTTTCAGTGAATCCTGCCTTTTAACGTGATTTCTTCTTTTTTTCTGTACATGTGTTTATGTTTATTTTCATCTTCACTTGTATTTTGTTTGTTTGGATTCATGCTGTATCGTTTTATATATACATATTTTATTTTGAATTATGTTGTGTTCATATGTCATCATGATTTCTGTAAAATTTTACATCTCTGTTCGACACACCCTGTAACATTTTTGAGGGAAATGAATGAGTTATAAATTGTAATATATGTATTAGAATCATTTGTCTTTTTTTTCATCTTATTTTTCCTAACGTTAACTAACTAAGTGTCATTTCAATCAGAAATAGCTCTCGTTTGTCTTATGAATGTGATTTATTATAAATAAAATAATTGAAAAAATACACTTATTAGGTGTACAACTTTGCTTCCGCCGTTTTGCAATAGATAACTATAGAGGTAGGTGGTAAGTGATAGTCGAAAGATCGTTCGATGTTGCTTGCTAAGCCTACAAGAGGCACTTACTACAGACGAGTTGTAACAAAATCGACTAATAATCCGAGTAATCAAACAGCTATCGATATTGGATTGGCAATGATAGACATATATTTTTTTTATATGTAATGGAAATTTCTGATATGCTCATTCCTAATGATCCAAGAATAAGAGCCAATTTGATTGTAAGAGATAAAACGATATTCGGTATTTTATTGATCTACAAAAGTATGTTAAAGTCAGATTTTCGGCCTAAATATTAGGTGTACAACTTTACTTCCGCCGTTTTGCAATAGATGGCTGTAGCTGTAAGGGGTAGTCGAAATAAATAGATCGTAGATGCCATACAATAAGCTTAAGTATTTGTTAACATAACGCTATCGAAATATTAGTCGATTTTTGTCTGCATCATGAAGATATTCTCGTTTAAATATGTCAGCTCCAAATTGAAAATCTGGGCGTACGCCAATGCAGTGAAACTGTCATATCATTTATTTTCCTGGTTTCCTTGGATGAACGTTATTGATAATAATTGCAGCGAAATTCATAAAGCTATATTCCTCTATTATATTCATAAAACCCTCAAAAAAGGGGTAACTTAACCATAGTACTAATAAATGGTACCACGGTACCAATATGGTTTCATTTGAAAACATTGAGTGTTACCCAAAAAACGATTACGAGGAACTTTATTTGCTCATAAAAAACGCAATTTAGTGTTTTTGACGGGATTTCGATTTTTCTAGTATTAGACAGGTCAATTGGAATAAATCGGAATCATCGTGGCACACTCAAATGGAAAACTAAAAATTGAATTATAAAAAAATTTTGACGTTTGAAATGTCACTTATGTGGTATCATTGGATTCAAAAAATTATACAGATTTCAAAAATGTTATAATATACAGGGTGTTCCACTTGAAAATCGAGAGTTGGTATCATTTCCGGCGAAACAGGAAGTGAAAAAAAACATTTGTAGATTAAAAAGTGTCGCTTATTATGTATATTATGTATTATTAATTTTTAGTAACGTTTATTATTTTAACGTGAAATCTAAAGAAGCGACTATGTAGGAAAAAAATTTAATTTGAAGAATAAAAAAAAGATGAAATATAATGACTGTCATTCAATTTTCGATTTAAAATGAATTTCGAACAAGTAGAAACCAAGCCAATCCACAGTATTGTTTAGAATTAGGATAAAATATATCAAAATGAAAAAATTGTTTTCCGAGAAGTAAATAAAGTATTTTCACAGCCTTGAAGTCACAGATAAAGGCCACTCCTACTGTTTTTTTTGAGCTGATTCGCGTGTAAGCTTCTCCTACTATCGGTCTATTTGATTGGAGATGGTTGAAATATGTGCAGTCAGTTTTTGATAATTACCTGAAGCTCGCAAGATTTGGTGTTTAAACACGAAATCCAACACTAATCCAAAGACAGTTTGAGGTCGTTTATACAAGAAATTCGTAATTGCCTCTGAAAATATAAATGATTTTTTTATTGTTGGTTTTTTTCATTCAGACTCAAGGCAATTATCTTGTCTATGTCTGTGACCTTTTTCATTGAGGAGAAATTTAAAAACTATGAAATTTGTGACAAGAAGTAAATAATACAACTCATTGTAGCTTTTCATCGGAAAAATTTATCTAGGATCAATCGAGTAATTTGAAAAGGAAAAAATTTTATTCGAATGTCTATACCTTTCAAACAGCGAATTACAACCATCTATTAGTAAGTTATTATTAAATGCCATTTCATAAGCCATGATAGCTTGACAAATAAACATTTTAAAAATTTTTTAAGAAGTCATCAAACAATAGTCACTTATCTGATAACATCATGCATAAAAAATCATTAATCCATTTTTTAATTACAAACAGATAGTTGAATAACTTTAAGAAAAAAGTATGAGAATTATTCAACTATCTATCAGTAAATAATTAAATAATGCTTTTATGACCATAACGTGATCAGATAAACATGAAAAGTTATACGCTTTTCTCAAAGTTTTTTTAAAATGTTTATTTTTTATTATTATTATTATTATTAAACAAAATTACAGAGTTGAGGTACATTAAACCTATAAACTCTAACTGAAAATTATCCATAATACAACTGTAGAGAAAGAGAAAAAAAAAACAGAGATAAGTGAAATTTACAAAAAGCTACAAAAATGATATTATCAACAACCAAAAACCTAACAATGTATACACTTCAATTACTTTTCCAGGTGTCAAATTTATTCTTGAACGCATTGACTGATACTGCTTCTACAATTTCACTGGGCAGGCCGTTCCAATGGTTAAACACCCGATTACAAAGGAAATTCTCTCGGCATCTCGTTCGAAATACTTCTCTATTCAACTTGTATCCATGTCCACGAAGTTGATTCGAATTCAATTTATACAGGTGGGACATATCGACGCCGAATAAGCCGTGCAATGCTCGATATGTAACTATCAGGTCTCCCCTCAAACGACGATCAGCAAAGAAAGAAAGACCCATCATCCGTAGCCGTTCTTGATAACAAGGGCGATTCCATCCAAAGGGAATGCGTGTGACACGACGTTGTAAGTTCTCCAGCAATGCAGCATCACCCGTCAACCACGGATGCCAAACCGGACCGGCAAATTCAAGTATTGGTCGAATATAACTTTTATATATTTGGGAGATAGCCGCCACATTATTGCCACGAAAAACGTTCTGGACAACATATATAAGACGTTTGACCTTTTTTGTGATGTGCAATACATGTTCAGTCCACGAAAGATCACTTGAAATCACCACACCCAGGTCCACATGAGATGAACATCCAACAACTTCAACGCCGTCAATGTAATAAGTCAAACCTGGATTGTTTTTACCCAAATGTAGTATTCGACACTTTGAAGGGTTTAGGGGAATCAACCATTTGTCGCACCAACAAACGACCCTGTCCAAGTCTTCCTGCAGGGTTTTATAGTTGTTGAGAGGGCAATTGAAAAATTTAATATCATCGGCAAATGAAGCACTGTCCGACTTGAACTCAACAGCTAGATCGCTCACATACACCAGAAACAGCAACGGTCCCAGAACTGAGCCCTGAGGAACGCCACTGAGCACGCATCTTGGTTCCGATCTGGCCGCACCAACTTTTTTCACAAACGATCTGTCAGTTAAGAAGCTCTCAATCCACTTCAAGATCAATCCTCGGATTCCAAAGTGCTCCAGCTTGTACAGAAGCCTATTTATTGGTACCCTATCGAAGGCCTTTGCGAAATCCAGATAGACAACATCTACCGGAAGTCTATTATCCAAAGAATGGGTCCACTTGTTGAGACAGTTGAGGAGGCAGGTGATAATTGATCTTCCCCTGATGAAACCATGCTGGGTATCTGGTATGATGTTATGTTCCAAAAAAAATGAAAGCATTCTGTCGTACATTAACCTTTCCAGAATCTTACATAGAATGGAAGTGAGGCTTATTGGCCTGAAATTATTCGGATCTTGCTTGTCGCCTTTTTTATGTATCGGTGATACAAGTGCACTCTTCCATGATTTCGGCAGTATACCAGAGGTCAAAGATACTGAGAAAATTTTGGATATGGGTAGACTAAGAGACTGAGAACACTCTTTGAGCAACCTGGCAGAAAAACCATCCGGACCAGGTGACGACGAAACATTCAGCGACCGCAGTTTCTCTTCAGCCATCAAGGGATTGATGTCAATAAAAGCCAGAGAAGAATGGTTTCGAGGAGAAGCAGTTGAAGGTATAGGTGCTCCGGGCTCGGATGTGAATGCCATTGAGAAGGTATCAGCCAGAATTTCAGCTGAACACTTATGGTCATCTGCAACTAATCCATCCTTGTCCTTAACAAGCGGCAAAGATGGTACGGTATTGAAAAAGCGTCGTGTGTATTTGAAGAATTTCTTCTTGTCACCCGAAGTAGCTAGATCACTCTCAAATTTGGATTTGGCCTCACGTAATCAGCTTGAAAGATGATTGGAGAATGCTCTATGCCTCCGAAAGTCACAAACCTGCCTGCCGCGAACATACCTCCGCCACAACAATTTCTTGAACTTAATCATCCCAAAAATATGACTGTCAATCCAAGGCTTACTGCTATTGACCCTTACAGTTCGCATGAAAGTGCGGTCCTCAACAGTTCCGGTAACATATGCGTTAAATTTAATCCATCTCGACTCGCCGTCCCCAGTGCCCATCACATCATCCCAGTCTGTTTTGAAAAATATTTCATTAATACTCTGGTATCTGACAATTTTGCAAGTTTTAGTCTCGGACTTCATTTTAGAGGAAAGAAAAAATTGTATTTTTGCTGATAAAACCAAGTGATCTGATTTTCCCAGTGGCGGATGGTATTCAAGTTCCGAAAGTAAATTCACATCATTTGTAAGGATTAGATCTGGTGTTGTAGGTTCTTGGTTTACTCTGTAACGGGTGGGTTGGTCAACTAACTGGTGTAAATTGGAGTGGTTCAACATTTCGGTGTATGGAATCGAAGGAGAATTTGCTGAGGGCGAACGAGATATTGGCCATATTCTAATGTCGCCGAGATTGAAGTCTCCAGCCAATAAAACATGTTTATGTAGGTTAGATAAGTTCGTCAGATGCTCACATAGGTCTTTGTCATATATGGAAGGTCGTGGACGATATATGCAGCCAACACACAAGGCGAAGCCAGATGATTCTATATTCAAAAAGATATTATCGATGCCTGGAGTATTGAGTGAATGTTTAGAGATTTTAAACGAATTAGCTATGGAGTCATGGACATATATACATACCCCAGCATAACCTGGAGTAGTGATACTATCGCAACGGTATATGGTGTAATCAGGTATATGAGCAACTATATCAGGCTTTTCTGGATGAAGCCACGTTTCCGTGATCATTATAAGAGAAGGTTTATGATATTCGACCAGTAAAAGAAGTTCATTGAACTTTGCAGTTAGGGAAGCTAGGTTGGAATATAATACCGGCCATACATTCAAAGGTAATACTAGTTTTTTGAAGAAGAATCCTCTGATACAATTGTAGGAACACCCCTGATATATTTTATGGTGAGGTTGACCTCTCCAGCTCGGCGTCTTCTCTCGCGTCTTGTTTTATAATTTTTTTTTTCGTGGTATTTATTTATCACTGACCTCTGAACAATAAGAATTTAGTTGCTGGTATCAGGACTTAATTTAGTTTATTCACAAATTCTTATGGATACCTATGTTATCTACTAGAAAGTTAAATAATGGTTTAATGAACGTGACGTCATCAGATAACCAACAAAAGTTTGACTTAGGTACTTTTAATTTGTGTAGGTACATTTAAAATATTTATTTGTCATATTTATAATGACTTACCTAATGAGGTTGATGGCCATTCTGAAAATTCTAACTATCTTATGTATTATCAGATAAATAGTTCTTGGAATGTATCTGTCAACAGATAAGAAACGAAAGTTTTACCCTTTTTTAAAATATTCATTTTTACCAGGGTGATAAAATAAATCAGATATAATTGAACGAAAATAAAAATCATATTCTCTTTTCCCATTGTTTAGGTTGAATTTTGAAACGTTCAACTAAAGAACGAAATCAGTTTGAGTAGTTTGATATTTCAAAATAAATATCGATATGTAGAATTTCAAAACTGAAATTATAATATATATTATAATTAATAACGAAAGTATTCCATAAAAATAGGAGCAAACTACTGAATATGTCGTATTTAACCTAATATTGTCAAGATAAATCAGGATTTTCAACTAATGGAACTAGAGCATAATAGGTTTCCTGTGATCGAAATCATAATGCGAAAAATTAAAAAATATCGAATTTGACATTCTAAAATAAATATCGAATATTTTCGATACCTATGTAGCTGTTTCTAATTTCTGGACATCGAAAATAAAAGTTATGACTCAATATTTGTGAGAGCCCCAGAAATAAATAAAAACAATAAAATATTAATATTATTCAACGGCTGCTTTCAAATATCAGAAGGTGTTTTCAACAGGTTCTGGTCACGATAAATCAGAATTTTTGACTAATGCAACTAGATCATAATAATGTTTCGTGTGGTCGAATTCAAAATGCGAAATATTTAAAAAATATCGAATTTGATGCTCTAAAATAAATATCGATATGTACAATTTCAAATTTGAAATTCTGCTTAACGAAAATACTCGATAAAAATGGGAGCAAACTACTAAATATGTCGTTTTCAACTGAATCTCGTCATCTGAATCTTATAATTCTCCTTTATGATAGATTAGTCTATTGTGCAACAAGTGGGGAAAGTCCAACATTTCTCGCGGGTGTGGAAGTTTGTGGTACGAGCCTGAAAGGCGAGTGCCACTTATAATTAATTTATTCATAGCTATATCATACCTTACTAACTAGATCTTCGTTATAATTTGGATTTTTCTGAGTATTAGGTACTAGAGAATAGTTTGAAATTTTTACTCTTATTACATGATGAAAACTTTAAATTAGAATATCCATGCCAAATTCAAGGTCAATATCTTGTAAAGGACAGGTGCTATGAGAAAAAACTTGAAAAAATCAAACTTCAACACCCTGTATATGGAAAACAAAGAGTTTGGGTGCACATCCTTCAATTTAGGAACACCCTGTATAAAAGCTGATTTAGAGTTTTATTCAATCCATTCGGTTTCTTTCATGCTGAATGAACCTAGTGTCATTTTGAAGTAAAAAGTGGTCCATTTTGAAGTGAAAGCTTGTATCTTTCCATGATTAACTGACATAACCTACTGAACACAAGTGACATGGAAAATATCAAAAAATCAATACACTTTGTTACTTCATATAATGTGAAAATACAAGTAAATGAATGGAGACATTTTTTATTCTATTCATTCCACCTTCAATGCATTTTGTGAAAACCCATATTAATGAACGGCAAAAAAAATGCCGTCCCAAAATGGCGGAAGAATCTAGAAGTTCCCCCCCCCCAAATGTGGGTCCGGGATCCGCGCCTGACTTATTTGAGTACTTAAGTGTGTTGGTACGCTTACTAGCTTAGTATCAGTTTAACAGTGCTGAAGTACAGAACAGATAATTTTAAAGCTAAAAAGATGTCTTTGGATCATTTATATGAGTTCAGCTTCGAAAAGTTGTACAACGACTGTACAGAAAGGTAATGCTTTTACATCATTTTTTTCTTTAATTATTTTTGAAACAATATAATCGAATGTAATCTTCAGTTTCTGAATGTTGCATTTTTATAAAGAAATTTTTGTTCAATATATGTGTATGAAATGAACGATAACCATATTGTACCTATCAAACAGCGAATTAATATGTACTTTTTTTTCCTAGGGGTATAACTTTTGAGGAAGACTGCAGCGTATGTCTGAGTAGGTTGACTGGAGAACTGTACCTAACAGATTGCAGGCATTGTTTTCACAAAGAATGCATCGACAGGTGGTGCTCCAGTTCTTCCAAATGTTGTCCGATGTGTAGGACAACGTTAATTTTCGAAGGTACCTTCACTATCTTCGATACAAATTGGCAGAATGTTAATATACATCGTTTCGACAAGATGGATAGCGATGAAGAAGATGAAGAAAGTGATGAAAGTGGAGAGGAAAATGAAGAAGAGAATGAAGGAGAAAATGAAGAACAAACCAACGAGGACATTTAATGGAGAAAATATCACTCTCAAATTAAATTCTCTCCATACATTTGTATGAAGACTACTGAAAAAGTGTTCTATTCCATTGATGAATTCATGGCCTATGACTTTCAGTGAATCCTGCCTTTTAACGTGATTTCTTCTTTTTTTCTGTACATGTATTTATGTTTATTTTCATCTTCACTTGTATTTTGTTTGTTTGGATTCATGCTGTATCGTTTTATATATACATATTTTATTTTGAATTATGTTGTGTTCATATGTCATCATGATTTCTGTAAAATTTTACATCTCTGTTCGACACACCCTGTAACATTTTTGAGGGAAATGAATGAGTTATAAATTGTAATATATGTATTAGAATCATTTGTCTTTCTTTTCATCTTATTTTTCCTAACGTTAACTAACTAAGTGTCATTTCAATCAGAAATAGCTCTCGTTTGTCTTATGAATGTGATTTATTATAAATAAAATAATTGAAAAAATACACTTATTAGGTGTACAACTTTGCTTCCGACGTTTTGCAATAGATAACTATAGAGGTAGGTGGTAAATGATAGTCGAAAGATCGTTCGATGTTGCTTGCTAAGCCTACAAGAGGCACTTACTACAGACGAGTTGTAACAAAATCGAATAATAATCCGAGTAATCAAACAGCTATCGATATTGGATTGGCAATGATAGACATATTTTTTTTATATGTAATGGAAATTTCTGATATGCTCATTCCTAATGATCCAAGAATAAGAGCCAATTTGATTGTAAGAGATAAAACGATATTCGGTATTTTATTGATCTACAAAAGTATGTTAAAGTCAGATTTTCGGCCTAAATATTAGGTGTACAACTTTGCTTCCGCCGTTTTGCAATAGATGGCTGTAGCTGTAAGGGGTAGTCGAAATAAATAGATCGTAGATGCCATACAATAAGCTTAAGTATTTGTAAACATAACGCTATCGAAATATCAGTCGATTTTTGTCTGCATCATGAAGTTATTCTCGTTTAAATATGTCAGCTCCAAATTGAAAATCTGGGCGTACGCCAATGCAGTGAAACTGTCATATCATTTATTTTCCTGGTTTCCTTGAATGAACGTTATTGATAATAATTGCAGCGAAATTCATAAAGCTATATTCCTCTATTATATTCATAAAACCCTCAAAAAAGCGGTAACTTAACCATAGTACTAATAAATGGTACCACGGTACCAATATGGGTTCATTTGAAAACATTGAGTATTACCCCAAAAACGATTACGATGAACTTTATTTGCTCATAAAAAACGCAATTTAGTGTTTTTGACGGGATTTCGATTTTTCTAGTATTAGACAGGTCAATTGGAATAAATCGGAATCATCGTGGCACACTCAAATGGAAAACTAAAAATTGAATTATAAAAAAATTTTGACGTTTGAAATGTAACTTATGTGGTATCATTGGATTCAAAAAATTATGCAGATTTCAAAAATGTTATAATATACAGGGTGTTCCATTTGAAAATCGAGAGTTAGTATCACTTCCGGCGAAACAGGAAGTGAAAAAAAATCATTTGTAGATTAAAAAGTGTCGCTTATTATGTATATTATGTATTATTAATTTTCAGTAACGTTTATTATTTTAACGTAAAATCTAAAGAAGCGACTATGTAGGAAAAATAATGTAATTTTCAATTTCAATTTTCGATTTAAAATGAATTTCGAACAAGTAGAAACCAAGCCAATCCACAGTATTGTTTAGAATTAGGATAAAATATAACAAAATGAAAAAATTGTAAGTAAATAAAAAATTTTCACAGCCTTGAAGTCACAGAGTAAGGCCACTCCTACTGTTTTTTTTGAGCTGATACGCGTGTAAGTTTCTCCTACTATCGGTCTATTTGATTGGAGATGGTTGAAATATGTGCAGTCAGTTTTTGATAATTACCTGAAGCTCGCAAGATTTGGTGTTTAAACACGAAATCCAACACTAATCCAAAGACAGTTTGAGGTCGTTTATACAAGAAATTCGTAATTGCCTCTGAAAAGATAAATGATTTTTTTATTGTTGGTTTTTTTCATTCAGACTCAAGGCAATTATCTTGTCTATGTCTGTGACCTTTTTCATTGAGGAGAAATTTAAAAACTATGAAATTTGTGACAAGAAGTAAATAATACAACTCATTGTAGCTTTTCATCGGAAAAATTTATCTAGGATCAATCGAGTAATTTGAAAAGGAAAAAATTTTATTCGAATGTCTATAAGTATAATATGTATTTAGATATACATATACAGGGTGTGGCGTAATTAATGGATAATACTATACTGGCGAATAGGGGAGGTCATGGCCGACTAGAAAATGTAAAGTTATGTTCAGTGAAAATATCATAGTGTTCGAGATATCGAACAATTTAATTTTTTTCTGAAAAGTGCACCTTCACTCACTAAATTCATTGCTGTGATCACAAATCTTGTTATTTCTTTGGGCATTGTTTTTCATTTTACTCTCAAATAGCTGTACTATGAGATAAACTACCAAATTCCTACCATCTTGCTTAATTAAGAGAAGAAAAGTATGATAATCCTGATGTTTGCACTTTTTTTTTCTGGTCGGCCAACACCTTCCCTATTCGCCAGTACAGGATTATCCATTAATTACGCCACACCCTGTATGTGTTTGAAATGAAAATAACCATATTGTACCTTTCAAACAGCGAATTACAACCATCTATTAGTAAGTTATTATTAAATGCCATTTCATAAGCCATGATAGCTTGACAAATAAACATTTTAAAAATTTTTAAGAAGTCATCAAACAATAGTCACTTATCTGATAACATCATGCATAAAAAATCATTAATCCATTTTTTAATTACAAACAGATAGTTGAATAACTTTAAGAAAAAAGTATGAGAATTATTCAACTATCTATCAGTAAATAATTAAATAATGCTTTAATGACCACAACGTGATCAGATAAACATGAAAAGTTAGACGCTTTTCTTAAAGTTTTTTTAAAATGTTTATTTGTTTTATAATTTTTTTTTTCGTGGTATTTATTTATCACTGACCTCTGAACAATAAGAATTTAGTTGCTGGTATCAGGACTTAATTTAGTTTATTCACAAATTCTTATGGATACCTATGTTATCTACTAGAAAGTTAAATAATTGTTTAATGAACGTGACGTCATCAGATAACCAACAAAAGTTTGACTTAGGTACTCTTAATTTGTGTAGGTACATTTGAAATATTTATTTGTCATATTTATAATGACTTACCTAATGAGGTTGATGGCCATTCTGAAAATTCTAACTATCTTATGTATTATCAGATAAATCATTCTTGGAATGTATCTGTCAACAGATAAGAAACGAAAGTTTTACCCTTTTTTAAAATATTCATTTTTACCAGGGTGATAAAATAAATCAGATATAATTGAACGAAAATAAAAATCATATTCTCTTTTCCCATTGTTTAGGTTGAATTTCGAAACGTTCAACTAAAGAACGAAATCAGTTTGAGTAGTTCGATACTTCAAAATAAATATCGATATGTAGAATTTCAAAACTGAAATTATAATATATATTATAATTAATAACGAAAGTATTCCATAAAAATAGGAGCAAACTACTGAATATGTCGTATTTAACCTAATATTGTCACGATAAATCAGGATTTTCAACTAATGGAACTAGAGCATAATAGGTTTCCTGTGATCGAAATCATAATGCGAAAAATTAAAAAATATCGAATTTGACATTCTAAAATAAATATCGAATATTTTCGATACCTATGTAGCTGTTTCTAATTTCTGGACATCGAAAATAAAAGTTATGACTCAATATTGCTGAGAGCCCCAGAAATAAATTAAAACAATAAAATATTAATATTATTCAACGGCTGCTTTCAAATATCAGAAGGTGTTTTCAACAGGTTCTGGTCACGATAAATCAGAATTTTTGACTAATGCAACTAGATCATAATATGTTTCGTGTGGTCGAATTCATAATGCGAAATATTTAAAAAATATCGAATTTGATGCTCTAAAATAAATATCGATATGTAGCATTTCAAATTTGAAATTCTGCCTAACGAAAATACTCGATAAAAATGGGAGCAAACTACTAAATATGTCGTTTTCAACTGAATCTCGTCATCTGAATCTTATTATTCTCCTTTATGATAGATTAGTCTATTGTGCAACAAGTGGGGAAAGTCCAACATTTCTCACGGGTGTGGAAGTTTGTGGTACGAGCCTGAAAGGCGAGTGCCACTTATAATTAATTTATTCATAGCTATATCATACCTTACTAACTAGATCTTTGTTATAATTTGGATTTTTCTGAGTATTAGGTACTAGAGAATAGTTTGAAATTTTTACTCTTATTACATGATGAAAACTTTAAATTAGAATATCCATGCCAAATTCAAGGTCAATATCTTGTAAAGGACAGGTGCTATGAGAAAAAACTTGAAAAAATCAAACTTCAACACCCTGTATATGGAAAACAAAGAGTTTGGGTGCACATCTTTCAATTTAGGAACACCCTGTATAAAAGCTGATTTAAAATTTTATTCAATCCATTCGGTTTCTTTCATGCTTAATGAACCTAGTGTCATTTTGAAGTAAAAAGTGGTCCATTTTGAAGTGAAAGCTTGTATCTTTCCATGATTAACTGACATAACCTACTGAACACAAGTGACATGGAAAATATCAAAAAATTAATACACTTTGTTACTTCATATAATGTGAAAATACAAGTAAATGAATGGAGACATTCAATGCATTTTGTGAAATATTATATTCATAAAACCCTCAAAAAAGGGGTAACTTAACCATAGTACTAATAAATGGTACCACGGTACCAATATGGGTTCATTTGAAAACATTGAGTATTACCGCAAAAACGATTACGATGAACTTTATTTGCTCATAAAAAACGCAATTTAGTGTTTTTGACGGGATTTCGATTTTTCTAGTATTAGACGGGTCAATTGGAATAAATCGGAATCATGGTGGCACACTCAAATGGAAAACTAAAAATTGAATTATAAAAAAATTTTGACGTTTGAAATGTCACTTATGTAGTATCATTGGATTCAAAAAATTATGCAGATTTCAAAAATGTTATAATATACAGGGTGTTCCATTTGAAAATCGAGAGTTGGTATCACTTCCGGCGCAACAGGAAGTGAAAAAAAATCATTTGTAGATTGAAAAGTGTCGCTTATTAGGTATATTATGTATTATTAATTTTTAGTAACGTTTATTATTTTAACGTAAAATCTAAAGAAGCGACTATGTAGGAAAAAAAATGTAATTTTCAATTTCAATTTTCGATTTAAAATGAATTTCGAACAAGTAGAAACCAAGCCAATCCACAGTATTGTTTAGAATTAGGATAAAATATATCAAAATGAAAAAATTGTTTTCCGAGAAGTAAATAAAGTATTTTCACAGCCTTGAAGTCACAGATAAAGGCCACTCCTACTGTTTTTTTTTGAGCTGATTCGCGTGTAAGCTTCTCCTACTATCGGTCTATTTGATAGGAGATGGTTGAAATATGTGCAGTCAGTTTTTGATAATTACCTGAAGCTCGCAAGATTTGGTGTTTAAACACGAAATCCAACAATAATCCAAAGCCAGTTTGAGGTCGTTTATACAAGAAATTCGTAATTGCCTCTGAAAAGATAAATGATTGTTTTATTGTTGGTTTTTTTCATTCAGACTCAAGGCAATTATCTTGTCTATGTCTGTGACCTTTTTCATTGAGGAGAAATTTAAAAACTATGAAATTTGTGACAAGAAGTAAATAATACAACTCATTGTAGCTTTTCATCGGAAAAATTTATCTAGGATCAATCGAGTATTTTGAAAAGGAAAAAATTTTATTCGAATGTCTATAAGTATAATATGTATTTAGATATACATATACAGGGTGTGGCGTAATTAATGGATAATACTATACTTTCGAATAGGGGAGGTCATGGCCGACTAGAAAATGTAAAGTTATGTTCAGTAAAAATATCATAGTGTTCGAGATATCGAACAATTTAATTTTTTTCTGAAAAGTGCACCTTCACTCACTAAATTCATTGCTGTGATCACAAATCTTGTTATTCCTTTGGGCATTGTTTTTCATTTTACTCTCAAATAGCTGTACTATGAGATAAACTACCAAATTCCTACCATCTTGCTTAATTAAGAGAAGAAAAGTATGATAATCCTGATGTTTGCACTTTTTAGAAAAAAATGAAATTGTCCGATATCTCGAAAACTATGATATTTTTACTGAACAAAATTTTATGGTCGGCCAACACCTCCCCTATTCGCCAGTACAGGATTATCCATTAATTACGCCACACCCTGTATGTTTTTGAAATGAAAATAACCATATTGTACCTTTCAAACAGCGAATTACAACCATCTATTAGTAAGTTATTATTAAATGCCATTTCATAAGCCATGATAGCTTGACAAATAAACATTTTAAAAATTTTTTAAGAAGTCATCAAACAATAGTCACTTATCTGATAACATCATGCATAAAAAATCATTAATTCATTTTTTAATTACAAACAGATAGTTGAATAACTTTAAGAAAAAAGTATGAGAATTATTCAACTATCTATCAGTAAATAATTAAATAATGCTTTAATGACCATAACGTGATCAGATAAACATGAAAAGTTAGACGCTTTTCTCAAAGTTTTTTTAAAATGTTTATTTGTTTTATAATTTTTTTTTTCGTGGTATTTATTTATCACTGACCTCTGAACAATAAGAATTTAGTTGCTGGTATCAGGACTTAATTTAGTTTATTCACAATTTCTTATGGATACCTATGTTATCTACTAGAAAGTTAAATAATGGTTTAATGAACGTGACGTCATCAGATAACCAACAAAAGTTTGACTTAGGTACTCTTAATTTGTGTAGGTACATTTAAAATATTTATTTGTCATATTTATAATGACTTACCTAATGAGGTTGATGGCCATTCTGAAAATTCTAACTATCTTATGTATTATCAGATAAATAATTCTTGGAATGTATCTGTCAACAGATAAGAAACGAAAGTTTTACCCTTTTTTAAAATATTCATTTTTACCAGGGTGATAAAATAAATCAGATATAATTGAACGAAAATAAAAATCATATTCTCTTTTCCCATTGTTTAGGTTGAATTTTGAAACGTTCAACTAAAGAACGAAATCAGTTTGAGTAGTTTGATACTTCAAAATAAATATCGATATGTAGAATTTCAAAACTGAAATTATAATATATATTATAATTAATAACGAAAGTATTCCATAAAAATAGGAGCAAACTACTGAATATGTCGTATTTAACCTAATATTGTCACGATAAATCAGGATTTTCAACTAATGGAACTAGAGCATAATAGGTTTCCTGTGATCGAAATCATTATGCGAAAAATTGAAAAATATCGAATTTGACATTCTAAAATAAATATCGAATATTTTCGATACCTATGTAGCTGTTTCTAATTTCTGGACATCGAAAATAAAAGTTATGACTCAATATTGCTGAGAGCCCCAGAAATAAATAAAAACAATAAAATATTAATATTATTCAACGGCTGATTTCAAATATCAGAAGGTGTTTTCAACAGGTTCTGGTCACGATGAATCAGAATTTTTGACTTATGCAACTAGATCATGATATGTTTCGTGTGGTCGAATTCAAAATGCGAAATATTTAAAAAATAGCGAATTTGATGCTCTAAAATAAATATCGATATGTAGAATTTCAAATTTGAAATTCTGCTTAACGAAAATACTCGATAAAAATGGGAGCAAACTACTCAATATGTCGTTTTCAACTGAATCTCGTCATCTGAATCTTATAATTCTCCTTTATGATAGATTAGTCTATTGTGCAACAAGTGGGGAAAGTCCAACATTTCTCGCGGGTGTGGAAGTTTGTGGTACGAGCCTGAAAGGCGAGTGCCACTTATAATTCATTTATTCATAGCTATATCATACCTTACTAACTAGATCTTTGTTATAATTTGGATTTTTCTGAGTATTAGGTACTAGAGAATAGTTTGAAATTTTTACTCTTATTACATGATGAAAACTTTAAATTAGAATATCCATGCCAAATTCAAGGTCAATATCTTGTAAAGGACAGGTGCTATGAGAAAAAACTTGAAAAAATCAAACTTCAACACCCTGTATATGGAAAACAAAGAGTTTGGGTGCACATCCTTCAATTTAGGAACACCCTGTATAAAAGCTGATTTAGAGTTTTATTCAATCCATTCGGTTTCTTTCATGCTGAATGAACCTAGTGTCATTTTGAAGTAAAAAGTGGTCCATTTTGAAGTGAAAGCTTGTATCTTTCCATGATTAACTGACATAACCTACTGAACACAAGTGACATGGAAAATATCAAAAAATTAATACACTTTGTTACTTCATATAATGTGAAAATACAAGTAAATGAATGGAGACATTTTTTATTCTATTCATTCCACCTTCAATGCCTTTTGTGAAAACCCATATTAATGAACGGCAAAAAAAAATGCCGTCCCAAAATGGCGGAAGAATCTAGAAGTTCCCCCCCCAAAAGTGGGTCCTGGATCCGCGCCTGACTTATTTGAGTACTTAAGTGTGTTGGTACGCTTACTAGCTAAGTATCAGTTTAACAGTGCTGAAGTACAGAACAGATAATTTTAAAGCTAAAAAGATGTCTTTGGATCATTTATATGAGTTCAGCTTCGAAAAGTTGTACAACGACTGTACAGAAAGGTAATGCTTTTACATCATTTTTTTCTTTAATTATTTTTGAAACAATATAATCGAATGTAATCTTCAGTTTCTGAATGTTGCATTTTTATAAAGAAATTTTTGTTCAATATATGTGTATGAAATGAACGATAACCATATCGTACCTATCAAACAGCGAATTAATATGTACTTTTTTTTCCTAGGGGTATAACTTTTGAGGAAGACTGCAGCGTATGTCTGAGTAGGTTGACTGGAGAACTGTACCTAACAGATTGCAGGCATTGTTTTCACAAAGAATGCATCGACAGGTGGTGCTCCAGTTCTTCCAAATGTTGTCCGATGTGTAGGACAACGTTAATTTTCGAAGGTACCTTCACTATCTTCGATACAAATTGGCAGAATGTTAATATACATCGTTTCGACAAGATGGATAGCGATGAAGAAGATGAAGAAAGTGATGAAAGTGGAGAGGAAAATGAAGAAGAGAATGAAGGAGAAAATGAAGAACAAACCAACGAGGACATTTAATGGAGAAAATATCACTCTCAAATTAAATTCTCTCTATACATTTGTATGAAGACTACTGAAAAAGTGTTCTATTCCATTGATGAATTCATGGCCTATGACTTTCAGTGAATCCTGCCTTTTAACGTGATTTCTTCTTTTTTTCTGTACATGTATTTATGTTTATTTTCATCTTCACTTGTATTTTGTTTGTTTGGATTCATGCTGTATCGTTTTATATATACATATTTTATTTTGAATTATGTTGTGTTCATATGTCATCATGATTTCTGTAAAATTTTACATCTCTGTTCGACACACCCTGTAACATTTTTGAGGGAAATGAATGAGTTATAAATTGTAATATATGTATTAGAATCATTTGTCTTTTTTTTCATCTTATTTTTCCTAACGTTATCTAACTAAGTGTCATTTCAATCAGAAATAGCTCTCGTTTGTCTTATGAATGTGATTTATCATAAATAAAATAATTGAAAAAATACACTTATTAGGTGTACAACTTTGCTTCCGCCGTTTTGCAATAGATAACTATAGAGGTAGGTGGTAAGTGATATATATATTTACAAGAGGCACTTACTACAGACGAGTTGTAACAAAATCGACTAATAATCCGAGTAATCAAACAGCTATCGATATTGGATTGGCAATGATAGACATATATTTTTTTTATATGTAATGGAAATTTCTGATATGCTCATTCCTAATGATCCAAGAATAAGAGCCAATTTGATTGTAAGAGATAAAACGATATTCGGTATTTTATTGATCTACGAAAGTATGTTGAAGTCAGATTTTCGGCCTAAATATTAGGTGTACAACTTTGCTTCCGCCGTTTTGCAATAGATGGCTGTAGCTGTAAGGGGTAGTCGAAATAAATAGATCGTAGATGCCATACAATAAGCTTAAGTATTTGTAAACATAACGCTATCGAAATATTAGTCGATTTTTGTCTGCATCATGAAGTTATTCTCGTTTAAATTGGTCAGCTCCAAATTGAAAACCCTGTATAAAAGCTGATTTAGAGTTTTATTCAATCCATTCGGTTTCTTTCATGCTGAATGAACCTAGTGTCATTTTGAAGTAAAAAGTGGTCCATTTTGAAGTGAAAGCTTGTATCTTTCCATGATTAACTGACATAACCTACTGAACACAAGTGACATGGAAAATATCAAAAAATTAATACACTTTGTTACTTCATATAATGTGAAAATACAAGTAAATGAATGGAGACATTTTTTATTCTATTCATTCCACCTTCAATGCATTTTGTGAAAACCCATATTAATGAACGGCAAAAAAAATGCCGTCCCAAAATGGCGGAAGAATCTAGAAGTTCCCCCCCCCCCAAAAGTGGGTCCTGGATCCGCGCCTGACTTATTTGAGTACTTAAGTGTGTTGGTACGCTTACTAGCTTAGTATCAGTTTAACAGTGCTGAAGTACAGAACAGATAATTTTAAAGCTAAAAAGATGTCTTTGGATCATTTATATGAGTTCAGCTTCGAAAAGTTGTACAACGACTGTACAGAAAGGTAATGCTTTTACATCATTTTTTTCTTTAATCATTTTTGAAACAATATAATCGAATGTAATCTTCAGTTTCTGAATGTTGCATTTTTATAAAGAAATTTTTGTTCAATATATGTGTATGAAATGAACGATAACCATATTGTACCTATCAAACAGCGAATTAATATGTACTTTTTTTTCCTAGGGGTATAACTTTTGAGGAAGACTGCAGCGTATGTCTGAGTAGGTTGACTGGAGAACTGTACCTAACAGATTGCAGGCATTGTTTTCACAAAGAATGCATCGACAGGTGGTGCTCCAGTTCTTCCAAATGTTGTCCGATGTGTAGGACAACGTTAATTTTCGAAGGTACCTTCACTATCTTCGATACAAATTGGCAGAATGTTAATATACATCGTTTCGACAAGATGGATAGCGATGAAGAAGATGAAGAAAGTGGAGAGGAAAATGAAGAAGAGAATGAAGAAGAGAATGAAGGAGAAAATGAAGAACAAAGCAACGAGGACATTTAATGGAGAAAATATCACTCTCAAATTAAATTCTCTCTATACATTTGTATGAAGACTACTGAAAAAGTGTTCTCTTCCATTGATGAATTCATGGCCTATGACCTTCAGTGAATCCTGCCTTTTAACGTGATTTCTCCTTTTTTTCTGTACATGTATTTATGTTTATTTTCATCTTCACTTGTATTTTGTTTGTTTGGATTCATGCTGTATCGTTTTATATATACATATTTTATTTTGAATTATGTTGTGTTCATATGTCATCATGATTTCTGTAAAATTTTACATCTCTGTTCGACACACCCTGTAACATTTTTGAGGGAAATGAATGAGTTATAAATTGTAATATATGTATTAGAATCATTTGTCTTTTTTTTCATCTTATTTTTCCTAACGTTAACTAACTAAGTGTCATTTCAATCAGAAATAGCTCTCGTTTGTCTTATGAATGTGATTTATTATAAATAAAATAATTGAAAAAATACACTTATTAGGTGTACAACTTTGCTTCCGCCGTTTTGCAATAGATAACTATAGAGGTAGGTGGTAAGTGATAGTCGAAAGATCGTTCGATGTTGCTTGCTAAGCCTACAAGAGGCACTTACTACAGACGAGTTGTGTTCAGTAGGTTATGTCAGTTAATCATGGAAAGATACAAGCTTTCACTTCAAAATGGACCACTTTTTACTTCAAAATGACACTAGGTTCATTCAGCATGAAAGGAACCGAATGGATTGAATAAAACTCTAAATCAGCTTTTATACAGGGTGTTCCTAAATTGAAGGATGTGCACCCAAACTCTTTGTTTTCCATATACAGGGTGTTGAAGTTTGATTTTTTCAAGTTTTTTCTCATAGCACCTGTCCTTTACAAGATATTGACCTTGAATTTGGCATGGATATTCTAATTTAAAGTTTTCATCATGTAATAAGAGTAAAAATTTCAAACTATTCTCTAGTACCTAATACTCAGAAAAATCCAAATTATAACGAAGATCTAGTTAGTAAGGTAGGATATGGCTATGAATAAATTAATTATAAGTGGCACTCGCCTTTCAGGCTCGTACCACAAACTTCCACACCCGCGAGAAATGTTGGACTTTCCCCACTTGTTGCACAATAGACTAATCTATCATAAAGGAGAATTATAAGATTCAGATGACGATATTCAGTTGAAAACGACATATTTAGTAGTTTGCTCCCATTTTTATCGAGTATTTTCGTTAAGCAGAATTTCAAATTTGAAATTGTACATATCGATATTTATTTTAGAGCATCAAATTCGATATTTTTTAAATATTTCGCATTTTGAATTCGACCACACGAAACATATTATGATCTAGTTGCATTAGTCAAAAATTCTGATTTATCGTGACCAGAACCTGTTGAAAACACCTTCTGATATTTGAAAGCAGCCGTTGAATAATATTAATATTTTATTGTTTTTATTTATTTCTGGGGCTCTCAGCAATATTGAGTCATAACTTTTATTTTCGATGTCCAGAAATTAGAAACAGCTACATAGGTATCGAAAATATTCGATATTTATTTTAGAATGTCAAATTCGATATTTTTTAATTTTTCGCATTATGATTTCGATCACAGGAAACCTATTATGCTCTAGTTCCATTAGTTGAAAATCCTGATTTATCGTGACAATATTAGGTTAAATACGACATATTCAGTAGTTTGCTCCTATTTTTATGGAATACTTTCGTTATTAATTATAATATATATTATAATTTCAGTTTTGAAATTATACATATCGATATTTATTTTGAAGTATCAAACTACTCAAACTGATTTCGTTCTTTAGTTGAACGTTTCAAAATTCAACCTAAACAATGGGAAAAGAGAATATGATTTTTATTTTCGTTCAATTATATCTGATTTATTTTATCACCCTGGTAAAAATGAATATTTTAAAAAAGGGTAAAACTTTCGTTTCTTATCTGTTGACAGATACATTCCAAGAATTATTTATCTGATAATACATAAGATAGTTAGAATTTTCAGAATGGCCATCAACCTCATTAGGTAAGTCATTATAAATATGACAAATAAATATTTTAAATGTACCTACACAAATTAAGAGTACCTAAGTCAAACTTTTGTTGGTTATCTGATGACGTCACGTTCATTAAACCATTATTTAACTTTCTAGTAGATAACATAGGTATCCATAAGAATTTGTGAATAAACTAAATTAAGTCCTGATACCAGCAACTAAATTCTTATTGTTCAGAGGTCAGTGATAAATAAATACCACGAAAAAAAAAATTATAAAACAAATAAACATTTCAAAAAAACTTTGAGAAAAGCGTCTAACTTTTCATGTTTATCTGATCACGTTATGGTCATCAAAGCATTATTTAATTATTTACTGATAGATAGTTGAATAATTCTCATACTTTTTTCTTAAAGTTATTCAACTATCTGTTTGTAATTAAAAAATGGATTAATGATTTTTTATGCATGATGTTATCAGATAAGTGACTATTGTTTGATGACTTCTTAAAAAAATTTTAAAATGTTTATTTGTCAAGCTATCATGGCTTATGAAATGGCATTTAATAATAACTTACTAATAGATGGTTGTAATTCGCTGTTTGAAAGGTACAATATGGTTATTTTCATTTCAAACACATACAGGGTGTGGCGTAATTAATGGATAATCCTGTACTGGCGAATAGGGGAGGTGTTGGCCGACCAGAAAATTTTGTTCAGTAAAAATATCATAGTTTTCGAGATATCGAACAATGCTCAAAGAAATAACAAGATTTGTGATCACAACAATGAATTTAGTGAGTGAAGGTGCACTTTTCAGAAAAAAATTAAATTGTTCGATATCTCGAACACTATAATATTTTTACTGAACATAACTTTACATTTTCTGGTCGGCCATGACCTCCCCTATTCGCCAGTACAGTATTATCCATTAATTACGCCACACCCTGTATATGTATATCTAAATACATATTATACTTATAGACATTCGAATAAAATTTTTTCCTTTTCAAATTACTCGATTGATCCTAGATAAATTTTTCCGATGAAAAGCTACAATGAGTTGTATTATTTACTTCTTGTCACAAATTTCATAGTTTTTAAATTTCTCCTCAATGAAAAAGGTCACAGACATAGACAAGATAATTGCCTTGAGTCTGAATGAAAAAAACCAACAATAAAACAATCATTTATCTTTTCAGAGGCAATTACGAATTTCTTGTATAAACGACCTCAAACTGGCTTTGGATTATTGTTGGATTTCGTGTTTAAACACCAAATCTTGCGAGCTTCAGGTAATTATCAAAAACTGACTGCACATATTTCAACCATCTCCAATCAAATAGACCGATAGTAGGAGAAGCTTACACGCGAATCAGCTCAAAAAAAACAGTAGGAGTGGCCTTTATCTGTGACTTCAAGGCTGTGAAAATACTTTATTTACTTCTCGGAAAACAATTTTTTCATTTTGATATATTTTATCCTAATTCTAAACAATACTGTGAATTGGCTTGGTTTCTACTTGTTCGAAATTCATTTTAAATCGAAAATTGAATGACAGTCATTATATTTCATCTTTTTTTTATTCTTCAAATTAAATTTTTTTCCTACTTAGTCGCTTCTTTAGATTTCACGTTAAAATAATAAACGTTACTAAAAATTAATAATACATAATATACATAATAAGCGACACTTTTTAATCTACAAATGATTTTTTTTCACTTCCTGTTTCGCCGGAAGTGATACCAACTCTCGATTTTCAAGTGGAACACCCTGTATATTATAACATTTTTGAAATCTGTATAATTTTTTGAATCCAATGATACCACATAAGTGACATTTCAAACGTCAAATTTTTTTTATAATTCAATTTTTAGTTTTCCATTTGAGTGTGCCACGATGATTCCGATTTATTCCAATTGACCTGTCTAATACTAGAAAAATCGAAATCCCGTCAAAAACACTAAATTGCGTTTTTTATGAGCAAATAAAGTTCATCGTAATCGTTTTTTGGGTAACACTCAATGTTTTCAAATGAACCCATATTGGTACCGTGGTACCATTTATTAGTACTATGGTTAAGTTACCCCTTTTTTGAGGGTTTTATGAATATAATAGAGGAATATAGCTTTATGAATTTCGCTGCAATTATTATCAATAACGTTCATCCAAGGAAACCAGGAAAATAAATGATATGACAGTTTCACTGCATTGGCGTACGCCCAGATTTTCAATTTGGAGCTGACATATTTAAACGAGAATAACTTCATGATGCAGACAAAAATCGACTCATATTTCGATAGCGTTATGTTAACAAATACTTAAGCTTATTGTATGGCATCTACTATCTATTTATTTCGACTACCCCTTACAGCTACAGCCATCTATTGCAAAACGGCGGAAGCAAAGTTGTACACCTAATATTTAGGCCGAAAATCTGACTTTAACATACTTTTGTAGATCAATAAAATACCGAATATCGTTTTATCTCTTACAATCAAATTGGCTCTTATTCTTGGATCATTAGGAATGAGCATAAAAGAAATTTCCATTACATATAAAAAAAATATATGTCTATCATTGCCCATCCAATATCGATAGCTGTTTGATTACTCGGATTATTAGTCGATTTTGTTACAACTCGTCTGTAGTAAGTGCCTCTTGTAGGCTTAGCAAGCAACATCGAACGATCTTTCGACTATCACTTACCACCTACCTCTATAGTTATCTATTGCAAAACGGCGGAAGCAAAGTTGTACACCTAATAAGTGTATTTTTTCAATTATTTTATTTATAATAAATCACATTCATAAGACAAACGAGAGCTATTTGTGATTGAAATGACACTTAGTTAGTTAACGTTAGGAAAAATAAGATGAAAAAAAAAGACAAATGATTCTAATACATATATTACAATTTATAACTCATTCATTTCCCTCAAAAATGTTACAGGGTGTGTCGAACAGAGATGTAAAATTTTACAGAAATCATGATGACATATGAACACAACATAATTCAAAATAAAATATGTATATATAAAACGATACAGCATGAATCCAAACAAACAAAATACAAGTGAAGATGAAAATAAACATAAATACATGTACAGAAAAAAAGAAGAAATCACGTTAAAAGGCAGGATTCACTGAAAGTCATAGGCCATGAATTCATCAATGGAATAGAACACTTTTTCAGTAGTCTTCATACAAATGTATAGAGAGAATTTAATTTGAGAGTGATATTTTCTCCATTAAATGTCCTCGTTGGTTTGTTCTTCATTTTCTCCTTCATTCTCTTCTTCATTTTCCTCTCCACTTTCTTCATCTTCTTCATCGCTATCCATCTTGTCGAAACGATGTATATTAACATTCTGCCAATTTGTATCGAAGATAGTGAAGGTACCTTCGAAAATTAACGTTGTCCTACACATCGGACAACATTTGGAAGAACTGGAGCACCACCTGTCGATGCATTCTTTGTGAAAACAATGCCTGCAATCTGTTAGGTACAGTTCTCCAGTCAACCTACTCAGACATACGCTGCAGTCTTCCTCAAAAGTTATACCCCTAGGAAAAAAAAGTACATATTAATTCGCTGTTTGATAGGTACAATATGGTTATCGTTCATTTCATACACATATATTGAACAAAAATTTCTTTATAAAAATGCAACATTCAGAAACTGAAGATTACATTCGATTATATTGTTTCAAAAATGATTAAAGAAAAAAATGATGTAAAAGCATTACCTTTCTGTACAGTCGTTGTACAACTTTTCGAAGCTGAACTCATATAAATGATCCAAAGACATCTTTTTAGCTTTAAAATTATCTGTTCTGTACTTCAGCACTGTTAAACTGATACTAAGCTAGTAAGCGTACCAACACACTTAAGTACTCAAATAAGTCAGGCGCGGATCCAGGACCCACTTTTGGGGAGGGGGAACTTCTAGATTCTTCCGCCATTTTGGGACGGCATTTTTTTTGCCGTTCATTAATATGGGTTTTCACAAAATGCATTGAAGGTGGAATGAATAGAATAAAAAATGTCTCCATTCATTTACTTGTATTTTCACATTATATGAAGTAACAAAGTGTATTAATTTTTTGATATTTTCCATGTCACTTGTGTTCAGTAGGTTATGTCAGTTAATCATGGAAAGATACAAGCTTTCACTTCAAAATGGACCACTTTTTACTTCAAAATGACACTAGGTTCATTCAGCATGAAAGAAACCGAATGGATTGAATAAAACTCTAAATCAGCTTTTATACAGGGTGTTCCTAAATTGAAGGATGTGCACCCAAACTCTTTGTTTTCCATATACAGGGTGTTGAAGTTTGATTTTTTCAAGTTTTTTCTCATAGCACCTGTCCTTTACAAGATATTGACCTTGAATTTGGCATGGATATTCTAATTTAAAGTTTTCATCATGTAATAAGAGTAAAAATTTCAAACTATTCTCTAGTACCTAATACTCAGAAAAATCCAAATTATAACGAAGATCTAGTTAGTAAGGTATGATATAACTATGAATAAATTAATTATAAGTGGCACTCGCCTTTCAGGCTCGTACCACAAACTTCCACACCCGCGAGAAATGTTGGACTTTCCCCACTTGTTGCACAATAGACTAATCTATCATAAAGGAGAATCATAAGATTCAGATGACGATATTCGGTTGAAAACGACATATTTAGTAGTTTGCTCCCATTTTTATCGAGTATTTTCGTTAAGCAGAATTTCAAATTAGAAATTCTACATATCGATATTTATTTTAGAGCATCAAATTCGATATTTTTTAAATATTTCGCATTTTGAATTCGACCACACGAAACATATTATGATCTAGTTGCATTAGTCAAAAATTCTGATTTATCGTGACCAGAACCTGTTGAAAACACCTTCTGATATTTGAAAGCAGCCGTTGAATAATATTAATATTTTATTGTTTTTATTTATTTCTGGGGCTCTCAGCAATATTGAGTCATAACTTTTATTTTCGATGTCCAGAAATTAGAAACAGCTACATAGGTATCGAAAATATTCGATATTTATTTTAGAATGTCAAATTCGATATTTTTTAATTTTTCGCATTATGATTTCGATCACAGGAAACCTATTATGCTCTAGTTCCATTAGTTGAAAATCCTGATTTATCGTGACAATATTAGGTTAAATACGACATATTCAGTAGTTTGCTCCTATTTTTATGGAATACTTTCGTTATTAATTATAATATATATTATAATTTCAGTTTTGAAATTCTACATATCGATATTTATTTTGAAGTATCAAACTACTCAAACTGATTTCGTTCTTTAGTTGAACGTTTCAAAATTCAACCTAAACAATGGGAAAAAAGAATATGATTTTTATTTTCGTTCAATTATATCTGATTTATTTTATCACCCTGGTAAAAATGAATATTTTAAAAAAGGGTAAAACTTTCGTTTCTTATCTGTTGACAGATACATTCCAAGAATTATTTATCTGATAATACATAAGATAGTTCGAATTTTCAGAATGGCCATCAACCTCATTAGGTAAGTCATTATAAATATGACAAATAAATATTTTAAATGTACCTACACAAATTAAGAGTACCTAAGTCAAACTTTTGTTGGTTATCTGATGACGTCACGTTCATTAAACCATTATTTAACTTTCTAGTAGATAACATAGGTATCCATAAGAATTTGTGAATAAACTAAATTAAGTCCTGATACCAGCAACTAAATTCTTATTGTTCAGAGGTCAGTGATAAATAAATACCACGAAAAAAAAAATTATAAAACAAATAAACATTTCAAAAAAACTTTGAGAAAAGCGTCTAACTTTTCATGTTTATCTGATCACGTTATGGTCATTAAAGCATTATTTAATTATTTACTGATAGATAGTTGAATAATTCTCATACTTTTTTCTTAAAGTTATTCAACTATCTGTTTGTAATTAAAAAATGGATTAATGATTTTTTATGCATGATGTTATCAGATAAGTGACTATTGTTTGATGACTTCTTAAAAAATTTTTAAAATGTTTATTTGTCAAGCTATCATGGCTTATGAAATGGCATTTAATAATAACTTACTAATAGATGGTTGTAATTCGCTGTTTGAAAGGTACAATATGGTTATTTTCATTTCAAACACATACAGGGTGTGGCGTAATTAATGGATAATCCTGTACTGGCGAATAGGGGAGGTGTTGGCCGACCAGAAAATTTTGTTCAGTAAAAATATCATAGTTTTCGAGATATCGGACAATTTCATTTTTTTCTAAAAAGTGCAAACATCAGGATTATCATACTTTTCTTCTCTTAATTAAGCAAGATGGTAGGAATTTGGTAGTTTATCTCATAGTACAGATATTTGAGAGTAAAATGAAAAACAATGCTCAAAGAAATAACAAGATTTGTGATCACAACAATGAATTTAGTGAGTGAAGGTGCACTTTTCAGAAAAAAATTAAATTGTTCGAGATATCGAACACTATAATATTTTTACTGAACATAACTTTACATTTTCTGGTCGGCCATGACCTCCCCTATTCGCCAGTACAGTATTATCCATTAATTACGCCACACCCTGTATATGTATATCTAAATACATATTATACTTATAGACATTCGAATAAAATTTTTTCCTTTTCAAATTACTCGATTGATCCTAGATAAATTTTTCCGATGAAAAGCTACAATGAGTTGTATTATTTACTTCTTGTCACAAATTTCATAGTTTTTAAATTTCTCCTCAATGAAAAAGGTCACAGACATAGACAAGATAATTGCCTTGAGTCTGAATGAAAAAAACCAACAATAAAACAATCATTTATCTTTTCAGAGGCAATTACGAATTTCTTGTATAAACGACCTCAAACTGGCTTTGGATTATTATTGGATTTCGTGTTTAAACACCAAATCTTGCGAGCTTCAGGTAATTATCAAAAACTGACTGCACATATTTCAACCATCTCCAATCAAATAGACCGATAGTAGGAGAAGCTTACACGCGAATCAGCTCAAAAAAAACAGTAGGAGTGGCGTTTATCTATGACTTCAAGGCTGTGAAAATACTTTATTTACTTCTCGGAAAACAATTTTTTCATTTTGATATATTTTATCCTAATTCTAAACAATACTGTGGATTGGCTTGGTTTCTACTTGTTCGAAATTCATTTTAAATCGAAAATTGAATGACAGTCATTATATTTCATCTTTTTTTTATTCTTCAAATTAAATTTTTTTCCTACTTAGTCGCTTCTTTAGATTTCACGTTAAAATAATAAACGTTACTAAAAATTAATAATACATAATATACATAATAAGCGACACTTTTTAATCTACAAATGATTTTTTTTCACTTCCTGTTTCGCCGGAAGTGATACCAACTCTCGATTTTCAAGTGGAACACCCTGTATATTATAACATTTTTGAAATCTGTATAATTTTTTGAATCCAATGATACCACATAAGTGACATTTCAAACGTCAAAATTTTTTTATAATTCAATTTTTAGTTTTCCATTTGAGTGTGCCACGATGATTCCGATTTATTCCAATTGACCTGTCTAATACTAGAAAAATCGAAATCCCGTCAAAAACACTAAATTGCGTTTTTTATGAGCAAATAAAGTTCATCGTAATCGTTTTTTGGGTAACACTCAATGTTTTCAAATGAACCCATATTGGTACCGTGGTACCATTTATTAGTACTATGGTTAAGTTACCCCTTTTTTGAGGGTTTTATGAATATAATAGAGGAATATAGCTTTATGAATTTCGCTGCAATTATTATCAATAACGTTCATCCAAGGAAACCAGGAAAATAAATGATATGACAGTTTCACTGCATTGGCGTACGCCCAGATTTTCAATTTGGAGCTGACATATTTAAACGAGAATAACTTCATGATGCAGACAAAAATCGACTAATATTTCGATAGCGTTATGTTTACAAATACTTAAGCTTATTGTATGGCATCTACTATCTATTTATTTCGACTACCCCTTACAGCTACAGCCATCTATTGCAAAACGGCGGAAGCAAAGTTGTACACCTAATATTTAGGCCGAAAATCTGACTTTAACATACTTTTGTAGATCAATAAAATACCGAATATCGTTTTATCTCTTACAATCAAATTGGCTCTTATTCTTGGATCATTAGGAATGAGCATATCAGAAATTTCCATTACATATAAAAAAAATATATGTCTATCATTGCCCATCCAATATCGATAGCTGTTTGATTACTCGGATTATTAGTCGATTTTGTTACAACTCGTCTGTAGTAAGTGCCTCTTGTAGGCTTAGCAAGCAACATCGAACGATCTTTCGACTATCACTTACCACCTACCTCTATAGTTATCTATTGCAAAACGGCGGAAGCAAAGTTGTACACCTAATAAGTGTATTTTTTCAATTATTTTATTTATAATAAATCACATTCATAAGACAAACGAGAGCTATTTCTGATTGAAATGACACTTAGTTAGTTAACGTTAGGAAAAATAAGATGAAAAAAAAAGACAAATGATTCTAATACATATATTACAATTTATAACTCATTCATTTCCCTCAAAAATGTTACAGGGTGTGTCGAACAGAGATGTAAAATTTTACAGAAATCATGATGACATATGAACACAACATAATTCAAAATAAAATATGTATATATAAAACGATACAGCATGAATCCAAACAAACAAAATACAAGTGAAGATGAAAATAAACATAAATACATGTACAGAAAAAAAGAAGAAATCACGTTAAAAGGCAGGATTCACTGAAAGTCATAGGCCATGAATTCATCAATGGAATAGAACACTTTTTCAGTAGTCTTCATACAAATGTATAGAGAGAATTTAATTTGAGAGTGATATTTTCTCCATTAAATGTCCTCGTTGGTTTGTTCTTCATTTTCTCCTTCATTCTCTTCTTCATTTTCCTCTCCACTTTCTTCATCTTCTTCATCGCTATACATCTTGTCGAAACGATGTATATTAACATTCTGCCAATTTGTATCGAAGATAGTGAAGGTACCTTCGAAAATTAACGTTGTCCTACACATCGGACAACATTTGGAAGAACTGGAGCACCACCTGTCGATGCATTCTTTGTGAAAACAATGCCTGCAATCTGTTAGGTACAGTTCTCCAGTCAACCTACTCAGACATACGCTGCAGTCTTCCTCAAAAGTTATACCCCTAGGAAAAAAAAGTACATATTAATTCGCTGTTTGATAGGTACAATATGGTTATCGTTCATTTCATACACATATATTGAACAAAAATTTCTTTATAAAAATGCAACATTCAGAAACTGAAGATTACATTCGATTATATTGTTTCAAAAATGATTAAAGAAAAAAATGATGTAAAAGCATTACCTTTCTGTACAGTCGTTGTACAACTTTTCGAAGCTGAACTCATATAAATGATCCAAAGACATCTTTTTAGCTTTAAAATTATCTGTTCTGTACTTCAGCACTGTTAAACTGATACTAAGCTAGTAAGCGTACCAACACACTTAAGTACTCAAATAAGTCAGGCGCGGATCCAGGACCCACTTTTGGGGAGGGGGAACTTCTAGATTCTTCCGCCATTTTGGGACGGCATTTTTTTTGCCGTTCATTAATATGGGTTTTCACAAAATGCATTGAAGGTGGAATGAATAGAATAAAAAATGTCTCCATTCATTTACTTGTATTTTCACATTATATGAAGTAACAAAGTGTATTAATTTTTTGATATTTTCCATGTCACTTGTGTTCAGTAGGTTATGTCAGTTAATCATGGAAAGATACAAGCTTTCACTTCAAAATGGACCACTTTTTACTTCAAAATGACACTAGGTTCATTCAGCATGAAAGAAACCGAATGGATTGAATAAAACTCTAAATCAGCTTTTATACAGGGTGTTCCTAAATTGAAGGATGTGCACCCAAACTCTTTGTTTTCCATATACAGGGTGTTGAAGTTTGATTTTTTCAAGTTTTTTCTCATAGCACCTGTCCTTTACAAGATATTGACCTTGAATTTGGCATGGATATTCTAATTTAAAGTTTTCATCATGTAATAAGAGTAAAAATTTCAAACTATTCTCTAGTACCTAATACTCAGAAAAATCCAAATTATAACGAAGATCTAGTTAGTAAGGTATGATATAGCTATGAATAAATTAATTATAAGTGGCACTCGCCTTTCAGGCTCGTACCACAAACTTCCACACCCGCGAGAAATGTTGGACTTTCCCCACTTGTTGCACAATAGACTAATCTATCATAAAGGAGAATTATAAGATTCAGATGACGATATTCAGTTGAAAACGACATATTTAGTAGTTTGCTCCCATTTTTATCGAGTATTTTCGTTAAGCAGAATTTCAAATTTGAAATTCTACATATCGATATTTATTTTAGAGCATCAAATTCGATATTTTTTAAATATTTCGCATTTTGAATTCGACCACACGAAACATATTATGATCTAGTTGCATTAGTCAAAAATTCTGATTTATCGTGACCAGAACCTGTTGAAAACACCTTCTGATATTTGAAAGCAGCCGTTGAATAATATTAATATTTTATTGTTTTTATTTATTTCTGGGGCTCTCAGCAATATTGAGTCATAACTTTTATTTTCGATGTCCAGAAATTAGAAACAGCTATATAGGTATCGAAAATGTTCGATATTTATTTTAGAATGTCAAATTCGATATTTTTTAATTTTTCGCATTATGATTTCGATCACAGGAAACCTATTATGCTCTAGTTCCATTAGTTGAAAATCCTGATTTATCGTGACAATATTAGGTTAAATACGACATATTCAGTAGTTTGCTCCTATTTTTATGGAATACTTTCGTTATTAATTATAATATATATTATAATTTCAGTTTTGAAATTCTACATATCGATATTTATTTTGAAGTATCAAACTACTCAAACTGATTTCGTTCTTTAGTTGAACGTTTCAAAATTCAACCTAAACAATGGGAAAAGAGAATATGATTTTTATTTTCGTTCAATTATATCTGATTTATTTTATCACCCTGGTAAAAATGAATATTTTAAAAAAGGGTAAAACTTTCGTTTCTTATCTGTTGACAGATACATTCCAAGAATTATTTATCTGATAATACATAAGATAGTTAGAATTTTCAGAATGGTCATCAACCTCATTAGGTAAGTCATTATAAATATGACAAATAAATATTTTAAATGTACCTACACAAATTAAGAGTACCTAAGTCAAACTTTTGTTGGTTATCTGATGACGTCACGTTCATTAAACCATTATTTAACTTTCTAGTAGATAACATAGGTATCCATAAGAATTTGTGAATAAACTAAATTAAGTCCTGATACCAGCAACTAAATTCTTATTGTTCAGAGGTCAGTGATAAATAAATACCACGAAAAAAAAATTATAAAACAAATAAACATTTCAAAAAAACTTTGAGAAAAGCGTCTAACTTTTCATGTTTATCTGATCACGTTATGGTCATCAAAGCATTATTTAATTATTTACTGATAGATAGTTGAATAATTCTCATACTTTTTTCTTAAAGTTATTCAACTATCTGTTTGTAATTAAAAAATGGATTAATGATTTTTTATGCATGATGTTATCAGATAAGTGACTATTGTTTGATGACTTCTTAAAAAATTTTTAAAATGTTTATTTGTCAAGCTATCATGGCTTATGAAATGGCATTTAATAATAACTTACTAATAGATGGTTGTAATTCGCTGTTTGAAAGGTACAATATGGTTATTTTCATTTCAAACACATACAGGGTGTGGCGTAATTAATGGATAATCCTGTACTGGCGAATAGGGGAGGTGTTGGCCGACCAGAAAATTTTGTTCAGTAAAAATATCATAGTTTTCGAGATATCGGACAATTTCATTTTTTTCTAAAAAGTGCAAACATCAGGATTATCATACTTTTCTTCTCTTAATTAAGCAAGATGGTAGGAATTTGGTAGTTTATCTCATAGTACAGATATTTGAGAGTAAAATGAAAAACAATGCTCAAAGAAATAACAAGATTTGTGATCACAACAATGAATTTAGTGAGTGAAGGTGCACTTTTCAGAAAAAAATTAAATTGTTCGATATCTCGAACACTATAATATTTTTACTGAACATAACTTTACATTTTCTGGTCGGCCATGACCTCCCCTATTCGCCAGTACAGTATTATCCATTAATTACGCCACACCCTGTATATGTATATCTAAATACATATTATTCAACTATGTAGTGGCAGAGAGGACAGGGGAAATAAAAATCCTTAATGAGATGCCGACGTTTCGACCTTTATTTCTGGTCTTTTTCAAGGCTGGAAACAGAACGACATTGAAAACATGGGGCATAACATAGTGCCATAATATAAAGAAAGTAGTATACTCTAGTAGGTGCAGAAACAAAATACAACAGAGCATTACAAAAAACATAATTTAAAACACATACCAATTCATATGAATAATCCCTCAAAATATTCTGAGGTGGACATAAAACTGTGTCGTCAATTTTTTAAGAACTCAATATACAATATACAATATACAGGTCCACTGGTCAACAGATGAAACTATCTATAATCTTTTATTATAATTTTAGGGTATTCAAAAGATTTTTCCACATTAAGTACAATAAACAGCTGAAAACTAGTCTCCGTGTCATCTGTCATATGCAGAACGTCGAGCGTCATATGGTTATCTAATGTCAAAGAAAGGGGTATGTTCCTGAAATTCGTCAAGAACGAATCATCCGTTTGTATCTCTCTAAAATGTTGTGATATATTGTGCTCAAATTCTGTACATCAGTCCTCAAATTTACCGTCTCGTTTAAAGAAATATGAATCATCTCACCGATACATCTCTTTTTATAGTTTTTTTCTTTTTCTAAGATGGTGACGTTCTCGAAATCGAAATTGTGGTCTTCGTTGAAGTGATGAGCGGCTAGAGCGGTTTTTTCATTTTTGTCTTTATTAGTGGGTCTACAATCATATCCGTGCTGGTAGACTCTATTTTTAAGATACTGTTTGGTCATACCTATGTAGCATCTGCTGCAGTCTTTACAAGGGATCTTGTATATTAAATCGGATTGCAAACCATCTGGAGTTTTATCTTTGATTTTCGAGAAAAGGGAACTGACGCATTTCAGTGGATAGAAAGCCAGTCTTGCAGAAGAGTTAGTTTGTTGTAAGGCTCTGCTCATGTTTTCAGATAGACCTTGAATATAAGGAAAACGGTAATATCTGGTTCGTTCATCATTCCTCGAACCTGCATCGTTAGTGAGCACTTTCCTTTTATATTGATTAATAATACGTTTGACCAAGGTTGTTGGGTAATTATTTCTTGTTAGTAACTCAGTTATCTTCAGTTCATTTTCTCTGTGAAATCTTTCATCACTCAAATGAATAGCACGGAACATCAAGTTTGTTATAGTTGCTATCTTCTGGGATGTGGGGTGTTGTGATCGGTAGTTCAACATTCTACCAGAGGAGGTGGGTTTGGTATACCAATTGGTGCTTATGGTTCCATCTTCATTTCGAATCAACAGTACATCTAAAAATGGTATTGTTGCCTCGGACTCTCGTTCAATGGTGAATTGCAGTTTATGATGAACGTTATTGAATTTTAGGAGTAATTCGTCCGATTTCCCTTTCGGTATAGAGAAAATCGTGTCATCTACATATAGTTTAATGAAATGGACATCAAAGGTTAGCGTTCTTAAGCTTATCGTTATTACTTCATCCATAACTAAGGCGGCTAGTGTGCCGCTAGCCGGATTTCCCATGGCTGCGCCATCAATCTGCATATATATTACACCGTTAAAGGAGAAGTAACTAGAATCAAAAATGTACTCAACTATTTTGCAAAATAAATTTTGTGGAATTGTTGTGTATGCAGATATATATTGCCATCGTTTCTTCATAATGTGCAAAACTAGGGCTTTAGGAATATTGGTATATAACGATATAACGTCGAGTGACACCCATTCACTTTCCTTAGGTACTCTAATTTCCTTGACGAAGTCTACAAAATCTTTGGAATTCGATATATTGTATTCGAATGATGTGGTGACAGGAGATAAAATATCATGAATATATCTGGACAGGTTGTATGATGGGGCACCTATACAACTGACCACAGGTCGAATGGAAATATTTTCCTTGTGAGTTTTTCTAAGGCCATATAGCTTTGGAATAACAGAGTTATGACATTTTAGATGTTTCGCTTTCATTTCATCAATGGCGCCCACATCCCTAAGTTCTTTCACAATTTCATTGGCCAAAGTTTGAAATTTATTTGTTGGGTCACTAGGTGTTATTTTATATGTCTCTGTATCAGACAACAAATTCTCCATATACGAGACATACTCATCTCTATACATGATAACTGTGGAGTTTCCCTTGTCAGCTCGCATAACAACGCAATCAGGATGTTGTTTGAGGAACCTACTTGTTAATACATAATTTAGGTATGCCTGTCTCACACATGGACCTTCAATAGCAGACCGAGCCAAATAGTTAGTGAAGATGTTAGTGGTTATGCCTCTTAAAACGTTTTTGTCCACTTCGGTTAACTCAACTTGGTCACCAATACAAAATTCGATGTCCTTGATTAGCGTAGGTATAGGACATTCTCTTGGGGAAATAGGTATTGCGAATTTAGGACCCGCACTCAGAATATCTTTGATAGTTTCTGGCAAAACTACGTTTGTATAATTAAAAATAAAATTATCATGCATCCCCCTTCTGAATGTGGCCGTCTCCTTACATAGATCACTGAGTTTTTTTCAAATTCTTCTCTTTAATCAGTTTGAATAGTTTGTTGTAGTCCTCCTTTGATCTATCAGATATTGTGTTAAACAATTGGGGCGGAATAGACGTTACCAATTTATTCCTTATGATATTGCAATCGTATTCGAGTTTCTTGATCTTCCATATAGTGATGTTAACTTCCACATTAAGTACTGATTTTTGAAACCTAGATGTTAATTTATCAATATCACGAAAAAAAGGATTTCTGTCAACTTTAAGTGCATGTAAAAACTTAAAATTATTAGCAATGTGATTAGGTGAAATCTGCTTCTGCCTGCATTTGAGAAGAAAGATTCTTCGATTCCTCATCGCGGCCAATTTCTTGTTGGTGTTACTCCACATCTTCAACAGTTCCACTATGTCTCCTCCGTATTCATTCCTGATGGATTGGTAAAAACCGCCAACGTTATCATTCATCACTGGCATTCGTGTCCTGACTTTTAAGTATTCAACTATGTAGTGGCAGAGAGGACAGGGGAAATAAAAATCCTTAATGAGATGCCGACGTTTCGACCTTTATTTCTGGTCTTTTTCAAGGCTGGAAACAGAACGACATTGAAAACATGGGGCATAACATAGTGCCATAATATAAAGAAAGTAGTATACTCTAGTAGGTGCAGAAACAAAATACAACAGAGCATTACAAAAAACATAATTTAAAACACATACCAATTCATATGAATAATCCCTCACAATATTCTGAGGTGGACATAAAACTGTGCCGTCAATTTTTTAAGAACTCAATATACAATATACAATATACAGGTCCACTGGTCAACAGATGAAACTATCTATAATCTTTTATTATAATTTTAGGGTGTTCAAAAGATTTTTCCACATTAAGTACAATAAACAGCTGAAAACTAGTCTCCGTGTCATCTGTCATATGCAGAACGTCGAGCGTCATATGGTTATCTAATGTCAAAGAAAGGGGTATGTTCCTGAAATTCGTCAAGAACGAATCATCCGTTTGTATCTCTCTAAAATGTTGTGATATATTGTGCTCAAATTCTGTACATCAGTCCTCAAATTTACCGTCTCGTTTAAAGAAATATGAATCATCTCACCGATACATCTCTTTTTATAGTTTTTTTTCTTTTTCTAAGATGGTGACGTTCTCGAAATCGAAATTGTGGTCTTCGTTGAAGTGATGAGCGGCTAGAGCGGTTTTTTCATTTTTGTCTTTATTAGTGGGTCTACAATCATATCCGTGCTGGTAGACTCTATTTTTAAGATGCTGTTTGGTCATACCTATGTAGCATCTGCTGCAGTCTTTACAAGGGATCTTGTATATTAAATCGGATTGCAAACCATCTGGAGTTTTATCTTTGATTTTCGAGAAAAGGGAACTGACGCATTTCAGTGGATAGAAAGCCAGTCTTGCAGAAGAGTTAGTTTGTTGTAAGGCTCTGCTCATGTTTTCAGATAGACCTTGAATATAAGGAAAACGGTAATATCTGGTTCGTTCATCATTCCTCGAACCTGCATCGTTAGTGAGCACTTTCCTTTTATATTGATTAAGAATACGTTTGACCAAGGTTGTTGGGTAATTATTTCTTGTTAGTAACTCAGTTATCTTCAGTTCATTTTCTCTGTGAAATCTTTCATCACTCAAATGAATAGCACGGAACATCAAGTTTGTTATAGTTGCTATCTTCTGGGATGTGGGGTGTTGTGATCGGTAGTTCAACATTCTACCAGAGGAGGTGGGTTTGGTATACCAATTGGTGCTTATGGTTCCATCTTCATTTCGAATCAACAGTACATCTAAAAATGGTATTGTTGCCTCGGACTCTCGTTCAATGGTGAATTGCAGTTTATGATGAACGTTATTGAATTTTAGGAGTAATTCGTCCGATTTCCCTTTCGGTATAGAGAAAATCGTGTCATCTACATATAGTTTAATGAAATGGACATCAAAGGTTAGCGTTCTTAAGCTTATCGTTATTACTTCATCCATAACTAAGGCGGCTAGTGTGCCGCTAGCCGGATTTCCCATGGCTGCGCCATCAATCTGCATATATATTACACCGTTAAAGGAGAAGTAACTAGAATCAAAAATGTACTCAACTATTTTGCAAAATAAATTTTGTGGAATTGTTGTGTATGCAGATATATATTGCCATCGTTTCTTTATAATGTGCAAAACTAGGGCTTTAGGAATATTGGTATATAACGATATAACGTCGAGTGACACCCATTCACTTTCCTTAGGTACTCTAATTTCCTTGACGAAGTCTACAAAATCTTTGGAATTCGATATATTGTATTCGAATGATGTGGTGACAGGAGATAAAATATCATGAATATATCTGGACAGGTTGTATGATGGGGCACCTATACAACTGACCACAGGTCGAATGGAAATATTTTCCTTGTGAGTTTTTCTAAGGCCATATAGCTTTGGAATAACAGAGTTATGACATTTTAGATGTTTCGCTTTCATTTCATCAATGGCGCCCACATCCCTAAGTTCTTTCACAATTTCATTGGCCAAAGTTTGAAATTTATTTGTTGGGTCACTAGGTGTTATTTTATATGTCTCTGTATCAGACAACAAATTCTCCATATACGAGACATACTCATCTCTATACATGATAACTGTGGAGTTTCCCTTGTCAGCTCGCATAACAACGCAATCAGGATGTTGTTTGAGGAACCTACTTGTTAATACATAATTTAGGTATGCCTGTCTCACACATGGACCTTCATTAGCAGACCGAGCCAAATAGTTAGTGAAGATGTTAGTGGTTATGCCTCTTAAAACGTTTTTGTCCACTTCGGTTAACTCAACTTGGTCACCAATACAAAATTCGATGTCCTTGATTAGCGTAGGTATAGGACATTCTCTTGGGGAAATAGGTATTGCGAATTTAGGACCCGCACTCAGAATATCTTTGATAGGTTCTGGCAAAACTACGTTTGTATAATTAAAAATAAAATTATCATGCATCCCCCTTCTGAATGTGGCCGTCTCCTTACATAGATCACTGAGTTTTTTCAAATTCTTCTCTTTAATCAGTTTGAATAGTTTGTTGTAGTCCTCCTTTGATCTATCAGATATTGTGTTAAACAATTGGGGCGGAATAGACGTTACCAATTTATTCCTTATGATATTGCAATCGTATTCGAGTTTCTTGATCTTCCATATAGTGATGTTAACTTCCACATTAAGTACTGATTTTTGAAACCTAGATGTTAATTTATCAATATCACGAAAAAAAGGATTTCTGTCAACTTTAAGTGCATGTAAAAACTTAAAATTATTAGCAATGTGATTAGGTGAAATCTGCCTCTGCCTGCATTTGAGAAGAAAGATTCTTCGATTCCTCATCGCGGCCAATTTCTTGTTGGTGTTACTCCACATCTTCAACAGTTCCACTATGTCTCTTCCGTATTCATTCCTGATGGATTGGTAAAAACCGCCAACGTTATCATTCATCACTGGCATTCGTGTCCTGACTTTTAAGTATTCAACTATGTAGTGGCAGAGAGGACAGGGGAAATAAAAATCCTTAATGAGATGCCGACGTTTCGACCTTTATTTCTGGTCTTTTTCAAGGCTGGAAACAGAACGACATTGAAAACATGGGGCATAACATAGTGCCATAATATAAAGAAAGTAGTATACTCTAGTAGGTGCAGAAACAAAATACAACAGAGCATTACAAAAAACATAATTTAAAACACATACCAATTCATATGAATAATCCCTGACAATATTCTGAGGTGGACATAAAACTGTGTCGTCAATTTTTTAAGAACTCAATATACAATATACAATATACAGGTCCACTGGTCAACAGATGAAACTATCTATAATCTTTTATTAAAATTTTAGGGTGTTCAAAAGATTTTTCCACATTAAGTACAATAAACAGCTGAAAACTAGTCTCCGTGTCATCTGTCATATGCAGAACGTCGAGCGTCATATGGTTATCTAATGTCAAAGAAAGGGGTATGTTCCTGAAATTCGTCAAGAACGAATCATCCGTTTGTATCTCTCTAAAATGTTGTGATATATTGTGCTCAAATTCTGTACATCAGTCCTCAAATTTACCGTCTCGTTTAAAGAAATATGAATCATCTCACCGATACATCTCTTTTTATAGTTTTTTTTCTTTTTCTAAGATGGTGACGTTCTCGAAATCGAAATTGTGGTCTTCGTTGAAGTGATGAGCGGCTAGAGCGGTTTTTTCATTTTTGTCTTTATTAGTGGGTCTACAATCATATCCGTGCTGGTAGACTCTATTTTTAAGATACTGTTTGGTCATACCTATGTAGCATCTGCTGCAGTCTTTACAAGGGATCTTGTATATTAAATCGTATTGCAAACCATCTGGAGTTTTATCTTTGATTTTCGAGAAAAGGGAACTGACGCATTTCAGTGGATAGAAAGCCAGTCTTGCAGAAGAGTTAGTTTGTTGTAAGGCTCTGCTCATGTTTTCAGATAGACCTTGAATATAAGGAAAACGGTAATATCTGGTTCGTTCATCATTCCTCGAACCTGCATCGTTAGTGAGCACTTTCCTTTTATATTGATTAAGAATACGTTTGACCAAGGTTGTTGGGTAATTATTTCTTGTTAGTAACTCAGTTATCTTCAGTTCATTTTCTCTGTGAAATCTTTCATCACTCAAATGAATAGCACGGAACATCAAGTTTGTTATAGTTGCTATCTTCTGGGATGTGGGGTGTTGTGATCGGTAGTTCAACATTCTACTAGAGGAGGTGGGTTTGGTATACCAATTGGTGCTTATGGTTCCATCTTCATTTCGAATCAACAGTACATCTAAAAATGGTATTGTTGCCTCGGACTCTCGTTCAATGGTGAATTGCAGTTTATGATGAACGTTATTGAATTTTAGGAGTAATTCGTCCGATTTTCCTTTCGGTATAGAGAAAATCGTGTCATCTACATATAGTTTAATGAAATGGACATCAAAGGTTAGCGTTCTTAAGCTTATCGTTATTACTTCATCCATAACTAAGGCGGCTAGTGTGCCGCTAGCCGGATTTCCCATGGCTGCGCCATCAATCTGCATATATATTACACCGTTAAAGGAGAAGTAACTAGAATCAAAAATGTACTCAACTATTTTGCAAAATAAATTTTGTGGAATTGTTGTGTATATATATTGCCATCGTTTCTTTATAATGTGCAAAACTAGGGCTTTAGGAATATTGGTATATAACGATATAACGTCGAGTGACACCCATTCACTTTCCTTAGGTACTCTAATTTCCTTGACGAAGTCTACATTTTTGTAATGCTCTGTTGCACCTACTAGAGTATACTACTTTCTTTATATTATGGCACTATGTTATGCCCCATGTTTTCAATGTCGTTCTGTTTCCAGCCTTGAAAAAGACCAGAAATAAAGGTCGAAACGTCGGCATCTCATTAAGGATTTTTATTTCCCCTGTCCTCTCTGCCACTACATAGTTGAATACTTAAAAGTCAGGACACGAATGCCAGTGATGAATGATAACGTTGGCGGTTTTTACCAATCCATCAGGAATGAATACGGAGGAGACATAGTGGAACTGTTGAAGATGTGGAGTAACACCAACAAGAAATTGGCCGCGATGAGGAATCGAAGAATCTTTCTTCTCAAATGCAGGCAGAAGCAGATTTCACCTAATCACATTGCTAATAATTTTAAGTTTTTACATGCACATAAAGTTGACAGAAATCCTTTTTTTCGTGATATTGATAAATTAACATCTAGGTTTCAAAAACCAGTACTTAATGTGGAAGTTAACATCACTATATGGAAGATCAAGAAACTCGAATACGATTGCAATATCATAAGGAATAAATTGGTAACGTCTATTCCGCCCCAATTGTTTAACACAATATCTGATAGATCAAAGGAGGACTACAACAAACTATTCAAACTGATTAAAGAGAAGAATTTGAAAAAACTCAGTGATCTATGTAAGGAGACGGCCACATTCAGAAGGGGGATGCATGATAATTTTATTTTTAATTATACAAACGTAGTTTTGCCAGAACCTATCAAAGATATTCTGAGTGCGGGTCCTAAATTCGCAATACCTATTTCCCCAAGAGAATGTCCTATACCTACGCTAATCAAGGACATCGAATTTTGTATTGGTGACCAAGTTGAGTTAACCGAAGTGGACAAAAACGTTTTAAGAGGCATAACCACTAACATCTTCACTAACTATTTGGCTCGGTCTGCTAATGAAGGTCCATGTGTGAGACAGGCATACCTAAATTATGTATTAACAAGTAGGTTCCTCAAACAACATCCTGATTGCGTTGTTATGCGAGCTGACAAGGGAAACTCCACAGTTATCATGTATAGAGATGAGTATGTCTCGTATATGGAGAATTTGTTGTCTGATACAGAGACATATAAAATAACACCTAGTGACCCAACAAATAAATTTCAAACTTTGGCCAATGAAATTGTGAAAGAACTTAGGGATGTGGGCGCCATTGATGAAATGAAAGCGAAACATCTAAAATGTCATAACTCTGTTATTCCAAAGCTATATGGCCTTAGAAAAACTCACAAGGAAAATATTTCCATTCGACCTGTGGTCAGTTGTATAGGTGCCCCATCATACAACCTGTCCAGATATATTCATGATATTTTATCTCCTGTCACCACATCATTCGAATACAATATATCGAATTCCAAAGATTTTGTAGACTTCGTCAAGGAAATTAGAGTACCTAAGGAAAGTGAATGGGTGTCACTCGACGTTATATCGTTATATACCAATATTCCTAAAGCCCTAGTTTTGCACATTATAAAGAAACGATGGCAATATATATCTGCATACACAACAATTCCACAAAATTTATTTTCCCACCTCCTCTGGTAGAATGTTGAACTACCGATCACAACACCCCACATCCCAGAAGATAGCAACTATAACAAACTTGATGTTCCGTGCTATTCATTTGAGTGATGAAAGATTTCACAGAGAAAATGAACTGAAGATAACTGAGTTACTAACAAGAAATAATTACCCAACAACCTTGGTCAAACGTATTCTTAATCAATATAAAAGGAAAGTGCTCACTAACGATGCAGGTTCGAGGAATGATGAACGAACCAGATATTACCGTTTTCCTTATATTCAAGGTCTATCTGAAAACATGAGCAGAGCCTTACAACAAACTAACTCTTCTGCAAGACTGGCTTTCTATCCACTGAAATGCGTCAGTTCCCTTTTCTCGAAAATCAAAGATAAAACTCCAGATGGTTTGCAATCCGATTTAATATACAAGATCCCTTGTAAAGACTGCAGCAGATGCTACATAGGTATGACCAAACAGTATCTTAAAAATAGAGTCTACCAGCACGGATATGATTGTAGACCCACTAATAAAGACAAAAATGAAAAAACCGCTCTAGCCGCTCATCACTTCAACGAAGACCACAATTTCGATTTCGAGAACGTCACCATCTTAGAAAAAGAAAAAAACTATAAAAAGAGATGTATCGGTGAGATGATTCATATTTCTTTAAACGAGACGGTAAATTTGAGGACTGATGTACAGAATTTGAGCACAATATATCACAACATTTTAGAGAGATACAAACGGATGATTCGTTCTTGACGAATTTCAGGAACATACCCCTTTCTTTGACATTAGATAACCATATGACGCTCGACGTTCTGCATATGACAGATGACACGGAGACTAGTTTTCAGCTGTTTATTGTACTTAATGTGGAAAAATCTTTTGAACACCCTAAAATTATAATAAAAGATTATAGATAGTTTCATCTGTTGACCAGTGGACCTGTATATTGTATATTGTATATTGAGTTCTTAAAAAATTGACGACACAGTTTTATGTCCACCTCAGAATATTGTGAGGGATTATTCATATGAATTGGTATGTGTTTTAAATTATGTTTTTTGTAATGCTCTGTTGTATTTTGTTTCTGCACCTACTAGAGTATACTACTTTCTTTATATTATGGCACTATGTTATGCCCCATGTTTTCAATGTCGTTCTGTTTCCAGCCTTGAAAAAGACCAGAAATAAAGGTCGAAACGTCGGCATCTCATTAAGGATTTTTATTTCCCCTGTCCTCTCTGCCACTACATAGTTGAATAATATGTATTTAGATATACATATACAGGGTGTGGCGTAATTAATGGATAATACTGTACTGGCGAATAGGGGAGGTCATGGCCGACCAGAAAATGTAAAGTTATGTTCAGTAAAAATATTATAGTGTTCGAGATATCGAAATTCTGCTTAACGAAAATACTCGATAAAAATGGGAGCAAACTACTAAATATGTCGTTTTCAACTGAATATCGTCATCTGAATCTTATAATTCTCCTTTATGATAGATTAGTCTATTGTGCAACAAGTGGGGAAAGTCCAACATTTCTCGCGGGTGTGGAAGTTTGTGGTACGAGCCTGAAAGGCGAGTGCCACTTATAATTAATTTATTCATAGCTATATCCTACCTTACTAACTAGATCTTCGTTATAATTTGGATTTTTCTGAGTATTAGGTACTAGAGAATAGTTTGAAATTTTTACTCTTATTACATGATGAAAACTTTAAATTAGAATATCCATGCCAAATTCAAGGTCAATATCTTGTAAAGGACAGGTGCTATGAGAAAAAACTTGAAAAAATCAAACTTCAACACCCTGTATATGGAAAACAAAGAGTTTGGGTGCACATCCTTCAATTTAGGAACACCCTGTATAAAAGCTGATTTAGAGTTTTATTCAATCCATTCGATTTCTTTCATGCTGAATGAACCTAGTGTCATTTTGAAGTAAAAAGTGGTCCATTTTGAAGTGAAAGCTTGTATCTTTCCATGATTAACTGACATAACCTACTGAACACAAGTGACATGGAAAATATCAAAAAATTAATACACTTTGTTACTTCATATAATGTGAAAATACAAGTAAATGAATGGAGACATTTTTTATTCTATTCATTCCACCTTCAATGCATTTTGTGAAAACCCATATTAATGAACGGCAAAAAAAAATGCCGTCCCAAAATGGCGGAAGAATCTAGAAGTTCCCCCCCCCCCAAAAGTGGGTCCTGGATCCGCGCCTGACTTATTTGAGTACTTAAGTGTGTTGGTACGCTTACTAGCTTAGTATCAGTTTAACAGTGCTGAAGTACCTACAGAACAGATAATTTTAAAGCTAAAAAGATGTCTTTGGATCATTTATATGAGTTCAGCTTCGAAAAGTTGTACAACGACTGTACAGAAAGGTAATGCTTTTACATCATTTTTTTCTTTAATCATTTTTGAAACAATATAATCGAATGTAATCTTCAGTTTCTGAATGTTGCATTTTTATAAAGAAATTTTTGTTCAATATATGTGTATGAAATGAACGATAACCATATTGTACCTATCAAACAGCGAATTAATATGTACTTTTTTTTCCTAGGGGTATAACTTTTGAGAAAGACTGCAGCGTATGTCTGAGTAGGTTGACTGGAGAACTGTACCTAACAGATTGCAGGCATTGTTTTCACAAAGAATGCATCGACAGGTGGTGCTCCAGTTCTTCCAAATGTTGTCCGATGTGTAGGACAACGTTAATTTTCGAAGGTACCTTCACTATCTTCGATACAAATTGGCAGAATGTTAATATACATCGTTTCGACAAGATGGATAGCGATGAAGAAGATGAAGAAAGTGGAGAGGAAAATGAAGAAGAGAATGAAGGAGAAAATGAAGAACAAACCAACGAGGACATTTAATGGAGAAAATATCACTCTCAAATTAAATTCTCTCTATACATTTGTATGAAGACTACTGAAAAAGTGTTCTATTCCATTGATGAATTCATGGCCTATGACTTTCAGTGAATCCTGCCTTTTAACGTGATTTCTTCTTTTTTTCTGTACATGTATTTATGTTTATTTTCATCTTCACTTGTATTTTGTTTGTTTGGATTCATGCTGTATCGTTTTATATATACATATTTTATTTTGAATTATGTTGTGTTCATATGTCATCATGATTTCTGTAAAATTTTACATCTCTGTTCGACACACCCTGTAACATTTTTGAGGGAAATGAATGAGTTATAAATTGTAATATATGTATTAGAATCATTTGTCTTTTTTTTTCATCTTATTTTTCCTAACGTTAACTAACTAAGTGTCATTTCAATCAGAAATAGCTCTCGTTTGTCTTATGAATGTGATTTATTATAAATAAAATAATTGAAAAAATACACTTATTAGGTGTACAACTTTGCTTCCGCCGTTTTGCAATAGATAACTATAGAGGTAGGTGGTAAGTGATAGTCGAAAGATCGTTCGATGTTGCTTGCTAAGCCTACAAGAGGCACTTACTACAGACGAGTTGTAACAAAATCGACTAATAATCCGAGTAATCAAACAGCTATCGATATTGGATGGGCAATGATAGACATATATTTTTTTTATATGTAATGGAAATTTCTGATATGCTCATTCCTAATGATCCAAGAATAAGAGCCAATTTGATTGTAAGAGATAAAACGATATTCGGTATTTTATTGATCTACAAAAGTATGTTAAAGTCAGATTTTCGGCCTAAATATTAGGTGTACAACTTTGCTTCCGCCGTTTTGCAATAGATGGCTGTAGCTGTAAGGGGTAGTCGAAATAAATAGATAGTAGATGCCATACAATAAGCTTAAGTATTTGTTAACATAACGCTATCGAAATATTAGTCGATTTTTGTCTGCATCATGAAGTTATTCTCGTTTAAATATGTCAGCTCCAAATTGAAAATCTGGGCGTACGCCAATGCAGTGAAACTGTCATATCATTTATTTTCCTGGTTTCCTTGGATGAACGTTATTGATAATAATTGCAGCGAAATTCATAAAGCTATATTCCTCTATTATATTCATAAAACCCTCAAAAAAGGGGTAACTTAACCATAGTACTAATAAATGGTACCACGGTACCAATATGGGTTCATTTGAAAACATTGAGTGTTACCCAAAAAACGATTACGATGAACTTCATTTGCTCATAAAAAACGCAATTTAGTGTTTTTGACGGGATTTCGATTTTTCTAGTATTAGACAGGTCAATTGGAATAAATCGGAATCATCGTGGCACACTCAAATGGAAAACTAAAAATTGAATTATAAAAAAATTTTGACGTTTGAAATGTCACTTATGTGGTATCATTGGATTCAAAAAATTATACAGATTTCAAAAATGTTATAATATACAGGGTGTTCCACTTGAAAATCGAGAGTTGGTATCACTTCCGGCGAAACAGGAAGTGAAAAAAAATCATTTGTAGATTAAAAAGTGTCGCTTATTATGTATATTATGTATTATTAATTTTTAGTAACGTTTATTATTTTAACGTGAAATTTAATTTGAAGAATAAAAAAAAGATGAAATATAATGACTGTCATTCAATTTTCGATTTAAAATGAATTTCGAACAAGTAGAAACCAAGCCAATCCACAGTATTGTTTAGAATTAGGATAAAATATATCAAAATGAAAAAATTGTTTTCCGAGAAGTAAATAAAGTATTTTCACAGCCTTGAAGTCACAGATAAAGGCCACTCCTACTGTTTTTTTTGAGCTGATTCGCGTGTAAGCTTCTCCTACTATCGGTCTATTTGATTGGAGATGGTTGAAATATGTGCAGTCAGTTTTTGATAATTACCTGAAGCTCGCAAGATTTGGTGTTTAAACACGAAATCCAACAATAATCCAAAGCCAGTTTGAGGTCGTTTATACAAGAAATTCGTAATTGCCTCTGAAAAGATAAATGATTGTTTTATTGTTGGTTTTTTTCATTCAGACTCAAGGCAATTATCTTGTCTATGTCTGTGACCTTTTTCATTGAGGAGAAATTTAAAAACTATGAAATTTGTGACAAGAAGTAAATAATACAACTCATTGTAGCTTTTCATCGGAAAAATTTATCTAGGATCAATCGAGTAATTTGAAAAGGAAAAAATTTTATTCGAATGTCTATAAGTATAATATGTATTTAGATATACATATACAGGGTGTGGCGTAATTAATGGATAATACTGTACTGGCGAATAGGGGAGGTCATGGCCGACCAGAAAATGTAAAGTTATGTTCAGTAAAAATATTATAGTGTTCGAGATATCGAACAATTTAATTTTTTTCTGAAAAGTGCACCTTCACTCACTAAATTCATTGTTGTGATCACAAATCTTGTTATTTCTTTGAGCATTGTTTTTCATTTTACTCTCAAATATCTGTACTATGAGATAAACTACCAAATTCCTACCATCTTGCTTAATTAAGAGAAGAAAAGTATGATAATCCTGATGTTTGCACTTTTTAGAAAAAAATGAAATTGTCCGATATCTCGAAAACTATGATATTTTTACTGAACAAAATTTTCTGGTCGGCCAACACCTCCCCTATTCGCCAGTACAGGATTATCCATTAATTACGCCACACCCTGTATGTGTTTGAAATGAAAATAACCATATTGTACCTTTCAAACAGCGAATTACAACCATCTATTAGTAAGTTATTATTAAATGCCATTTCATAAGCCAATATGAGCTTGACAAATAAACATTTTAAAAATTTTTTAAGAAGTCATCAAACAATAGTCACTTATCTGATAACATCATGCATAAAAAATCATTAATCCATTTTTTAATTACAAACAGATAGTTGAATAACTTTAAGAAAAAAGTATGAGAATTATTCAACTATCTATCAGTAAATAATTAAATAATGCTTTGATGACCATAACGTGATCAGATAAACATGAAAAGTTAGACGCTTTTCTCAAAGTTTTTTTGAAATGTTTATTTGTTTTATAATTTTTTTTTTCGTGGTATTTATTTATCACTGACCTCTGAACAATAAGAATTTAGTTGCTGGTATCAGGACTTAATTTAGTTTATTCACAAATTCTTATGGATACCTATGTTATCTACTAGAAAGTTAAATAATGGTTTAATGAACGTGACGTCATCAGATAACCAACAAAAGTTTGACTTAGGTACTCTTAATTTGTGTAGGTACATTTAAAATATTTATTTGTCATATTTATAATGACTTACCTAATGAGGTTGATGGCCATTCTGAAAATTCTAACTATCTTATGTATTATCAGATAAATAATTCTTGGAATGTATCTGTCAACAGATAAGAAACGAAAGTTTTACCCTTTTTTAAAATATTCATTTTTACCAGGGTGATAAAATAAATCAGATATAATTGAACGAAAATAAAAATCATATTCTTTTTTCCCATTGTTTAGGTTGAATTTTGAAACGTTCAACTAAAGAACGAAATCAGTTTGAGTAGTTTGATACTTCAAAATAAATATCGATATGTAGAATTTCAAAACTGAAATTATAATATATATTATAATTAATAACGAAAGTATTCCATAAAAATAGGAGCAAACTACTGAATATGTCGTATTTAACCTAATATTGTCACGATAAATCAGGATTTTCAACTAATGGAACTAGAGCATAATAGGTTTCCTGTGATCGAAATCATAATGCGAAAAATTAAAAAATATCGAATTTGACATTCTAAAATAAATATCGAATATTTTCGATACCTATGTAGCTGTTTCTAATTTCTGGACATCGAAAATAAAAGTTATGACTCAATATTGCTGAGAGCCCCAGAAATAAATAAAAACAATAAAATATTAATATTATTCAACGGCTGCTTTCAAATATCAGAAGGTGTTTTCAACAGGTTCTGGTCACGATAAATCAGAATTTTTGACTAATGCAACTAGATCATAATATGTTTCGTGTGGTCGAATTCAAAATGCGAAATATTTAAAAAATATCGAATTTGATGCTCTAAAATAAATATCGATATGTAGAATTTCAAATTTGAAATTCTGCTTAACGAAAATACTCGATAAAAATGGGAGCAAACTACTAAATATGTCGTTTTCAACTGAATATCGTCATCTGAATCTTATGATTCTCCTTTATGATAGATTAGTCTATTGTGCAACAAGTGGGGAAAGTCCAACATTTCTCGCGGGTGTGGAAGTTTGTGGTACGAGCCTGAAAGGCGAGTACCACTTATAATTAATTTATTCATAGTTATATCATACCTTACTAACTAGATCTTCGTTATAATTTGGATTTTTCTGAGTATTAGGTACTAGAGAATAGTTTGAAATTTTTACTCTTATTACATGATGAAAACTTTAAATTAGAATATCCATGCCAAATTCAAGGTCAATATCTTGTAAAGGACAGGTGCTATGAGAAAAAACTTGAAAAAATCAAACTTCAACACCCTGTATATGGAAAACAAAGAGTTTGGGTGCACATCCTTCAATTTAGGAACACCCTGTATAAAAGCTGATTTAGAGTTTTATTCAATCCATTCGGTTTCTTTCATGCTGAATGAACCTAGTGTCATTTTGAAGTAAAAAGTGGTCCATTTTGAAGTGAAAGCTTGTATCTTTCCATGATTAACTGACATAACCTACTGAAGACAAGTGACATGGAAAATATCAAAAAATTAATACACTTTGTTACTTCATATAATGTGAAAATACAAGTAAATGAATGGAGACATTCAATACATTTTGTGAAAACCCATATTAATGAACGGCAAAAAAAAATGCCGTCCCAAAATGGCGGAAGAATCTAGAAGTTCCCCCCCCCAAAAGTGGGTCCTGGATCCGCGCCTGACTTATTTGAGTACTCAAGTGTGTTGGTACGCTTACTAGCTTAGTATCAGTTTAACAGTGCTGAAGTACAGAACAGATAATTTTAAAGCTAAAAAGATGTCTTTGGATCATTTATATGAGTTCAGTTTCGAAAAGTTGTACAACGACTGTACAGAAAGGTAATGCTTTTACATCATTTTTTTCTTTAATTATTTTTGAAACAATATAATCGAATGTTATCTTCAGTTTCTGAATGTTGCATTTTTATAAAGAAATTTTTGTTCAATATATGTGTATGAAATGAACGATAACCATATTGTACCTATCAAACAGCGAATTAATATGTACTTTTTTTTCCTAGGGGTATAACTTTTGAGGAAGACTGCAGCGTATGTCTGAGTAGGTTGACTGGAGAACTGTACCTAACAGATTGCAGGCATTGTTTTCACAAAGAATGCATCGACAGGTGGTGCTCCAGTTCTTCCAAATGTTGTCCGATGTGTAGGACAACGTTAATTTTCGAAGGTACCTTCACTATCTTCGATACAAATTGGCAGAATGTTAATATACATCGTTTCGACAAGATGGATAGCGATGAAGAAGATGAAGAAAGTGATGAAAGTGGAGAGGAAAATGAAGAAGAGAATGAAGGAGAAAATGAAGAACAAACCAACGAGGACATTTAATGGAGAAAATATCACTCTCAAATTAAATTCTCTCTATACATTTGTATGAAGACTACTGAAAAAGTGTTCTATTCCATTGATGAATTCATGGCCTATGACTTTCAGTGAATCCTGCCTTTTAACGTGATTTCTTCTTTTTTTCTGTACATGTATTTATGTTTATTTTCATCTTCACTTGTATTTTGTTTGTTTGGATTCATGCTGTATCGTTTTATATATACATATTTTATTTTGAATTATGTTGTGTTCATATGTCATCATGATTTCTGTAAAATTTTACATCTCTGTTCGACACACCCTGTAACATTTTTGAGGGAAATGAATGAGTTATAAATTGTAATATATGTATTAGAATCATTTGTCTTTTTTTTCATCTTATTTTTCCTAACGTTATCTAACTAAGTGTCATTTCAATCAGAAATAGCTCTCGTTTGTCTTATGAATGTGATTTATTATAAATAAAATAATTGAAAAAATACACTTATTAGGTGTACAACTTTGCTTCCGCCGTTTTGCAATAGATAACTATAGAGGTAGGTGGTAAGTGATATATATATTTACAAGAGGCACTTACTACAGACGAGTTGTAACAAAATCGACTAATAATCCGAGTAATCAAACAGCTATCGATATTGGATTGGCAATGATAGACATATATTTTTTTTATATGTAATGGAAATTTCTGATATGCTCATTCCTAATGATCCAAGAATAAGAGCCAATTTGATTGTAAGAGATAAAACGATATTCGGTATTTTATTGATCTACAAAAGTATGTTAAAGTCAGATTTTCGGCCTAAATATTAGGTGTACAACTTTGCTTCCGCCGTTTTGCAATATATGGCTGTAGCTGTAAGGGGTAGTCGAAATAAATAGATCGTAGATGCCATACAATAAGCTTAAGTATTTGTAAACATAACGCTATCGAAATATTAGTCGATTTTTGTCTGCATCATGAAGTTATTCTCGTTTAAATATGTCAGCTCCAAATTGAAAATCTGGGCGTACGCCAATGCAGTGAAACTGTCATATCATTTATTTTCCTGGTTTCCTTGGATGAACGTTATTGATAATAATTGCAGCGAAATTCATAAAGCTATATTCCTCTATTATATTCATAAAACCCTCAAAAAAGGGGTAACTTAACCATAGTACTAATAAATGGTACCACGGTACCAATATGGGTTCATTTGAAAACATTGAGTGTTACCCAAAAAACGATTACGATGAACTTTATTTGCTCATAAAAAACGCAATTTAGTGTTTTTGACGGGATTTCGATTTTTCTAGTATTAGACAGGTCAATTGGAATAAATCGGAATCATCGTGGCACACTCAAATGGAAAACTAAAAATTGAATTATAAAAAAATTTTGACGTTTGAAATGTCACTTATTATATTTATATATACAGAGTGTTCCACTTGAAAATCGAGAGTTGGTATCACTTCCGGCGAAACAGGAAGTGAAAAAAAATCATTTGTAGATTAAAAAGTGTCGCTTATTATGTATATTATGTATTATTAATTTTTAGTAACGTTTATTATTTTAACGTGAAATCTAAAGAAGCGACTATGTAGGAAAAAAATTTAATTTGAAGAATAAAAAAAAGATGAAATATAATGACTGTCATTCAATTTTCGATTTAAAATGAATTTCGAACAAGTAGAAACCAAGCCAATCCACAGTATTGTTTAGAATTAGGATAAAATATATCAAAATGAAAAAATTGTTTTCCGAGAAGTAAATGAAGTATTTTCACAGCCTTGAAGTCACAGATAAAGGCCACTCCTACTGTTTTTTTTGAGTTGATTCGCGTGTAAGCTTCTCCTACTATTGGTCTATTTGATTGGAGATGGTTGAAATATGTGCAGTCAGTTTTTGATAATTACCTGAAGCTCGCAAGATTTGGTGTTTAAACACGAAATCCAACAATAATCCAAAGCCAGTTTGAGGTCGTTTATACAAGAAATTCGTAATTGCCTCTGAAAAGATAAATGATTGTTTTATTGTTGGTTTTTTTCATTCAGACTCAAGGCAATTATCTTGTCTATGTCTGTGACCTTTTTCATTGAGGAGAAATTTAAAAACTATGAAATTTGTGACAAGAAGTAAATAATACAACTCATTGTAGCTTTTCATCGGAAAAATTTATCTAGGATCAATCGAGTAATTTGAAAAGGAAAAAATTTTATTCGAATGTCTATAAGTATAATATGTATTTAGATATACATATACAGGGTGTGGCGTAATTAATGGATAATACTGTACTGGCGAATAGGGGAGGTCATGGCCGACCAGAAAATGTAAAGTTATGTTCAGTAAAAATATCATAGTGTTCGAGATATCGAACAATTTAATTTTTTTCTGAAAAGTGCACCTTCACTCACTAAATTCATTGTTGTGATCACAAATCTTGTTATTTCTTTGAGCATTGTTTTTCATTTTACTCTCAAATATCTGTACTATGAGATAAACTACCAAATTCCTACCATCTTGCTTAATTAAGAGAAGAAAAGTATGATAATCCTGATGTTTGCACTTTTTAGAAAAAAATGAAATTGTCCGATATCTCGAAAACTATGATATTTTTACTGAACAAAATTTTCTGGTCGGCCAACACCTCCCCTATTCGCCAGTACAGGATTATCCATTAATTACGCCACACCCTGTATGTGTTTGAAATGAAAATAACCATATTGTACCTTTCAAACAGCGAATTACAACCATCTATTAGTAAGTTATTGTTAAATGCCATTTCATAAGCCATGATAGCTTGACAAATAAACATTTTAAACATTTTTTTAGAAGTCATCAAACAATAGTCACTTATCTGATAACATCATGCATAAAAAATCATTAATCCATTTTTTAATTACAAACAGATAGTTGAATAACTTAAAGAAAAAAGTATGAGAATTATTCAACTATCTATCAGTAAATAATTAAATAATGCTTTTATGACCATAACGTGATCAGATAAACATGAAAAGTTAGACGCTTTTCTCAAAGTTTTTTTAAAATGTTTATTTTTTATTATTATTATTTTTATTAAACAAAATTACAGAGTTGAGGTACATTAAACCTATAAACTCTAACTGAAAATTATCCATAATACAACTGTAGAGAAAGAGAAAAAAAAAAACAGAGATAAGTGAAATTTACAAAAAGCTACAAAAATGATATTATCAACAACCAAAAACCTAACAATGTATACACTTCAATTACTTTTCCAGGTGTCAAATTTATTCTTGAACGCATTGACTGATACTGCTTCTACAATTTCACTGGGCAGGCCGTTCCAATGGTTAAACACCCGATTACAAAGGAAATTCTCTCGGCATCTCGTTCGAAATACTTCTCTATTCAACTTGTATCCATGTCCACGAAGTTGATTCGAATTCAATTTATACAGGTGGGACATATCGACGCCGAATAAGCCGTGCAATGCTCGATATGTAACTATCAGGTCTCCCCTCAAACGACGATCAGCAAAGGAAGAAAGACCCATCATCCGTAGCCGTTCTTGATAACAAGGGCGATTCCATCCAAAGGGAATGCGTGTGACACGACGTTGTAAGTTCTCCAGCAATGCAGCATCACCCGTCAACCACGGATGCCAAACCGGACCGGCAAATTCAAGTATTGGTCGAATATAACTTTTATATATTTGGGAGATAGCCGCCACATTATTGCCACGAAAAACGTTCTGGACAACATATATAAGACGTTTGACCTTTTTTGTGATGTGCAATACATGTTCAGTCCACGAAAGATCACTTGAAATCACCACACCCAGGTCCACATGAGATGAACATCCAACAACTTCAACGCCGTCAATGTAATAAGTCAAACCTGGATTGTTTTTACCCAAATGTAGTATTCGACACTTTGAAGGGTTTAGGGGAATCAACCATTTGTCGCACCAACAAACGACCCTGTCCAAGTCTTCCTGCAGGGTTTTATAGTTGTTGAGAGGGCAATTGAAAAATTTAATATCATCGGCAAATGAAGCACTGTCCGACTTGAACTCAACAGCTAGATCGCTCACATACACCAGAAACAGCAACGGTCCCAGAACTGAGCCCTGAGGAACGCCACTGAGCACGCATCTTGGTTCCGATCTGGCCGCACCAACTTTTACCACAAACGATCTGTCAGTTAAGAAGCTCTCAATCCACTTCAAGATCAATCCTCGGATTCCAAAGTGCTCCAGCTTGTACAGAAGCCTATTTATTGGTACCCTATCGAAGGCCTTTGCGAAATCCAGATAGACAACATCTACCGGAAGTCTATTATCCAAAGAATGGGTCCACTTGTTGAGACAGTTGAGGAGGCAGGTGATAATTGATCTTCCCCTGATGAAACCATGCTGGGTATCTGGTATGATGTTATGTTCCAAAAAAAATGAAAGCATTCTGTCGTACATTAACCTTTCCAGAATCTTACATAGAATGGAAGTGAGGCTTATTGGCCTGAAATTATTCGGATCTTGCTTGTCGCCTTTTTTATGTATCGGTGATACAAGTGCACTCTTCCATGATTTCGGCAGTATACCAGAGGTCAAAGATACTGAGAAAATTTTGGATATGGGTAGACTAAGAGACTGAGAACACTCTTTGAGCAACCTGGCAGAAAAACCATCCGGACCAGGTGACGACGAAACATTCAGCGACCGCAGTTTCTCTTCAGCCATCAAGGGATTGATGTCAATAAAAGCCAGAGAAGAATGGTTTCGAGGAGAAGCAGTTGAAGGTATAGGTGCTCCGGGCTCGGATGTGAATGCCATTGAGAAGGTATCAGCCAGAATTTCAGCTGAACACTTATGGTCATCTGCAACTAATCCATCCTTGTCCTTAACAAGCGGCAAAGATGGTACGGTATTGAAAAAGCGTCGTGTGTATTTGAAGAATTTCTTCTTGTCACCCGAAGTAGCTAGATCACTCTCAAATTTGGATTTGGCCTCACGTAATCAGCTTGAAAGATGATTGGAGAATGCTCTATGCCTCCGAAAGTCACAAACCTGCCTGCCGCGAACATACCTCCGCCACAACAATTTCTTGAACTTAATCATCCCAAAAATATGACTGTCAATCCAAGGCTTACTGCTATTGACCCTTACAGTTCGCATGAAAGTGCGGTCCTCAACAGTTCCGGTAACATATGCGTTAAATTTAATCCATCTCGACTCGCCGTCCCCAGTGCCCATCACATCATCCCAGTCTGTTTTGAAAAATATTTCATTAATACTCTGGTATCTGACAATTTTGCAAGTTTTAGTCTCGGACTTCATTTTAGAGGAAAGAAAAAATTGTATTTTTGCTGATAAAACCAAGTGATCTGATTTTCCCAGTGGCGGATGGTATTCAAGTTCCGAAAGTAAATTCACATCATTTGTAAGGATTAGATCTGGTGTTGTAGGTTCTTGGTTTACTCTGTAACGGGTGGGTTGGTCAACTAACTGGTGTAAATTGAAGTGGTTCAACATTTCGGTGTATGGAATCGAAGGAGAGTTTGCTGAGGGCGAACGAGATATTGGCCATATTCTAATGTCGCCGAGATTGAAGTCTCCAGCCAATAAAACATGTTTATGTAGGTTAGATAAGTTCGTCAGATGCTCACATAGGTCTTTGTCATATATGGAAGGTCGTGGACGATATATGCAGCCAACACACAAGGCGAAGCCAGATGATTCTATATTCAAAAAGATATTATCGATGCCTGGAGTATTGAGTGAATGTTTAGAGATTTTAAACGAATTAGCTATGGAGTCATGGACATATATACATACCCCAGCATAACCTGGAGTAGTGATACTATCGCAACGGTATATGGTGTAATCAGGTATATGAGCAACTATATCAGGCTTTTCTGGATGAAGCCACGTTTCCGTGATCATTATAAGAGAAGGTTTATGATATTCGACCAGTAAAAGAAGTTCATTGAACTTTGCAGTTAGGGAAGCTAGGTTGGAATATAATACCGGCCATACATTCAAAGGTAATACTAGTTTTTTGAAGAAGAATCCTCTGATACAATTGTAGGAACACCCCTGATATATTTTATGGTGAGGTTGACCTCTCCAGCTCGGCGTCTTCTCTCGCGTCTTGTTTTATAATTTTTTTTTTCGTGGTATTTATTTATCACTGACCTCTGAACAATAAGAATTTAGTTGCTGGTATCAGGACTTAATTTAGTTTATTCACAAATTCTTATGGATACCTATGTTATCTACTAGAAAGTTAAATAATGGTTTAATGAACGTGACGTCATCAGATAACCAACAAAAGTTTGACTTAGGTACTCTTAATTTGTGTAGGTACATTTAAAATATTTATTTGTCATATTAATAATGACTTACCTAATGAGGTTGATGGCCATTCTGAAAATTCTAACTATCTTATGTATTATCAGATAAATAGTTCTTGGAATGTATCTGTCAACAGATAAGAAACGAAAGTTTTACCCTTTTTTAAAATATTCATTTTTACCAGGGTGATAAAATAAATCAGATATAATTGAACGAAAATAAAAATCATATTCTCTTTTCCCATTGTTTAGGTTGAATTTTGAAACGTTCAACTAAAGAACGAAATCAGTTTGAGTAGTTTGATACTTCAAAATAAATATCGATATGTAGAATTTCAAAACTGAAATTATAATATATATTATAATTAATAACGAAAGTATTCCATAAAAATAGGAGCAAACTACTGAATATGTCGTATTTAACCTAATATTGTCAAGATAAATCAGGATTTTCAACTAATGGAACTAGAGCATAATAGGTTTCCTGTGATCGAAATCATAATGCGAAAAATTAAAAAATATCGAATTTGACATTCTAAAATAAATATCGAATATTTTCGATACCTATGTAGCTGTTTCTGATTTCTGGACATCGAAAATAAAAGTTATGACTCAATATTGCTGAGAGCCCCAGAAATAAATAAAAACAATAAAATATTAATATTATTCAACGGCTGCTTTCAAATATCAGAAGGTGTTTTCAACAGGTTCTGGTCACGATAAATCAGAATTTTTGACTAATGCAACTAGATCATAATAATGTTTCGTGTGGTCGAATTCAAAATGCGAAATATTTAAAAAATATCGAATTTGATGCTCTAAAATAAATATCGATATGTACAATTTCAAATTTGAAATTCTGCTTAACGAAAATACTCGATAAAAATGGGAGCAAACTACTAAATATGTCGTTTTCAACTGAATCTCGTCATCTGAATCTTATAATTCTCCTTTATGATAGATTAGTATATTGTGCAACAAGTGGGGAAAGTCCAACATTTCTCGCGGGTGTGGAAGTTTGTGGTACGAGCCTGAAAGGCGAGTGCCACTTATAATTAATTTATTCATAGCTATATCATACCTTACTAACTAGATCTTCGTTATAATTTGGATTTTTCTGAGTATTAGGTACTAGAGAATAGTTTGAAATTTTTACTCTTATTACATGATGAAAACTTTAAATTAGAATATCCATGCCAAATTCAAGGTCAATATCTTGTAAAGGACAGGTGCTATGAGAAAAAACTTGAAAAAATCAAACTTCAACACCCTGTATATGGAAAACAAAGAGTTTGGGTGCACATCCTTCAATTTAGGAACACCCTGTATAAAAGCTGATTTAGAGTTTTATTCAATCCATTCGGTTTCTTTCATGCTGAATGAACCTAGTGTCATTTTGAAGTAAAAAGTGGTCCATTTTGAAGTGAAAGCTTGTATCTTTCCATGATTAACTGACATAACCTACTGAACACAAGTGACATGGAAAATATCAAAAAATTAATACACTTTGTTACTTCATATAATGTGAAAATACAAGTAAATGAATGGAGACATTTTTTATTCTATTCATTCCACCTTCAATGCATTTTGTGAAAACCCATATTAATGAACGGCAAAAAAAAACGCCGTCTCAAAATGGCGGAAGAATCTAGAAGTTCCCCCCCCCAAAAGTGGGTCCTGGATCCGCGCCTGACTTATTTGAGTACTTAAGTGTGTTGGTACGCTTACTAGCTTAGTATCAGTTTAACAGTGCTGAAGTACAGAACAGATAATTTTAAAGCTAAAAAGATGTCTTTGGATCATTTATATGAGTTCAGCTTCGAAAAGTTGTACAACGACTGTACAGAAAGGTAATGCTTTTACATCATTTTTTTCTTCAATTATTTTTGAAACAATATAATCGAATGTAATCTTCAGTTTCTGAATGTTGCATTTTTATAAAGAAATTTTTGTTCAATATATGTGTATGAAATGAACGATAACCATATTGTACCTATCAAACAGCGAATTAATATGTACTTTTTTTTCCTAGGGGTATAACTTTTGAGGAAGACTGCAGCGTATGTCTGAGTAGGTTGACTGGAGAACTGTACCTAACAGATTGCAGGCATTGTTTTCACAAAGAATGCATCGACAGGTGGTGCTCCAGTTCTTCCAAATGTTGTCCGATGTGTAGGACAACGTTAATTTTCGAAGGTACCTTCACTATCTTCGATACAAATTGGCAGAATGTTAATATACATCGTTTCGACAAGATGGATAGCGATGAAGAAGATGAAGAAAGTGATGAAAGTGGAGAGGAAAATGAAGAAGAGAATGAAGGAGAAAATGAAGAACAAACCAACGAGGACATTTAATGGAGAAAATATCACTCTCAAATTAAATTCTCTCTATACATTTGTATGAAGACTACTGAAAAAGTGTTCTATTCCATTGATGAATTCATGGCCTATGACTTTCAGTGAATCCTGCCTTTTAACGTGATTTCTTCTTTTTTTCTGTACATGTATTTATGTTTATTTTCATCTTCACTTGTATTTTGTTTGTTTGGATTCATGCTGTATCGTTTTATATATACATATTTTATTTTGAATTATGTTGTGTTCATATGTCATCATGATTTCTGTAAAATTTCACATCTCTGTTCGACACACCCTGTAACATTTTTGAGGGAAATGAATGAGTTATAAATTGTAATATATGTATTAGAATCATTTGTCTTTTTTTTCATCTTATTTTTCCTAACGTTAACTAACTAAGTGTCATTTCAATCAGAAATAGCTCTCGTTTGTCTTATGAATGTGATTTATTATAAATAAAATAATTGAAAAAATACACTTATTAGGTGTACAACTTTGCTTCCGCCGTTTTGCAATAGATAACTATAGAGGTAGGTGGTAAGTGATAGTCGAAAGATCGTTCGATGTTGCTTGCTAAGCCTACAAGAGGTACTTACTACAGACGAGTTGTAACAAAATAGACTAATAATCCGAGTAATCAAACAGTTTCCCATTAATAATAAACAGCTATCGATATTGGATTGGCAATGATAGACATATATTTTTTTTATATGTAATGGAAATTTCTGATATGCTCATTCCTAATGATCCAAGAATAAGAGTCAATTTGATTGTAAGAGATAAAACGATATTCGGTATTTTATTGATCTACAAAAGTATGTTAAAGTCAGATTTTTGGCCTAAATTTTAGGTGTACAACTTTGCTTCCGCCGTTTTGCAATAGATGGCTGTAGCTGTAAGGGGTAGTCGAAATAAATAGATCGTAGATGCCATACAATAAGCTTAAGTATTTGTAAACATAACGCTATCGAAATATTAGTCGATTTTTGTCTGCATCATGAAGTTATTCTCGTTTAAATATGTCAGCTCCAAATTGAAAATCTGGGCGTACGCCAATGCAGTGAAACTGTCATATCATTTATTTTCCTGGTTTCCTTGGATGAACGTTATTGATAATAATTGCAGCGAAATTCATAAAGCTATATTCCTCTATTATATTCATAAAACCCTCAAAAAAGGGGTAACTTAACCATAGTACTAATAAATGGTACCACGGTACCAATATAATAATAATAATAATAATAAAGGTCTTTATTCAGAAAAAATTAGAAAGCACATTGAACTACACTATTGGGGGCGAGATTTAGCTCGCATAAACAAGGTAGAGAATATTATATAGTACCGTACAATCTACCTTAAACCTTATCCATGCGTCTATTCTTCCATCTAACCCTCCTAAACCTAGCTTACAAAACAGAACAAAACTCTTTACCATGAGCACTAAAACAACAATATAATCCAAACTCTGCCGTATAATCGAAATAAAATTTGAAATATCCCATCTCAGACAGCACACAGATCAAAACTCAACAAGCAGATGAAAGGAAAACGCCAAAATAAACAGTCACAAGCATTTCCGGAAAGCCATTCGGTCTTTAATCTAGGCATAAAGCGGGTCGTTCCGAAAATTATTCATAATGTGTAATTTAAACTTATCAAGTGTAATGTTTCTATATTCAAAGTCTAGGCTATTCATGCAATTGGGTACTTGATAGGAGTACGATCTAGTGAATATGTCGGTTCGGTGTTTTGGTATTGAGATGGTGCGTTTGGAGCGAATATTGATGGAGTGCACAGCAGAACGGAAAGTAATCCTATTGTAAAGGTTTATTGGTAGTTTTTCAGTGATGATTCTATAAAATAAAACATATGAATGGAAACGTCTTCTGAGCTCCATACTGAGCCAGCCGGTAGTTTTAAGGGTGTAACTCACAGAATCATATTTCCGTAGACCGTGTATCAATCTCAGACAAGAATTCTGTAGTACTTGAATCCTATTCTTATCGAAAGCAGTCAAGCAGGGACCGTAGACAGCATCACAATAGTTCATATATGACAGTACAGTAGACTCACACAGCAGAATTTTACTGGATTTACTCAGAATACTTCTAAATTGATATAAATTCCTCAAACTGGCATAAGCTTTCAACAAGCAGTTAGATATATGCCTACTGAAACGCAAATCAGTATCGACCGTCAAACCCAAATTTCTTATGAACTCCAGAAAGCTGATTTTGCTGCCATCCATGATAACATCCTGGCTATAAATCTCCAAGAACCGTACTCTATCATTTTTACGACCAAAAAGTTGACATACTGATTTACTGGCATTCAAACGAAGACAATGTTTTTTGAAATTTCGTAGATATTATTCAGATCATAATTTAGGGCTACTACAGCCTGTAATGACTCGCAAGGCTCAAACGACAATTTGAGTTGGCTATCGTCTGTATATGGGTTCATTTGAAAAAATTGAGTGTTACCCCAAACACGATTACGATGAACTTTATTTGCTCATAAAAAACGCAATTAAGTGTTTTTGACGGGATTACGATTTTTCTAGTATTAGACGGGTCAATTGGAATAAATCGGAATCATCGTGGCACACTCAAATGGAAAACTAAAAATTGAATTATAAAAAAATTTTGACGTTTGAAATGTCACTTATGTGGTATCATTGGATTCAAAAAATTATGCAGATTTCAAAAATGTTATAATATACAGGGTGTTCCATTTGAAAATCGAGAGTTGGTATCACTTCCGGCGAAACAGGAAGTGAAAAAAAATCATTTGTAGATTAAAAAGTGTCGCTTATTATGTATATTATGTATTATTAATTTTTAGTAACGTTTATTATTTTAACGTAAAATCTAAAGAAGCGACTATGTAGGAAAAAGAATGTAATTTTCAATTTCAATTTTCGATTTAAAATGAATTTCGAACAAGTAGAAACCTAGCCAATCCACAGTATTGTTTAGAATTAGGATAAAATATAACAAAATGAAAAATTTTTTTCCGAGAAGTAAATAAAAAATTTTCACAGCATTGAAGTCACAGATAAAGGCCACTCCTACTATTTTTTTTGAGCTGATACGCGTGTAAGCTTCTCCTACTATCGGTCTATTTGATTGGAGATGGTTGAAATATGTGCAGTCAGTTTTTGATAATTACCTGAAGCTCGCAAGATTTGGTGTTTAAACACGAAATCCAACAATAATCCAAAGACAGTTTTAGGTCGTTTATACAAGAAATTCGTAATTGCCTCTGAAAAGATAAATGATTGTTTTATTGTTGGTTTTTTTCATTCAGACTCAAGGCAATTATCTTGTCTATGTCTGTGACCTTTTTCATTGAGGAGAAATTTAAAAACTATGAAATTTGTGACAAGAAGTAAATAATACAACTCATTGTAGCTTTTCATCGGAAAAATTTATCTAGGATCAATCGAGTAATTTGAAAAGGAAAAAATTTCATTCGAATGTCTATAAGTATAATATGTATTTAGATATACATATACAGGGTGTGGCGTAATTAATGGATAATACTATACTGGCGAATAGGGGAGGTCATGGCCGACTAGAAAATGTAAAGTTATGTTCAGTGAAAATATCATAGTGTTCGAGATATCGAACAATTTAATTTTTTTCTGAAAAGTGCACCTTCACTCACTAAATTCATTGCTGTGATCACAAATCTTGTTATTTCTTTGGGCATTGTTTTTCATTTTACTCTCAAATAGCTGTACTATGAGATAAACTACCAAATTCCTACCATCTTTCTTAATTAAGAGAAGAAAAGTATGATAATCCTGATGTTTGCACTTTTTAGAAAAAAATGAAATTGTCCGATATCTCGAAAACTATGATATTTTTACTGAACAAAATTTTATGGTCGGCCAATACCTCCCCTATTCGCCAGTACAGGATTATCCATTAATTACGCCACACCCAGTATGTGTTTGAAATGAAAATAACCATATTGTACCTTTCAAACAGCGAATTACAACCATCTATTAGTAAGTTATTATTAAATGCCATTTCATAAGCCATGATAGCTTGACAAATAAACATTTTAAAAATTTTTTAAGAAGTCATCAAACAATAGTCACTTATCTGATAACATCATGCATAAAAAATCATTAATCCATTTTTTAATTACAAACAGATAGTTGAATAACTTTAAGAAAAAAGTATGAGAATTATTCAACTAGCTATCAGTAAATAATTAAATAATGCTTTAATGACCATAACGTGATCAGATAAACATGAAAAGTTAGACGCTTTTCTCAAAGTTTTTTTAAAATGTTTATTTGTTTTATAATTTTTTTTTTCGTGGTATTTATTTATCACTGACCTCTGAAGAATAAGAATTTAGTTGCTGGTATCAGGACTTAATTTAGTTTATTCACAAATTCTTATGGATACCTATGTTATCTACTAGAAAGTTAAATAATGGTTTAATGAACGTGACGTCATCAGATAACCAACAAAAGTTTGACTTAGGTACTCTTAATTTGTGTAGGTGCATTTAAAATATTTATTTGTCATATTTATAATGACTTACCTAATGAGGTTGATGGCCATTCTGAAAATTCTAACTATCTTATGTATTATCAGATAAATAATTCTTGGAATGTATCTGTCAACAGATAAGAAACGAAAGTTTTACCCTTTTTTAAAATATTCATTTTTACCAGGGTGATAAAATAAATCAGATATAATTGAACGAAAATAAAAATCATATTCTCTTTTCCCATTGTTTAGGTTGAATTTTGAAACGTTCAACTAAGGAACGAAATCAGTTTGAGTAGTTTGATACTTCAAAATAAATATCGATATGTAGAATTTCAAAACTGAAATTATAATATATATTATAATTAATAACGAAAGTATTCCATAAAAATAGGAGCAAACTACTGAATATGTCGTATTTAACCTAATATTGTCACGATAAATCAGGATTTTCAACTAATGGAACTAGAGCATAATAGGTTTCCTGTGATCGAAATCATAATGCGAAAAATTAAAAAATATCGAATTTGACATTCTAAAATAAATATCGAATATTTTCGATACCTATGTAGCTGTTTCTAATTTCTGGACATCGAAAATGAAAGTTATGACTCAATATTGCTGAGAGCCCCAGAAATAAATAAAAACAATAAAATATTAATATTATTCAACGGCTGATTTCAAATATCAGAAGGTGTTTTCAACAGGTTCTGGTCACGATAAATCAGAATTTTTGACTAATGCAACTAGATCATGATATGTTTCGTGTGGTCGAATTCAAAATGCGAAATATTTAAAAAATAGCGAATTTGATGCTCTAAAATAAATATCGATATGTAGAATTTCAAATTTGAAATTCTGCTTAACGAAAATACTCGATAAAAATGGGAGCAAACTACTAAATATGTCGTTTTCAACTGAATCTCGTCATCTGAATCTTATAATTCTCCTTTATGATAGATTAGTCTATTGTGCAACAAGTGGGGAAAGTCCAACATTTCTCGCGGGTGTGGAAGTTTGTGGTACGAGCCTGAAAGGCGAGTGCCACTTATAATTAATTTATTCATAGCTATATCATACCTTACTAACTAGATCTTCGTTATAATTTGGATTTTTCTGAGTATTAGGTACTAGAGAATAGTTTGAAATTTTTACTCTTATTACATGATGAAAACTTTAAATTAGAATATCCATGCCAAATTCAAGGTCAATATCTTGTAAAGGACAGGTGCTATGAGAAAAAACTTGAAAAAATCAAACTTCAACACCCTGTATATGGAAAACAAAGAGTTTGGGTGCACATCCTTCAATTCAGGAACACCCTGTATAAAAGCTGATTTAGAGTTTTATTCAATCCATTCGGTTTCTTTCATGCTGAATGAACCTAGTGTCATTTTGAAGTAAAAAGTGGTCCATTTTGAAGTGAAAGCTTGTATCTTTCCATGATTAACTGACATAACCTACTGAACACAAGTGACATGGAAAATATCAAAAAATTAATACACTTTGTTACTTCATATAATGTGAAAATACAAGTAAATGAATGGAGACATTTTTTATTCTATTCATTCCACCTTCAATGCATTTTGTGAAAACCCATATTAATGAACGGCAAAAAAAAATGCCGTCCCAAAATGGCGGAAGAATCTAGAAGTTCCCCCCCCCCAAAAGTGGGTCCTGGATCCGCGCCTGACTTATTTGAGTACTTAAGTGTGTTGGTACGCTTACTAGCTTAGTATCAGTTTAACAGTGCTGAAGTACAGAACAGATAATTTTAAAGCTAAAAAGATGTCTTTGGATCATTTATATGAGTTCAGCTTCGAAAAGTTGTACAACGACTGTACAGAAAGGTAATGCTTTTACATCATTTTTTTCTTTAATCATTTTTGAAACAATATAATCGAATGTAATCTTCAGTTTCTGAATGTTGCATCTTTATAAAGAAATTTTTGTTCAATATATGTGTATGAAATGAACGATAACCATATTGTACCTATCAAACAGCGAATTAATATGTACTTTTTTTTCCTAGGGGTATAACTTTTGAGGAAGACTGCAGCGTATGTCTGAGTAGGTTGACTGGAGAACTGTACCTAACAGATTGCAGGCATTGTTTTCACAAAGAATGCATCGACAGGTGGTGCTCCAGTTCTTCCAAATGTTGTCCGATGTGTAGGACAACGTTAATTTTCGAAGGTACCTTCACTATCTTCGATACAAATTGGCAGAATGTTAATATACATCGTTTCGACAAGATGGATAGCGATGAAGAAGATGAAGAAAGTGATGAAAGTGGAGAGGAAAATGAAGAAGAGAATGAAGGAGAAAATGAAGAACAAACCAACGAGGACATTTAATGGAGAAAATATCACTCTCAAATTAAATTTTCTCTATACATTTGTATGAAGACTACTGAAAAAGTGTTCTATTCCATTGATGAATTCATGGCCTATGACTTTCAGTGAATCCTGCCTTTTAACGTGATTTCTTCTTTTTTTCTGTACATGTATTTATGTTTATTTTCATCTTCACTTGTATTTTGTTTGTTTGGATTCATGCTGTATCGTTTTATATATACATATTTTATTTTGAATTATGTTGTGTTCATATGTCATCATGATTTCTGTAAAATTTTACATCTCTGTTCGACACACCCTGTAACATTTTTGAGGGAAATGAATGAGTTATAAATTGTAATATATGTATTAGAATCATTTGTCTTTTTTTTCATCTTATTTTTCCTAACGTTATCTAACTAAGTGTCATTTCAATCAGAAATAGCTCTCGTTTGTCTTATGAATGTGATTTATTATAAATAAAATAATTGAAAAAATACACTTATTAGGTGTACAACTTTGCTTCCGCCGTTTTGCAATAGATAACTATAGAGGTAGGTGGTAAGTGATATATATATTTACAAGAGGCACTTACTACAGACGAGTTGTAACAAAATCGACTAATAATCCGAGTAATCAAACAGCTATCGATATTGGATTGGCAATGATAGACATATATTTTTTTTATATGTAATGGAAATTTCTGATATGCTCATTCCTAATGATCCAAGAATAAGAGCCAATTTGATTGTAAGAGATAAAACGATATTCACTATTTTATTGATCTACAAAAGTATGTTAAAGTCAGATTTTCGGCCTAAATATTAGGTGTACAACTTTGCTTCCGCCGTTTTGCAATAGATGGCTGTAGCTGTAAGGGGTAGTCGAAATAAATAGATCGTAGATGCCATACAATAAGCTTAAGTATTTGTAAACATAACGCTATCGAAATATTAGTCGATTTTTGTCTGCATCATGAAGTTATTCTCGTTTAAATATGTCAGCTCCAAATTGAAAATCTGGGCGTACGCCAATGCAGTGAAACTGTCATATCATTTATTTTCCTGGTTTCCTTGGATGAACGTTATTGATAATAATTGCAGCGAAATTCATAAAGCTATATTCCTCTATTATATTCATAAAACCCTCAAAAAAGGGGTAACTTAACCATAGTACTAATAAATGGTACCACGGTACCAATATGGGTTCATTTGAAAACATTGAGTGTTACCCAAAAAACGATTACGATGAACTTTATTTGCTCATAAAAAACGCAATTTAGTGTTTTTGACGGGATTTCGATTTTTCTAGTATTAGACAGGTCAATTGGAATAAATCGGAATCATCGTGGCACACTCAAATGGAAAACTAAAAATTGAATTATAAAAAAATTTTGACGTTTGAAATGTCACTTATTATATTTATATATACAGAGTGTTCCACTTGAAAATCGAGAGTTGGTATCACTTCCGGCGAAACAGGAAGTGAAAAAAAATCATTTGTAGATTAAAAAGTGTCGCTTATTATGTATATTATGTATTATTAATTTTTAGTAACGTTTATTATTTTAACGTGAAATCTAAAGAAGCGACTATGTAGGAAAAAAATTTAATTTGAAGAATAAAAAAAAGATGAAATATAATGACTGTCATTCAATTTTCGATTTAAAATGAATTTCGAACAAGTAGAAACCAAGCCAATCCACAGTATTGTTAAGAATTAGGATAAAATATATCAAAATGAAAAAATTGTTTTCCGAGAAGTAAATAAAGTATTTTCACAGCCTTGAAGTCACAGATAAAGGCCACTCCTACTGTTTTTTTTTAGCTGATTCGCGTGTAAGCTTCTCCTACTATCGGTCTATTTGATTGGAGATGGTTGAAATATGTGCAGTCAGTTTTTGATAATTACCTGAAGCTCGCAAGATTTGGTGTTTAAACACGAAATCCAACAATAATCCAAAACCAGTTTGAGGTCGTTTATACAAGAAATTCGTAATTGCCTCTGAAAAGATAAATGATTGTTTTATTGTTGGTTTTTTTCATTCAGACTCAAGGCAATTATCTTGTCTATGTCTGTGACCTTTTTCATTGAGGAGAAATTTAAAAACTATGAAATTTGTGACAAGAAGTAAATAATACAACTCATTGTAGCTTTTCATCGGAAAAATTTATCTAGGATCAATCGAGTAATTTGAAAAGGAAAAAATTTTATTCGAATGTCTATAAGTATAATATGTATTTAGATATACATATACAGGGTGTGGCGTAATTAATGGATAATACTGTACTGGCGAATAGGGGAGGTCATGGCCGACCAGAAAATGTAAAGTTATGTTCAGTAAAAATATCATAGTGTTCGAGATATCGAACAATTTAATTTTTTTCTGAAAAGTGCACCTTCACTCACTAAATTCATTGTTGTGATCACAAATCTTGTTATTTCTTTGAGCATTGTTTTTCATTTTACTCTCAAATATCTGTACTATGAGATAAACTACCAAATTCCTACCATCTTGCTTAATTAAGAGAAGAAAAGTATGATAGTCCTGATGTTTGCACTTTTTAGAAAAAAATGAAATTGTCCGATATCTCGAAAACTATGATATTTTTACTGAACAAAATTTTCTGGTCGGCCAACACCTCCCCTATTCGCCAGTACAGGATTATCCATTAATTACGCCACACCCTGTATGTGTTTGAAATGAAAATAACCATATTGTACCTTTCAAACAGCGAATTACAACCATCTATTAGTAAGTTATTATTAAATGCCATTTCATAAGCCATGATAGCTTGACAAATAAACATTTTAAAAATTTTTTAAGAAGTCATCAAACAATAGTCACTTATCTGATAACATCATGCATAAAAAATCATTAATCCATTTTTTAATTACAAACAGATAGTTGAATAACTTTAAGAAAAAAGTATGAGAATTATTCAACTAATTCAGATATTCAGATAGTTGAATAACTTTAAGAAAAAAGTATGAGAATTATTCAACTATCTATCAGTAAATAATTAAATAATGCTTTAATGACCATAACGTGATCAGATAAACATGAAAAGTTAGACGCTTTTCTCAAAGTTTTTTTAAAATGTTTATTTGTTTTATAATTTTTTTTTTCGTGGTATTTATTTATCACTGACCTCTGAACAATAAGAATTTAGTTGCTGGTATCAGGACTTAATTTAGTTTATTCACAAATTCTTATGGATACCTATGTTATCTACTAGAAAGTTAAATAATGGTTTAATGAACGTGACGTCATCAGATAACCAACAAAAGTTTGACTTAGGTACTCTTAATTTGTGTAGGTACATTTAAAATATTTATTTGTCATATTTATAATGACTTACCTAATGAGGTTGATGGCCATTCTGAAAATTCTAACTATCTTATGTATTATCAGATAAATAGTTCTTGGAATGTATCTGTCAACAGATAAGAAACGGAAGTTTTACCCTTTTTTAAAATATTCATTTTTACCAGGGTGATAAAATAAATCAGATATAATTGAACGAAAATAAAAATCATATTCTCTTTTCCCATTGTTTAGGTTGAATTTTGAAACGTTCAACTAAAGAACGAAATCAGTTTGAGTAGTTTGATACTTCAAAATAAATATCGATATGTAGAATTTCAAAACTGAAATTATAATATATATTATAATTAATAACGAAAGTATTCCATAAAAATAGGAGCAAACTACTGAATATGTCGTATTTAACCTAATATTGTCACGATAAATCAGGATTTTCAACTAATGGAACTAGAGCATAATAGGTTTCCTGTGATCGATATCATAATGCGAAAAATTAAAAAATATCGAATTTGTCATTCTAAAATAAATATCGAATATTTTCGATACCTATGTAGCTGTTTCTAATTTCTGGACATCGAAAATAAAAGTTCTGACTCAATATTGCTGAGAGCCCCAGAAATAAATAAAAACAATAAAATATTAATATTATTCAACGGCTGCTTTCAAATATCAGAAGGTGTTTTCAACAGGTTCTGGTCACGATAAATCAGAATTTTTGACTAATGCAACTAGATCATAATATGTTTCGTGTGGTCGAATTCAAAATGCGAAATATTTAAAAAATATCGAATTTGATGCTCTAAAATAAATATCGATATGTAGAATTTCAAATTTCAAATTCTGCTTAACGAAAATACTCGATAAAAATGGGAGCAAACTACTAAATATGTCGTTTTCAACTGAATCTCGTCATCTGAATCTTATAATTCTCCTTTATGATAGATTAGTCTATTGTGCAACAAGTGGGGAAAGTCCAACATTTCTCGCGGGTGTGGAAGTTTATAATTAATTTATTCATAGCTATATCATACCTTACTAACTAGATCTTCGTTATAATTTGGATTTTTCTGAGTATTAGGTACTAGAGAATAGTTTGAAATTTTTAGTCTTATTACATGATGAAAACTTTGAATTAGAATATCCATGCCAAATTCAAGGTCAATATCTTGTAAAGGACAGGTGCTATGAGAAAAAACTTGAAAAAATCAAACTTCAACACCCTGTATATGGAAAACAAAGAGTTTGGGTGCACATCCTTCAATTTAGGAACACCCTGTATAAAAGCTGATTTAGAGTTTTATTCAATCCATTCGGTTTCTTTCATGCTGAATGAACCTAGTGTCATTTTGAAGTAAAAAGTGGTCCATTTTGAAGTGAAAGCTTGTATCTTTCCATGATTAACTGACATAACCTACTGAACACAAGTGACATGGAAAATATCCAAAAATTAATACACTTTGTTACTTCATATAATGTGAAAATACAAGTAAATGAATGGAGACATTTTTTATTCTATTCATTCCACCTTCAATGCATTTTGTGAAAACCCATATTAATGAACGGCAAAAAAAAATGCCGTCCCAAAATGGCGGAAGAATCTAGAAGTTCCCCCCCCCAAAAGTGGGTCCTGGATCCGCGCCTGACTTATTTGAGTACTTAAGTGTGTTGGTACGCTTACTAGCTTAGTATCAGTTTAACAGTGCTGAAGTACAGAACAGATAATTTTAAAGCTAAAAAGATGTCTTTGGATCATTTATATGAGTTCAGCTTCGAAAAGTTGTACAACGACTGTACAGAAAAGTAATGCTTTTACATCATTTTTTTCTTTAAATATTTTTGAAACAATATAATCGAATGTAATCTTCAGTTTCTGAATGTTGCATTTTTATAAAGAAATTTTTGTTCAATATATGTGTATGAAATGAACGATAACCATATTGTACCTATCAAACAGCGAATTAATATGTACTTTTTTTTCCTAGGGGTATAACTTTTGAGGAAGACTGCAGCGTATGTCTGAGTAGGTTGACTGGAGAACTGTACCTAACAGATTGCAGGCATTGTTTTCACAAAGAATGCATCGACAGGTGGTGCTCCAGTTCTTTCAAATGTTGTCCGATGTGTAGGACAACGTTAATTTTCGAAGGTACCTTCACTATCTTCGATACAAATTGGCAGAATGTTAATATACATCGTTTCGACAAGATGGATAGCGATGAAGAAGATGAAGAAAGTGATGAAAGTGGAGAGGAAAATGAAGAAGAGAATGAAGGAGAAAATGAAGAACAAACCAACGAGGACATTTAATGGAGAAAATATCACTCTCAAATTAAATTCTCTCTATACATTTGTATGAAGACTACTGAAAAAGTGTTCTATTCCATTGATGAATTCATGGCCTATGACTTTCAGTGAATCCTGCCTTTTAACGTGATTTCTTCTTTTTTTCTGTACATGTGTTTATGTTTATTTTCATCTCCACTTGTATTTTGTTTGTTTGGATTCATGCTGTATCGTTTTATATATACATATTTTATTTTGAATTATGTTGTGTTCATATGTCATCATGATTTCTGTAAAATTTTACATCTCTGTTCGACACACCCTGTAACATTTTTGAGGGAAATGAATGAGTTATAAATTGTAATATATGTATTAGAATCATTTGTCTTTTTTTTCATCTTATTTTTCCTAACGTGAACTAACTAAGTGTCATTTCAATCAGAAATAGCTCTCGTTTGTCTTATGAATGTGATTTATTATAAATAAAATAATTGAAAAAATACACTTATTAGGTGTACAACTTTGCTTCCGCCGTTTTGCAATAGATAACTATAGAGGTAGGTGGTAAGTGATAGTCGAAAGATCGTTCGATGTTGCTTGCTAAGCCTACAAGAGGCACTTACTACAGACGAGTTGTAACAAAATCGACTAATAATCCGAGTAATCAAACAGTTTCCCATTAATAATAAACAGCTATCGATATTGGATTGGCAATGATAGACATATATTTTTTTATATGTAATGGAAATTTCTGATATGCTCATTCCTAATGATCCAAGAATAAGAGCCAATTTGATTGTAAGAGATAAAACGATATTCGGTATTTTATTGATCTACAAAAGTATGTTAAAGTCAGATTTTCGGCCTAAATATTAGGTGTACAACTTTGCTTCCGCCGTTTTGCAATAGATGGCTGTAGCTGTAAGGGGTAGTCGAAATAAATAGATCGTAGATGCCATACAATAAGCTTAAGTATTTGTAAACATAACGCTATCGAAATATTAGTCGATTTTTGTCTGCATCATGAAGATATTCTCGTTTAAATATGTCAGCTCCAAATTGAAAATCTGGGCGTACGCCAATGCAGTGAAACTGTCATATCATTTATTTTCCTGGTTTCCTTGGATGAACGTTATTGATAATAATTGCAGCGAAATTCATAAAGCTATATTCCTCTATTATATTCATAAAACCCTCAAAAAAGGGGTAACTTAACCATAGTACTTATAAATGGTACCACGGTACCAATATGGGTTCATTTGAAAACATTGAGTGTTACCCAAAAAACGATTACGAGGAACTTTATTTGCTCATAAAAAACGCAATTTAGTGTTTTTGACGGGATTTCGATTTTTCTAGTATTAGACAGGTCAATTGGAATAAATCGGAATCATCGTGGCACACTCAAATGGAAAACTAAAAATTGAATTATAAAAAAATTTTGACGTTTGAAATGTCACTTATGTGGTATCATTGGATTCAAAAAATTATACAGATTTCAAAAATGTTATAATATACAGGGTGTTCCACTTGAAAATCGAGAGTTGGTATCATTTCCGGCGAAACAGGAAGTGAAAAAAAACATTTGTAGATTAAAAAGTGTCGCTTATTATGTATATTATGTATTATAAATTTTTAGTAACGTTTATTATTTTAACGTGAAATCTAAAGAAGCGACTATGTAGGAAAAAAATTTAATTTGAAGAATAAAAAAAAGATGAAATATAATGACTGTCATTCAATTTTCGATTTAAAATGAATTTCGAACAAGTAGAAACCAAGCCAATCCACAGTATTGTTTAGAATTAGGATGAAATATATCAAAATGAAAAAATTGTTTTCCGAGAAGTAAATAAAGTATTTTCACAGCCTTGAAGTCACAGATAAAGGCCACTCCTACTGTTTTTTTTGAGCTTATTCGCGTGTAAGCTTCTCCTACTATCGGTCTATTTGATTGGAGATGGTTGAAATATGTGCAGTCAGTTTTTGATAATTACCTGAAGCTCGCAAGATTTGGTGTTTAAACACGAAATCCAACACTAATCCAAAGACAGTTTGAGGTCGTTTATACAAGAAATTCGTAATTGCCTCTGAAAATATAAATGATTTTTTTATTGTTGGTTTTTTTCATTCAGACTCAAGGCAATTATCTTGTCTATGTCTGTGACCTTTTTCATTGAGGAGAAATTTAAAAACTATGAAATTTGTGACAAGAAGTAAATAATACAACTCATTGTAGCTTTTCATCGGAAAAATTTATCTAGGATCAATCGAGTAATTTGAAAAGGAAAAAATTTTATTCGAATGTCTATACCTTTCAAACAGCGAATTACAACCATCTATTAGTAAGTTATTATTAAATGCCATTTCATAAGCCATGATAGCTTGACAAATAAACATTTTAAAAATTTTTTAAGAAGTCATCAAACAATAGTCACTTATCTGATAACATCATGCATAAAAAATCATTAATCCATTTTTTAATTACAAACAGATAGTTGAATAACTTTAAGAAAAAAGTATGAGAATTATTCAACTATCTATCAGTAAATAATTAAATAATGCTTTTATGACCATAACGTGATCAGATAAACATGAAAAGTTAGACGCTTTTCTCAAAGTTTTTTTAAAATGTTTATTTTTTATTATTATTATTATTATTAAACAAAATTACAGAGTTGAGGTACATTAAACCTATAAACTCTAACTGAAAATTATCCATAATACAACTGTAGAGAAAGAGAAAAAAAAAAACAGAGATAAGTGAAATTTACAAAAAGCTACAAAAATGATATTATCAACAACCAAAAACCTAACAATGTATACACTTCAATTACTTTTCCAGGTGTCAAATTTATTCTTGAACGCATTGACTGATACTGCTTCTACAATTTCACTGGGCAGGCCGTTCCAATGGTTAAACACCCGATTACAAAGGAAATTCCCTCGGCATCTCGTTCGAAATACTTCTCTATTCAACTTGTATCCATGTCCACGAAGTTGATTCGAATTCAATTTATACAGGTGGGACATATCGACGCCGAATAAGCCGTGCAATGCTCGATATGTAACTATCAGGTCTCCCCTCAAACGACGATCAGCAAAGGAAGAAAGACCCATCATCCGTAGCCGTTCTTGATAACAAGGGCGATTCCATCCAAAGGGAATGCGTGTGACACGACGTTGTAAGTTCTCCAGCAATGCAGCATCACCCGTCAACCACGGATGCCAAACCGGACCGGCAAATTCAAGTATTGGTCGAATATAACTTTTATATATTTGGGAGATAGCCGCCACATTATTGCCACGAAAAACGTTCTGGACAACATATATAAGACGTTTGACCTTTTTTGTGATGTGCAATACATGTTCAGTCCACGAAAGATCACTTGAAATCACCACACCCAGGTCCACATGAGATGAACATCCAACAACTTCAACGCCGTCAATGTAATAAGTCAAACCTGGATTGTTTTTACCCAAATGTAGTATTCGACACTTTGAAGGGTTTAGGGGAATCAACCATTTGTCGCACCAACAAACGACCCTGTCCAAGTCTTCCTGCAGGGTTTTATAGTTGTTGAGAGGGCAATTGAAAAATTTAATATCATCGGCAAATGAAGCACTGTCCGACTTGAACTCAACAGCTAGATCGCTCACATACACCAGAAACAGCAACGGTCCCAGAACTGAGCCCTGAGGAACGCCACTGAGCACGCATCTTGGTTCCGATCTGGCCGCACCAACTTTTACCACAAACGATCTGTCAGTTAAGAAGCTCTCAATCCACTTCAAGATCAATCCTCGGATTCCCAAGTGCTCCAGCTTGTACAGAAGCCTATTTATTGGTACCCTATCGAAGGCCTTTGCGAAATCCAGATAGACAACATCTACCGGAAGTCTATTATCCAAAGAATGGGTCCACTTGTTGAGACAGTTGAGGAGGCAGGTGATAATTGATCTTCCCCTGATGAAACCATGCTGGGTATCTGGTATGATGTTATGTTCCAAAAAAAATGAAAGCATTCTGTCGTACATTAACCTTTCCAGAATCTTACATAGAATGGAAGTGAGGCTTATTGGCCTGAAATTATTCGGATCTTGCTTGTCGCCTTTTTTATGTATCGGTGATACAAGTGCACTCTTCCATGATTTCGGCAGTATACCAGAGGTCAAAGATACTGAGAAAATTTTGGATATGGGTAGACTAAGAGACTGAGAACACTCTTTGAGCAACCTGGCAGAAAAACCATCCGGACCAGGTGACGACGAAACATTCAGCGAACGCAGTTTCTCTTCAACCATCAAGGGATTGATGTCAATAAAAGCCAGAGAAGAATGGTTTCGAGGAGAAGCAGTTGAAGGTATAGGTGCTCCGGGCTCGGATGTGAATGCCATTGAGAAGGTATCAGCCAGAATTTCAGCTGAACACTTATGGTCATCTGCAACTAATCCATCCTTGTCCTTAACAAGCGGCAAAGATGGTACGGTATTGAAAAAGCGTCGTGTGTATTTGAAAAATTTCTTCTTGTCACCCTAAGTAGCTAGATCACTCTCAAATTTGGATTTGGCCTCACGTAATCAGCTTGAAAGATGATTGGACAATGCTCTATGCCTCCGAAAGTCACAAACCTGCCTGCCGCGAACATACCTCCGCCACAACAATTTCTTGAACTTAATCATCCCAAAAATATGACTGTCAATCCAAGGCTTACTGCTATTGACCCTTACAGTTCGCATGAAAGTGCGGTCCTCAACAGTTCCGGTAACATATGCGTTAAATTTAATCCATCTCGACTCGCCGTCCCCAGTGCCCATCACATCATCCCAGTCTGTTTTGAAAAATATTTCATTAATACTCTGGTATCTGACAATTTTGCAAGTTTTAGTCTCGGACTTCATTTTAGAGGAAAGAAAAAATTGTATTTTTGCTGATAAAACCAAGTGATCTGATTTTCCCAGTGGCGGATGGTATTCAAGTTCCGAAAGTAAATTCACATCATTTGTAAGGATTAGATCTGGTGTTGTAGGTTCTTGGTTTACTCTGTAACGGGTGGGTTGGTCAACTAACTGGTGTAAATTGGAGTGGTTCAACATTTCGGTGTATGGAATCGAAGGAGAGTTTGCTGAGGGCGAACGAGATATTGGCCATATTCTAATGTCGCCGAGATTGAAGTCTCCAGCCAATAAAACATGTTTATGTAGGTTAGATAAGTTCGTCAGATGCTCACATAGGTCTTTGTCATATATGGAAGGTCGTGGACGATATATGCAGCCAACACACAAGGCGAAGCCAGATGATTCTATATTCAAAAAGATATTATCGATGCCTGGAGTATTGAGTGAATGTTTAGAGATTTTAAACGAATTAGCTATGGAGTCATGGACATATATACATACCCCAGCATAACCTGGAGTAGTGATACTATCGCAACGGTATATGGTGTAATCAGGTATATGAGCAACTATATCAGGCTTTTCTGGATGAAGCCACGTTTCCGTGATCATTATAAGAGAAGGTTTATGATATTCGACCAGTAAAAGAAGTTCATTGAACTTTGCAGTTAGGGAAGCTAGGTTGGAATATAATACCGGCCATACATTCAAAGGTAATACTAGTTTTTTGAAGAAGAATCCTCTGATACAATTGTAGGAACACCCCTGATATATTTTATGGTGAGGTTGACCTCTCCAGCTCGGCGTCTTCTCTCGCGTCTTGTTTTATAATTTTTTTTTTCGTGGTATTTATTTATCACTGACCTCTGAACAATAAGAATTTAATTGCTGGTATCAGGACTTAATTTAGTTTATTCACAAATTCTTATGGATACCTATGTTATCTACTAGAAAGTTAAATAATGGTTTAATGAACGTGACGTCATCAGATAACCAACAAAAGTTTGACTTAGGTACTCTTAATTTGTGTAGGTACATTTAAAATATTTATTTGTCATATTTATAATGACTTACCTAATGAGGTTGATGGCCATTCTGAAAATTCTAACTATCTTATGTATTATCAGATAAATAGTTCTTGGAATGTATCTGTCAACAGATAAGAAACGAAAGTTTTACCCTTTTTTAAAATATTCATTTTTACCAGGGTGATAAAATAAATCAGATATAATTGAACGAAAATAAAAATCATATTCTCTTTTCCCATTGTTTAGGTTGAATTTTGAAACGTTCAACTAAAGAACGAAATCAGTTTGAGTAGTTTGATACTTCAAAATAAATATCGATATGTAGAATTTCAAAACTGAAATTATAATATATATTATAATTAATAACGAAAGTATTCCATAAAAATAGGAGCAAACTACTGAATATGTCGTATTTAACCTAATATTGTCAAGATGAATCAGGATTTTCAACTAATGGAACTAGAGCATAATAGGTTTCCTGTGATCGAAATCATAATGCGAAAAATTAAAAAATATCGAATTTGACATTCTAAAATAAATATCGAATATTTTCGATACCTATGTAGCTGTTTCTAATTTCTGGACATCGAAAATAAAAGTTATGACTCAATATTGCTGAGAGCCCCAGAAATAAATAAAAACAATAAAATATTAATATTATTCAACGGCTGCTTTCAAATATCAGAAGGTGTTTTCAACAGGTTCTGGTCACGATAAATCAGAATTTTTGACTAATGCAACTAGATCATAATAATGTTTCGTGTGGTCGAATTCAAAATGCGAAATATTTAAAAAATATCGAATTTGATGCTCTAAAATAAATATCGATATGTACAATTTCAAATTTGAAATTCTGCTTAACGAAAATACTCGATAAAAATGGGAGCAAACTACTAAATATGTCGTTTTCAACTGAATCTCGTCATCTGAATCTTATAATTCTCCTTTATGATAGATTAGTCTATTGTGCAACAAGTGGGGAAAGTCCAACATTTCTCGCGGGTGTGGAAGTTTGTGGTACGAGCCTGAAAGGCGAGTGCCACTTATAATTAATTTATTCATAGCTATATCATACCTTACTAACTAGATCTTCGTTATAATTTGGATTTTTCTGAGTATTAGGTACTAGAGAATAGTTTGAAATTTTTACTCTTATTACATGATGAAAACTTTAAATTAGAATATCCATGCCAAATTCAAGGTCAATATCTTGTAAAGGACAGGTGCTATGAGAAAAAACTTGAAAAAATCAAACTTCAACACCCTGTATATGGAAAACAAAGAGTTTGGGTGCACATCCTTCAATTTAGGAACACCCTGTATAAAAGCTGATTTAGAGTTTTATTCAATCCATTCGGTTTCTTTCATGCTGAATGAACCTAGTGTCATTTTGAAGTAAAAAGTGGTCCATTTTGAAGTGAAAGCTTGTATCTTTCCATGATTAACTGACATAACCTACTGAACACAAGTGACATGGAAAATATCAAAAAATTAATACACTTTGTTACTTCATATAATGTGAAAATACAAGTAAATGAATGGAGACATTTTTTATTCTATTCATTCCACCTTCAATGCATTTTGTGAAAACCCATATTAATGAACGGCAAAAAAAAATGCCGTCCCAAAATGGCGGAAGAATCTAGAAGTTCCCCCCCCCAAAAGTGGGTCCTGGATCCGCGCCTGACTTATTTGAGTACTTAAGTGTGTTGGTACGCTTACTAGCTTAGTATCAGTTTAACAGTGCTGAAGTACAGAACAGATAATTTTAAAGCTAAAAAGATGTCTTTGGATCATTTATATGAGTTCAGCTTCGAAAAGTTGTACAACGACTGTACAGAAAGGTAATGCATTTACATCATTTTTTTCTTTAATTATTTTTGAAACAATATAATCGAATGTAATCTTCAGTTTCTGAATGTTGCATTTTTATAAAGAAATTTTTGTTCAATATATGTGTATGAAATGAACGATAACCATATTGTACCTATCAAACAGCGAATTAATATGTATTTTTTTTCCTAGGGGTATAACTTTTGAGGAAGACTGCAGCGTATGTCTGAGTAGGTTGACTGGAGAACTGTACCTAACAGATTGCAGGCATTGTTTTCACAAAGAATGCATCGACAGGTGGTGCTCCAGTTCTTCCAAATGTTGTCCGATGTGTAGGACAACGTTAATTTTCGAAGGTACCTTCACTATCTTCGATACAAATTGGCAGAATGTTAATATACATCGTTTCGACAAGATGGATAGCGATGAAGAAGATGAAGAAAGTGGAGAGGAAAATGAAGAAGAGAATGAAGGAGAAAATGAAGAACAAACCAACGAGGACATTTAATGGAGAAAATATCACTCTCAAATTAAATTCTCTCTATACATTTGTATGAAGACTACTGAAAAAGTGTTCTATTCCATTGATGAATTCATGGCCTATGACTTTCAGTGAATCCTGCCTTTTAACGTGATTTCTTCTTTTTTTCTGTACATGTATTTATGTTTATTTTCATCTTCACTTGTATTTTGTTTGTTTGGATTCATGCTGTATCGTTTTATATATACATATTTTATTTTGAATTATGTTGTGTTCATATGTCATCATGATTTCTGTAAAATTTTACATCTCTGTTCGACACACCCTGTAACATTTTTGAGGGAAATGAATGAGTTATAAATTGTAATATATGTATTAGAATCATTTGTCTTTTTTTTCATCTTATTTTTCCTAACGTTAACTAACTAAGTGTCATTTCAATCAGAAATAGCTCTCGTTTGTCTTATGAATGTGATTTATTATAAATAAAATAATTGAAAAAATACACTTATTAGGTGTACAACTTTGCTTCCGCCGTTTTGCAATAGATAACTATAGAGGTAGGTGGTAAGTGATAGTCGAAAGATCGTTCGATGTTGCTTGCTAAGCCTACAAGAGGCACTTACTACAGACGAGTTGTAACAAAATCGACTAATAATCCGAGTAATCGAACAGCTATCGATATTGGATTGGCAATGATAGACATATATTTTTTTATATGTAATGGAAATTTCTGATATGCTCATTCCTAATGATCCAAGAATAAGAGCCAATTTGATTGTAAGAGATAAAACGATATTCGGTATTTTATTGATCTACACAAGTATGTTAAAGTCAGATTTTCGGCCTAAATATTAGGTGTACAACTTTGCTTCCGCCGTTTTGCAATAGATGGCTGTAGCTGTAAGGGGTAGTCGAAATAAATAGATCGTAGATGCCATACAATAAGCTTAAGTATTTGTAAACATAACGCTATCGAAATATTAGTCGATTTTTGTCTGCATCATGAAGATATTCTCGTTTAAATATGTCAGCTCCAAATTGAAAATCTGGGCGTACGCCAATGCAGTGAAACTGTCATATCATTTATTTTCCTGGTTTCCTTGGATGAACGTTATTGATAATAATTGCAGCGAAATTCATAAAGCTATATTCCTCTATTATATTCATAAAACCCTCAAAAAAGGGGTAACTTAACCATAGTACTAATAAATGGTACCACGGTACCAATATGGGTTCATTTGAAAACATTGAGTGTTACCTAAAAAACGATTACGAGGAACTTTATTTGCTCATAAAAAACGCAATTTAGTGTTTTTGACGGGATTTCGATTTTTCTAGTATTAGACAGGTCAATTGGAATAAATCGGAATCATCGTGGCACACTCAAATGGAAAACTAAAAATTGAATTATAAAAAAATTTTGACGTTTGAAATGTCACTTATGTGGTATCATTGGATTCAAAAAATTATACAGATTTCAAAAATGTTATAATATACAGGGTGTTCCACTTGAAAATCGAGAGTTGGTATCACTTCCGGCGAAACAGGAAGTGAAAAAAAATCATTTGTAGATTGAAAAGTGTCGCTTATTATGTATATTATGTATTATTAATTTTTAGTAACGTTTATTATTTTAACGTGAAATCTAAAGAAGCGACTATGTAGGAAAAATAATGTAATTTTCAATTTCAATTTTCGATTTAAAATGAATTTCGAACAAGTAGAAACCAAGCCAATCCACAGTATTGTTTAGAATTAGGATAAAATATAACAAAATGAAAAAATTGTAAGTAAATAAAAAATTTTCACAGCCTTGAAGTCACAGATAAAGGCCACTCCTACTGTTTTTTTTGAGCTGATACGCATGTAAGTTTCTCCTACTATCGGTCTATTTGATTGGAGATGGTTGAAATATGTGCAGTCAGTTTTTGATAATTACCTGAAGCTCGCAAGATTTGGTGTTTAAACACGAAATCCAACACTAATCCAAAGACAGTTTGAGGTCGTTTATACAAGAAATTCGTAATTGCCTCTGAAAAGATAAATGATTTTTTTATGGTTGGTTTTTTTCATTCAGACTCAAGGCAATTATCTTGTCTATGTCTGTGACCTTTTTCATTGAGGAGAAATTTAAAAACTATGAAATTTGTGACAAGAAGTAAATAATACAACTCATTGTAGCTTTTCATCGGAAAAATTTATCTAGGATCAATCGAGTAATTTGAAAAGGAAAAAATTTTATTCGAATGTCTATAAGTATAATATGTATTTAGATATACATATACAGGGTGTGGCGTAATTAATGGATAATACTATACTGGCGAATAGGGGAGGTCATGGCCGACTAGAAAATGTAAAGTTATGTTCAGTGAAAATATCATAGTGTTCGAGATATCGAACAATTTAATTTTTTTCTGAGAAGTGCACCTTCACTCACTAAATTCATTTTTGTGATCACAAATCTTGTTATTTCTTTGGGCATTATTTTTCATTTTACTCTCAAATAGCTGTACTATGAGATAAACTACCAAATTCCTACCATCTTGCTTAATTAAGAGAAGAAAAGTATGATAATCCTGATGTTTGCACTTTTTAGAAAAAAATGAAATTGTCCGATATCTCGAAAACTATGATATTTTTACTGAACAAAATTTTCTGGTCGGCCAACACCTCCCCTATTCGCCAGTACAGGATTATCCATTAATTACGCCACACCCTGTATGTGTTTGAAATGAAAATAACCATATTGTACCTTTCAAACAGCGAATTACAACCATCTATTAGTAAGTTATTATTAAATGCCATTTCATAAGCCATGATAGCTTGACAAATAAACATTTTGAAAAATTTTTAAGAAGTCATCAAACAATAGTCACTTATCTGATAACATCATGCATAAAAAATCATTAATCCATTTTTTAATTACAAACAGATAGCTGAATAACTTTAAGAAAAAAGTATGAGAATTATTCAACTATCTATCAGTAAATAATTAAATAATGCTTTAATGACCATAACGTGATCAGATAAACATGAAAAGTTAGACGCTTTTCTTAAAGTTTTTTTAAAATGTTTATTTGTTTTATAATTTTTTTTTTCGTGGTATTTATTTATCACTGACCTCTGAACAATAAGAATTTAGTTGCTGGTATCAGGACTTAATTTAGTTTATTCACAAATTCTTATGGATACCTATGTTATCTACTAGAAAGTTAAATAATTGTTTAATGAACGTGACGTCATCAGATAACCAACAAAAGTTTGACTTAGGTACTCTTAATTTGTGTAGGTACATTTGAAATATTTATTTGTCATATTTATAATGACTTACCTAATGAGGTTGATGGCCATTCTGAAAATTCTAACTATCTTATGTATTATCAGATAAATCATTCTTGGAATGTATCTGTCAACAGATAAGAAACGAAAGTTTTACCCTTTTTTAAAATATTCATTTTTACCAGGGTGATAAAATAAATCAGATATAATTGAACGAAAATAAAAATCATATTCTCTTTTCCCATTGTTTAGGTTGAATTTCGAAACGTTCAACTAAAGAACGAAATCAGTTTGAGTAGTTCGATACTTCAAAATAAATATCGATATGTAGAATTTCAAAACTGAAATTATAATATATATTATAATTAATAACGAAAGTATTCCATAAAAATAGGAGCAAACTACTGAATATGTCGTATTTAACATAATATTGTCACGATAAATCAGGATTTTCAACTAATGGAACTAGAGCATAATAGGTTTCCTGTGATCGAAATCATAAGGCGAAAAATTAAAAAATATCGAATTTGACATTCTAAAATAAATATCGAATATTTTCGATACCTATGTAGCTGTTTCTAATTTCTGGACATCGAAAATAAAAGTTATGACTCAATATTGCTGAGAGCCCCAGAAATAAATTAAAACAATAAAATATTAATATTATTCAACGGCTGCTTTCAAATATCAGAAGGTGTTTTCAACAGGTTCTGGTCACGATAAATCAGAATTTTTGACTAATGCAACTAGATCATAATATGTTTCGTGTGGTCGAATTCATAATGCGAAATATTTAAAAAATATCGAATTTGATGCTCTAAAATAAATATCGATATGTAGAATTTCAAATTTGAAATTCTGCTTAACGAAAATACTCGATAAAAATGGGAGCAAACTACTAAATATGTCGTTTTCAACTGAATCTCGTCATCTGAATCTTATTATTCTCCTTTATGATAGATTAGTCTGTTGTGCAACAAGTGGGGAAAGTCCAACATTTCTCACGGGTGTGGAAGTTTGTGGTACGAGCCTGAAAGGCGAGTGCCACTTATAATTAATTTATTCATAGCTATATCATACCTTACTAACTAGATCTTCGTTATAATTTGGATTTTTCTGAGTATTAGGTACTAGAGAATAGTTTGAAATTTTTACTCTTATTACATGATGAAAACTTTAAATTAGAATATCCATGCCAAATTCAAGGTCAATATCTTGTAAAGGACAGGTGCTATGAGAAAAAACTTGAAAAAATCAAACTTCAACACCCTGTATATGGAAAACAAAGAGTTTGGGTGCACATCTTTCAATTTAGGAACACCCTGTATAAAAGCTGATTTAAAATTTTATTCAATCCATTCGGTTTCTTTCATGCTGAATGAACCTAGTGTCATTTTGAAGTAAAAAGTGGTCCATTTTGAAGTGAAAGCTTGTATCTTTCCATGATTAACTGACATAACCTACTGAACACAAGTGACATGGAAAATATCAAAAAATTAATACACTTTGTTACTTCATATAATGTGAAAATACAAGTAAATGAATGGAGACATTCAATGCATTTTGTGAAATATTATATTCATAAAACCCTCAAAAAAGGGGTAACTTAACCATAGTACTAATAAATGGTACCACGGTACCAATATGGGTTCATTTGAAAACATTGAGTATTACCCCAAAAACGATTACGATGAACTTTATTTGCTCATAAAAAACGCAATTTAGTGTTTTTGACGGGATTTCGATTTTTCTAGTATTAGACAGGTCAATTGGAATAAATCGGAATCATCGTGGCACACTCAAATGGAAAACTAAAAATTGAATTATAAAAAAATTTTGACGTTTGAAATGTCACTTATGTGGTATCATTGGATTCAAAAAATTATGCAGATTTCAAAAATGTTATAATATACAGGGTGTTCCATTTGAAAATCGAGAGTTAGTATCACTTCCGGCGAAACAGGAAGTGAAAAAAAATCATTTGTAGATTAAAAAGTGTCGCTTATTATGTATATTATGTATTATTAATTTTCAGTAACGTTTATTATTTTAACGTAAAATCTAAAGAAGCGACTATGTAGGAAAAATAATGTAATTTTCAATTTCAATTTTCGATTTAAAATGAATTTCGAACAAGTAGAAACCAAGCCAATCCACAGTATTGTTTAGAATTAGGATAAAATATAACAAAATGAAAAAATTGTAAGTAAATAAAAAATTTTCACAGCCTTGAAGTCACAGATAAAGGCCACTCCTACTGTTTTTTTTGAGCTGATACGCGTGTAAGTTTCTCCTACTATCGGTCTATTTGATTGGAGATGGTTGAAATATGTGCAGTCAGTTTTTGATAATTACCTGAAGCTCGCAAGATTTGGTGTTTAAACACGAAATCCAACACTAATCCAAAGACAGTTTGAGGTCGTTTATACAAGAAATTCGTAATTGCCTCTGAAAATATAAATGATTTTTTTATTGTTGGTTTTTTTCATTCAGACTCAAGGCAATTATCTTGTCTATGTCTGTGACCTTTTTCATTGAGTAGAAATTTAAAAACTATGAAATTTGTGACAAGAAGTAAATAATACAACTCATTGTAGCTTTTCATCGGAAAAATTTATCTAGGATCAATCGAGTAATTTGAAAAGGAAAAAATTTCATTCGAATGTCTATAAGTATAATATGTATTTAGATATACATATACAGGGTGTGGCGTAATTAATGGATAATACTATACTGGCGAATAGGGGAGGTCATGGCCGACTAGAAAATGTAAAGTTATGTTCAGTGAAAATATCATAGTGTTCGAGATATCGAACAATTTAATTTTTTTCTGAAAAGTGCACCTTCACTCACTAAATTCATTGCTGTGATCACAAATCTTGTTATTTCTTTGGGCATTGTTTTTCATTTTACTCTCAAATAGCTGTACTATGAGATAAACTACCAAATTCCTACCATCTTGCTTAATTAAGAGAAGAAAAGTATGATAATCCTGATGTTTGCACTTTTTGGAAAAAAATGAAATTGACCGATATCTCGAAAACTATGATATTTTTACTGAACAAAATTTTCTGGTCGGCCAACACCTCCCCTATTCGCCAGTACAGGATTATCCATTAATTACGCCACACCCTGTATGTGTTTGAAATGAAAATAACCATATTGTACCTTTCAAACAGCGAATTACAACCATCTATTAGTAAGTTATTATTAAATGCCATTTCATAAGCCATGATAGCTTGACAAATAAACATTTTGAAAAATTTTTAAGAAGTCATCAAACAATAGTCACTTATCTGATAACATCATGCATAAAAAATCATTAATCCATTTTTTAATTACAAACAGATAGTTGAATAACTTTAAGAAAAAAGTATGAGAATTATTCAACTATCTATCAGTAAATAATTAAATAATGCTTTAATGACCACAACGTGATCAGATAAACATGAAAAGTTAGACGCTTTTCTTAAAGTTTTTTTAAAATGTTTATTTGTTTTATAATTTTTTTTTTCGTGGTATTTATTTATCACTGACCTCTGAACAATAAGAATTTAGTTGCTGGTATCAGGACTTAATTTAGTTTATTCACAAATTCTTATGGATACCTATGTTATCTACTAGAAAGTTAAATAATTGTTTAATGAACGTGACGTCATCAGATAACCAACAAAAGTTTGACTTAGGTACTCTTAATTTGTGTAGGTACATTTGAAATATTCATTTGTCATATTTATAATGACTTACCTAATGAGGTTGATGGCCATTCTGAAAATTCTAACTATCTTATGTATTATCAGATAAATCATTCTTGGAATGTATCTGTCAACAGATAAGAAACGAAAGTTTTACCCTTTTTTAAAATATTCATTTTTACCAGGGTGATAAAATAAATCAGATATAATTGAACGAAAATAAAAATCATATTCTCTTTTCCCATTGTTTAGGTTGAATTTCGAAACGTTCAACTAAAGAACGAAATCAGTTTGAGTAGTTCGATACTTCAAAATAAATATCGATATGTAGAATTTCAAAACTGAAATTATAATATATATTATAATTAATAACGAAAGTATTCCATAAAAATAGGAGCAAACTACTGAATATGTCGTATTTAACATAATATTGTCACGATAAATCAGGATTTTCAACTAATGGAACTAGAGCATAATAGGTTTCCTGTGATCGAAATCATAATGCGAAAAATTAAAAAATATCGAATTTGACATTCTAAAATTAATATCGAATATTTTCGATACCTATGTAGCTGTTTCTAATTTCTGGACATCGAAAATAAAAGTTATGACTCAATATTGCTGAGAGCCCCAGAAATAAATTAAAACAATAAAATATTAATATTATTCAACGGCTGCTTTCAAATATCAGAAGGTGTTTTCAACAGGTTCTGGTCACGATAAATCAGAATTTTTGACTAATGCAACTAGATCATAATATGTTTCGTGTGGTCGAATTCATAATGCGAAATATTTAAAAAATAGCGAATTTGATGCTCTAAAATAAATATCGATATGTACAATTTCAAATTTGAAATTCTGCTTAACGAAAATACTCGATAAAAATGGGAGCAAACTACTAAATATGTCGTTTTCAACTGAATCTCGTCATCTGAATCTTATAATTCTCCTTTATGATAGATTAGTCTATTGTGCAACAAGTGGGGAAAGTCCAACATTTCTCGCGGGTGTGGAAGTTTGTGGTACGAGCCTGAAAGGCGAGTGCCACTTATAATTAATTTATTCATAGCTATATCATACCTTACTAACTAGATCTTCGTTATAATTTGGATTTTTCTGAGTATTAGGTACTAGAGAATAGTTTGAAATTTTTACTCTTATTACATGATGAAAACTTTAAATTAGAATATCCATGCCAAATTCAAGGTCAATATCTTGTAAAGGACAGGTGCTATGAGAAAAAACTTGAAAAAATCAAACTTCAACACCCTGTATATGGAAAACAAAGAGTTTGGGTGCACATCTTTCAATTTAGGAACACCCTGTATAAAAGCTGATTTAAAATTTTATTCAATCCATTCGGTTTCTTCCATGCTGAATGAACCTAGTGTCATTTTGAAGTAAAAAGTGGTCCATTTTGAAGTGAAAGCTTGTATCTTTCCATGATTAACTGACATAACCTACTGAACACAAGTGACATGGAAAATATCAAAAAATTAATACACTTTGTTACTTCATATAATGTGAAAATACAAGTAAATGAATGGAGACATTTTTTATTCTATTCATTCCACCTTCAATGCATTTTGTGAAAACCCATATTAATGAACGGCAAAAAAAAATGCCGTCCCAAAATGGCGGAAGAATCTAGAAGTTCCCCCCCCAAAAGTGGGTCCTGGATCCGCGCCTGACTTATTTGAGTACTTAAGTGTGTTGGTACGCTTACTAGCTTAGTATCAGTTTAACAGTGCTGAAGTACAGAACAGATAATTTTAAAGCTAAAAAGATGTCTTTGGATCATTTATATGAGTTCAGCTTCGAAAAGTTGTACAACGACTGTACAGAAAGGTACAGTAATTTTACATCATTTTTTTCTTTAATTATTTTTGAAACAATATAATCGAATGTAATCTTCAGTTTCTGAATGTTGCATTTTTATAAAGAAATTTTTGTTCAATATATGTGTATGAAATGAACGATAACCATATTGTACCTATCAAACAGCGAATTAATATGTACTTTTTTTTCCTAGGGGTATAAATTTTGAGGAAGACTGCAGCGTATGTCTGAGTAGGTTGACTGGAGAACTGTACCTAACAGATTGCAGGCATTGTTTTCACAAAGAATGCATCGACAGGTGGTGCTCCAGTTCTTCCAAATGTTGTCCGATGTGTAGGACAACGTTAATTTTCGAAGGTACCTTCACTATCTTCGATACAAATTGGCAGAATGTTAATATACATCGTTTCGACAAGATGGATAGCGATGAAGAAGATGAAGAAAGTGATGAAAGTGGAGAGGAAAATGAAGAAGAGAATGAAGGAGAAAATGAAGAACAAACGAACGAGGACATTTAATGGAGAAAATATCACTCTCAAATTAAATTCTCTCTATACATTTGTATGAAGACTACTGAAAAAGTGTTCTATTCCATTGATGAATTCATGGCCTATGACTTTCAGTGAATCCTGCCTTTTAACGTGATTTCTTCTTTTTTTCTGTACATGTATTTATGTTTATTTTCATCTTCACTTGTATTTTGTTTGTTTGGATTCATGCTGTATCGTTTTATATATACATATTTTATTTTGAATTATGTTGTGTTCATATGTCATCATGATTTCTGTAAAATTTTACATCTCTGTTCGACACACCCTGTAACATTTTTGAGGGAAATGAATGAGTTATAAATTGTAATATATGTATTAGAATCATTTGTCTTTTTTTTCATCTTATTTTTCCTAACGTTATCTAACTAAGTGTCATTTCAATCAGAAATAGCTCTCGTTTGTCTTATGAATGTGATTTATCATAAATAAAATAATTGAAAAAATACACTTATTAGGTGTACAACTTTGCTTCCGCCGTTTTGCAATAGATAACTATAGAGGTAGGTGGTAAGTGATATATATATATTTACAAGAGGCACTTACTACAGACGAGTTGTAACAAAATCGACTAATAATCCGAGTAATCAAACAGCTATCGATATTGGATTGGCAATGATAGACATATATTTTTTTTATATGTAATGGAAATTTCTGATATGCTCATTCCTAATGATCCAAGAATAAGAGCCGATTTGATTGTAAGAGATAAAACGATATTCGGTATTTTATTGATCTACAAAAGTATGTTAAAGTCAGATTTTCGGCCTAAATATTAGGTGTACAACTTTGCTTCCGCCGTTTTGCAATAGATGGCTGTAGCTGTAAGGGGTAGTCGAAATAAATAGGTAGTAGATGCCATACAATAAGCTTAAGTATTTGTAAACATAACGCTATCGAAATATTAGTCGATTTTTGTCTGCATCATGAAGTTATTCTCGTTTAAATATGTCAGCTCCAAATTGAAAATCTGGGCGTACGCCAATGCAGTGAAACTGTCATATCATTTATTTTCCTGGTTTCCTTGGATGAACGTTATTGATAATAATTGCAGCGAAATTCATAAAGCTATATTCCTCTATTATATTCATAAAACCCTCAAAAAAGGGGTAACTTAACCATAGTACTAATAAATGGTACCACGGTACCAATATGGGTTCATTTGAAAACATTGAGTGTTACCCAAAAAACGATAACGATGAACTTTATTTGCTCATAAAAAACGCAATTTAGTGTTTTTGACGGGATTTCGATTTTTCTAGTATTAGACAGGTCAATTGGAATAAATCGGAATCATCGTGGCACACTCAAATGGAAAACTAAAAATTGAATTATAAAAAAATTTTGACGTTTGAAATGTCACTTATGTGGTATCATTGGATTCAAAAAATTATACAGATTTTAAAAATGTTATAATATACAGGGTGTTCCACTTGAAAATCGAGAGTTGGTATCACTTCCGGCGAAACAGGAAGTGAAAAAAAATCATTTGTAGATTAAAAAGTGTCGCTTATTATGTATATTATGTATTATTAATTTTTAGTAACGTTTATTATTTAAACGTGAAATCTAAAGAAGCGACTAAGTAGGAAAAAAATTTAATTTGAAGAATAAAAAAAAGATGAAATATAATGACTGTCATTCAATTTTCGATTTAAAATGAATTTCGAACAAGTAGAAACCAAGCCAATCCACAGTATTGCTTAGAATTAGGATAAAATATATCAAAATGAAAAAATTGTTTTCCGAGAAGTAAATAAAGTATTTTCACAGCCTTGAAGTCACAGATAAAGGCCACTCCTACTGTTTTTTTTGAGCTGATTCGCGTGTAAGCTTCTCCTACTATCGGTCTATTTGATTGGAGATGGTTGAAATATGTGCAGTCAGTTTTTGATAATTACCTGAAGCTCGCAAGATTTGGTGTTTAAACACGAAATCCAACAATAATCCAAAGCCAGTTTGAGGTCGTTTATACAAGAAATTCGTAATTGCCTCTGAAAAGATAAATGATTGTTTTATTGTTGGTTTTTTTCATTCAGACTCAAGGCAATTATCTTGTCTATGTCTGTGACCTTTTTCATTGAGGAGAAATTTAAAAACTATGAAATTTGTGACAAGAAGTAAATAATACAACTCATTGTAGCGTTTCATCGGAAAAATTTATCTAGGATCAATCGAGTAATTTGAAAAGGAAAAAATTTTATTCGAATGTCTATAAGTATAATATGTATTTAGATATACATATACAGGGTGTGGCGTAATTAATGGATAATACTGTACTGGCGAATAGGAGAGGTCATGGCCGACCAGAAAATGTAAAGTTATGTTCAGTAAAACTATCATAGTGTTCGAGATATCGAACAATTTAATTTTTTTCTGAAAAGTGCACCTTCACTCACTAAATTCATTGTTGTGATCACAAATCTTGTTATTTCTTTGAGCATTGTTTTTCATTTTACTCTCAAATATCTGTACTATGAGATAAACTACCAAATTCCTACCATCTTTCTTAATTAAGAGAAGAAAAGTATGATAATCCTGATGTTTGCACTTTTTAGAAAAAAATGAAATTGTCCGATATCTCGAAAACTATGATATTTTTACTGAACAAAATTTTCTGGTCGGCCAACACCTCCCCTATTCGCCAGTACAGGATTATCCATTAATTACGCCACACCCTGTATGTGTTTGAAATGAAAATAACCATTTTGTACCTTTCAAACAGCGAATTACAACCATCTATTAGTAAGTAATTATTAAATGCCATTTCATAAGCCATGATAGCTTGACACATAAACATTTTAAAAATTTTTTAAGAAGTCATCAAACAATAGTCACTTATCTGATAACATCATGCATAAAAAATCATTAATCCATTTTTTAATTACAAACAGATAGTTGAATAACTTTAAGAAAAAAGTATGAGAATTATTCAACTATCTATCAGTAAATAATTAAATAATGCTTTAATGACCATAACGTGATCAGATAAACATGAAAAGTTAGACGCTTTTCTCAAAGTTTTTTTAAAATGTTTATTTGTTTTATAATTTTTTTTTTTCGTGGTATTTATTTATCACTGACCTCTGAACAATAAGAATTTAGTTGCTGGCATCAGGACTTAATTTAGTTTATTCACAAATTCTTATGGATACCTATGTTATCTACTAGAAAGTTAAATAATGGTTTAATGGACGTGACGTCATCAGATAACCAACAAAAGTTTGACTTATGTACTCTTAATTTGTGTAGGTGCATTTAAAATATTTATTTGTCATATTTATAATGACTTACCTAATAAGGTTGATGGCCATTCTGAAAATTCTAACTATCTTATGTATTATCAGATAAATAATTCTTGGAATGTATCTGTCAACAGATAAGAAACTAAAGTTTTACCCTTTTTTAAAATATTCATTTTTACCAGGGTGATAAAATAAATCAGATATAATTGAACGAAAATAAAAATCATATTCTCTTTTCCCATTGTTTAGGTTGAATTTTGAAACGTTCAACTAAAGAACGAAATCAGTTTGAGTAGTTTGATACTTCAAAATAAATATCGATATGTAGAATTTCAAAACTGAAATTATAATTAATAACGAAAGTATTCCATAAAAATAGGAGCAAACTACTGAATATGTCGTATTTATCCTAATATTGTCACGATAAATCAGGATTTTCAACTAATGGAACTAGAGCATAATAGGTTTCCTGTGATCGAAATCATAATGCGAAAAATTAAAAAATATCGAATTTGACATTCTAAAATAAATATCGAATATTTTCGATACCTATGTAGCTGTTTCTAATTTCTGGACATCGAAAATAAAAGTTATGCCTCAATATTGCTGAGAGCCCCAGAAATAAATAAAAACAATAAAATATTAATATTATTCAACGGCTGCTTTCAAATATCAGAAGGTGTTTTCAACAGGTTCTGGTCACGATAAATCAGAATTTTTGACTAATGCAACTAGATCATAATATGTTTCGTGTGGTCGAATTCAAAATGCGAAATATTCAAAAAATATCGAATTTGATGCTCTAAAATAAATATCGATATGTAGAATTTCAAATTTGAAATTCTGCTTAACGAAAATACTCGATAAAAATGGGAGCAAACTACTAAATATGTCGTTTTCAACTGAATCTCGTCATCTGAATCTTATAATTCTCCTTTATGATAGATTAGTCTATTGTGCAACAAGTGGGGAAAGTCCAACATTTCTCGCGGGTGTGGAAGTTTGTGGTACGAGCCTGAAAGGCGAGTGCCACTTATAATTAATTTATTCATAGCTATATCATACCTTACTAACTAGATCTTCGTTATAATTTGGATTTTTCTGAGTATTAGGTACTAGAGAATAGTTTGAAATTTTTACTCTTATTACATGATGAAAACTTTAAATTAGAATATCCATGCCAAATTCAAGGTCAATATCTTGTAAAGGACAGGTGCTATGAGAAAAAACTTGAAAAAATCAAACTTCAACACCCTGTATATGGAAAACAAAGAGTTTGGGTACACATCCTTCAATTTAGGAACACCCTGTATAAAAGCTGATTTAGAGTTTTATTCAATCCATTCGGTTTCTTTCATGCTGAATGAACCTAGTGTCATTTTGAAGTAAAAAGTGGTCCATTTTGAAGTGAAAGCTTGTATCTTTCCATGATTAACTGACATAACCTACTGAACACAAGTGACATGGAAAATATCAAAAAATTAATACACTTTGTTACTTCATATAATGTGAAAATACAAGTAAATGAATGGAGACATTTTTTATTCTATTCATTCCACCTTCAATGCATTTTGTGAAAACCCATATTAATGAACGGCAAAAAAAAATGCCGTCCCAAAATGGCGGAAGAATCTAGAAGTTCCCCCCCCCAAAAGTGGGTCCTGGATCCGCGCCTGACTTATTTGAGTACTTAAGTGTGTTGGTACGCTTACTAGCTTAGTATCAGTTCAACAGTGCTGAAGTACAGAACAGATAATTTTAAAGCTAAAAAGATGTCTTTGGATCATTTATATGAGTTCAGCTTCGAAAAGTTGTACAACGACTGTACAGAAAGGTAATGCTTTTACATCATTTTTTTCATTAATTATTTTTGAAACAATATAATCGAATGTAATCTTCAGTTTCTGAATGTTGCATTTTTATAAAGAAATTTTTGTTCAATATATGTGTATGAAATGAACGATAACCATATTGTACCTATCAAACAGCGAATTAATATGTACTTTTTTTTCCTAGGGGTATAACTTTTGAGAAAGACTGCAGCGTATGTCTGAGTAGGTTGACTGGAGAGCTGTACCTAACAGATTGCAGGCATTGTTTTCACAAAGAATGCATCGACAGGTGGTGCTCCAGTTCTTCCAAATGTTGTCCGATGTGTAGGACAACGTTAATTTTCGAAGGTACCTTCACTATCTTCGATACAAATTGGCAGAATGTTAATATACATCGTTTCGACAAGATGGATAGCGATGAAGAAGATGAAGAAAGTGGAGAGGAAAATGAAGAAGAGAATGAAGGAGAAAATGAAGAACAAGCCAACGAGGACATTTAATGGAGAAAATATCACTCTTAAATTAAATTCTCTCTATACATTTGTATGAAGACTACTGAAAAAGTGTTCTATTCCATTGATGAATTCATGGCCTATGACTTTCAGTGAATCCTGCCTTTAAACGTGATTTCTTCTTTTTTTCTGTACATGTATTTATGTTTATTTTCATCTTCACTTGTATTTTGTTTGTTTGGATTCATGCTGTATCGTTTTATATATACATATTTTATTTTGAATTATGTTGTGTTCATATGTCATCATGATTTCTGTAAAATTTTACATCTCTGTTCGACACACCCTGTAACATTTTTGAGGGAAATGAATGAGTTATAAATTGTAATATATGTATTAGAATCATTTGTCTTTTTTTTTCATCTTATTTTTCCTAACGTTAACTAACTAAGTGTCATTTCAATCAGAAATAGCTCTCGTTTGTCTTATGAATGTGATTTATTATAAATAAAATAATTGAAAAAATACACTTATTAGGTGTACAACTTTGCTTCCGCCGTTTTGCAATAGATAACTATAGAGGTAGGTGGTAAGTGATAGTCGAAAGATCGTTCGATGTTGCTTGCTAAGCCTACAAGAGGCATTTACTACAGACGAGTTGTAACAAAATCGACTAATAATCCGAGTAATCAAACAGCTATCGATTTTGTATTGGCAATGATAGACATATTTTTTTTTTATATGTAATGGAAATTTCTGATATGCTCATTCCTAATGATCCAAGAATAAGAGCCAATTTGATTGTAAGAGATAAAACGATATTCGGTATTTTATTGATCTACAAAAGTAAGTTAAAGTCAGATTTTCGGCCTAAATATTAGGTGTACAACTTTGCTTCCGCCGTTTTGCAATAGATGGCTGTAGCTGTAAGGGGTAGTCGAAATAAATAGATCGTAGATGCCATACAATAAGCTTAAGTATTTGTAAACATAACGCTATCGAAATATTAGTCGATTTTTGTCTGCATCATGAAGTTATTCTCGTTTAAATATGTCAGCTCCAAATTGAAAATCTGGGCGTACGCCAATGCAGTGAAACTGTCATATCATTTATTTTCCTGGTTTCCTTGGATGAACGTTATTGATAATAATTGCAGCGAAATTCATAAAGGTATATTCCTCTATTATATTCATAAAACCCTCAAAAAAGGGGTACCTTAACCATAGTACTAATAAATGGTACCACGGTACCAATATGGGTTCATTTGAAAACATTGAGTGTTACCCAAAAAACGATTACGATGAACTTTATTTGCTCATTAAAAACGCAATTTAGTGTTTTTGACGAGATTTCGATTTTTCTAGTATTAGACAGGTCAATTGGAATAAATCGGAATCATCGTGGCACACTCAAATGGAAAACTAAAAATTGAATTATAAAAAAATTTTAACGTTTGAAATGTCACTTATGTGGTATCATTGGATTCAAAAAATTATACAGATTTCAAAAATGTTATAATATACAGGGTGTTCCACTTGAAAATCGAGAGTTGGTATCACTTCCGGCGAAACAGGAAGTGAAAAAAAATCATTTGTAGATTAAAAAGTGTCGCTTATTATGTATATTATGTATTATTAATTTTTAGTAACGTTTATTATTTCAACGTGAAATCTAAAGAAGCGACTATGTAGGAAAAAAATTTAATTTGAAGAATAAAAAAAAGATGAAATATAATGACTGTCATTCAATTTTCGATTTAAAATGAATTTCGAACAAGTAGAAACCAAGCCAATCCACAGTATTGTTTAGAATTAGGATAAAATATATCAAAATGAAAAAATTGTTTTCCGAGAAGTAAATAAAGTATTTTCACAGCCTTGAAGTCACAGATAAAGGCCACTCCTACTGTTTTTTTTGAGCTGATTCGCGTGTAAGCTTCTCCTACTATCAGTCTATTTGATTGGAGATGGTTGAAATATGTGCAGTCAGTTTTTGATAATTACCTGAAGCTCGCAAGATTTGGTGTTTAAACACGAAATCCAACAATAATCCAAAGCCAGTTTGAGGTCGTTTATACAAGAAATTCGTAATTGCCTCTGAAAAGATAAATGATTGTTTTATTGTTGGTTTTTTTCATTCAGACTCAAGGCAATTATCTTGTCTATGTCTGTGACCTTTTTCATTGAGGAGAAATTTAAAAACTATGAAATTTGTGACAAGAAGTAAATAATACAACTCATTGTAGCTTTTCATCGGAAAAATTTATCTAGGATCAATCGAGTAATTTGAAAAAGAAAAAATTTTATTCGAATGTCTATAAGTATAATATGTATTTAGATATACATATACAGGGTGTGGCGTAATTAATGGATAATACTGTACTGGTGAATAGGGGAGGTCATGGCCGACCAGAAAATGTAAAGTTATGTTCAGTAAAAATATCATAGTGTTCGAGATATCGAACAATTTAATTTTTTTCTGAAAAGTGCACCTTCACTCACTAAATTCATTGTTGTGATCACAAATCTTGTTATTTCTTTGAGCATTGTTTTTCATTTTACTCTCAAATATCTGTACTATGAGATAAACTACCAAATTCCTACCATCTTGCTTAATTAAGAGAAAAAAAGTATGATAATCCTGATGTTTGCACTTTTTAGAAAAAAATGAAATTGTCCGATATCTCGAAAACTATGATATTTTTACTGAACAAAATTTTCTGGTCGGCCAACACCTCCCCTATTCGCCAGTACAGGATTATCCATTAATTACGCCACACCCTGTATGTGTTTGAAATGAAAATAACCATATTGTACCTTTCAAACAGCGAATTACAACCATCTATTAGTAAGTTATTATTAAATGCCATTTCATAAGCCATGATAGCTTGACAAATAAACATTTTAAAAATTTTTTAAGAAGTCATCAAACAATAGTCACTTATCTGATAACATCATGCATAAAAAATCATTAATCCATTTTTTAATTACAAACAGATAGTTGAATAACTTTAAGAAAAAAGTATGAGAATTATTCAACTATCTATCAGTAAATAATTAAATAATGCTTTAATGACCATAACGTGATCAGATAAACATGAAAAGTTAGACGCTTTTCTCAAAGTTTTTTTAAGATGTTTATTTGTTTAATAATTTTTTTTTTCGTGGTATTTATTTATCACTGACCTCTGAACAATAAGAATTTAGTTGCTGGTATCAGGACTTAATTTAGTTTATTCACAAATTCTTATGGATACCTATGTTATCTACTAGAAAGTTAAATAATGGTTTAATGAACGTGACGTCATCAGATAACCAACAAAAGTTTGACTTAGGTACTCTTAATTTGTGTAGGTACATTTAAAATATTTATTTGTCATATTTATAATGACTTACCTAATGAGGTTGATGGCCATTCTGAAAATTCTAACTATCTTATGTATTATCAGATAAATAATTCTTGGAATGTATCTGTCAACAGATAAGAAACGAAAGTTTTGCCTTTTTTAAATTATTCATTTTTACCAGGGTGATAAAATAAATCAGATATAATTGAACGAAAATAAAAATCATATTCTCTTTTCCCATTGTTTAGGTTGAATTTTGAAACGTTCAACTAAAGAACGAAATCAGTTTGAGTAGTTTGATACTTCAAAATAAATATCGATATGTAGAATTTCAAAACTGAAATTATAATATATATTATAATTAATAACGAAAGTATTCCATAAAAATAGGAGCAAACTACTGAATATGTCGTTTTTAACCTAATATTGTCACGATAAATCAGGATTTTCAACTAATGGAACTAGAGCATAATAGGTTTCCTGTGATCGAAATCATAATGCGAAAAATTAAAAAATATCGAATTTGACATTCTAAAATTAATATCGAATATTTTCGATACCTATGTAGCTGTTTCTAATTTCTGGACATCGAAAATAAAAGTTATGACTCAATATTGCTGAGAGCCCCAGAAATAAATTAAAACAATAAAATATTAATATTATTCAACGGCTGCTTTCAAATATCAGAAGGTGTTTTCAACAGGTTCTGGTCACGATAAATCAGAATTTTTGACTAATGCAACTAGATCATAATATGTTTCGTGTGGTCGAATTCATAATGCGAAATATTTAAAAAATAGCGAATTTGATGCTCTAAAATAAATATCGATATGTACAATTTCAAATTTGAAATTCTGCTTAACGAAAATACTCGATAAAAATGGGAGCAAACTACTAAATATGTCGTTTTCAACTGAATCTCGTCATCTGAATCTTATAATTCTCCTTTATGATAGATTAGTCTATTGTGCAACAAGTGGGGAAAGTCCAACATTTCTCGCGGGTGTGGAAGTTTGTGGTACGAGCCTGAAAGGCGAGTGCCACTTATAATTAATTTATTCATAGCTATATCATACCTTACTAACTAGATCTTCGTTATAATTTGGATTTTTCTGAGTATTAGGTACTAGAGAATAGTTTGAAATTTTTACTCTTATTACATGATGAAAACTTTAAATTAGAATATCCATGCCAAATTCAAGGTCAATATCTTGTAAAGGACAGGTGCTATGAGAAAAAACTTGAAAAAATCAAACTTCAACACCCTGTATATGGAAAACAAAGAGTTTGGGTGCACATCTTTCAATTTAGGAACACCCTGTATAAAAGCTGATTTAAAATTTTATTCAATCCATTCGGTTTCTTCCATGCTGAATGAACCTAGTGTCATTTTGAAGTAAAAAGTGGTCCATTTTGAAGTGAAAGCTTGTATCTTTCCATGATTAACTGACATAACCTACTGAACACAAGTGACATGGAAAATATCAAAAAATTAATACACTTTGTTACTTCATATAATGTGAAAATACAAGTAAATGAATGGAGACATTTTTTATTCTATTCATTCCACCTTCAATGCATTTTGTGAAAACCCATATTAATGAACGGCAAAAAAAAATGCCGTCCCAAAATGGCGGAAGAATCTAGAAGTTCCCCCCCCAAAAGTGGGTCCTGGATCCGCGCCTGACTTATTTGAGTACTTAAGTGTGTTGGTACGCTTACTAGCTTAGTATCAGTTTAACAGTGCTGAAGTACAGAACAGATAATTTTAAAGCTAAAAAGATGTCTTTGGATCATTTATATGAGTTCAGCTTCGAAAAGTTGTACAACGACTGTACAGAAAGGTACAGTAATTTTACATCATTTTTTTCTTTAATTATTTTTGAAACAATATATACGAATGTAATCTTCAGTTTCTGAATGTTGCATTTTTATAAAGAAATTTTTGTTCAATATATGTGTATGAAATGAACGATAACCATATTGTACCTATCAAACAGCGAATTAATATGTACTTTTTTTTCCTAGGGGTATAACTTTTGAGGAAGACTGCAGCGTATGTCTGAGTAGGTTGACTGGAGAACTGTACCTAACAGATTGCAGGCATTGTTTTCACAAAGAATGCATCGACAGGTGGTGCTCCAGTTCTTCCAAATGTTGTCCGATGTGTAGGACAACGTTAATTTTCGAAGGTACCTTCACTATCTTCGATACAAATTGGCAGAATGTTAATATACATCGTTTCGACAAGATGGATAGCGATGAAGAAGATGAAGAAAGTGATGAAAGTGGAGAGGAAAATGAAGAAGAGAATGAAGGAGAAAATGAAGAACAAACGAACGAGGACATTTAATGGAGAAAATATCACTCTCAAATTAAATTCTCTCTATACATTTGTATGAAGACTACTGAAAAAGTGTTCTATTCCATTGATGAATTCATGGCCTATGACTTTCAGTGAATCCTGCCTTTTAACGTGATTTCTTCTTTTTTTCTGTACATGTATTTATGTTTATTTTCATCTTCACTTGTATTTTGTTTGTTTGGATTCATGCTGTATCGTTTTATATATACATATTTTATTTTGAATTATGTTGTGTTCATATGTCATCATGATTTCTGTAAAATTTTACATCTCTGTTCGACACACCCTGTAACATTTTTGAGGGAAATGAATGAGTTATAAATTGTAATATATGTATTAGAATCATTTGTCTTTTTTTTCATCTTATTTTTCCTAACGTTATCTAACTAAGTGTCATTTCAATCAGAAATAGCTCTCGTTTGTCTTATGAATGTGATTTATCATAAATAAAATAATTGAAAAAATACACTTATTAGGTGTACAACTTTGCTTCCGCCGTTTTGCAATAGATAACTATAGAGGTAGGTGGTAAGTGATATATATATATTTACAAGAGGCACTTACTACAGACGAGTTGTAACAAAATCGACTAATAATCCGAGTAATCAAACAGCTATCGATATTGGATTGGCAATGATAGACATATATTTTTTTTATATGTAATGGAAATTTCTGATATGCTCATTCCTAATGATCCAAGAATAAGAGCCGATTTGATTGTAAGAGATAAAACGATATTCGGTATTTTATTGATCTACAAAAGTATGTTAAAGTCAGATTTTCGGCCTAAATATTAGGTGTACAACTTTGCTTCCGCCGTTTTGCAATAGATGGCTGTAGCTGTAAGGGGTAGTCGAAATAAATAGGTAGTAGATGCCATACAATAAGCTTAAGTATTTGTAAACATAACGCTATCGAAATATTAGTCGATTTTTGTCTGCATCATGAAGTTATTCTCGTTTAAATATGTCAGCTCCAAATTGAAAATCTGGGCGTACGCCAATGCAGTGAAACTGTCATATCATTTATTTTCCTGGTTTCCTTGGATGAACGTTATTGATAATAATTGCAGCGAAATTCATAAAGCTATATTCCTCTATTATATTCATAAAACCCTCAAAAAAGGGGTAACTTAACCATAGTACTAATAAATGGTACCACGGTACCAATATGGGTTCATTTGAAAACATTGAGTGTTACCCAAAAAACGATAACGATGAACTTTATTTGCTCATAAAAAACGCAATTTAGTGTTTTTGACGGGATTTCGATTTTTCTAGTATTAGACAGGTCAATTGGAATAAATCGGAATCATCGTGGCACACTCAAATGGAAAACTAAAAATTGAATTATAAAAAAATTTTGACGTTTGAAATGTCACTTATGTGGTATCATTGGATTCAAAAAATTATACAGATTTTAAAAATGTTATAATATACAGGGTGTTCCACTTGAAAATCGAGAGTTGGTATCACTTCCGGCGAAACAGGAAGTGAAAAAAAATCATTTGTAGATTAAAAAGTGTCGCTTATTATGTATATTATGTATTATTAATTTTTAGTAACGTTTATTATTTAAACGTGAAATCTAAAGAAGCGACTAAGTAGGAAAAAAATTTAATTTGAAGAATAAAAAAAAGATGAAATATAATGACTGTCATTCAATTTTCGATTTAAAATGAATTTCGAACAAGTAGAAACCAAGCCAATCCACAGTATTGCTTAGAATTAGGATAAAATATATCAAAATGAAAAAATTGTTTTCCGAGAAGTAAATAAAGTATTTTCACAGCCTTGAAGTCACAGATAAAGGCCACTCCTACTGTTTTTTTTGAGCTGATTCGCGTGTAAGCTTCTCCTACTATCGGTCTATTTGATTGGAGATGGTTGAAATATGTGCAGTCAGTTTTTGATAATTACCTGAAGCTCGCAAGATTTGGTGTTTAAACACGAAATCCAACAATAATCCAAAGCCAGTTTGAGGTCGTTTATACAAGAAATTCGTAATTGCCTCTGAAAAGATAAATGATTGTTTTATTGTTGGTTTTTTTCATTCAGACTCAAGGCAATTATCTTGTCTATGTCTGTGACCTTTTTCATTGAGGAGAAATTTAAAAACTATGAAATTTGTGACAAGAAGTAAATAATACAACTCATTGTAGCGTTTCATCGGAAAAATTTATCTAGGATCAATCGAGTAATTTGAAAAGGAAAAAATTTTATTCGAATGTCTATAAGTATAATATGTATTTAGATATACATATACAGGGTGTGGCGTAATTAATGGATAATACTGTACTGGCGAATAGGAGAGGTCATGGCCGACCAGAAAATGTAAAGTTATGTTCAGTAAAACTATCATAGTGTTCGAGATATCGAACAATTTAATTTTTTTCTGAAAAGTGCACCTTCACTCACTAAATTCATTGTTGTGATCACAAATCTTGTTATTTCTTTGAGCATTGTTTTTCATTTTACTCTCAAATATCTGTACTATGAGATAAACTACCAAATTCCTACCATCTTTCTTAATTAAGAGAAGAAAAGTATGATAATCCTGATGTTTGCACTTTTTAGAAAAAAATGAAATTGTCCGATATCTCGAAAACTATGATATTTTTACTGAACAAAATTTTCTGGTCGGCCAACACCTCCCCTATTCGCCAGTACAGGATTATCCATTAATTACGCCACACCCTGTATGTGTTTGAAATGAAAATAACCATTTTGTACCTTTCAAACAGCGAATTACAACCATCTATTAGTAAGTAATTATTAAATGCCATTTCATAAGCCATGATAGCTTGACACATAAACATTTTAAAAATTTTTTAAGAAGTCATCAAACAATAGTCACTTATCTGATAACATCATGCATAAAAAATCATTAATCCATTTTTTAATTACAAACAGATAGTTGAATAACTTTAAGAAAAAAGTATGAGAATTATTCAACTATCTATCAGTAAATAATTAAATAATGCTTTAATGACCATAACGTGATCAGATAAACATGAAAAGTTAGACGCTTTTCTCAAAGTTTTTTTAAAATGTTTATTTGTTTTATAATTTTTTTTTTTCGTGGTATTTATTTATCACTGACCTCTGAACAATAAGAATTTAGTTGCTGGCATCAGGACTTAATTTAGTTTATTCACAAATTCTTATGGATACCTATGTTATCTACTAGAAAGTTAAATAATGGTTTAATGGACGTGACGTCATCAGATAACCAACAAAAGTTTGACTTATGTACTCTTAATTTGTGTAGGTGCATTTAAAATATTTATTTGTCATATTTATAATGACTTACCTAATAAGGTTGATGGCCATTCTGAAAATTCTAACTATCTTATGTATTATCAGATAAATAATTCTTGGAATGTATCTGTCAACAGATAAGAAACTAAAGTTTTACCCTTTTTTAAAATATTCATTTTTACCAGGGTGATAAAATAAATCAGATATAATTGAACGAAAATAAAAATCATATTCTCTTTTCCCATTGTTTAGGTTGAATTTTGAAACGTTCAACTAAAGAACGAAATCAGTTTGAGTAGTTTGATACTTCAAAATAAATATCGATATGTAGAATTTCAAAACTGAAATTATAATTAATAACGAAAGTATTCCATAAAAATAGGAGCAAACTACTGAATATGTCGTATTTATCCTAATATTGTCACGATAAATCAGGATTTTCAACTAATGGAACTAGAGCATAATAGGTTTCCTGTGATCGAAATCATAATGCGAAAAATTAAAAAATATCGAATTTGACATTCTAAAATAAATATCGAATATTTTCGATACCTATGTAGCTGTTTCTAATTTCTGGACATCGAAAATAAAAGTTATGCCTCAATATTGCTGAGAGCCCCAGAAATAAATAAAAACAATAAAATATTAATATTATTCAACGGCTGCTTTCAAATATCAGAAGGTGTTTTCAACAGGTTCTGGTCACGATAAATCAGAATTTTTGACTAATGCAACTAGATCATAATATGTTTCGTGTGGTCGAATTCAAAATGCGAAATATTCAAAAAATATCGAATTTGATGCTCTAAAATAAATATCGATATGTAGAATTTCAAATTTGAAATTCTGCTTAACGAAAATACTCGATAAAAATGGGAGCAAACTACTAAATATGTCGTTTTCAACTGAATCTCGTCATCTGAATCTTATAATTCTCCTTTATGATAGATTAGTCTATTGTGCAACAAGTGGGGAAAGTCCAACATTTCTCGCGGGTGTGGAAGTTTGTGGTACGAGCCTGAAAGGCGAGTGCCACTTATAATTAATTTATTCATAGCTATATCATACCTTACTAACTAGATCTTCGTTATAATTTGGATTTTTCTGAGTATTAGGTACTAGAGAATAGTTTGAAATTTTTACTCTTATTACATGATGAAAACTTTAAATTAGAATATCCATGCCAAATTCAAGGTCAATATCTTGTAAAGGACAGGTGCTATGAGAAAAAACTTGAAAAAATCAAACTTCAACACCCTGTATATGGAAAACAAAGAGTTTGGGTACACATCCTTCAATTTAGGAACACCCTGTATAAAAGCTGATTTAGAGTTTTATTCAATCCATTCGGTTTCTTTCATGCTGAATGAACCTAGTGTCATTTTGAAGTAAAAAGTGGTCCATTTTGAAGTGAAAGCTTGTATCTTTCCATGATTAACTGACATAACCTACTGAACACAAGTGACATGGAAAATATCAAAAAATTAATACACTTTGTTACTTCATATAATGTGAAAATACAAGTAAATGAATGGAGACATTTTTTATTCTATTCATTCCACCTTCAATGCATTTTGTGAAAACCCATATTAATGAACGGCAAAAAAAAATGCCGTCCCAAAATGGCGGAAGAATCTAGAAGTTCCCCCCCCCAAAAGTGGGTCCTGGATCCGCGCCTGACTTATTTGAGTACTTAAGTGTGTTGGTACGCTTACTAGCTTAGTATCAGTTCAACAGTGCTGAAGTACAGAACAGATAATTTTAAAGCTAAAAAGATGTCTTTGGATCATTTATATGAGTTCAGCTTCGAAAAGTTGTACAACGACTGTACAGAAAGGTAATGCTTTTACATCATTTTTTTCATTAATTATTTTTGAAACAATATAATCGAATGTAATCTTCAGTTTCTGAATGTTGGATTTTTATAAAGAAATTTTTGTTCAATATATGTGTATGAAATGAACGATAACCATATTGTACCTATCAAACAGCGAATTAATATGTACTTTTTTTTCCTAGGGGTATAACTTTTGAGAAAGACTGCAGCGTATGTCTGAGTAGGTTGACTGGAGAGCTGTACCTAACAGATTGCAGGCATTGTTTTCACAAAGAATGCATCGACAGGTGGTGCTCCAGTTCTTCCAAATGTTGTCCGATGTGTAGGACAACGTTAATTTTCGAAGGTACCTTCACTATCTTCGATACAAATTGGCAGAATGTTAATATACATCGTTTCGACAAGATGGATAGCGATGAAGAAGATGAAGAAAGTGGAGAGGAAAATGAAGAAGAGAATGAAGGAGAAAATGAAGAACAAGCCAACGAGGACATTTAATGGAGAAAATATCACTCTTAAATTAAATTCTCTCTATACATTTGTATGAAGACTACTGAAAAAGTGTTCTATTCCATTGATGAATTCATGGCCTATGACTTTCAGTGAATCCTGCCTTTAAACGTGATTTCTTCTTTTTTTCTGTACATGTATTTATGTTTATTTTCATCTTCACTTGTATTTTGTTTGTTTGGATTCATGCTGTATCGTTTTATATATACATATTTTATTTTGAATTATGTTGTGTTCATATGTCATCATGATTTCTGTAAAATTTTACATCTCTGTTCGACACACCCTGTAACATTTTTGAGGGAAATGAATGAGTTATAAATTGTAATATATGTATTAGAATCATTTGTCTTTTTTTTTCATCTTATTTTTCCTAACGTTAACTAACTAAGTGTCATTTCAATCAGAAATAGCTCTCGTTTGTCTTATGAATGTGATTTATTATAAATAAAATAATTGAAAAAATACACTTATTAGGTGTACAACTTTGCTTCCGCCGTTTTGCAATAGATAACTATAGAGGTAGGTGGTAAGTGATAGTCGAAAGATCGTTCGATGTTGCTTGCTAAGCCTACAAGAGGCATTTACTACAGACGAGTTGTAACAAAATCGACTAATAATCCGAGTAATCAAACAGCTATCGATTTTGTATTGGCAATGATAGACATATTTTTTTTTTATATGTAATGGAAATTTCTGATATGCTCATTCCTAATGATCCAAGAATAAGAGCCAATTTGATTGTAAGAGATAAAACGATATTCGGTATTTTATTGATCTACAAAAGTAAGTTAAAGTCAGATTTTCGGCCTAAATATTAGGTGTACAACTTTGCTTCCGCCGTTTTGCAATAGATGGCTGTAGCTGTAAGGGGTAGTCGAAATAAATAGATCGTAGATGCCATACAATAAGCTTAAGTATTTGTAAACATAACGCTATCGAAATATTAGTCGATTTTTGTCTGCATCATGAAGTTATTCTCGTTTAAATATGTCAGCTCCAAATTGAAAATCTGGGCGTACGCCAATGCAGTGAAACTGTCATATCATTTATTTTCCTGGTTTCCTTGGATGAACGTTATTGATAATAATTGCAGCGAAATTCATAAAGGTATATTCCTCTATTATATTCATAAAACCCTCAAAAAAGGGGTAACTTAACCATAGTACTAATAAATGGTACCACGGTACCAATATGGGTTCATTTGAAAACATTGAGTGTTACCCAAAAAACGATTACGATGAACTTTATTTGCTCATTAAAAACGCAATTTAGTGTTTTTGACGAGATTTCGATTTTTCTAGTATTAGACAGGTCAATTGGAATAAATCGGAATCATCGTGGCACACTCAAATGGAAAACTAAAAATTGAATTATAAAAAAATTTTAACGTTTGAAATGTCACTTATGTGGTATCATTGGATTCAAAAAATTATACAGATTTCAAAAATGTTATAATATACAGGGTGTTCCACTTGAAAATCGAGAGTTGGTATCACTTCCGGCGAAACAGGAAGTGAAAAAAAATCATTTGTAGATTAAAAAGTGTCGCTTATTATGTATATTATGTATTATTAATTTTTAGTAACGTTTATTATTTCAACGTGAAATCTAAAGAAGCGACTATGTAGGAAAAAAATTTAATTTGAAGAATAAAAAAAAGATGAAATATAATGACTGTCATTCAATTTTCGATTTAAAATGAATTTCGAACAAGTAGAAACCAAGCCAATCCACAGTATTGTTTAGAATTAGGATAAAATATATCAAAATGAAAAAATTGTTTTCCGAGAAGTAAATAAAGTATTTTCACAGCCTTGAAGTCACAGATAAAGGCCACTCCTACTGTTTTTTTTGAGCTGATTCGCGTGTAAGCTTCTCCTACTATCAGTCTATTTGATTGGAGATGGTTGAAATATGTGCAGTCAGTTTTTGATAATTACCTGAAGCTCGCAAGATTTGGTGTTTAAACACGAAATCCAACAATAATCCAAAGCCAGTTTGAGGTCGTTTATACAAGAAATTCGTAATTGCCTCTGAAAAGATAAATGATTGTTTTATTGTTGGTTTTTTTCATTCAGACTCAAGGCAATTATCTTGTCTATGTCTGTGACCTTTTTCATTGAGGAGAAATTTAAAAACTATGAAATTTGTGACAAGAAGTAAATAATACAACTCATTGTAGCTTTTCATCGGAAAAATTTATCTAGGATCAATCGAGTAATTTGAAAAAGAAAAAATTTTATTCGAATGTCTATAAGTATAATATGTATTTAGATATACATATACAGGGTGTGGCGTAATTAATGGATAATACTGTACTGGTGAATAGGGGAGGTCATGGCCGACCAGAAAATGTAAAGTTATGTTCAGTAAAAATATCATAGTGTTCGAGATATCGAACAATTTAATTTTTTTCTGAAAAGTGCACCTTCACTCACTAAATTCATTGTTGTGATCACAAATCTTGTTATTTCTTTGAGCATTGTTTTTCATTTTACTCTCAAATATCTGTACTATGAGATAAACTACCAAATTCCTACCATCTTGCTTAATTAAGAGAAAAAAAGTATGATAATCCTGATGTTTGCACTTTTTAGAAAAAAATGAAATTGTCCGATATCTCGAAAACTATGATATTTTTACTGAACAAAATTTTCTGGTCGGCCAACACCTCCCCTATTCGCCAGTACAGGATTATCCATTAATTACGCCACACCCTGTATGTGTTTGAAATGAAAATAACCATATTGTACCTTTCAAACAGCGAATTACAACCATCTATTAGTAAGTTATTATTAAATGCCATTTCATAAGCCATGATAGCTTGACAAATAAACATTTTAAAAATTTTTTAAGAAGTCATCAAACAATAGTCACTTATCTGATAACATCATGCATAAAAAATCATTAATCCATTTTTTAATTACAAACAGATAGTTGAATAACTTTAAGAAAAAAGTATGAGAATTATTCAACTATCTATCAGTAAATAATTAAATAATGCTTTAATGACCATAACGTGATCAGATAAACATGAAAAGTTAGACGCTTTTCTCAAAGTTTTTTTAAGATGTTTATTTGTTTTATAATTTTTTTTTTCGTGGTATTTATTTATCACTGACCTCTGAACAATAAGAATTTAGTTGCTGGTATCAGGACTTAATTTAGTTTATTCACAAATTCTTATGGATACCTATGTTATCTACTAGAAAGTTAAATAATGGTTTAATGAACGTGACGTCATCAGATAACCAACAAAAGTTTGACTTAGGTACTCTTAATTTGTGTAGGTACATTTAAAATATTTATTTGTCATATTTATAATGACTTACCTAATGAGGTTGATGGCCATTCTGAAAATTCTAACTATCTTATGTATTATCAGATAAATAATTCTTGGAATGTATCTGTCAACAGATAAGAAACGAAAGTTTTGCCTTTTTTAAATTATTCATTTTTACCAGGGTGATAAAATAAATCAGATATAATTGAACGAAAATAAAAATCATATTCTCTTTTCCCATTGTTTAGGTTGAATTTTGAAACGTTCAACTAAAGAACGAAATCAGTTTGAGTAGTTTGATACTTCAAAATAAATATCGATATGTAGAATTTCAAAACTGAAATTATAATATATATTATAATTAATAACGAAAGTATTCCATAAAAATAGGAGCAAACTACTGAATATGTCGTTTTTAACCTAATATTGTCACGATAAATCAGGATTTTCAACTAATGGAACTAGAGCATAATAGGTTTCCTGTGATCGAAATCATAATGCGAAAAATTAAAAAATATCGAATTTGACATTCTAAAATTAATATCGAATATTTTCGATACCTATGTAGCTGTTTCTAATTTCTGGACATCGAAAATAAAAGTTATGACTCAATATTGCTGAGAGCCCCAGAAATAAATTAAAACAATAAAATATTAATATTATTCAACGGCTGCTTTCAAATATCAGAAGGTGTTTTCAACAGGTTCTGGTCACGATAAATCAGAATTTTTGACTAATGCAACTAGATCATAATATGTTTCGTGTGGTCGAATTCATAATGCGAAATATTTAAAAAATAGCGAATTTGATGCTCTAAAATAAATATCGATATGTACAATTTCAAATTTGAAATTCTGCTTAACGAAAATACTCGATAAAAATGGGAGCAAACTACTAAATATGTCGTTTTCAACTGAATCTCGTCATCTGAATCTTATAATTCTCCTTTATGATAGATTAGTCTATTGTGCAACAAGTGGGGAAAGTCCAACATTTCTCGCGGGTGTGGAAGTTTGTGGTACGAGCCTGAAAGGCGAGTGCCACTTATAATTAATTTATTCATAGCTATATCATACCTTACTAACTAGATCTTCGTTATAATTTGGATTTTTCTGAGTATTAGGTACTAGAGAATAGTTTGAAATTTTTACTCTTATTACATGATGAAAACTTTAAATTAGAATATCCATGCCAAATTCAAGGTCAATATCTTGTAAAGGACAGGTGCTATGAGAAAAAACTTGAAAAAATCAAACTTCAACACCCTGTATATGGAAAACAAAGAGTTTGGGTGCACATCTTTCAATTTAGGAACACCCTGTATAAAAGCTGATTTAAAATTTTATTCAATCCATTCGGTTTCTTCCATGCTGAATGAACCTAGTGTCATTTTGAAGTAAAAAGTGGTCCATTTTGAAGTGAAAGCTTGTATCTTTCCATGATTAACTGACATAACCTACTGAACACAAGTGACATGGAAAATATCAAAAAATTAATACACTTTGTTACTTCATATAATGTGAAAATACAAGTAAATGAATGGAGACATTTTTTATTCTATTCATTCCACCTTCAATGCATTTTGTGAAAACCCATATTAATGAACGGCAAAAAAAAATGCCGTCCCAAAATGGCGGAAGAATCTAGAAGTTCCCCCCCCAAAAGTGGGTCCTGGATCCGCGCCTGACTTATTTGAGTACTTAAGTGTGTTGGTACGCTTACTAGCTTAGTATCAGTTTAACAGTGCTGAAGTACAGAACAGATAATTTTAAAGCTAAAAAGATGTCTTTGGATCATTTATATGAGTTCAGCTTCGAAAAGTTGTACAACGACTGTACAGAAAGGTACAGTAATTTTACATCATTTTTTTCTTTAATTATTTTTGAAACAATATAATCGAATGTAATCTTCAGTTTCTGAATGTTGCATTTTTATAAAGAAATTTTTGTTCAATATATGTGTATGAAATGAACGATAACCATATTGTACCTATCAAACAGCGAATTAATATGTACTTTTTTTTCCTAGGGGTATAACTTTTGAGGAAGACTGCAGCGTATGTCTGAGTAGGTTGACTGGAGAACTGTACCTAACAGATTGCAGGCATTGTTTTCACAAAGAATGCATCGACAGGTGGTGCTCCAGTTCTTCCAAATGTTGTCCGATGTGTAGGACAACGTTAATTTTCGAAGGTACCTTCACTATCTTCGATACAAATTGGCAGAATGTTAATATACATCGTTTCGACAAGATGGATAGCGATGAAGAAGATGAAGAAAGTGATGAAAGTGGAGAGGAAAATGAAGAAGAGAATGAAGGAGAAAATGAAGAACAAACGAACGAGGACATTTAATGGAGAAAATATCACTCTCAAATTAAATTCTCTCTATACATTTGTATGAAGACTACTGAAAAAGTGTTCTATTCCATTGATGAATTCATGGCCTATGACTTTCAGTGAATCCTGCCTTTTAACGTGATTTCTTCTTTTTTTCTGTACATGTATTTATGTTTATTTTCATCTTCACTTGTATTTTGTTTGTTTGGATTCATGCTGTATCGTTTTATATATACATATTTTATTTTGAATTATGTTGTGTTCATATGTCATCATGATTTCTGTAAAATTTTACATCTCTGTTCGACACACCCTGTAACATTTTTGAGGGAAATGAATGAGTTATAAATTGTAATATATGTATTAGAATCATTTGTCTTTTTTTTCATCTTATTTTTCCTAACGTTATCTAACTAAGTGTCATTTCAATCAGAAATAGCTCTCGTTTGTCTTATGAATGTGATTTATCATAAATAAAATAATTGAAAAAATACACTTATTAGGTGTACAACTTTGCTTCCGCCGTTTTGCAATAGATAACTATAGAGGTAGGTGGTAAGTGATATATATATATTTACAAGAGGCACTTACTACAGACGAGTTGTAACAAAATCGACTAATAATCCGAGTAATCAAACAGCTATCGATATTGGATTGGCAATGATAGACATATATTTTTTTTATATGTAATGGAAATTTCTGATATGCTCATTCCTAATGATCCAAGAATAAGAGCCGATTTGATTGTAAGAGATAAAACGATATTCGGTATTTTATTGATCTACAAAAGTATGTTAAAGTCAGATTTTCGGCCTAAATATTAGGTGTACAACTTTGCTTCCGCCGTTTTGCAATAGATGGCTGTAGCTGTAAGGGGTAGTCGAAATAAATAGGTAGTAGATGCCATACAATAAGCTTAAGTATTTGTAAACATAACGCTATCGAAATATTAGTCGATTTTTGTCTGCATCATGAAGTTATTCTCGTTTAAATATGTCAGCTCCAAATTGAAAATCTGGGCGTACGCCAATGCAGTGAAACTGTCATATCATTTATTTTCCTGGTTTCCTTGGATGAACGTTATTGATAATAATTGCAGCGAAATTCATAAAGCTATATTCCTCTATTATATTCATAAAACCCTCAAAAAAGGGGTAACTTAACCATAGTACTAATAAATGGTACCACGGTACCAATATGGGTTCATTTGAAAACATTGAGTGTTACCCAAAAAACGATAACGATGAACTTTATTTGCTCATAAAAAACGCAATTTAGTGTTTTTGACGGGATTTCGATTTTTCTAGTATTAGACAGGTCAATTGGAATAAATCGGAATCATCGTGGCACACTCAAATGGAAAACTAAAAATTGAATTATAAAAAAATTTTGACGTTTGAAATGTCACTTATGTGGTATCATTGGATTCAAAAAATTATACAGATTTTAAAAATGTTATAATATACAGGGTGTTCCACTTGAAAATCGAGAGTTGGTATCACTTCCGGCGAAACAGGAAGTGAAAAAAAATCATTTGTAGATTAAAAAGTGTCGCTTATTATGTATATTATGTATTATTAATTTTTAGTAACGTTTATTATTTAAACGTGAAATCTAAAGAAGCGACTAAGTAGGAAAAAAATTTAATTTGAAGAATAAAAAAAAGATGAAATATAATGACTGTCATTCAATTTTCGATTTAAAATGAATTTCGAACAAGTAGAAACCAAGCCAATCCACAGTATTGCTTAGAATTAGGATAAAATATATCAAAATGAAAAAATTGTTTTCCGAGAAGTAAATAAAGTATTTTCACAGCCTTGAAGTCACAGATAAAGGCCACTCCTACTGTTTTTTTTGAGCTGATTCGCGTGTAAGCTTCTCCTACTATCGGTCTATTTGATTGGAGATGGTTGAAATATGTGCAGTCAGTTTTTGATAATTACCTGAAGCTCGCAAGATTTGGTGTTTAAACACGAAATCCAACAATAATCCAAAGCCAGTTTGAGGTCGTTTATACAAGAAATTCGTAATTGCCTCTGAAAAGATAAATGATTGTTTTATTGTTGGTTTTTTTCATTCAGACTCAAGGCAATTATCTTGTCTATGTCTGTGACCTTTTTCATTGAGGAGAAATTTAAAAACTATGAAATTTGTGACAAGAAGTAAATAATACAACTCATTGTAGCGTTTCATCGGAAAAATTTATCTAGGATCAATCGAGTAATTTGAAAAGGAAAAAATTTTATTCGAATGTCTATAAGTATAATATGTATTTAGATATACATATACAGGGTGTGGCGTAATTAATGGATAATACTGTACTGGCGAATAGGAGAGGTCATGGCCGACCAGAAAATGTAAAGTTATGTTCAGTAAAACTATCATAGTGTTCGAGATATCGAACAATTTAATTTTTTTCTGAAAAGTGCACCTTCACTCACTAAATTCATTGTTGTGATCACAAATCTTGTTATTTCTTTGAGCATTGTTTTTCATTTCACTCTCAAATATCTGTACTATGAGATAAACTACCAAATTCCTACCATCTTTCTTAATTAAGAGAAGAAAAGTATGATAATCCTGATGTTTGCACTTTTTAGAAAAAAATGAAATTGTCCGATATCTCGAAAACTATGATATTTTTACTGAACAAAATTTTCTGGTCGGCCAACACCTCCCCTATTCGCCAGTACAGGATTATCCATTAATTACGCCACACCCTGTATGTGTTTGAAATGAAAATAACCATTTTGTACCTTTCAAACAGCGAATTACAACCATCTATTAGTAAGTAATTATTAAATGCCATTTCATAAGCCATGATAGCTTGACACATAAACATTTTAAAAATTTTTTAAGAAGTCATCAAACAATAGTCACTTATCTGATAACATCATGCATAAAAAATCATTAATCCATTTTTTAATTACAAACAGATAGTTGAATAACTTTAAGAAAAAAGTATGAGAATTATTCAACTATCTATCAGTAAATAATTAAATAATGCTTTAATGACCATAACGTGATCAGATAAACATGAAAAGTTAGACGCTTTTCTCAAAGTTTTTTTAAAATGTTTATTTGTTTTATAATTTTTTTTTTTCGTGGTATTTATTTATCACTGACCTCTGAACAATAAGAATTTAGTTGCTGGCATCAGGACTTAATTTAGTTTATTCACAAATTCTTATGGATACCTATGTTATCTACTAGAAAGTTAAATAATGGTTTAATGGACGTGACGTCATCAGATAACCAACAAAAGTTTGACTTATGTACTCTTAATTTGTGTAGGTGCATTTAAAATATTTATTTGTCATATTTATAATGACTTACCTAATAAGGTTGATGGCCATTCTGAAAATTCTAACTATCTTATGTATTATCAGATAAATAATTCTTGGAATGTATCTGTCAACAGATAAGAAACTAAAGTTTTACCCTTTTTTAAAATATTCATTTTTACCAGGGTGATAAAATAAATCAGATATAATTGAACGAAAATAAAAATCATATTCTCTTTTCCCATTGTTTAGGTTGAATTTTGAAACGTTCAACTAAAGAACGAAATCAGTTTGAGTAGTTTGATACTTCAAAATAAATATCGATATGTAGAATTTCAAAACTGAAATTATAATTAATAACGAAAGTATTCCATAAAAATAGGAGCAAACTACTGAATATGTCGTATTTATCCTAATATTGTCACGATAAATCAGGATTTTCAACTAATGGAACTAGAGCATAATAGGTTTCCTGTGATCGAAATCATAATGCGAAAAATTAAAAAATATCGAATTTGACATTCTAAAATAAATATCGAATATTTTCGATACCTATGTAGCTGTTTCTAATTTCTGGACATCGAAAATAAAAGTTATGCCTCAATATTGCTGAGAGCCCCAGAAATAAATAAAAACAATAAAATATTAATATTATTCAACGGCTGCTTTCAAATATCAGAAGGTGTTTTCAACAGGTTCTGGTCACGATAAATCAGAATTTTTGACTAATGCAACTAGATCATAATATGTTTCGTGTGGTCGAATTCAAAATGCGAAATATTCAAAAAATATCGAATTTGATGCTCTAAAATAAATATCGATATGTAGAATTTCAAATTTGAAATTCTGCTTAACGAAAATACTCGATAAAAATGGGAGCAAACTACTAAATATGTCGTTTTCAACTGAATCTCGTCATCTGAATCTTATAATTCTCCTTTATGATAGATTAGTCTATTGTGCAACAAGTGGGGAAAGTCCAACATTTCTCGCGGGTGTGGAAGTTTGTGGTACGAGCCTGAAAGGCGAGTGCCACTTATAATTAATTTATTCATAGCTATATCATACCTTACTAACTAGATCTTCGTTATAATTTGGATTTTTCTGAGTATTAGGTACTAGAGAATAGTTTGAAATTTTTACTCTTATTACATGATGAAAACTTTAAATTAGAATATCCATGCCAAATTCAAGGTCAATATCTTGTAAAGGACAGGTGCTATGAGAAAAAACTTGAAAAAATCAAACTTCAACACCCTGTATATGGAAAACAAAGAGTTTGGGTACACATCCTTCAATTTAGGAACACCCTGTATAAAAGCTGATTTAGAGTTTTATTCAATCCATTCGGTTTCTTTCATGCTGAATGAACCTAGTGTCATTTTGAAGTAAAAAGTGGTCCATTTTGAAGTGAAAGCTTGTATCTTTCCATGATTAACTGACATAACCTACTGAACACAAGTGACATGGAAAATATCAAAAAATTAATACACTTTGTTACTTCATATAATGTGAAAATACAAGTAAATGAATGGAGACATTTTTTATTCTATTCATTCCACCTTCAATGCATTTTGTGAAAACCCATATTAATGAACGGCAAAAAAAAATGCCGTCCCAAAATGGCGGAAGAATCTAGAAGTTCCCCCCCCCAAAAGTGGGTCCTGGATCCGCGCCTGACTTATTTGAGTACTTAAGTGTGTTGGTACGCTTACTAGCTTAGTATCAGTTCAACAGTGCTGAAGTACAGAACAGATAATTTTAAAGCTAAAAAGATGTCTTTGGATCATTTATATGAGTTCAGCTTCGAAAAGTTGTACAACGACTGTACAGAAAGGTAATGCTTTTACATCATTTTTTTCATTAATTATTTTTGAAACAATATAATCGAATGTAATCTTCAGTTTCTGAATGTTGCATTTTTATAAAGAAATTTTTGTTCAATATATGTGTATGAAATGAACGATAACCATATTGTACCTATCAAACAGCGAATTAATATGTACTTTTTTTTCCTAGGGGTATAACTTTTGAGAAAGACTGCAGCGTATGTCTGAGTAGGTTGACTGGAGAGCTGTACCTAACAGATTGCAGGCATTGTTTTCACAAAGAATGCATCGACAGGTGGTGCTCCAGTTCTTCCAAATGTTGTCCGATGTGTAGGACAACGTTAATTTTCGAAGGTACCTTCACTATCTTCGATACAAATTGGCAGAATGTTAATATACATCGTTTCGACAAGATGGATAGCGATGAAGAAGATGAAGAAAGTGGAGAGGAAAATGAAGAAGAGAATGAAGGAGAAAATGAAGAACAAGCCAACGAGGACATTTAATGGAGAAAATATCACTCTTAAATTAAATTCTCTCTATACATTTGTATGAAGACTACTGAAAAAGTGTTCTATTCCATTGATGAATTCATGGCCTATGACTTTCAGTGAATCCTGCCTTTAAACGTGATTTCTTCTTTTTTTCTGTACATGTATTTATGTTTATTTTCATCTTCACTTGTATTTTGTTTGTTTGGATTCATGCTGTATCGTTTTATATATACATATTTTATTTTGAATTATGTTGTGTTCATATGTCATCATGATTTCTGTAAAATTTTACATCTCTGTTCGACACACCCTGTAACATTTTTGAGGGAAATGAATGAGTTATAAATTGTAATATATGTATTAGAATCATTTGTCTTTTTTTTTCATCTTATTTTTCCTAACGTTAACTAACTAAGTGTCATTTCAATCAGAAATAGCTCTCGTTTGTCTTATGAATGTGATTTATTATAAATAAAATAATTGAAAAAATACACTTATTAGGTGTACAACTTTGCTTCCGCCGTTTTGCAATAGATAACTATAGAGGTAGGTGGTAAGTGATAGTCGAAAGATCGTTCGATGTTGCTTGCTAAGCCTACAAGAGGCATTTACTACAGACGAGTTGTAACAAAATCGACTAATAATCCGAGTAATCAAACAGCTATCGATTTTGTATTGGCAATGATAGACATATTTTTTTTTTATATGTAATGGAAATTTCTGATATGCTCATTCCTAATGATCCAAGAATAAGAGCCAATTTGATTGTAAGAGATAAAACGATATTCGGTATTTTATTGATCTACAAAAGTAAGTTAAAGTCAGATTTTCGGCCTAAATATTAGGTGTACAACTTTGCTTCCGCCGTTTTGCAATAGATGGCTGTAGCTGTAAGGGGTAGTCGAAATAAATAGATCGTAGATGCCATACAATAAGCTTAAGTATTTGTAAACATAACGCTATCGAAATATTAGTCGATTTTTGTCTGCATCATGAAGTTATTCTCGTTTAAATATGTCAGCTCCAAATTGAAAATCTGGGCGTACGCCAATGCAGTGAATCTGTCATATCATTTATTTTCCTGGTTTCCTTGGATGAACGTTATTGATAATAATTGCAGCGAAATTCATAAAGGTATATTCCTCTATTATATTCATAAAACCCTCAAAAAAGGGGTAACTTAACCATAGTACTAATAAATGGTACCACGGTACCAATATGGGTTCATTTGAAAACATTGAGTGTTACCCAAAAAACGATTACGATGAACTTTATTTGCTCATTAAAAACGCAATTTAGTGTTTTTGACGAGATTTCGATTTTTCTAGTATTAGACAGGTCAATTGGAATAAATCGGAATCATCGTGGCACACTCAAATGGAAAACTAAAAATTGAATTATAAAAAAATTTTAACGTTTGAAATGTCACTTATGTGGTATCATTGGATTCAAAAAATTATACAGATTTCAAAAATGTTATAATATACAGGGTGTTCCACTTGAAAATCGAGAGTTGGTATCACTTCCGGCGAAACAGGAAGTGAAAAAAAATCATTTGTAGATTAAAAAGTGTCGCTTATTATGTATATTATGTATTATTAATTTTTAGTAACGTTTATTATTTCAACGTGAAATCTAAAGAAGCGACTATGTAGGAAAAAAATTTAATTTGAAGAATAAAAAAAAGATGAAATATAATGACTGTCATTCAATTTTCGATTTAAAATGAATTTCGAACAAGTAGAAACCAAGCCAATCCACAGTATTGTTTAGAATTAGGATAAAATATATCAAAATGAAAAAATTGTTTTCCGAGAAGTAAATAAAGTATTTTCACAGCCTTGAAGTCACAGATAAAGGCCACTCCTACTGTTTTTTTTGAGCTGATTCGCGTGTAAGCTTCTCCTACTATCAGTCTATTTGATTGGAGATGGTTGAAATATGTGCAGTCAGTTTTTGATAATTACCTGAAGCTCGCAAGATTTGGTGTTTAAACACGAAATCCAACAATAATCCAAAGCCAGTTTGAGGTCGTTTATACAAGAAATTCGTAATTGCCTCTGAAAAGATAAATGATTGTTTTATTGTTGGTTTTTTTCATTCAGACTCAAGGCAATTATCTTGTCTATGTCTGTGACCTTTTTCATTGAGGAGAAATTTAAAAACTATGAAATTTGTGACAAGAAGTAAATAATACAACTCATTGTAGCTTTTCATCGGAAAAATTTATCTAGGATCAATCGAGTAATTTGAAAAAGAAAAAATTTTATTCGAATGTCTATAAGTATAATATGTATTTAGATATACATATACAGGGTGTGGCGTAATTAATGGATAATACTGTACTGGTGAATAGGGGAGGTCATGGCCGACCAGAAAATGTAAAGTTATGTTCAGTAAAAATATCATAGTGTTCGAGATATCGAACAATTTAATTTTTTTCTGAAAAGTGCACCTTCACTCACTAAATTCATTGTTGTGATCACAAATCTTGTTATTTCTTTGAGCATTGTTTTTCATTTTACTCTCAAATATCTGTACTATGAGATAAACTACCAAATTCCTACCATCTTGCTTAATTAAGAGAAAAAAAGTATGATAATCCTGATGTTTGCACTTTTTAGAAAAAAATGAAATTGTCCGATATCTCGAAAACTATGATATTTTTACTGAACAAAATTTTCTGGTCGGCCAACACCTCCCCTATTCGCCAGTACAGGATTATCCATTAATTACGCCACACCCTGTATGTGTTTGAAATGAAAATAACCATATTGTACCTTTCAAACAGCGAATTACAACCATCTATTAGTAAGTTATTATTAAATGCCATTTCATAAGCCATGATAGCTTGACAAATAAACATTTTAAAAATTTTTTAAGAAGTCATCAAACAATAGTCACTTATCTGATAACATCATGCATAAAAAATCATTAATCCATTTTTTAATTACAAACAGATAGTTGAATAACTTTAAGAAAAAAGTATGAGAATTATTCAACTATCTATCAGTAAATAATTAAATAATGCTTTAATGACCATAACGTGATCAGATAAACATGAAAAGTTAGACGCTTTTCTCAAAGTTTTTTTAAGATGTTTATTTGTTTTATAATTTTTTTTTTCGTGGTATTTATTTATCACTGACCTCTGAACAATAAGAATTTAGTTGTTGGTAGCAGGACTTAATTTAGTTTATTCACAAATTCTTATGGATACCTATGTTATCTACTAGAAAGTTAAATAATGGTTTAATGAACGTGACGTCATCAGATAACCAACAAAAGTTTGACTTAGGTACTCTTAATTTGTGTAGGTACATTTAAAATATTTATTTGTCATATTTATAATGACTTACCTAATGAGGTTGATGGCCATTCTGAAAATTCTAACTATCTTATGTATTATCAGATAAATAATTCTTGGAATGTATCTGTCAACAGATAAGAAACGAAAGTTTTGCCTTTTTTAAATTATTCATTTTTACCAGGGTGATAAAATAAATCAGATATAATTGAACGAAAATAAAAATCATATTCTCTTTTCCCATTGTTTAGGTTGAATTTTGAAACGTTCAACTAAAGAACGAAATCAGTTTGAGTAGTTTGATACTTCAAAATAAATATCGATATGTAGAATTTCAAAACTGAAATTATAATATATATTATAATTAATAACGAAAGTATTCCATAAAAATAGGAGCAAACTACTGAATATGTCGTTTTTAACCTAATATTGTCACGATAAATCAGGATTTTCAACTAATGGAACTAGAGCATAATAGGTTTCCTGTGATCGAAATCATAATGCGAAAAATTAAAAAATATCGAATTTGACATTCTAAAATTAATATCGAATATTTTCGATACCTATGTAGCTGTTTCTAATTTCTGGACATCGAAAATAAAAGTTATGACTCAATATTGCTGAGAGCCCCAGAAATAAATTAAAACAATAAAATATTAATATTATTCAACGGCTGCTTTCAAATATCAGAAGGTGTTTTCAACAGGTTCTGGTCACGATAAATCAGAATTTTTGACTAATGCAACTAGATCATAATATGTTTCGTGTGGTCGAATTCATAATGCGAAATATTTAAAAAATAGCGAATTTGATGCTCTAAAATAAATATCGATATGTACAATTTCAAATTTGAAATTCTGCTTAACGAAAATACTCGATAAAAATGGGAGCAAACTACTAAATATGTCGTTTTCAACTGAATCTCGTCATCTGAATCTTATAATTCTCCTTTATGATAGATTAGTCTATTGTGCAACAAGTGGGGAAAGTCCAACATTTCTCGCGGGTGTGGAAGTTTGTGGTACGAGCCTGAAAGGCGAGTGCCACTTATAATTAATTTATTCATAGCTATATCATACCTTACTAACTAGATCTTCGTTATAATTTGGATTTTTCTGAGTATTAGGTACTAGAGAATAGTTTGAAATTTTTACTCTTATTACATGATGAAAACTTTAAATTAGAATATCCATGCCAAATTCAAGGTCAATATCTTGTAAAGGACAGGTGCTATGAGAAAAAACTTGAAAAAATCAAACTTCAACACCCTGTATATGGAAAACAAAGAGTTTGGGTGCACATCTTTCAATTTAGGAACACCCTGTATAAAAGCTGATTTAAAATTTTATTCAATCCATTCGGTTTCTTCCATGCTGAATGAACCTAGTGTCATTTTGAAGTAAAAAGTGGTCCATTTTGAAGTGAAAGCTTGTATCTTTCCATGATTAACTGACATAACCTACTGAACACAAGTGACATGGAAAATATCAAAAAATTAATACACTTTGTTACTTCATATAATGTGAAAATACAAGTAAATGAATGGAGACATTTTTTATTCTATTCATTCCACCTTCAATGCATTTTGTGAAAACCCATATTAATGAACGGCAAAAAAAAATGCCGTCCCAAAATGGCGGAAGAATCTAGAAGTTCCCCCCCCAAAAGTGGGTCCTGGATCCGCGCCTGACTTATTTGAGTACTTAAGTGTGTTGGTACGCTTACTAGCTTAGTATCAGTTTAACAGTGCTGAAGTACAGAACAGATAATTTTAAAGCTAAAAAGATGTCTTTGGATCATTTATATGAGTTCAGCTTCGAAAAGTTGTACAACGACTGTACAGAAAGGTACAGTAATTTTACATCATTTTTTTCTTTAATTATTTTTGAAACAATATAATCGAATGTAATCTTCAGTTTCTGAATGTTGCATTTTTATAAAGAAATTTTTGTTCAATATATGTGTATGAAATGAACGATAACCATATTGTACCTATCAAACAGCGAATTAATATGTACTTTTTTTTCCTAGGGGTATAACTTTTGAGGAAGACTGCAGCGTATGTCTGAGTAGGTTGACTGGAGAACTGTACCTAACAGATTGCAGGCATTGTTTTCACAAAGAATGCATCGACAGGTGGTGCTCCAGTTCTTCCAAATGTTGTCCGATGTGTAGGACAACGTTAATTTTCGAAGGTACCTTCACTATCTTCGATACAAATTGGCAGAATGTTAATATACATCGTTTCGACAAGATGGATAGCGATGAAGAAGATGAAGAAAGTGATGAAAGTGGAGAGGAAAATGAAGAAGAGAATGAAGGAGAAAATGAAGAACAAACGAACGAGGACATTTAATGGAGAAAATATCACTCTCAAATTAAATTCTCTCTATACATTTGTATGAAGACTACTGAAAAAGTGTTCTATTCCATTGATGAATTCATGGCCTATGACTTTCAGTGAATCCTGCCTTTTAACGTGATTTCTTCTTTTTTTCTGTACATGTATTTATGTTTATTTTCATCTTCACTTGTATTTTGTTTGTTTGGATTCATGCTGTATCGTTTTATATATACATATTTTATTTTGAATTATGTTGTGTTCATATGTCATCATGATTTCTGTAAAATTTTACATCTCTGTTCGACACACCCTGTAACATTTTTGAGGGAAATGAATGAGTTATAAATTGTAATATATGTATTAGAATCATTTGTCTTTTTTTTCATCTTATTTTTCCTAACGTTATCTAACTAAGTGTCATTTCAATCAGAAATAGCTCTCGTTTGTCTTATGAATGTGATTTATCATAAATAAAATAATTGAAAAAATACACTTATTAGGTGTACAACTTTGCTTCCGCCGTTTTGCAATAGATAACTATAGAGGTAGGTGGTAAGTGATATATATATATTTACAAGAGGCACTTACTACAGACGAGTTGTAACAAAATCGACTAATAATCCGAGTAATCAAACAGCTATCGATATTGGATTGGCAATGATAGACATATATTTTTTTTATATGTAATGGAAATTTCTGATATGCTCATTCCTAATGATCCAAGAATAAGAGCCGATTTGATTGTAAGAGATAAAACGATATTCGGTATTTTATTGATCTACAAAAGTATGTTAAAGTCAGATTTTCGGCCTAAATATTAGGTGTACAACTTTGCTTCCGCCGTTTTGCAATAGATGGCTGTAGCTGTAAGGGGTAGTCGAAATAAATAGGTAGTAGATGCCATACAATAAGCTTAAGTATTTGTAAACATAACGCTATCGAAATATTAGTCGATTTTTGTCTGCATCATGAAGTTATTCTCGTTTAAATATGTCAGCTCCAAATTGAAAATCTGGGCGTACGCCAATGCAGTGAAACTGTCATATCATTTATTTTCCTGGTTTCCTTGGATGAACGTTATTGATAATAATTGCAGCGAAATTCATAAAGCTATATTCCTCTATTATATTCATAAAACCCTCAAAAAAGGGGTAACTTAACCATAGTACTAATAAATGGTACCACGGTACCAATATGGGTTCATTTGAAAACATTGAGTGTTACCCAAAAAACGATAACGATGAACTTTATTTGCTCATAAAAAACGCAATTTAGTGTTTTTGACGGGATTTCGATTTTTCTAGTATTAGACAGGTCAATTGGAATAAATCGGAATCATCGTGGCACACTCAAATGGAAAACTAAAAATTGAATTATAAAAAAATTTTGACGTTTGAAATGTCACTTATGTGGTATCATTGGATTCAAAAAATTATACAGATTTTAAAAATGTTATAATATACAGGGTGTTCCACTTGAAAATCGAGAGTTGGTATCACTTCCGGCGAAACAGGAAGTGAAAAAAAATCATTTGTAGATTAAAAAGTGTCGCTTATTATGTATATTATGTATTATTAATTTTTAGTAACGTTTATTATTTAAACGTGAAATCTAAAGAAGCGACTAAGTAGGAAAAAAATTTAATTTGAAGAATAAAAAAAAGATGAAATATAATGACTGTCATTCAATTTTCGATTTAAAATGAATTTCGAACAAGTAGAAACCAAGCCAATCCACAGTATTGCTTAGAATTAGGATAAAATATATCAAAATGAAAAAATTGTTTTCCGAGAAGTAAATAAAGTATTTTCACAGCCTTGAAGTCACAGATAAAGGCCACTCCTACTGTTTTTTTTGAGCTGATTCGCGTGTAAGCTTCTCCTACTATCGGTCTATTTGATTGGAGATGGTTGAAATATGTGCAGTCAGTTTTTGATAATTACCTGAAGCTCGCAAGATTTGGTGTTTAAACACGAAATCCAACAATAATCCAAAGCCAGTTTGAGGTCGTTTATACAAGAAATTCGTAATTGCCTCTGAAAAGATAAATGATTGTTTTATTGTTGGTTTTTTTCATTCAGACTCAAGGCAATTATCTTGTCTATGTCTGTGACCTTTTTCATTGAGGAGAAATTTAAAAACTATGAAATTTGTGACAAGAAGTAAATAATACAACTCATTGTAGCGTTTCATCGGAAAAATTTATCTAGGATCAATCGAGTAATTTGAAAAGGAAAAAATTTTATTCGAATGTCTATAAGTATAATATGTATTTAGATATACATATACAGGGTGTGGCGTAATTAATGGATAATACTGTACTGGCGAATAGGAGAGGTCATGGCCGACCAGAAAATGTAAAGTTATGTTCAGTAAAACTATCATAGTGTTCGAGATATCGAACAATTTAATTTTTTTCTGAAAAGTGCACCTTCACTCACTAAATTCATTGTTGTGATCACAAATCTTGTTATTTCTTTGAGCATTGTTTTTCATTTCACTCTCAAATATCTGTACTATGAGATAAACTACCAAATTCCTACCATCTTTCTTAATTAAGAGAAGAAAAGTATGATAATCCTGATGTTTGCACTTTTTAGAAAAAAATGAAATTGTCCGATATCTCGAAAACTATGATATTTTTACTGAACAAAATTTTCTGGTCGGCCAACACCTCCCCTATTCGCCAGTACAGGATTATCCATTAATTACGCCACACCCTGTATGTGTTTGAAATGAAAATAACCATTTTGTACCTTTCAAACAGCGAATTACAACCATCTATTAGTAAGTAATTATTAAATGCCATTTCATAAGCCATGATAGCTTGACACATAAACATTTTAAAAATTTTTTAAGAAGTCATCAAACAATAGTCACTTATCTGATAACATCATGCATAAAAAATCATTAATCCATTTTTTAATTACAAACAGATAGTTGAATAACTTTAAGAAAAAAGTATGAGAATTATTCAACTATCTATCAGTAAATAATTAAATAATGCTTTAATGACCATAACGTGATCAGATAAACATGAAAAGTTAGACGCTTTTCTCAAAGTTTTTTTAAAATGTTTATTTGTTTTATAATTTTTTTTTTTCGTGGTATTTATTTATCACTGACCTCTGAACAATAAGAATTTAGTTGCTGGCATCAGGACTTAATTTAGTTTATTCACAAATTCTTATGGATACCTATGTTATCTACTAGAAAGTTAAATAATGGTTTAATGGACGTGACGTCATCAGATAACCAACAAAAGTTTGACTTATGTACTCTTAATTTGTGTAGGTGCATTTAAAATATTTATTTGTCATATTTATAATGACTTACCTAATAAGGTTGATGGCCATTCTGAAAATTCTAACTATCTTATGTATTATCAGATAAATAATTCTTGGAATGTATCTGTCAACAGATAAGAAACTAAAGTTTTACCCTTTTTTAAAATATTCATTTTTACCAGGGTGATAAAATAAATCAGATATAATTGAACGAAAATAAAAATCATATTCTCTTTTCCCATTGTTTAGGTTGAATTTTGAAACGTTCAACTAAAGAACGAAATCAGTTTGAGTAGTTTGATACTTCAAAATAAATATCGATATGTAGAATTTCAAAACTGAAATTATAATTAATAACGAAAGTATTCCATAAAAATAGGAGCAAACTACTGAATATGTCGTATTTATCCTAATATTGTCACGATAAATCAGGATTTTCAACTAATGGAACTAGAGCATAATAGGTTTCCTGTGATCGAAATCATAATGCGAAAAATTAAAAAATATCGAATTTGACATTCTAAAATAAATATCGAATATTTTCGATACCTATGTAGCTGTTTCTAATTTCTGGACATCGAAAATAAAAGTTATGCCTCAATATTGCTGAGAGCCCCAGAAATAAATAAAAACAATAAAATATTAATATTATTCAACGGCTGCTTTCAAATATCAGAAGGTGTTTTCAACAGGTTCTGGTCACGATAAATCAGAATTTTTGACTAATGCAACTAGATCATAATATGTTTCGTGTGGTCGAATTCAAAATGCGAAATATTCAAAAAATATCGAATTTGATGCTCTAAAATAAATATCGATATGTAGAATTTCAAATTTGAAATTCTGCTTAACGAAAATACTCGATAAAAATGGGAGCAAACTACTAAATATGTCGTTTTCAACTGAATCTCGTCATCTGAATCTTATAATTCTCCTTTATGATAGATTAGTCTATTGTGCAACAAGTGGGGAAAGTCCAACATTTCTCGCGGGTGTGGAAGTTTGTGGTACGAGCCTGAAAGGCGAGTGCCACTTATAATTAATTTATTCATAGCTATATCATACCTTACTAACTAGATCTTCGTTATAATTTGGATTTTTCTGAGTATTAGGTACTAGAGAATAGTTTGAAATTTTTACTCTTATTACATGATGAAAACTTTAAATTAGAATATCCATGCCAAATTCAAGGTCAATATCTTGTAAAGGACAGGTGCTATGAGAAAAAACTTGAAAAAATCAAACTTCAACACCCTGTATATGGAAAACAAAGAGTTTGGGTACACATCCTTCAATTTAGGAACACCCTGTATAAAAGCTGATTTAGAGTTTTATTCAATCCATTCGGTTTCTTTCATGCTGAATGAACCTAGTGTCATTTTGAAGTAAAAAGTGGTCCATTTTGAAGTGAAAGCTTGTATCTTTCCATGATTAACTGACATAACCTACTGAACACAAGTGACATGGAAAATATCAAAAAATTAATACACTTTGTTACTTCATATAATGTGAAAATACAAGTAAATGAATGGAGACATTTTTTATTCTATTCATTCCACCTTCAATGCATTTTGTGAAAACCCATATTAATGAACGGCAAAAAAAAATGCCGTCCCAAAATGGCGGAAGAATCTAGAAGTTCCCCCCCCCAAAAGTGGGTCCTGGATCCGCGCCTGACTTATTTGAGTACTTAAGTGTGTTGGTACGCTTACTAGCTTAGTATCAGTTCAACAGTGCTGAAGTACAGAACAGATAATTTTAAAGCTAAAAAGATGTCTTTGGATCATTTATATGAGTTCAGCTTCGAAAAGTTGTACAACGACTGTACAGAAAGGTAATGCTTTTACATCATTTTTTTCATTAATTATTTTTGAAACAATATAATCGAATGTAATCTTCAGTTTCTGAATGTTGCATTTTTATAAAGAAATTTTTGTTCAATATATGTGTATGAAATGAACGATAACCATATTGTACCTATCAAACAGCGAATTAATATGTACTTTTTTTTCCTAGGGGTATAACTTTTGAGAAAGACTGCAGCGTATGTCTGAGTAGGTTGACTGGAGAGCTGTACCTAACAGATTGCAGGCATTGTTTTCACAAAGAATGCATCGACAGGTGGTGCTCCAGTTCTTCCAAATGTTGTCCGATGTGTAGGACAACGTTAATTTTCGAAGGTACCTTCACTATCTTCGATACAAATTGGCAGAATGTTAATATACATCGTTTCGACAAGATGGATAGCGATGAAGAAGATGAAGAAAGTGGAGAGGAAAATGAAGAAGAGAATGAAGGAGAAAATGAAGAACAAGCCAACGAGGACATTTAATGGAGAAAATATCACTCTTAAATTAAATTCTCTCTATACATTTGTATGAAGACTACTGAAAAAGTGTTCTATTCCATTGATGAATTCATGGCCTATGACTTTCAGTGAATCCTGCCTTTAAACGTGATTTCTTCTTTTTTTCTGTACATGTATTTATGTTTATTTTCATCTTCACTTGTATTTTGTTTGTTTGGATTCATGCTGTATCGTTTTATATATACATATTTTATTTTGAATTATGTTGTGTTCATATGTCATCATGATTTCTGTAAAATTTTACATCTCTGTTCGACACACCCTGTAACATTTTTGAGGGAAATGAATGAGTTATAAATTGTAATATATGTATTAGAATCATTTGTCTTTTTTTTTCATCTTATTTTTCCTAACGTTAACTAACTAAGTGTCATTTCAATCAGAAATAGCTCTCGTTTGTCTTATGAATGTGATTTATTATAAATAAAATAATTGAAAAAATACACTTATTAGGTGTACAACTTTGCTTCCGCCGTTTTGCAATAGATAACTATAGAGGTAGGTGGTAAGTGATAGTCGAAAGATCGTTCGATGTTGCTTGCTAAGCCTACAAGAGGCATTTACTACAGACGAGTTGTAACAAAATCGACTAATAATCCGAGTAATCAAACAGCTATCGATTTTGTATTGGCAATGATAGACATATTTTTTTTTTATATGTAATGGAAATTTCTGATATGCTCATTCCTAATGATCCAAGAATAAGAGCCAATTTGATTGTAAGAGATAAAACGATATTCGGTATTTTATTGATCTACAAAAGTAAGTTAAAGTCAGATTTTCGGCCTAAATATTAGGTGTACAACTTTGCTTCCGCCGTTTTGCAATAGATGGCTGTAGCTGTAAGGGGTAGTCGAAATAAATAGATCGTAGATGCCATACAATAAGCTTAAGTATTTGTAAACATAACGCTATCGAAATATTAGTCGATTTTTGTCTGCATCATGAAGTTATTCTCGTTTAAATATGTCAGCTCCAAATTGAAAATCTGGGCGTACGCCAATGCAGTGAATCTGTCATATCATTTATTTTCCTGGTTTCCTTGGATGAACGTTATTGATAATAATTGCAGCGAAATTCATAAAGGTATATTCCTCTATTATATTCATAAAACCCTCAAAAAAGGGGTAACTTAACCATAGTACTAATAAATGGTACCACGGTACCAATATGGGTTCATTTGAAAACATTGAGTGTTACCCAAAAAACGATTACGATGAACTTTATTTGCTCATTAAAAACGCAATTTAGTGTTTTTGACGAGATTTCGATTTTTCTAGTATTAGACAGGTCAATTGGAATAAATCGGAATCATCGTGGCACACTCAAATGGAAAACTAAAAATTGAATTATAAAAAAATTTTAACGTTTGAAATGTCACTTATGTGGTATCATTGGATTCAAAAAATTATACAGATTTCAAAAATGTTATAATATACAGGGTGTTCCACTTGAAAATCGAGAGTTGGTATCACTTCCGGCGAAACAGGAAGTGAAAAAAAATCATTTGTAGATTAAAAAGTGTCGCTTATTATGTATATTATGTATTATTAATTTTTAGTAACGTTTATTATTTCAACGTGAAATCTAAAGAAGCGACTATGTAGGAAAAAAATTTAATTTGAAGAATAAAAAAAAGATGAAATATAATGACTGTCATTCAATTTTCGATTTAAAATGAATTTCGAACAAGTAGAAACCAAGCCAATCCACAGTATTGTTTAGAATTAGGATAAAATATATCAAAATGAAAAAATTGTTTTCCGAGAAGTAAATAAAGTATTTTCACAGCCTTGAAGTCACAGATAAAGGCCACTCCTACTGTTTTTTTTGAGCTGATTCGCGTGTAAGCTTCTCCTACTATCAGTCTATTTGATTGGAGATGGTTGAAATATGTGCAGTCAGTTTTTGATAATTACCTGAAGCTCGCAAGATTTGGTGTTTAAACACGAAATCCAACAATAATCCAAAGCCAGTTTGAGGTCGTTTATACAAGAAATTCGTAATTGCCTCTGAAAAGATAAATGATTGTTTTATTGTTGGTTTTTTTCATTCAGACTCAAGGCAATTATCTTGTCTATGTCTGTGACCTTTTTCATTGAGGAGAAATTTAAAAACTATGAAATTTGTGACAAGAAGTAAATAATACAACTCATTGTAGCTTTTCATCGGAAAAATTTATCTAGGATCAATCGAGTAATTTGAAAAAGAAAAAATTTTATTCGAATGTCTATAAGTATAATATGTATTTAGATATACATATACAGGGTGTGGCGTAATTAATGGATAATACTGTACTGGTGAATAGGGGAGGTCATGGCCGACCAGAAAATGTAAAGTTATGTTCAGTAAAAATATCATAGTGTTCGAGATATCGAACAATTTAATTTTTTTCTGAAAAGTGCACCTTCACTCACTAAATTCATTGTTGTGATCACAAATCTTGTTATTTCTTTGAGCATTGTTTTTCATTTTACTCTCAAATATCTGTACTATGAGATAAACTACCAAATTCCTACCATCTTGCTTAATTAAGAGAAAAAAAGTATGATAATCCTGATGTTTGCACTTTTTAGAAAAAAATGAAATTGTCCGATATCTCGAAAACTATGATATTTTTACTGAACAAAATTTTCTGGTCGGCCAACACCTCCCCTATTCGCCAGTACAGGATTATCCATTAATTACGCCACACCCTGTATGTGTTTGAAATGAAAATAACCATATTGTACCTTTCAAACAGCGAATTACAACCATCTATTAGTAAGTTATTATTAAATGCCATTTCATAAGCCATGATAGCTTGACAAATAAACATTTTAAAAATTTTTTAAGAAGTCATCAAACAATAGTCACTTATCTGATAACATCATGCATAAAAAATCATTAATCCATTTTTTAATTACAAACAGATAGTTGAATAACTTTAAGAAAAAAGTATGAGAATTATTCAACTATCTATCAGTAAATAATTAAATAATGCTTTAATGACCATAACGTGATCAGATAAACATGAAAAGTTAGACGCTTTTCTCAAAGTTTTTTTAAGATGTTTATTTGTTTTATAATTTTTTTTTTCGTGGTATTTATTTATCACTGACCTCTGAACAATAAGAATTTAGTTGTTGGTAGCAGGACTTAATTTAGTTTATTCACAAATTCTTATGGATACCTATGTTATCTACTAGAAAGTTAAATAATGGTTTAATGAACGTGACGTCATCAGATAACCAACAAAAGTTTGACTTAGGTACTCTTAATTTGTGTAGGTACATTTAAAATATTTATTTGTCATATTTATAATGACTTACCTAATGAGGTTGATGGCCATTCTGAAAATTCTAACTATCTTATGTATTATCAGATAAATAATTCTTGGAATGTATCTGTCAACAGATAAGAAACGAAAGTTTTGCCTTTTTTAAATTATTCATTTTTACCAGGGTGATAAAATAAATCAGATATAATTGAACGAAAATAAAAATCATATTCTCTTTTCCCATTGTTTAGGTTGAATTTTGAAACGTTCAACTAAAGAACGAAATCAGTTTGAGTAGTTTGATACTTCAAAATAAATATCGATATGTAGAATTTCAAAACTGAAATTATAATATATATTATAATTAATAACGAAAGTATTCCATAAAAATAGGAGCAAACTACTGAATATGTCGTTTTTAACCTAATATTGTCACGATAAATCAGGATTTTCAACTAATGGAACTAGAGCATAATAGGTTTCCTGTGATCGAAATCATAATGCGAAAAATTAAAAAATATCGAATTTGACATTCTGAAATAAATATCGAATATTTTCGATACCTATGTAGCTGTTTCTAATTTCTGGACATCGAAAATAAAAGTTATGACTCAATATTGCTGAGAGCCCCAGAAATAAATAAAAACAATAAAATATTGATATTATTCAACGGCTGCTTTCAAATATCAGAAGGTGTTTTCAACAGGTTCTGGTCACGATAAATCAGAATTTTTGACTAATGCAACTAGATCATAATATGTTTCGTGTGGTCGAATTCAAAATGCGAAATATTTAAAAAATATCGAATTTGATGCTCTAAAATAAATATCGATATGTACAATTTCAAATTTGAAATTCTGCTTAACGAAAATACTCGATAAAAATGGGAGCAAACTACTAAATATGTCGTTTTCAACTGAATCTCGTCATCTGAATCTTATTATTCTCCTTTATGATAGATTAGTCTATTGTGCAACAAGTGGGGAAAGTCCAACATTTCTCGCGGGTGTGGAAGTTTGTGGTACGAGCCTGAAAGGCGAGTGCCACTTATAATTAATTTATTCATAGCTATATCATCCCTTACTAACTAGATCTTCGTTATAATTTGGATTTTTCTGAGTATTAGGTACTAGAGAATAGTTTGAAATTTTTACTCTTATTACATGATGAAAACTTTAAATTAGAATATCCATGCCAAATTCAAGGTCAATATCTTGTAAAGGACAGGTGCTATGAGAAAAAACTTGAAAAAATCAAACTGCAACACCCTGTATATGGAAAACAAAGAGTTTGGGTGCACATCCTTCAATTTAGGAACACCCTGTATAAAAGCTGATTTAGAGTTTTATTCAATCCATTCGGTTTCTTTCATGCTGAATGAACCTAGTATCATTTTGAAGTAAAAAGTGGTCCATTTTGAAGTGAAAGCTTGTATCTTTCCATGATTAACTGACATAACCTACTGAACACAAGTGACATGGAAAATATCCAAAAATTAATACACTTTGTTACTTCATATAATGTGAAAATACAAGTAAATGAATGGAGACATTTTTTATTCTATTCATTCCATCTTCAATGCATTTTGTGAAAACCCATATTAATGAACGGCAAAAAAAAATGCCGTCCCAAAATGGCGGAAGAATCTAGAAGTCCCCCCCCCCCAAAAGTGGGTCCTGGATCCGCGCCTGACTTATTTGAGTACTTAAGTGTGTTGGTACGCTTACTAGCTTAGTATCAGTTTAACAGTGCTGAAGTACCTACAGAACAGATAATTTTAAAGCTAAAAAGATGTCTTTGGATCATTTATATGAGTTCAGCTTCGAAAAGTTGTACAACGACTGTACAGAAAGGTAATGCTTTTACATCATTTTTTTCTTTAATCATTTTTGAAACAATATAATCGAATGTAATCTTCAGTTTCTGAATGTTGCATTTTTATAAAGAAATTTTTGTTCAATATATGTGTATGAAATGAACGATAACCATATTGTACCTATCAAACAGCGAATTAATATGTACTTTTTTTTCCTAGGGGTATAACTTTTGAGGAAGACTGCAGCGTATGTCTGAGTAGGTTGACTGGAGAACTGTACCTAACAGATTGCAGGCATTGTTTTCACAAAGAATGCATCGACAGGTGGTGCTCCAGTTCTTCCAAATGTTGTCCGATGTGTAGGACAACGTTAATTTTCGAAGGTACCTTCACTATCTTCGATACAAATTGGCAGAATGTTAATATACATCGTTTCGACAAGATGGATAGCGATGAAGAAGATGAAGAAAGTGGAGAGGAAAATGAAGAAGAGAATGAAGGAGAAAATGAAGAACAAACCAACGAGGACATTTAATGGAGAAAATATCACTCTCAAATTAAATTCTCTCTATACATTTGTATGAAGACTACTGAAAAAGTGTTCTATTCCATTGATGAATTCATGGCCTATGACTTTCAGTGAATCCTGCCTTTTAACGTGATTTCTTCTTTTTTTCTGTACATGTATTTATGTTTATTTTCATCTTCACATGTATTTTGTTTGTTTGGATTCATGCTGAATCGTTTTATATATACATATTTTATTTTGAATTATGTTGTGTTCATATGTCATCATGATTTCTGTAAAATTTTACATCTCTGTTCGACACACCCTGTAACATTTTTGAGGGAAATGAATGAGTTATAAATTGTAATATATGTATTAGAATCATTTGTCTTTTTTTTCATCTTATTTTTCCTAACGTTAACTAACTAAGTGTCATTTCAATCAGAAATAGCTCTCGTTTGTCTTATGAATGTGATTTGTTATAAATAAAATAATTGAAAAAATACACTTATTAGGTGTACAACTTTGCTTCCGCCGTTTCGCAATAGATAACTATAGAGGTAGTTGGTAAGTGATAGTCGAAAGATCGTTCGATGTTGCTTGCTAAGCCTACAAGAGGCACTTACTACAGACGAGTTGTAACAAAATCGACTAATAATCCGAGTAATCAAACAGCTATCGATATTGGATTGGCAATGATAGACATATATTTTTTTTATATGTAATGGAAATTTCTGATATGCTCATTCCTAATGATCCAAGAATAAGAGCCAATTTGATTGTAAGAGATAAAACGATATTCGGTATTTTATTGATCTACAAAAGTATGTTAAAGTCAGATTTTCGGCCTAAATATTAGGTGTACAACTTTGCTTCCGCCGTTTTGCAATAGATGGCTGTAGCTGTAAGGGGTAGTCGAAATAAATAGATCGTAGATGCCATACAATAAGCTTAAGTATTTGTAAACATAACGCTATCGAAATATTAGTCGATTTTTGTCTGCATCATGAAGTTATTCTCGTTTAAATATGTCAGCTCCAAATTGAAAATCTGGGCGTACGCCAATGCAGTGAAACTGTCATATCATTTATTTTCCTGGTTTCCTTGGATGAACGTTATTGATAATAATTGCAGCGAAATTCATAAAGCTATATTCCTCTATTATATTCATAAAACCCTCAAAAAAGGGGTAACTTAACCATAGTACTAATAAATGGTACCACGGTACCAATATGGGTTCATTTGAAAACATTGAGTGTTACCCAAAAAACGATTACGATGAACTTTATTTGCTCATAAAAAACGCAATTTAGTGTTTTTGACGGGATTTCGATTTTTCTAGTATTAGACAGGTCAATTGGAATAAATCGGAATCATCGTGGCACACTCAAATGGAAAACTAAAAATTGAATTATGAAAAAATTTTGACGTTTGAAATGTCACTTATGTGGTATCATTGGATTCAAAAAATTATACAGATTTCAAAAATGTTATAATATACAGGGCGTTCCACTTGAAAATCGAGAGTTGGTATCACTTCCGGCGAAACAGGAAGTGAAAAAAAATCATTTGTAGATTAAAAAGTGTCGCTTATTATGTATATTATGTATTATTAATTTTTAGTAACGTTTATTATTTTAACGTGAAATCTAAAGAAGCGACTATATGTAGGAAAAAAATTTAATTTGAAGAATAAAAAAAAGATGAAATATAATGACTGTCATTCAATTTTCGATTTAAAATGAATTTCGAACAAGTAGAAACCAAGCCAATCCACAGTATTGTTTAGAATTAGGATAAAATATATCAAAATGAAAAAATTGTTTTCCGAGAAGTAAATAAAGTATTTTCACAGCCTTGAAGTCACAGATAAAGGCCACTCCTACTGTTTTTTTTGAGCTGATTCGCGTGTAAGCTTCTCCTACTATCGGTCTATTTGATTGGAGATGGTTGAAATATGTGCAGTCAGTTTTTGATAATTACCTGAAGCTCGCAAGATTTGGTGTTTAAACACGAAATCCAACAATAATCCAAAGCCAGTTTGAGGTCGTTTATACAAGAAATTCGTAATTGCCTCTGAAAAGATAAATGATTGTTTTATTGTTGGTTTTTTTCATTCAGACTCAAGGCAATTATCTTGTCTATGTCTGTGACCTTTTTCATTGAGGAGAAATTTAAAAACTATGAAATTTGTGACAAGAAGTAAATAATACAACTCATTGTAGCTTTTCATCGGAAAAATTTATCTAGGATCAATCGAGTAATTTGAAAAGGAAAAAATTTTATTCGAATGTCTATAAGTATAATATGTATTATTCATCACTGGCATTCGTGTCCTGACTTTTAAGTATTCAACTATGTAGTGGCAGAGAGGACAGGGGAAATAAAAATCCTTAATGAGATGCCGACGTTTCGACCTTTATTTCTGGTCTTTTTCAAGGCTGGAAACAGAACGACATTGAAAACATGGGGCATAACATAGTGCCATAATATAAAGAAAGTAGTATACTCTAGTAGGTGCAGAAACAAAATACAACAGAGCATTACAAAAAACATAATTTAAAACACATACCAATTCATATGAATAATCCCTCACAATATTCTGAGGTGGACATAAAACTGTGTCGTCAATTTTTTAAGAACTCAATATACAATATACAATATACAGGTCCACTGGTCAACAGATGAAACTATCTATAATCTTTTATTATAATTTTAGGGTATTCAAAAGATTTTTCCACATTAAGTACAATAAACAGCTGAAAACTAGTCTCCGTGTCATCTGTCATATGCAGAACGTCGAGCGTCATATGGTTATCTAATGTCAAAGAAAGGGGTATGTTCCTGAAATTCGTCAAGAACGAATCATCCGTTTGTATCTCTCTAAAATGTTGTGATATATTGTGCTCAAATTCTGTACATCAGTCCTCAAATTTACCGTCTCGTTTAAAGAAATATGAATCATCTCACCGATACATCTCTTTTTATAGTTTTTTTCTTTTTCTAAGATGGTGACGTTCTCGAAATCGAAATTGTGGTCTTCGTTGAAGTGATGAGCGGCTAGAGCGGTTTTTTCATTTTTGTCTTTATTAGTGGGTCTACAATCATATCCGTGCTGGTAGACTCTATTTTTAAGATACTGTTTGGTCATACCTATGTAGCATCTGCTGCAGTCTTTACAAGGGATCTTGTATATTAAATCGGATTGCAAACCATCTGGAGTTTTATCTTTGATTTTCGAGAAAAGGGAACTGACGCATTTCAGTGGATAGAAAGCCAGTCTTGCAGAAGAGTTAGTTTGTTGTGAGGCTCTGCTCATGTTTTCAGATAGACCTTGAATATAAGGAAAACGGTAATATCTGGTTCGTTCATCATTCCTCGAACCTGCATCGTTAGTGAGCACTTTCCTTTTATATTGATTAAGAATACGTTTGACCAAGGTTGTTGGGTAATTATTTCTTGTTAGTAACTCAGTTATCTTCAGTTCATTTTCTCTGTGAAATCTTTCATCACTCAAATGAATAGCACGGAACATCAAGTTTGTTATAGTTGCTATCTTCTGGGATGTGGGGTGTTGTGATCGGTAGTTCAACATTCTACCAGAGGAGGTGGGAAAATAAATTTTGTGGAATTGTTGTGTATGCAGATATATATTGCCATCGTTTCTTTATAATGTGCAAAACTAGGGCTTTAGGAATATTGGTATATAACGATATAACGTCGAGTGACACCCATTCACTTTCCTTAGGTACTCTAATTTCCTTGACGAAGTCTACAAAATCTTTGGAATTCGATATATTGTATTCGAATGATGTGGTGACAGGAGATAAAATATCATGAATATATCTGGACAGGTTGTATGATGGGGCACCTATACAACTGACCACAGGTCGAATGGAAATATTTTCCTTGTGAGTTTTTCTAAGGCCATATAGCTTTGGAATAACAGAGTTATGACATTTTAGATGTTTCGCTTTCATTTCATCAATGGCGCCCACATCCCTAAGTTCTTTCACAATTTCATTGGCCAAAGTTTGAAATTTATTTGTTGGGTCACTAGGTGTTATTTTATATGTCTCTGTATCAGACAACAAATTCTCCATATACGAGACATACTCATCTCTATACATGATAACTGTGGAGTTTCCCTTGTCAGCTCGCATAACAACGCAATCAGGATGTTGTTTGAGGAACCTACTTGTTAATACATAATTTAGGTATGCCTGTCTCACACATGGACCTTCATTAGCAGACCGAGCCAAATAGTTAGTGAAGATGTTAGTGGTTATGCCTCTTAAAACGTTTTTGTCCACTTCGGTTAACTCAACTTGGTCACCAATACAAAATTCGATGTCCTTGATTAGCGTAGGTATAGGACATTCTCTTGGGGAAATAGGTATTGCGAATTTAGGACCCGCACTCAGAATATCTTTGATAGGTTCTGGCAAAACTACGTTTGTATAATTAAAAATAAAATTATCATGCATCCCCCTTCTGAATGTGGCCGTCTCCTTACATAGATCACTGAGTTTTTTCAAATTCTTCTCTTTAATCAGTTTGAATAGTTTGTTGTAGTCCTCCTTTGATCTATCAGATATTGTGTTAAACAATTGGGGCGGAATAGACGTTACCAATTTATTCCTTATGATATTGCAATCGTATTCGAGTTTCTTGATCTTCCATATAGTGATGTTAACTTCCACATTAAGTACTGATTTTTGAAACCTAGATGTTAATTTATCAATATCACGAAAAAAAGGATTTCTGTCAACTTTAAGTGCATGTAAAAACTTAAAATTATTAGCAATGTGATTAGGTGAAATCTGCTTCTGCCTGCATTTGAGAAGAAAGATTCTTCGATTCCTCATCGCGGCCAATTTCTTGTTGGTGTTACTCCACATCTTCAACAGTTCCACTATGTCTCCTCCGTATTCATTCCTGATGGATTGGTGAAAACCGCCAACGTTATCATTCATCACTGGCATTCGTGTCCTGACTTTTAAGTATTCAACTATGTAGTGGCAGAGAGGACAGGGGAAATAAAAATCCTTAATGAGATGCCGACGTTTCGACCTTTATTTCTGGTCTTTTTCAAGGCTGGAAACAGAACGACATTGAAAACATGGGGCATAACATAGTGCCATAATATAAAGAAAGTAGTATACTCTAGTAGGTGCAACAGAGCATTACAAAAATGTAGACTTCGTCAAGGAAATTAGAGTACCTAAGGAAAGTGAATGGGTGTCACTCGACGTTATATCGTTATATACCAATATTCCTAAAGCCCTAGTTTTGCACATTATAAAGAAACGATGGCAATATATATCTGCATACACAACAATTCCACAAAATTTATTTTGCAAAATAGTTGAGTACATTTTTGATTCTAGTTACTTCTCCTTTAACGGTGTAATATATATGCAGATTGATGGCGCAGCCATGGGAAATCCGGCTAGCGGCACACTAGCCGCCTTAGTTATGGATGAAGTAATAACGATAAGCTTAAGAACGCTAACCTTTGATGTCCATTTCATTAAACTATATGTAGATGACACGATTTTCTCTATACCGAAAGGGAAATCGGACGAATTACTCCTAAAATTCAATAACGTTCATCATAAACTGCAATTCACCATTGAACGAGAGTCCGAGGCAACAATACCATTTTTAGATGTACTGTTGATTCGAAATGAAGATGGAACCATAAGCACCAATTGGTATACCAAACCCACCTCCTCTGGTAGAATGTTGAACTACCGATCACAACACCCCACATCCCAGAAGATAGCAACTATAACAAACTTGATGTTCCGTGCTATTCATTTGAGTGATGAAAGATTTCACAGAGAAAATGAACTGAAGATAACTGAGTTACTAACAAGAAATAATTACCCAACAACCTTGGTCAAACGTATTCTTAATCAATATAAAAGGAAAGTGCTCACTAACGATGCAGGTTCGAGGAATGATGAACGAACCAGATATTACCGTTTTCCTTATATTCAAGGTCTATCTGAAAACATGAGCAGAGCCTTACAACAAACTAACTCTTCTGCAAGACTGGCTTTCTATCCACTGAAATGCGTCAGTTCCCTTTTCTCGAAAATCAAAGATAAAACTCCAGATGGTTTGCAATCCGATTTAATATACAAGATCCCTTGTAAAGACTGCAGCAGATGCTACATAGGTATGACCAAACTCTCTCTCTTAATCTAACCCTCGTAAGGGTGTAGTGACATCATGTCGCGACTCTTTGAACGAGCTGCTTCCAGGACTCCCTATCTTGGGCATGATGAACGGCTTCGTGCATATTCTCCCCAGCTAGAGTTTTAAGTTGGTCTATCCATCGTGATGGTGAGCGTCCCCTAGGTCTTTTTCCCTCGATTTTTCCTTCGATGATCAACTTTTCCATTCCATCCGATCTCCTGGCAATGTGTCCAAAATATCTAAGGTACTGCTGACTAACCTTAGTCGACAATCTTGTTTGTATGCCCAGTTGTCTCAGAATCGACTCATTGGTGCGACGAGCAGTCCATGGTATTCTAAGGAGGCGTCTATAACACCACATTTCTAATGCATCAATTCTTCGTCGATCTGCCATCTTTAATGTCCAAGTCTCTGCTGCATATGTTGCGATAGGAAAAATGAGTGATTGGACCAGCCTAACCTTGGTTCTTGCAGTTATTGCGGTATCCCTCCAGATACGGGCCAATTTCGCTGTAGAGTTTCTCGCCATCGCTATGCGCTTTCGAATTTCGGGCTCACATTCGCCGGTGTTCGTCACAATAGATCCCAGATACTCGAAGCGGTTGACTACCTCGAGGTCAGCAATCCTTGTGATGTCTGGACTGTTATTATTAAAGCGATCTACTATCATCACCTTGGTCTTAGATTTGTTGATTTCGAGACCATATACTGAGCTTTTGTTTTCTAATCTTTGCATTAAAATCCGCAGTTCACCCTCGTCTTGGACTATTATCAATGTGTCGTCAGCGTATCGTAGATTGCTAATCTTCTTACCACCAATTGCAATGCCTCCATTCCAGTTCTCGAGGATCTCTCTCATGATGTACTCGCTGTAAATGTTAAAGAGAAGAGGAGACAGAATGCAACCCTGTCTCACTCCAGAAGCTGTTGAAAACTCGTCTGAGTGGATATCATTGACTCTTACCGTCGCTGTGCCTGAAGAGTATAATTGCCGAATGAGGCGCACCAGATGTCTTGGTGTTCCCATTTCCAACAGAATCCTCCACAGTTTCGGCCACCTCACCCTATCGAAAGCTTTTTTGAAATCCACAAAACATAATATCATTTTTACGTTGAATTCTCTTGCTTTCTCAATCAGTTGTCGTACATTCAAAATCTGCTCTCGAGTCCCTTTCCCTGGAACAAATCCCGTCTGTTCATTGGGTATTTGCGGTAAAAGGAAAGCTTTCAGTCTTTCGTTCAATATTGTGAGCATGACTTTGCTTGCGTGTGAGATGAGTGCGATGGTTCGGTAGTTTTCACATTCTAGTGGTGAACCCTTTTTGTACAATGGTATGAATGTGGATTGACACCATTTCTTCGGCCAGTATCCTGATTCCCAAATTTTCCGACACAGAACGTGAAGAATGTCAATGCCCAGTTCTCCCATGCTTTTTAAAACCTCAGCAGTTATTCCATCGGATCCTGGTGACTTTTGATTTCGTAGCCTTCTCACTGCGCGTTCTACCTCTTCCCTTAGAATCTCAGGTTCAAGGTCTTTCAAATGGTCTTCCGGTACGGTATCCGGAGTATCCTGGAACAATTGGACGCAGTAATCCCTCCATACCTTGGCTATACCTTCCACATCTGTGATAATATTTCCTTGCTTGTCCTTGATGATCTGAGTCTTAGCTTTGAATTCTCGAGATAAATATTTCACTTTGTTGTATAGTTCTTTAGAGTGATTCGCAGTCGCATGCATTTCTAGATCTCCGCATATTTTGTTTATGTGCTCGTTTTTATCTCTTCGGCAAGCTTGTTTTATTTCATTGTTTATTTCTTTAAGCATAAGTTTCTGCTGCTCTGCATCTGTAACTGTTTGTCGTATGGTCAGTCTTTTATCAATTAATTCCAATGTTTTGTCTGACATCCAATGTTGTCATTTCGTTGTTTTATCAGTTTTTTGAACTTTACTTGCTGCTTCAACAATCCATTTTTCGGTTCTATCCCAAACTGTATCACAGCTTCCTGTTATTTCGGGCGGACCACTCTCTCGAAGAGCATCTTGAAAGCGTATTGGGTCAGGAATGGTTATTTTTCTGGATTTCGGTTTAACCTTTGGTTTGTTGAATTTGACCTTAAGAGAAGCCCACAATAAACGATGATCGGATCCACATTCTGCACCGGGTTTGGTCTTAGTGTTACGGAAAGACGTTTTCCACCTTTTGTCAATAAGAAAGTAGTCAATTTGATTTTTGTGTTGTCCATTAGGAGATGTCCAGGTATAGAGGCGGCGTATGTGATGTTTAAATATGGTGTTCATTATAGTTAAATTATTGTCAATGGCAAACTGGATTAGTCTGCTACCTCGTTCGTTACGTTTGCCAATCCCATAACGCCCGACTGTATCTCTCAGATGGTCATCAGCTCCTGTGCACCCTACTTTGGCGTTAAAGTCGCCCATTAAGACCGTAATCCCCTTGGGTTTTAAGGACGTCATGGTATCTTCTAAAAGTGCATAGAAGTTTTCTATATCTTGGTCGCAGGCGTCAGTGGTGGGCAGATAAACTTGGATGATGTGTAATTTAAATGGTCGAGTATTCAGGGTGACAGTAATAATTCTGTCATTAATAGGTCTATACGCTTCAACGAATTGAGCGAATCTTTTGTTGATGAGAACTGCCACACCACACCGTCCTGTAACATTTGCTCCGGAAATATATAGCATGTGATCTTGTGTCTCGACCAAACAGTATCTTAAAAATAGAGTCTACCAGCACGGATATGATTGTAGACCCACTAATAAAGACAAAAATGAAAAAACCGCTCTAGCCGCTCATCACTTCAACGAAGACCACAATTTCGATTTCGAGAACGTCACCATCTTAGAAAAAGAAAAAAAACTATAAAAAGAGATGTATCGGTGAGATGATTCATATTTCTTTAAACGAGACGGTAAATTTGAGGACTGATGTACAGAATTTGAGCACAATATATCACAACATTTTAGAGAGATACAAACGGATGATTCGTTCTTGACGAATTTCAGGAACATACCCCTTTCTTTGACATTAGATAACCATATGACGCTCGACGTTCTGCATATGACAGATGACACGGAGACTAGTTTTCAGCTGTTTATTGTACTTAATGTGGAAAAATCTTTTGAACACCCTAAAATTATAATAAAAGATTATAGATAGTTTCATCTGTTGACCAGTGGACCTGTATATTGTATATTGAGTTCTTAAAAAATTGACGACACAGTTTTATGTCCACCTCAGAATATTGTGAGGGATTATTCATATGAATTGGTATGTGTTTTAAATTATGTTTTGTGTAATGCTCTGTTGTATTTTGTTTCTGCACCTACTAGAGTATACTACTTTCTTTATATTATGGCACTATGTTATGCCCCATGTTTTCAATGGCGTTCGGTTTCCAGCCTTGAAAAAGACCAGAAATAAAGGTCGAAACGTCGGCATCTCATTAAGGATTTTTATTTCCCCTGTCCTCTCTGCCACTACATAGTTGAATACTTAAAAGTCAGGACACGAATGCCAGTGATGAATGATAACGTTGGCGGTTTTTACCAATCCATCAGGAATGAATACGGAGGAGACATAGTGGAACTGTTGAAGATGTGGAGTAACACCAACAAGAAATTGGCCGCGATGAGGAATCGAAGAATCTTTCTTCTCAAATGCAGGCAGAAGCAGATTTCACCTAATCACATTGCTAATAATTTTAAGTTTTTACATGCACTTAAAGTTGACAGAAATCCTTTTTTTCGTGATATTGATAAATTAACATCTAGGTTTCAAAAATCAGTACTTAATGTGGAAGTTAACATCACTATATGGAAGATCAAGAAACTCGAATACGATTGCAATATCATAAGGAATAAATTGGTAACGTCTATTCCGCCCCAATTGTTTAACACAATATCTGATAGATCAAAGGAGGACTACAACAAACTCTTCAAACTGATTAAAGAGAAGAATTTGAAAAAAACTCAGTGATCTATGTAAGGAGACGGCCACATTCAGAAGGGGGATGCATGATAATTTTATTTTTAATTATACAAACGTAGTTTTGCCAGAACCTATCAAAGATATTCTGAGTGCGGGTCCTAAATTCGCAATACCTATTTCCCCAAGAGAATGTCCTATACCTACGCTAATCAAGGACATCGAATTTTGTATTGGTGACCAAGTTGAGTTAACCGAAGTGGACAAAAACGTTTTAAGAGGCATAACCACTAACATCTTCACTAACTATTTGGCTCGGTCTGCTAATGAAGGTCCATGTGTGAGACAGGCATACCTAAATTATGTATTAACAAGTAGGTTCCTCAAACAACATCCTGATTGCGTTGTTATGCGAGCTGACAAGGGAAACTCCACAGTTATCATGTATAGAGATGAGTATGTCTCGTATATGGAGAATTTGTTGTCTGATACAGAGACATATAAAATAACACCTAGTGACCCAACAAATAAATTTCAAACTTTGGCCAATGAAATTGTGAAAGAACTTAGGGATGTGGGCGCCATTGATGAAATGAAAGCGAAACATCTAAAATGTCATAACTCTGTTATTCCAAAGCTATATGGCCTTAGAAAAACTCACAAGGAAAATATTTCCATTCGACCTGTGGTCAGTTGTATAGGTGCCCCATCATACAACCTGTCCAGATATATTCATGATATTTTATCTCCTGTCACCACATCATTCGAATACAATATATCGAATTCCAAAGATTTTGTAGACTTCGTCAAGGAAATTAGAGTACCTAAGGAAAGTGAATGGGTGTCACTCGACGTTATATCGTTATATACCAATATTCCTAAAGCCCTAGTTTTGCACATTATAAAGAAACGATGGCAATATATATCTGCATACACAACAATTCCACAAAATTTATTTTGCAAAATAGTTGAGTACATTTTTGATTCTAGTTACTTCTCCTTTAACGGTGTAATATATATGCAGATTGATGGCGCAGCCATGGGAAATCCGGCTAGCGGCACACTAGCCGCCTTAGTTATGGATGAAGTAATAACGATAAGCTTAAGAACGCTAACCTTTGATGTCCATTTCATTAAACTATATGTAGATGACACGATTTTCTCTATACCGAAAGGGAAATCGGACGAATTACTCCTAAAATTCAATAACGTTCATCATAAACTGCAATTCACCATTGAACGAGAGTCCGAGGCAACAATACCATTTTTAGATGTACTGTTGATTCGAAATGAAGATGGAACCATAAGCACCAATTGGTATACCAAACCCACCTCCTCTGGTAGAATGTTGAACTACCGATCACAACACCCCACATCCCAGAAGATAGCAACTATAACAAACTTGATGTTCCGTGCTATTCATTTGAGTGATTAAAGATTTCACAGAGAAAATGAACTGAAGATAACTGAGTTACTAACAAGAAATAATTACCCAACAACCTTGGTCAAACGTATTCTTAATCAATATAAAAGGAAAGTGCTCACTAACGATGCAGGTTCGAGGAATGATGAACGAACCAGATATTACCGTTTTCCTTATATTCAAGGTCTATCTGAAAACATGAGCAGAGCCTTACAACAAACTAACTCTTCTGCAAGACTGGCTTTCTATCCACTGAAATGCGTCAGTTCCCTTTTCTCGAAAATCAAAGATAAAACTCCAGATGGTTTGCAATCCGATTTAATATACAAGATCCCTTGTAAAGACTGCAGCAGATGCTACATAGGTATGACCAAACAGTATCTTAAAAATAGAGTCTACCAGCACGGATATGATTGTAGACCCACTAATAAAGACAAAAATGAAAAAACCGCTCTAGCCGCTCATCACTTCAACGAAGACCACAATTTCGATTTCGAGAACGTCACCATCTTAGAAAAAGAAAAAAACTATAAAAAGAGATGTATCGGTGAGATGATTCATATTTCTTTAAACGAGACGGTAAATTTGAGGACTGATGTACAGAATTTGAGCACAACATATCACAACATTTTAGAGAGATACAAACGGATGATTCGTTCTTGACGAATTTCAGGAACATACCCCTTTCTTTGACATTAGATAACCATATGACGCTCGACGTTCTGCATATGACAGATGACACGGAGACTAGTTTTCAGCTGTTTATTGTACTTAATGTGGAAAAATCTTTTGAACACCCTAAAATTATAATAAAAGATTATAGATAGTTTCATCTGTTGACCAGTGGACCTGTATATTGTATATTGAGTTCTTAAAAAATTGACGACACAGTTTTATGTCCACCTCAGAATATTGTGAGGGATTATTCATATGAATTGGTATGTGTTTTAAATTATGTTTTTTGTAATGCTCTGTTGTATTTTGTTTCTGCACCTACTAGAGTATACTACTTTCTTTATATTATGGCACTATGTTATGCCCCATGTTTTCAATGTCGTTCTGTTTCCAGCCTTGAAAAAGACCAGAAATAAAGGTCGAAACGTCGGCATCTCATTAAGGATTTTTATTTCCCCTGTCCTCTCTGCCACTACATAGTTGAATAATATGTATTTAGATATACATATACAGGGTGTGGCGTAATTAATGGATAATACTGTACTGGCGAATAGGGGAGGTCATGGCCGACCAGAAAATGTAAAGTTATGTTCAGTAAAAATATTATAGTGTTCGAGATATCGAACAATTTAATTTTTTTCTGAAAAGTGCACCTTCACTCACTAAATTCATTGTTGTGATCACAAATCTTGTTATTTCTTTGAGCATTGTTTTTCATTTTACTCTCAAATATCTGTACTATGAGATAAACTACCAAATTCCTACCATCTTGCTTAATTAAGAGAAGAAAAGTATGATAATCCTGATGTTTGCACTTTTTAGAAAAAAATGAAATTGTCCGATATCTCGAAAACTATGATATTTTTACTGAACAAAATTTTCTGGTCGGCCAACACCTCCCCTATTCGCCAGTACAGGATTATCCATTAATTACGCCACACCCTGTATGTGTTTGAAATGAAAATAACCATATTGTACCTTTCAAACAGCGAATTACAACCATCTATTAGTAAGTTATTATTAAATGCCATTTCATAAGCCATGATAGCTTGACAAATAAACATTTTAAAAATTTTTTAAGAAGTCATCAAACAATAGTCACTTATCTGATAACATCATGCATAAAAAATCATTAATCCATTTTTTAATTACAAACAGATAGTTGAATAACTTTAAGAAAAAAGTATGAGAATTATTCAACTATCTATCAGTAAATAATTAAATAATGCTTTGATGACCATAACGTGATCAGATAAACATGAAAAGTTAGACGCTTTTCTCAAAGTTTTTTTGAAATGTTTATTTGTTTTATAATTTTTTTTTTCGTGGTATTTATTTATCACTGACCTCTGAACAATAAGAATTTAGTTGCTGGTATCAGGACTTAATTTAGTTTATTCACAAATTCTTATGGATACCTATGTTATCTACTAGAAAGTTAAATAATGGTTTAATGAACGTGACGTCATCAGATAACCAACAAAAGTTTGACTTAGGTACTCTTAATTTGTGTAGGTACATTTAAAATATTTATTTGTCATATTTATAATGACTTACCTAATGAGGTTGATGGCCATTCTGAAAATTCTAACTATCTTATGTATTATCAGATAAATAATTCTTGGAATGTATCTGTCAACAGATAAGAAACGAAAGTTTTACCCTTTTTTAAAATATTCATTTTTACCAGGGTGATAAAATAAATCAGATATAATTGAACGAAAATAAAAATCATATTCTCTTTTCCCATTGTTTAGGTTGAATTTTGAAACGTTCAACTAAAGAACGAAATCAGTTTGAGTAGTTTGATACTTCAAAATAAATATCGATATGTAGAATTTCAAAACTGAAATTATAATATATATTATAATTAATAACGAAAGTATTCCATAAAAATAGGAGCAAACTACTGAATATGTCGTATTTAACCTAATATTGTCACGATAAATCAGGATTTTCAACTAATGGAACTAGAGCATAATAGGTTTCCTGTGATCGAAATCATAATGCGAAAAATTAAAAAATATCGAATTTGACATTCTAAAATAAATATCGAATATTTTCGATACCTATGTAGCTGTTTCTAATTTCTGGACATCGAAAATAAAAGTTATGACTCAATATTGCTGAGAGCCCCAGAAATAAATAAAAACAATAAAATATTAATATTATTCAACGGCTGCTTTCAAATATCAGAAGGTGTTTTCAACAGGTTCTGGTCACGATAAATCAGAATTTTTGACTAATGCAACTAGATCATAATATGTTTCGTGTGGTCGAATTCAAAATGCGAAATATTTAAAAAATATCGAATTTGATGCTCTAAAATAAATATCGATATGTAGAATTTCAAATTTGGAATTCTGCTTAACGAAAATACTCGATAAAAATGGGAGCAAACTACTAAATATGTCGTTTTCAACTGAATATCGTCATCTGAATCTTATAATTCTCCTTTATGATAGATTAGTCTATTGTGCAACAAGTGGGGAAAGTCCAACATTTCTCGCGGGTGTGGAAGTTTGTGGTACGAGCCTGAAAGGCGAGTGCCACTTATAATTAATTTATTCATAGCTATATCATACCTTACTAACTAGATCTTCGTTATAATTTGGATTTTTCTGAGTATTAGGTACTAGAGAATAGTTTGAAATTTTTACTCTTATTACATGATGAAAACTTTAAATTAGAATATCCATGCCAAATTCAAGGTCAATATCTTGTAAAGGACAGGTGCTATGAGAAAAAACTTGAAAAAATCAAACTTCAACACCCTGTATATGGAAAACAAAGAGTTTGGGTGCACATCCTTCAATTTAGGAACACCCTGTATAAAAGCTGATTTAGAGTTTTATTCAATCCATTCGGTTTCTTTCATGCTGAATGAACCTAGTGTCATTTTGAAGTAAAAAGTGGTCCATTTTGAAGTGAAAGCTTGTATCTTTCCATAATTAACTGACATAACCTACTGAAGACAAGTGACATGGAAAATATCAAAAAATTAATACACTTTGTTACTTCATATAATGTGAAAATACAAGTAAATGAATGGAGACATTTTTTATTCTATTCATTCCACCTTCAATGCATTTTGTGAAAACCCATATTAATGAACGGCAAAAAAAAATGCCGTCCCAAAATGGCGGAAGAATCTAGAAGTTCCCCCCCCCCAAAAGTGGGTCCTGGATCCGCGCCTGACTTATTTGAGTACTTAAGTGTGTTGGTACGCTTACTAGCTTAGTATCAGTTTAACAGTGCTGAAGTACCTACAGAACAGATAATTTTAAAGCTAAAAAGATGTCTTTGGATCATTTATATGAGTTCAGCTTCGAAAAGTTGTACAACGACTGTACAGAAAGGTAATGCTTTTACATCATTTTTTTCTTTAATCATTTTTGAAACAATATAATCGAATGTAATCTTCAGTTTCTGAATGTTGCATTTTTATAAAGAAATTTTTGTTCAATATATGTGTATGAAATGAACGATAACCATATTGTACCTATCAAACAGCGAATTAATATGTACTTTTTTTTCCTAGGGGTATAACTTTTGAGGAAGACTGCAGCGTATGTCTGAGTAGGTTGACTGGAGAACTGTACCTAACAGATTGCAGGCATTGTTTTCACAAAGAATGCATCGACAGGTGGTGCTCCAGTTCTTCCAAATGTTGTCCGATGTGTAGGACAACGTTAATTTTCGAAGGTACCTTCACTATCTTCGATACAAATTGGCAGAATGTTAATATACATCGTTTCGACAAGATGGATAGCGATGAAGAAGATGAAGAAAGTGGAGAGGAAAATGAAGAAGAGAATGAAGGAGAAAATGAAGAACAAACCAACGAGGACATTTAATGGAGAAAATATCACTCTCAAATTAAATTCTCTCTATACATTTGTATGAAGACTACTGAAAAAGTGTTCTATTCCATTGATGAATTCATGGCCTATGACTTTCAGTGAATCCTGCCTTTTAACGTGATTTCTTCTTTTTTTCTGTACATGTATTTATGTTTATTTTCATCTTCACTTGTATTTTGTTTGTTTGGATTCATGCTGTATCGTTTTATATATACATATTTTATTTTGAATTATGTTGTGTTCATATGTCATCATGATTTCTGTAAAATTTTACATCTCTGTTCGACACACCCTGTAACATTTTTGAGGGAAATGAATGAGTTATAAATTGTAATATATGTATTAGAATCATTTGTCTTTTTTTTTCATCTTATTTTTCCTAACGTTAACTAACTAAGTGTCATTTCAATCAGAAATAGCTCTCGTTTGTCTTATGAATGTGATTTATTATAAATAAAATAATTGAAAAAATACACTTATTAGGTGTACAACTTTGCTTCCGCCGTTTTGCAATAGATAACTATAGAGGTAGGTGGTAAGTGATAGTCGAAAGATCGTTCGATGTTGCTTGCTAAGCCTACAAGAGGCACTTACTACAGACGAGTTGTAACAAAATCGACTAATAATCCGAGTAATCAAACAGCTATCGGTATTGGATTGGCAATGATAGACATATATTTTTTTTATATGTAATGGAAATTTCTGATATGCTCATTCCTAATGATCCAAGAATAAGAGCCAATTTGATTGTAAGAGATAAAACGATATTCGGTATTTTATTGATCTACAAAAGTATGTTAAAGTCAGATTTTCGGCCTAAATATTAGGTGTACAACTTTGCTTCCGCCGTTTTGCAATAGATGGCTGTAGCTGTAAGGGGTAGTCGAAATAAATAGATAGTAGATGCCATACAATAAGCTTAAGTATTTGTTAACATAACGCTATCGAAATATTAGTCGATTTTTGTCTGCATCATGAAGTTATTCTCGTTTAAATATGTCAGCTCCAAATTGAAAATCTGGGCGTACGCCAATGCAGTGAAACTGTCATATCATTTATTTTCCTGGTTTCCTTGGATGAACGTTATTGATAATAATTGCAGCGAAATTCATAAAGCTATATTCCTCTATTATATTCATAAAACCCTCAAAAAAGGGGTAACTTAACCATAGTACTAATAAATGGTACCACGGTACCAATATGGGTTCATTTGAAAACATTGAGTGTTACCCAAAAAACGATTACGATGAACTTTATTTGCTCATAAAAAACGCAATTTAGTGTTTTTGACGGGATTTCGATTTTTCTAGTATTAGACAGGTCAATTGGAATAAATCGGAATCATCGTGGCACACTCAAATGGAAAACTAAAAATTGAATTATAAAAAAATTTTGACGTTTGAAATGTCACTTATGTGGTATCATTGGATTCAAAAAATTATACAGATTTCAAAAATGTTATAATATACAGGGTGTTCCACTTGAAAATCGAGAGTTGGTATCACTTCCGGCGAAACAGGAAGTGAAAAAAAATCATTTGTAGATTAAAAAGTGTCGCTTATTATGTATATTATGTATTATTAATTTTTAGTAACGTTTATTATTTTAACGTGAAATCTAAAGAAGCGACTAAGTAGGAAAAAAATTTAATTTGAAGAATAAAAAAAAAGATGAAATATAATGACTGTCATTCAATTCTCGATTTAAAATGAATTTCGAACAAGTAGAAACCAAGCCAATCCACAGTATTGTTTAGAATTAGGATAAAATATATCAAAATGAAAAAATTGTTTTCCGAGAAGTAAATAAAGTATTTTCACAGCCTTGAAGTCACAGATAAAGGCCACTCCTACTGTTTTTTTTGAGCTGATTCGCGTGTAAGCTTCTCCTACTATCGGTCTATTTGATTGGAGATGGTTGAAATATGTGCAGTCAGTTTTTGATAATTACCTGAAGCTCGCAAGATTTGGTGTTTAAACACGAAATCCAACAATAATCCAAAGCCAGTTTGAGGTCGTTTATACAAGAAATTCGTAATTGCCTCTGAAAAGATAAATGATTGTTTTATTGTTGGTTTTTTTCATTCAGACTCAAGGCAATTATCTTGTCTATGTCTGTGACCTTTTTCATTGAGGAGAAATTTAAAAACTATGAAATTTGTGACAAGAAGTAAATAATACAACTCATTGTAGCTTTTCATCGGAAAAATTTATCTAGGATCAATCGAGTAATTTGAAAAGGAAAAAATTTTATTCGAATGTCTATGAGTATAATATGTATTTAGATATACATATACAGGGTGTGGCGTAATTAATGGATAATACTGTACTGGCGAATAGGGGAGGTCATGGCCGACCAGAAAATGTAAAGTTATGTTCAGTAAAAATATTATAGTGTTCGAGATATCGAACAATTTAATTTTTTTCTGAAAAGTGCACCTCCACTCACTAAATTCATTGTTGTGATCACAAATCTTGTTATTTCTTTGAGCATTGTTTTTCATTTTACTCTCAAATATCTGTACTATGAGATAAACTACCAAATTCCTACCATCTTGCTTAATTAAGAGAAGAAAAGTATGATAATCCTGATGTTTGCACTTTTTAGAAAAAAATGAAATTGTCCGATATCTCGAAAACTATGATATTTTTACTGAACAAAATTTTCTGGTCGGCCAACACCTCCCCTATTCGCCAGTACAGGATTATCCATTAATTACGCCACACCCTGTATGTGTTTGAAATGAAAATAACCATATTGTACCTTTCAAACAGCGAATTACAACCATCTATTAGTAAGTTATTATTAAATGCCATTTCATAAGCCATGATGGCTTGACAAATAAACATTTTAAAAATTTTTTAAGAAGTCATCAAACAATAGTCACTTATCTGATAACATCATGCATAAAAAATCATTAATCCATTTTTTAATTACAAACAGATAGTTGAATAACTTTAAGAAAAAAGTATGAGAATTATTCAACTATCTATCAGTAAATAATTAAATAATGCTTTAATGACCATAACGTGATCAGATAAACATGAAAAGTTAGACGCTTTTCTCAAAGTTTTTTTGAAATGTTTATTTGTTTTATAATTTTTTTTTTCGTGGTATTTATTTATCACTGACCTCTGAACAATAAGAATTTAGTTGCTGGTATCAGGACTTAATTTAGTTTATTCACAAATTCTTATGGATACCTATGTTATCTACTAGAAAGTTAAATAATGGTTTAATGAACGTGACGTCATCAGATAACCAACAAAAGTTTGACTTAGGTACTCTTAATTTGTGTAGGTACATTTAAAATATTTATTTGTCATATTTATAATGACTTACCTAATGAGGTTGATGGCCATTCTGAAAATTCTAACTATCTTATGTATTATCAGATAAATAATTCTTGGAATGTATCTGTCAACAGATAAGAAACGAAAGTTTTACCCTTTTTTAAAATATTCATTTTTACCAGGGTGATAAAATAAATCAGATATAATTGAACGAAAATAAAAATCATATTCTCTTTTCCCATTGTTTAGGTTGAATTTTGAAACGTTCAACTAAAGAACGAAATCAGTTTGAGTAGTTTGATACTTCAAAATAAATATCGATATGTAGAATTTCAAAACTGAAATTATAATATATATTATAATTAATAACGAAAGTATTCCATAAAAATAGGAGCAAACTACTGAATATGTCGTATTTAACCTAATATTGTCACGATAAATCAGGATTTTCAACTAATGGAACTAGAGCATAATAGGTTTCCTGTGATCGAAATCATAATGCGAAAAATTAAAAAATATCGAATTTGACATTCTAAAATAAATATCGAATATTTTCGATACCTATGTAGCTGTTTCTAATTTCTGGACATCGAAAATAAAAGTTATGACTCAATATTGCTGAGAGCCCCAGAAATAAATAAAAACAATAAAATATTAATATTATTCAACGGCTGCTTTCAAATATCAGAAGGTGTTTTCAACAGGTTCTGGTCACGATAAATCAGAATTTTTGACTAATGCAACTAGATCATAATATGTTTCGTGTGGTCGAATTCAAAATGCGAAATATTTAAAAAATATCGAATTTGATGCTCTAAAATAAATATCGATATGTAGAATTTCAAATTTGAAATTCTGCTTAACGAAAATACTCGATAAAAATGGGAGCAAACTACTAAATATGTCGTTTTCAACTGAATCTCGTCATCTGAATCTTATAATTCTCCTTTATGATAGATTAGTCTATTGTGCAACAAGTGGGGAAAGTCCAACATTTCTCGCGGGTGTGGAAGTTTGTGGTACGAGCCTGAAAGGCGAGTGCCACTTATAATTAATTTATTCATAGCTATATCCTACCTTACTAACTAGATCTTCGTTATAATTTGGATTTTTCTGAGTATTAGGTACTAGAGAATAGTTTGAAATTTTTACTCTTATTACATGATGAAAACTTTAAATTAGAATATCCATGCCAAATTCAAGGTCAATATCTTGTAAAGGACAGGTGCTATGAGAAAAAACTTGAAAAAATCAAACTTCAACACCCTGTATATGGAAAACAAAGAGTTTGGGTGCACATCCTTCAATTTAGGAACACCCTGTATAAAAGCTGATTTAGAGTTTTATTCAATCCATTCGGTTTCTTTCATGCTGAATGAACCTAGTGTCATTTTGAAGTAAAAAGTGGTCCATTTTGAAGTGAAAGCTTGTATCTTTCCATGATTAACTGACATAACCTACTGAACACAAGTGACATGGAAAATATCAAAAAATTAATACACTTATTTACTTCATATAATGTGAAAATACAAGTAAATGAATGGGGACATTTTTTATTCTATTCATTCCACCTTCAATGCATTTTGTGAAAACCCATATTAATGAACGGCAAAAAAAAATGCCGTCCCAAAATGGCGGAAGAATCTAGAAGTTCCCCCCCCCCAAAAGTGGGTCCTGGATCCGCGCCTGACTTATTTGAGTACTTAAGTGTGTTGGTACGCTTACTAGCTTAGTATCAGTTTAACAGTGCTGAAGTACCTACAGAACAGATAATTTTAAAGCTAAAAAGATGTCTTTGGATCATTTATATGAGTTCAGCTTCGAAAAGTTGTACAACGACTGTACAGAAAGGTAATGCTTTTACATCATTTTTTTCTTTAATCATTTTTGAAACAATATAATCGAATGTAATCTTCAGTTTCTGAATGTTGCATTTTTATAAAGAAATTTTTGTTCAATATATGTGTATGAAATGAACGATAACCATATTGCACCTATCAAACAGCGAATTAATATGTACTTTTTTTTCCTAGGGGTATAACTTTTGAGGAAGACTGCAGCGTATGTCTGAGTAGGTTGACTGGAGAACTGTACCTAACAGATTGCAGGCATTGTTTTCACAAAGAATGCATCGACAGGTGGTGCTCCAGTTCTTCCAAATGTTGTCCGATGTGTAGGACAACGTTAATTTTCGAAGGTACCTTCACTATCTTCGATACAAATTGGCAGAATGTTAATATACATCGTTTCGACAAGATGGATAGCGATGAAGAAGATGAAGAAAGTGGAGAGGAAAATGAAGAAGAGAATGAAGGAGAAAATGAAGAACAAACCAACGAGGACATTTAATGGAGAAAATATCACTCTCAAATTAAATTCTCTCTATACATTTGTATGAAGACTACTGAAAAAGTGTTCTATTCCATTGATGAATTCATGGCCTATGACTTTCAGTGAATCCTGCCTTTTAACGTGATTTCTTCTTTTTTTCTGTACATGTATTTATGTTTATTTTCATCTTCACTTGTATTTTGTTTGTTTGGATTCATGCTGTATCGTTTTATATATACATATTTTATTTTGAATTATGTTGTGTTCATATGTCATCATGATTTCTGTAAAATTTTACATCTCTGTTCGACACACCCTGTAACATTTTTGAGGGAAATGAATGAGTTATAAATTGTAATATATGTATTAGAATCATTTGTCTTTTTTTTCATCTTATTTTTCCTAACGTTAACTAACTAAGTGTCATTTCAATCAGAAATAGCTCTCGTTTGTCTTATGAATGTGATTTATTATAAATAAAATAATTGAAAAAATACACTTATTAGGTGTACAACTTTGCTTCCGCCGTTTTGCAATAGATAACTATAGAGGTAGGTGGTAAGTGATAGTCGAAAGATCGTTCGATGTTGCTTGCTAAGCCTACAAGAGGCACTTACTACAGACGAGTTGTAACAAAATCGACTAATAATCCGAGTAATCAAACAGCTATCGGTATTGGATTGGCAATGATAGACATATATTTTTTTTATATGTAATGGAAATTTCTGATATGCTCATTCCTAATGATCCAAGAATAAGAGCCAATTTGATTGTAAGAGATAAAACGATATTCGGTATTTTATTGATCTACAAAAGTATGTTAAAGTCAGATTTTCGGCCTAAATATTAGGTGTACAACTTTGCTTCCGCCGTTTTGCAATAGATGGCTGTAGCTGTGAGGGGTAGTCGAAATAAATAGATAGTAGATGCCATACAATAAGCTTAAGTATTTGTTAACATAACGCTATCGAAATATTAGTCGATTTTTGTCTGCATCATGAAGTTATTCTCGTTTAAATATGTCAGCTCCAAATTGAAAATCTGGGCGTACGCCAATGCAGTGAAACTGTCATATCATTTATTTTCCTGGTTTCCTTGGATGAACGTTATTGATAATAATTGCAGCGAAATTCATAAAGCTATATTCCTCTATTATATTCATAAAACCCTCAAAAAAGGGGTAACTTAACCATAGTACTAATAAATGGTACCACGGTACCAATATGGGTTCATTTGAAAACATTGAGTGTTACCCAAAAAACGATTACGATGAACTTTATTTGCTCATAAAAAACGCAATTTAGTGTTTTTGACGGGATTTCGATTTTTCTAGTATTAGACAGGTCAATTGGAATAAATCGGAATCATCGTGGCACACTCAAATGGAAAACTAAAAATTGAATTATAAAAAAATTTTGACGTTTGAAATGTCACTTATGTGGTATCATTGGATTCAAAAAATTATACAGATTTCAAAAATGTTATAATATACAGGGTGTTCCACTTGAAAATCGAGAGTTGGTATCACTTCCGGCGAAACAGGAAGTGAAAAAAAATCATTTGTAGATTAAAAAGTGTCGCTTATTATGTATATTATGTATTATTAATTTTTAGTAACGTTTATTATTTTAACGTGAAATCTAAAGAAGCGACTAAGTAGGAAAAAAATTTAATTTGAAGAATAAAAAAAAAGATGAAATATAATGACTGTCATTCAATTCTCGATTTAAAATGAATTTCGAACAAGTAGAAACCAAGCCAATCCACAGTATTGTTTAGAATTAGGATAAAATATATCAAAATGAAAAAATTGTTTTCCGAGAAGTAAATAAAGTATTTTCACAGCCTTGAAGTCACAGATAAAGGCCACTCCTACTGTTTTTTTTGAGCTGATTCGCGTGTAAGCTTCTCCTACTATCGGTCTATTTGATTGGAGATGGTTGAAATATGTGCAGTCAGTTTTTGATAATTACCTGAAGCTCGCAAGATTTGGTGTTTAAACACGAAATCCAACAATAATCCAAAGCCAGTTTGAGGTCGTTTATACAAGAAATTCGTAATTGCCTCTGAAAAGATAAATGATTGTTTTATTGTTGGTTTTTTTCATTCAGACTCAAGGCAATTATCTTGTCTATGTCTGTGACCTTTTTCATTGAGGAGAAATTTAAAAACTATGAAATTTGTGACAAGAAGTAAATAATACAACTCATTGTAGCTTTTCATCGGAAAAATTTATCTAGGATCAATCGAGTAATTTGAAAAGGAAAAAATTTTATTCGAATGTCTATGAGTATAATATGTATTTAGATATACATATACAGGGTGTGGCGTAATTAATGGATAATACTGTACTGGCGAATAGGGGAGGTCATGGCCGACCAGAAAATGTAAAGTTATGTTCAGTAAAAATATTATAGTGTTCGAGATATCGAACAATTTAATTTTTTTCTGAAAAGTGCACCTCCACTCACTAAATTCATTGTTGTGATCACAAATCTTGTTATTTCTTTGAGCATTGTTTTTCATTTTACTCTCAAATATCTGTACTATGAGATAAACTACCAAATTCCTAACATCTTGCTTAATTAAGAGAAGAAAAGTATGATAATCCTGATGTTTGCACTTTTTAGAAAAAAATGAAATTGTCCGATATCTCGAAAACTATGATATTTTTACTGAACAAAATTTTCTGGTCGGCCAACACCTCCCCTATTCGCCAGTACAGGATTATCCATTAATTACGCCACACCCTGTATGTGTTTGAAATGAAAATAACCATATTGTACCTTTCAAACAGCGAATTACAACCATCTATTAGTAAGTTATTATTAAATGCCATTTCATAAGCCATGATAGCTTGACAAATAAACATTTTAAAAATTTTTTAAGAAGTCATCAAACAATAGTCACTTATCTGATAACATCATGCATAAAAAATCATTAATCCATTTTTTAATTACAAACAGATAGTTGAATAACTTTAAGAAAAAAGTATGAGAATTATTCAACTATCTATCAGTAAATAATTAAATAATGCTTTAATGACCATAACGTGATCAGATAAACATGAAAAGTTAGACGCTTTTCTCAAAGTTTTTTTGAAATGTTTATTTGTTTTATAATTTTTTTTTTCGTGGTATTTATTTATCACTGACCTCTGAACAATAAGAATTTAGTTGCTGGTATCAGGACTTAATTTAGTTTATTCACAAATTCTTATGGATACCTATGTTATCTACTAGAAAGTTAAATAATGGTTTAATGAACGTGACGTCATCAGATAACCAACAAAAGTTTGACTTAGGTACTCTTAATTTGTGTAGGTACATTTAAAATATTTATTTGTCATATTTATAATGACTTACCTAATGAGGTTGATGGCCATTCTGAAAATTCTAACTATCTTATGTATTATCAGATAAATAATTCTTGGAATGTATCTGTCAACAGATAAGAAACGAAAGTTTTACCCTTTTTTAAAATATTCATTTTTACCAGGGTGATAAAATAAATCAGATATAATTGAACGAAAATAAAAATCATATTCTCTTTTCCCATTGTTTAGGTTGAATTTTGAAACGTTCAACTAAAGAACGAAATCAGTTTGAGTAGTTTGATACTTCAAAATAAATATCGATATGTAGAATTTCAAAACTGAAATTATAATATATATTATAATTAATAACGAAAGTATTCCATAAAAATAGGAGCAAACTACTGAATATGTCGTATTTAACCTAATATTGTCACGATAAATCAGGATTTTCAACTAATGGAACTAGAGCATAATAGGTTTCCTGTGATCGAAATCATAATGCGAAAAATTAAAAAATATCGAATTTGACATTCTAAAATAAATATCGAATATTTTCGATACCTATGTAGCTGTTTCTAATTTCTGGACATCGAAAATAAAAGTTATGACTCAATATTGCTGAGAGCCCCAGAAATAAATAAAAACAATAAAATATTAATATTATTCAACGGCTGCTTTCAAATATCAGAAGGTGTTTTCAACAGGTTCTGGTCACGATAAATCAGAATTTTTGACTAATGCAACTAGATCATAATATGTTTCGTGTGGTCGAATTCAAAATGCGAAATATTTAAAAAATATCGAATTTGATGCTCTAAAATAAATATCGATATGTTGAATTTCAAATTTGAAATTCTGCTTAACGAAAATACTCGATAAAAATGGGAGCAAACTACTAAATATGTCGTTTTCAACTGAATATCGTCATCTGAATCTTATAATTCTCCTTTATGATAGATTAGTCTATTGTGCAACAAGTGGGGAAAGTCCAACATTTCTCGCGGGTGTGGAAGTTTGTGGTACGAGCCTGAAAGGCGAGTGCCACTTATAATTAATTTATTCATAGCTATATCCTACCTTACTAACTAGATCTTCGTTATAATTTGGATTTTTCTGAGTATTAGGTACTAGAGAATAGTTTGAAATTTTTACTCTTATTACATGATGAAAACTTTAAATTAGAATATCCATGCCAAATTCAAGGTCAATATCTTGTAAAGGACAGGTGCTATGAGAAAAAACTTGAAAAAATCAAACTTCAACACCCTGTATATGGAAAACAAAGAGTTTGGGTGCACATCCTTCAATTTAGGAACACCCTGTATAAAAGCTGATTTAGAGTTTTATTCAATCCATTCGGTTTCTTTCATGCTGAATGAACCTAGTGTCATTTTGAAGTAAAAAGTGGTCCATTTTGAAGTGAAAGCTTGTATCTTTCCATGATTAACTGACATAACCTACTGAACACAAGTGACATGGAAAATATCAAAAAATTAATACACTTTGTTACTTCATATAATGTGAAAATACAAGTAAATGAATGGAGACATTTTTTATTCTATTCATTCCACCTTCAATGCATTTTGTGAAAACCCATATTAATGAACGGCAAAAAAAAATGCCGTCCCAAAATGGCGGAAGAATCTAGAAGTTCCCCCCCCCCCAAAAGTGGGTCCTGGATCCGCGCCTGACTTATTTGAGTACTTAAGTGTGTTGGTACGCTTACTAGCTTAGTATCAGTTTAACAGTGCTGAAGTACCTACAGAACAGATAATTTTAAAGCTAAAAAGATGTCTTTGGATCATTTATATGAGTTCAGCTTCGAAAAGTTGTACAACGACTGTACAGAAAGGTAATGCTTTTACATCATTTTTTTCTTTAATCATTTTTGAAACAATATAATCGAATGTAATCTTCAGTTTCTGAATGTTGCATTTTTATTAAGAAATTTTTGTTCAATATATGTGTATGAAATGAACGATAACCATATTGTACCTATCAAACAGCGAATTAATATGTACTTTTTTTTCCTAGGGGTATAACTTTTGAGGAAGACTGCAGCGTATGTCTGAGTAGGTTGACTGGAGAACTGTACCTAACAGATTGCAGGCATTGTTTTCACAAAGAATGCATCGACAGGTGGTGCTCCAGTTCTTCCAAATGTTGTCCGATGTGTAGGACAACGTTAATTTTCGAAGGTACCTTCACTATCTTCGATACAAATTGGCAGAATGTTAATATACATCGTTTCGACAAGATGGATAGCGATGAAGAAGATGAAGAAAGTGGAGAGGAAAATGAAGAAGAGAATGAAGGAGAAAATGAAGAACAAACCAACGAGGACATTTAATGGAGAAAATATCACTCTCAAATTAAATTCTCTCTATACATTTGTATGAAGACTACTGAAAAAGTGTTCTATTCCATTGATGAATTCATGGCCTATGACTTTCAGTGAATCCTGCCTTTTAACGTGATTTCTTCTTTTTTTCTGTACATGTATTTATGTTTATTTTCATCTTCACTTGTATTTTGTTTGTTTGGATTCATGCTGTATCGTTTTATATATACATATTTTATTTTGAATTATGTTGTGTTCATATGTCATCATGATTTCTGTAAAATTTTACATCTCTGTTCGACACACCCTGTAACATTTTTGAGGGAAATGAATGAGTTATAAATTGTAATATATGTATTAGAATCATTTGTCTTTTTTTTTCATCTTATTTTTCCTAACGTTAACTAACTAAGTGTCATTTCAATCAGAAATAGCTCTCGTTTGTCTTATGAATGTGATTTATTATAAATAAAATAATTGAAAAAATACACTTATTAGGTGTACAACTTTGCTTCCGCCGTTTTGCAATAGATAACTATAGAGGTAGGTGGTAAGTGATAGTCGAAAGATCGTTCGATGTTGCTTGCTAAGCCTACAAGAGGCACTTACTACAGACGAGTTGTAACAAAATCGACTAATAATCCGAGTAATCAAACAGCTATCGGTATTGGATTGGCAATGATAGACATATATTTTTTTTATATGTAATGGAAATTTCTGATATGCTCATTCCTAATGATCCAAGAATAAGAGCCAATTTGATTGTAAGAGATAAAACGATATTCGGTATTTTATTGATCTACAAAAGTATGTTAAAGTCAGATTTTCGGCCTAAATATTAGGTGTACAACTTTGCTTCCGCCGTTTTGCAATAGATGGCTGTAGCTGTAAGGGGTAGTCGAAATAAATAGATAGTAGATGCCATACAATAAGCTTAAGTATTTGTTAACATAACGCTATCGAAATATTAGTCGATTTTTGTCTGCATCATGAAGTTATTCTCGTTTAAATATGTCAGCTCCAAATTGAAAATCTGGGCGTACGCCAATGCAGTGAAACTGTCATATCATTTATTTTCCTGGTTTCCTTGGATGAACGTTATTGATAATAATTGCAGCGAGATTCATAAAGCTATATTCCTCTATTATATTCATAAAACCCTCAAAAAAGGGGTAACTTAACCATAGTACTAATAAATGGTACCACGGTACCAATATGGGTTCATTTGAAAACATTGAGTGTTACCCAAAAAACGATTACGATGAACTTTATTTGCTCATAAAAAACGCAATTTAGTGTTTTTGACGGGATTTCGATTTTTCTAGTATTAGACAGGTCAATTGGAATAAATCGGAATCATCGTGGCACACTCAAATGGAAAACTAAAAATTGAATTATAAAAAAATTTTGACGTTTGAAATGTCACTTATGTGGTATCATTGGATTCAAAAAATTATACAGATTTCAAAAATGTTATAATATACAGGGTGTTCCACTTGAAAATCGAGAGTTGGTATCACTTCCGGCGAAACAGGAAGTGAAAAAAAATCATTTGTAGATTAAAAAGTGTCGCTTATTATGTATATTATGTATTATTAATTTTTAGTAACGTTTATTATTTTAACGTGAAATCTAAAGAAGCGACTAAGTAGGAAAAAAATTTAATTTGAAGAATAAAAAAAAGATGAAATATAATGACTGTCATTCAATTCTCGATTTAAAATGAATTTCGAACAAGTAGAAACCAAGCCAATCCACAGTATTGTTTAGAATTAGGATAAAATATATCAAAATGAAAAAATTGTTTTCCGAGAAGTAAATAAAGTATTTTCACAGCCTTGAAGTCACAGATAAAGGCCACTCCTACTGTTTTTTTTGAGCTGATTCGCGTGTAAGCTTCTCCTACTATCGGTCTATTTGATTGGAGATGGTTGAAATATGTGCAGTCAGTTTTTGATAATTACCTGAAGCTCGCAAGATTTGGTGTTTAAACACGAAATCCAACAATAATCCAAAGCCAGTTTGAGGTCGTTTATACAAGAAATTCGTAATTGCCTCTGAAAAGATAAATGATTGTTTTATTGTTGGTTTTTTTCATTCAGACTCAAGGCAATTATCTTGTCTATGTCTGTGACCTTTTTCATTGAGGAGAAATTTAAAAACTATGAAATTTGTGACAAGAAGTAAATAATACAACTCATTGTAGCTTTTCATCGGAAAAATTTATCTAGGATCAATCGAGTAATTTGAAAAGGAAAAAATTTTATTCGAATGTCTATGAGTATAATATGTATTTAGATATACATATACAGGGTGTGGCGTAATTAATGGATAATACTGTACTGGCGAATAGGGGAGGTCATGGCCGACCAGAAAATGTAAAGTTATGTTCAGTAAAAATATTATAGTGTTCGAGATATCGAACAATTTAATTTTTTTCTGAAAAGTGCACCTCCACTCACTAAATTCATTGTTGTGATCACAAATCTTGTTATTTCTTTGAGCATTGTTTTTCATTTTACTCTCAAATATCTGTACTATGAGATAAACTACCAAATTCCTACCATCTTGCTTAATTAAGAGAAGAAAAGTATGATAATCCTGATGTTTGCACTTTTTAGAAAAAAATGAAATTGTCCGATATCTCGAAAACTATGATATTTTTACTGAACAAAATTTTCTGGTCGGCCAACACCTCCCCTATTCGCCAGTACAGGATTATCCATTAATTACGCCACACCCTGTATGTGTTTGAAATGAAAATAACCATATTGTACCTTTCAAACAGCGAATTACAACCATCTATTAGTAAGTTATTATTAAATGCCATTTCATAAGCCATGATAGCTTGACAAATAAACATTTTAAAAATTTTTTAAGAAGTCATCAAACAATAGTCACTTATCTGATAACATCATGCATAAAAAATCATTAATCCATTTTTTAATTACAAACAGATAGTTGAATAACTTTAAGAAAAAAGTATGAGAATTATTCAACTATCTATCAGTAAATAATTAAATAATGCTTTAATGACCATAACGTGATCAGATAAACATGAAAAGTTAGACGCTTTTCTCAAAGTTTTTTTGAAATGTTTATTTGTTTTATAATTTTTTTTTTCGTGGTATTTATTTATCACTGACCTCTGAACAATAAGAATTTAGTTGCTGGTATCAGGACTTAATTTAGTTTATTCACAAATTCTTATGGATACCTATGTTATCTACTAGAAAGTTAAATAATGGTTTAATGAACGTGACGTCATCAGATAACCAACAAAAGTTTGACTTAGGTACTCTTAATTTGTGTAGGTACATTTAAAATATTTATTTGTCATATTTATAATGACTTACCTAATGAGGTTGATGGCCATTCTGAAAATTCTAACTATCTTATGTATTATCAGATGAATAATTCTTGGAATGTATCTGTCAACAGATAAGAAACGAAAGTTTTACCCTTTTTTAAAATATTCATTTTTACCAGGGTGATAAAATAAATCAGATATAATTGAACGAAAATAAAAATCATATTCTCTTTTCCCATTGTTTAGGTTGAATTTTGAAACGTTCAACTAAAGAACGAAATCAGTTTGAGTAGTTTGATACTTCAAAATAAATATCGATATGTAGAATTTCAAAACTGAAATTATAATATATATTATAATTAATAACGAAAGTATTCCATAAAAATAGGAGCAAACTACTGAATATGTCGTATTTAACCTAATATTGTCACGATAAATCAGGATTTTCAACTAATGGAACTAGAGCATAATAGGTTTCCTGTGATCGAAATCATAATGCGAAAAATTAAAAAATATCGAATTTGACATTCTAAAATAAATATCGGATATTTTCGATACCTATGTAGCTGTTTCTAATTTCTGGACATCGAAAATAAAAGTTATGACTCAATATTGCTGAGAGCCCCAGAAATAAATAAAAAAAATAAAATATTAATATTATTCAACGGCTGCTTTCAAATATCAGAAGGTGTTTTCAACAGGTTCTGGTCACGATAAATCAGAATTTTTGACTAATGCAACTAGATCATAATATGTTTCGTGTGGTCGAATTCAAAATGCGAAATATTTAAAAAATATCGAATTTGATGCTCCAAAATAAATATCGATATGTAGAATTTCAAATTTGGAATTCTGCTTAACGAAAATACTCGATAAAAATGGGAGCAAACTACTAAATATGTCGTTTTCAACTGAATCTCGTCATCTGAATCTTATAATTCTCCTTTATGATAGATTAGTCTATTGTGCAACAAGTGGGGAAAGTCCAACATTTCTCGCGGGTGTGGAAGTTTGTGGTACGAGCCTGAAAGGCGAGTGCCACTTATAATTAATTTATTCATAGCTATATCATACCTTACTAACTAGATCTTCGTTATAATTTGGATTTTTCTGAGTATTAGGTACTAGAGAATAGTTTGAAATTTTTACTCTTATTACATGATGAAAACTTTAAATTAGAATATCCATGCCAAATTCAAGGTCAATATATTGTAAAGGACAGGTGCTATGAGAAAAAACTTGAAAAAATCAAACTTCAACACCCTGTATATGGAAAACAAAGAGTTTGGGTGCACATCCTTCAATTTAGGAACACCCTGTATAAAAGCTGATTTAGAGTTTTATTCAATCCATTCGGTTTCTTTCATGCTGAATGAACCTAGTGTCATTTTGAAGTAAAAAGTGGTCCATTTTGAAGTGAAAGCTTGTATCTTTCCATGATTAACTGACATAACCTACTGAAGATAAGTGACATGGAAAATATCAAAAAATTAATACACTTTGTTACTTCATATAATGTGAAAATACAAGTAAATGAATGGAGACATTTTTTATTCTATTCATTCCACCTTCAATGCATTTTGTGAAAACCCATATTAATGAACGGCAAAAAAAAATGCCGTCCCAAAATGGCGGAAGAATCTAGAAGTTCCCCCCCCCCAAAAGTGGGTCCTGGATCCGCGCCTGACTTATTTGAGTACTTAAGTGTGTTGGTACGCTTACTAGCTTAGTATCAGTTTAACAGTGCTGAAGTACCTACAGAACAGATAATTTTAAAGCTAAAAAGATGTCTTTGGATCATTTATATGAGTTCAGCTTCGAAAAGTTGTACAACGACTGTACAGAAAGGTAATGCTTTTACATCATTTTTTTCTTTAATCATTTTTGAAACAATATAATCGAATGTAATCTTCAGTTTCTGAATGTTGCATTTTTATAAAGAAATTTTTGTTCAATATATGTGTATGAAATGAACGATAACCATATTGTACCTATCAAACAGCGAATTAATATGTACTTTTTTTTCCTAGGGGTATAACTTTTGAGGAAGACTGCAGCGTATGTCTGAGTAGGTTGACTGGAGAACTGTACCTAACAGATTGCAGGCATTGTTTTCACAAAGAATGCATCGACAGGTGGTGCTCCAGTTCTTCCAAATGTTGTCCGATGTGTAGGACAACGTTAATTTTCGAAGGTACCTTCACTATCTTCGATACAAATTGGCAGAATGTTAATATACATCGTTTCGACAAGATGGATAGCGATGAAGAAGATGAAGAAAGTGGAGAGGAAAATGAAGAAGAGAATGAAGGAGAAAATGAAGAACAAACCAACGAGGACATTTAATGGAGAAAATATCACTCTCAAATTAAATTCTCTCTATACATTTGTATGAAGACTACTGAAAAAGTGTTCTATTCCATTGATGAATTCATGGCCTATGACTTTCAGTGAATCCTGCCTTTTAACGTGATTTCTTCTTTTTTTCTGTACATGTATTTATGTTTATTTTCATCTTCACTTGTATTTTGTTTGTTTGGATTCATGCTGTATCGTTTTATATATACATATTTTATTTTGAATTATGTTGTGTTCATATGTCATCATGATTTCTGTAAAATTTTACATCTCTGTTCGACACACCCTGTAACATTTTTGAGGGAAATGAATGAGTTATAAATTGTAATATATGTATTAGAATCATTTGTCTTTTTTTTTCATCTTATTTTTCCTAACGTTAACTAACTAAGTGTCATTTCAATCAGAAATAGCTCTCGTTTGTCTTATGAATGTGATTTATTATAAATAAAATAATTGAAAAAATACACTTATTAGGTGTACAACTTTGCTTCCGCCGTTTTGCAATAGATAACTATAGAGGTAGGTGGTAAGTGATAGTCGAAAGATCGTTCGATGTTGCTTGCTAAGCCTACAAGAGGCACTTACTACAGACGAGTTGTAACAAAATCGACTAATAATCCGAGTAATCAAACAGCTATCGGTATTGGATTGGCAATGATAGACATATATTTTTTTTATATGTAATGGAAATTTCTGATATGCTCATTCCTAATGATCCAAGAATAAGAGCCAATTTGATTGTAAGAGATAAAACGATATTCGGTATTTTATTGATCTACAAAAGTATGTTAAAGTCAGATTTTCGGCCTAAATATTAGGTGTACAACTTTGCTTCCGCCGTTTTGCAATAGATGGCTGTAGCTGTAAGGGGTAGTCGAAATAAATAGATAGTAGATGCCATACAATAAGCTTAAGTATTTGTTAACATAACGCTATCGAAATATTAGTCGATTTTTGTCTGCATCATGAAGTTATTCTCGTTTAAATATGTCAGCTCCAAATTGAAAATCTGGGCGTACGCCAATGCAGTGAAACTGTCATATCATTTATTTTCCTGGTTTCCTTGGATGAACGTTATTGATAATAATTGCAGCGAAATTCATAAAGCTATATTCCTCTATTATATTCATAAAACCCTCAAAAAAGGGGTAACTTAACCATAGTACTAATAAATGGTACCACGGTACCAATATGGGTTCATTTGAAAACATTGAGTGTTACCCAAAAAACGATTACGATGAACTTTATTTGCTCATAAAAAACGCAATTTAGTGTTTTTGACGGGATTTCGATTTTTCTAGTATTAGACAGGTCAATTGGAATAAATCGGAATCATCGTGGCACACTCAAATGGAAAACTAAAAATTGAATTATAAAAAAATTTTGACGTTTGAAATGTCACTTATGTGGTATCATTGGATTCAAAAAATTATACAGATTTCAAAAATGTTATAATATACAGGGTGTTCCACTTGAAAATCGAGAGTTGGTATCACTTCCGGCGAAACAGGAAGTGAAAAAAAATCATTTGTAGATTAAAAAGTGTCGCTTATTATGTATATTATGTATTATTAATTTTTAGTAACGTTTATTATTTTAACGTGAAATCTAAAGAAGCGACTAAGTAGGAAAAAAATTTAATTTGAAGAATAAAAAAAAGATGAAATATAATGACTGTCATTCAATTCTCGATTTAAAATGAATTTCGAACAAGTAGAAACCAAGCCAATCCACAGTATTGTTTAGAATTAGGATAAAATATATCAAAATGAAAAAATTGTTTTCCGAGAAGTAAATAAAGTATTTTCACAGCCTTGAAGTCACAGATAAAGGCCACTCCTACTGTTTTTTTTGAGCTGATTCGCGTGTAAGCTTCTCCTACTATCGGTCTATTTGATTGGAGATGGTTGAAATATGTGCAGTCAGTTTTTGATAATTACCTGAAGCTCGCAAGATTTGGTGTTTAAACACGAAATCCAACAATAATCCAAAGCCAGTTTGAGGTCGTTTATACAAGAAATTCGTAATTGCCTCTGAAAAGATAAATGATTGTTTTATTGTTGGTTTTTTTCATTCAGACTCAAGGCAATTATCTTGTCTATGTCTGTGACCTTTTTCATTGAGGAGAAATTTAAAAACTATGAAATTTGTGACAAGAAGTAAATAATACAACTCATTGTAGCTTTTCATCGGAAAAATTTATCTAGGATCAATCGAGTAATTTGAAAAGGAAAAAATTTTATTCGAATGTCTATGAGTATAATATGTATTTAGATATACATATACAGGGTGTGGCGTAATTAATGGATAATACTGTACTGGCGAATAGGGGAGGTCATGGCCGACCAGAAAATGTAAAGTTATGTTCAGTAAAAATATTATAGTGTTCGAGATATCGAACAATTTAATTTTTTTCTGAAAAGTGCACCTTCACTCACTAAATTCATTGTTGTGATCACAAATCTTGTTATTTCTTTGAGCATTGTTTTTCATTTTACTCTCAAATATCTGTACTATGAGATAAACTACCAAATTCCTACCATCTTGCTTAATTAAGAGAAGAAAAGTATGATAATCCTGATGTTTGCACTTTTTAGAAAAAAATGAAATTGTCCGATATCTCGAAAACTATGATATTTTTACTGAACAAAATTTTCTGGTCGGCCAACACCTCCCCTATTCGCCAGTACAGGATTATCCATTAATTACGCCACACCCTGTATGTGTTTGAAATGAAAATAACCATATTGTACCTTTCAAACAGCGAATTACAACCATCTATTAGTAAGTTATTATTAAATGCCATTTCATAAGCCATGATAGCTTGACAAATAAACATTTTAAAAATTTTTTAAGAAGTCATCAAACAATAGTCACTTATCTGATAACATCATGCATAAAAAATCATTAATCCATTTTTTAATTACAAACAGATAGTTGAATAACTTTAAGAAAAAAGTATGAGAATTATTCAACTATCTATCAGTAAATAATTAAATAATGCTTTAATGACCATAACGTGATCAGATAAACATGAAAAGTTAGACGCTTTTCTCAAAGTTTTTTTGAAATGTTTATTTGTTTTATAATTTTTTTTTTCGTGGTATTTATTTATCACTGACCTCTGAACAATAAGAATTTAGTTGCTGGTATCAGGACTTAATTTAGTTTATTCACAAATTCTTATGGATACCTATGTTATCTACTAGAAAGTTAAATAATGGTTTAATGAACGTGACGTCATCAGATAACCAACAAAAGTTTGACTTAGGTACTCTTAATTTGTGTAGGTACATTTGAAATATTTATTTGTCATATTTATAATGACTTACCTAATGAGGTTGATGGCCATTCTGAAAATTCTAACTATCTTATGTATTATCAGATGAATAATTCTTGGAATGTATCTGTCAACAGATAAGAAACGAAAGTTTTACCCTTTTTTAAAATATTCATTTTTACCAGGGTGATAAAATAAATCAGATATAATTGAACGAAAATAAAAATCATATTCTCTTTTCCCATTGTTTAGGTTGAATTTTGAAACGTTCAACTAAAGAACGAAATCAGTTTGAGTAGTTTGATACTTCAAAATAAATATCGATATGTAGAATTTCAAAACTGAAATTATAATATATATTATAATTAATAACGAAAGTATTCCATAAAAATAGGAGCAAACTACTGAATATGTCGTATTTAACCTAATATTGTCACGATAAATCAGGATTTTCAACTAATGGAACTAGAGCATAATAGGTTTCCTGTGATCGAAATCATAATGCGAAAAATTAAAAAATATCGAATTTGACATTCTAAAATAAATATCGAATATTTTCGATACCTATGTAGCTGTTTCTAATTTCTGGACATCGAAAATGAAAGTTATGACTCAATATTGCTGAGAGCCCCAGAAATAAATAAAAAAAATAAAATATTAATATTATTCAACGGCTGCTTTCAAATATCAGAAGGTGTTTTCAACAGGTTCTGGTCACGATAAATCAGAATTTTTGACTAATGCAACTAGATCATAATATGTTTCGTGTGGTCGAATTCAAAATGCGAAATATTTAAAAAATATCGAATTTGATGCTCTAAAATAAATATCGATATGTAGAATTTCAAATTTGGAATTCTGCTTAACGAAAATACTCGATAAAAATGGGAGCAAACTACTAAATATGTCGTTTTCAACTGAATATCGTCATCTGAATCTTATAATTCTCCTTTATGATAGATTAGTCTATTGTGCAACAAGTGGGGAAAGTCCAACATTTCTCGCGGGTGTGGAAGTTTGTGGTACGAGCCTGAAAGGCGAGTGCCACTTATAATTAATTTATTCATAGCTATATCATACCTTACTAACTAGATCTTCGTTATAATTTGGATTTTTCTGAGTATTAGGTACTAGAGAATAGTTTGAAATTTTTACTCTTATTACATGATGAAAACTTTAAATTAGAATATCCATGCCAAATTCAAGGTCAATATATTGTAAAGGACAGGTGCTATGAGAAAAAACTTGAAAAAATCAAACTTCAACACCCTGTATATGGAAAACAAAGAGTTTGGGTGCACATCCTTCAATTTAGGAACACCCTGTATAAAAGCTGATTTAGAGTTTTATTCAATCCATTCGGTTTCTTTCATGCTGAATGAACCTAGTGTCATTTTGAAGTAAAAAGTGGTCCATTTTGAAGTGAAAGCTTGTATCTTTCCATGATTAACTGACATAACCTACTGAAGACAAGTGACATGGAAAATATCAAAAAATTAATACACTTTGTTACTTCATATAATGTGAAAATACAAGTAAATGAATGGAGACATTTTTTATTCTATTCATTCCACCTTCAATGCATTTTGTGAAAATCCATATTAATGAACGGCAAAAAAAAATGCCGTCCCAAAATGGCGGAAGAATCTAGAAGTTCCCCCCCCCCAAAAGTGGGTCCTGGATCCGCGCCTGACTTATTTGAGTACTTAAGTGTGTTGGTACGCTTACTAGCTTAGTATCAGTTTAACAGTGCTGAAGTACCTACAGAACAGATAATTTTAAAGCTAAAAAGATGTCTTTGGATCATTTATATGAGTTCAGCTTCGAAAAGTTGTACAACGACTGTTCAGAAAGGTAATGCTTTTACATCATTTTTTTCTTTAATCATTTTTGAAACAATATAATCGAATGTAATCTTCAGTTTCTGAATGTTGCATTTTTATAAAGAAATTTTTGTTCAATATATGTGTATGAAATGAACGATAACCATATTGTACCTATCAAACAGCGAATTAATATGTACTTTTTTTTCCTAGGGGTATAACTTTTGAGGAAGACTGCAGCGTATGTCTGAGTAGGTTGACTGGAGAACTGTACCTAACAGATTGCAGGCATTGTTTTCACAAAGAATGCATCGACAGGTGGTGCTCCAGTTCTTCCAAATGTTGTCCGATGTGTAGGACAACGTTAATTTTCGAAGGTACCTTCACTATCTTCGATACAAATTGGCAGAATGTTAATATACATCGTTTCGACAAGATGGATAGCGATGAAGAAGATGAAGAAAGTGGAGAGGAAAATGAAGAAGAGAATGAAGGAGAAAATGAAGAACAAACCAACGAGGACATTTAATGGAGAAAATATCACTCTCAAATTAAATTCTCTCTATACATTTGTATGAAGACTACTGAAAAAGTGTTCTATTCCATTGATGAATTCATGGCCTATGACTTTCAGTGAATCCTGCCTTTTAACGTGATTTCTTCTTTTTTTCTGTACATGTATTTATGTTTATTTTCATCTTCACTTGTATTTTGTTTGTTTGGATTCATGCTGTATCGTTTTATATATACATATTTTATTTTGAATTATGTTGTGTTCATATGTCATCATGATTTCTGTAAAATTTTACATCTCTGTTCGACACACCCTGTAACATTTTTGAGGGAAATGAATGAGTTATAAATTGTAATATATGTATTAGAATCATTTGTCTTTTTTTTTCATCTTATTTTTCCTAACGTTAACTAACTAAGTGTCATTTCAATCAGAAATAGCTCTCGTTTGTCTTATGAATGTGATTTATTATAAATAAAATAATTGAAAAAATACACTTATTAGGTGTACAACTTTGCTTCCGCCGTTTTGCAATAGATAACTATAGAGGTAGGTGGTAAGTGATAGTCGAAAGATCGTTCGATGTTGCTTGCTAAGCCTACAAGAGGCACTTACTACAGACGAGTTGTAACAAAATCGACTAATAATCCGAGTAATCAAACAGCTATCGGTATTGGATTGGCAATGATAGACATATATTTTTTTTATATGTAATGGAAATTTCTGATATGCTCATTCCTAATGATCCAAGAATAAGAGCCAATTTGATTGTAAGAGATAAAACGATATTCGGTATTTTATTGATCTACAAAAGTATGTTAAAGTCAGATTTTCGGCCTAAATATTAGGTGTACAACTTTGCTTCCGCCGTTTTGCAATAGATGGCTGTAGCTGTAAGGGGTAGTCGAAATAAATAGATAGTAGATGCCATACAATAAGCTTAAGTATTTGTTAACATAACGCTATCGAAATATTAGTCGATTTTTGTCTGCATCATGAAGTTATTCTCGTTTAAATATGTCAGCTCCAAATTGAAAATCTGGGCGTACGCCAATGCAGTGAAACTGTCATATCATTTATTTTCCTGGTTTCCTTGGATGAACGTTATTGATAATAATTGCAGCGAAATTCATAAAGCTATATTCCTCTATTATATTCATAAAACCCTCAAAAAAGGGGTAACTTAACCATAGTACTAATAAATGGTACCACGGTACCAATATGGGTTCATTTGAAAACATTGAGTGTTACCCAAAAAACGATTACGATGAACTTTATTTGCTCATAAAAAACGCAATTTAGTGTTTTTGACGGGATTTCGATTTTTCTAGTATTAGACAGGTCAATTGGAATAAATCGGAATCATCGTGGCACACTCAAATGGAAAACTAAAAATTGAATTATAAAAAAATTTTGACGTTTGAAATGTCACTTATGTGGTATCATTGGATTCAAAAAATTATACAGATTTCAAAAATGTTATAATATACAGGGTGTTCCACTTGAAAATCGAGAGTTGGTATCACTTCCGGCGAAACAGGAAGTGAAAAAAAATCATTTGTAGATTAAAAAGTGTCGCTTATTATGTATATTATGTATTATTAATTTTTAGTAACGTTTATTATTTTAACGTGAAATCTAAAGAAGCGACTAAGTAGGAAAAAAATTTAATTTGAAGAATAAAAAAAAGATGAAATATAATGACTGTCATTCAATTCTCGATTTAAAATGAATTTCGAACAAGTAGAAACCAAGCCAATCCACAGTATTGTTTAGAATTAGGATAAAATATATCAAAATGAAAAAATTGTTTTCCGAGAAGTAAATAAAGTATTTTCACAGCCTTGAAGTCACAGATAAAGGCCACTCCTACTGTTTTTTTTGAGCTGATTCGCGTGTAAGCTTCTCCTACTATCGGTCTATTTGATTGGAGATGGTTGAAATATGTGCAGTCAGTTTTTGATAATTACCTGAAGCTCGCAAGATTTGGTGTTTAAACACGAAATCCAACAATAATCCAAAGCCAGTTTGAGGTCGTTTATACAAGAAATTCGTAATTGCCTCAGAAAAGATAAATGATTGTTTTATTGTTGGTTTTTTTCATTCAGACTCAAGGCAATTATCTTGTCTATGTCTGTGACCTTTTTCATTGAGGAGAAATTTAAAAACTATGAAATTTGTGACAAGAAGTAAATAATACAACTCATTGTAGCTTTTCATCGGAAAAATTTATCTAGGATCAATCGAGTAATTTGAAAAGGAAAAAATTTTATTCGAATGTCTATGAGTATAATATGTATTTAGATATACATATACAGGGTGTGGCGTAATTAATGGATAATACTGTACTGGCGAATAGGGGAGGTCATGGCCGACCAGAAAATGTAAAGTTATGTTCAGTAAAAATATTATAGTGTTCGAGATATCGAACAATTTAATTTTTTTCTGAAAAGTGCACCTCCACTCACTAAATTCATTGTTGTGATCACAAATCTTGTTATTTCTTTGAGCATTGTTTTTCATTTTACTCTCAAATATCTGTACTATGAGATAAACTACCAAATTCCTACCATCTTGCTTAATTAAGAGAAGAAAAGTATGATAATCCTGATGTTTGCACTTTTTAGAAAAAAATGAAATTGTCCGATATCTCGAAAACTATGATATTTTTACTGAACAAAATTTTCTGGTCGGCCAACACCTCCCCTATTCGCCAGTACAGGATTATCCATTAATTACGCCACACCCTGTATGTGTTTGAAATGAAAATAACCATATTGTACCTTTCAAACAGCGAATTACAACCATCTATTAGTAAGTTATTATTAAATGCCATTTCATAAGCCATGATAGCTTGACAAATAAACATTTTAAAAATTTTTTAAGAAGTCATCAAACAATAGTCACTTATCTGATAACATCATGCATAAAAAATCATTAATCCATTTTTTAATTACAAACAGATAGTTGAATAACTTTAAGAAAAAAGTATGAGAATTATTCAACTATCTATCAGTAAATAATTAAATAATGCTTTAATGACCATAACGTGATCAGATAAACATGAAAAGTTAGACGCTTTTCTCAAAGTTTTTTTGAAATGTTTATTTGTTTTATAATTTTTTTTTTCGTGGTATTTATTTATCACTGACCTCTGAACAATAAGAATTTAGTTGCTGGTATCAGGACTTAATTTAGTTTATTCACAAATTCTTATGGATACCTATGTTATCTACTAGAAAGTTAAATAATGGTTTAATGAACGTGACGTCATCAGATAACCAACAAAAGTTTGACTTAGGTACTCTTAATTTGTGTAGGTACATTTAAAATATTTATTTGTCATATTTATAATGACTTACCTAATGAGGTTGATGGCCATTCTGAAAATTCGAACTATCTTATGTATTATCAGATAAATAATTCTTGGAATGTATCTGTCAACAGATAAGAAACGAAAGTTTTACCCTTTTTTAAAATATTCATTTTTACCAGGGTGATAAAATAAATCAGATATAATTGAACGAAAATAAAAATCATATTCTTTTTTCCCATTGTTTAGGTTGAATTTTGAAACGTTCAACTAAAGAACGAAATCAGTTTGAGTAGTTTGATACTTCAAAATAAATATCGATATGTAGAATTTCAAAACTGAAATTATAATATATATTATAATTAATAACGAAAGTATTCCATAAAAATAGGAGCAAACTACTGAATATGTCGTATTTAACCTAATATTGTCACGATAAATCAGGATTTTCAACTAATGGAACTAGAGCATAATAGGTTTCCTGTGATCGAAATCATAATGCGAAAAATTAAAAAATATCGAATTTGACATTCTAAAATAAATATCGAATATTTTCGATACCTATGTAGCTGTTTCTAATTTCTGGACATCGAAAATAAAAGTTATGACTCAATATTGCTGAGAGCCCCAGAAATAAATAAAAAAAATAAAATATTAATATTATTCAACGGCTGCTTTCAAATATCAGAAGGTGTTTTCAACAGGTTCTGGTCACGATAAATCAGAATTTTTGACTAATGCAACTAGATCATAATATGTTTCGTGTGGTCGAATTCAAAATGCGAAATATTTAAAAAATATCGAATTTGATGCTCTAAAATAAATATCGATATGTACAATTTCAAATTTGGAATTCTGCTTAACGAAAATACTCGATAAAAATGGGAGCAAACTACTAAATATGTCGTTTTCAACTGAATATCGTCATCTGAATCTTATAATTCTCCTTTATGATAGATTAGTCTATTGTGCAACAAGTGGGGAAAGTCCAACATTTCTCGCGGGTGTGGAAGTTTGTGGTACGAGCCTGAAAGGCGAGTGCCACTTATAATTAATTTATTCATAGCTATATCATACCTTACTAACTAGATCTTCGTTATAATTTGGATTTTTCTGAGTATTAGGTACTAGAGAATAGTTTGAAATTTTTACTCTTATTACATGATGAAAACTTTAAATTAGAATATCCATGCCAAATTCAAGGTCAATATCTTGTAAAGGACAGGTGCTATGAGAAAAAACTTGAAAAAATCAAACTTCAACACCCTGTATATGGAAAACAAAGAGTTTGGGTGCACATCCTTCAATTTAGGAACACCCTGTATAAAAGCTGATTTAGAGTTTTATTCAATCCATTCGGTTTCTTTCATGCTGAATGAACCTAGTGTCATTTTGAAGTAAAAAGTGGTCCATTTTGAAGTGAAAGCTTGTATCTTTCCATGATTAACTGACATAACCTACTGAACACAAGTGACATGGAAAATATCAAAAAATTAATACACTTTGTTACTTCATATAATGTGAAAATACAAGTAAATGAATGCAGACATTTTTTATTCTATTCATTCCACCTTCAATGCATTTTGTGAAAACCCATATTAATGAACGGCAAAAAAAAATGCCGTCCCAAAATGGCGGAAGAATCTAGAAGTTCCCCCCCCCAAAAGTGGGTCCTGGATCCGCGCCTGACTTATTTGAGTACTTAAGTGTGTTGGTACGCTTACTAGCTTAGTATCAGTTTAACAGTGCTGAAGTACCTACAGAACAGATAATTTTAAAGCTAAAAAGATGTCTTTGGATCATTTATATGAGTTCAGCTTCGAAAAGTTGTACAACGACTGTACAGAAAGGTAATGCTTTTACATCATTTTTTTCTTTAATCATTTTTGAAACAATATAATCGAATGTAATCTTCAGTTTCTGAATGTTGCATTTTTATAAAGAAATTTTTGTTCAATATATGTGTATGAAATGAACGATAACCATATTGTACCTATCAAACAGCGAATTAATATGTACTTTTTTTTCCTAGGGGTATAACTTTTGAGGAAGACTGCAGCGTATGTCTGAGTAGGTTGACTGGAGAACTGTACCTAACAGATTGCAGGCATTGTTTTCACAAAGAATGCATCGACAGGTGGTGCTCCAGTTCTTCCAAATGTTGTCCGATGTGTAGGACAACGTTAATTTTCGAAGGTACCTTCACTATCTTCGATACAAATTGGCAGAATGTTAATATACATCGTTTCGACAAGATGGATAGCGATGAAGAAGATGAAGAAAGTGGAGAGGAAAATGAAGAAGAGAATGAAGGAGAAAATGAAGAACAAACCAACGAGGACATTTAATGGAGAAAATATCACTCTCAAATTAAATTCTCTCTATACATTTGTATGAAGACTACTGAAAAAGTGTTCTATTCCATTGATGAATTCATGGCCTATGACTTTCAGTGAATCCTGCCTTTTAACGTGATTTCTTCTTTTTTTCTGTACATGTATTTATGTTTATTTTCATCTTCACTTGTATTTTGTTTGTTTGGATTCATGCTGTATCGTTTTATATATACATATTTTATTTTGAATTATGTTGTGTTCATATGTCATCATGATTTCTGTAAAATTTTACATCTCTGTTCGACACACCCTGTAACATTTTTGAGGGAAATGAATGAGTTATAAATTGTAATATATGTATTAGAATCATTTGTCTTTTTTTCATCTTATTTTTCCTAACGTTAACTAACTAAGTGTCATTTCAATCAGAAATAGCTCTCGTTTGTCTTATGAATGTGATTTATTATAAATAAAATAATTGAAAAAATACACTTATTAGGTGTACAACTTTGCTTCCGCCGTTTTGCAATAGATAACTATAGAGGTAGGTGGTAAGTGATAGTCGAAAGATCGTTCGATGTTGCTTGCTAAGCCTACAAGAGGCACTTACTACAGACGAGTTGTAACAAAATAGACTAATAATCCGAGTAATCAAACAGTTTCCCATTAATAATAAACAGCTATCGATATTGGATTGGCAATGATAGACATATATTTTTTTTATATGTAATGGAAATTTCTGATATGCTCATTCCTAATGATCCAAGAATAAGAGCCAATTTGATTGTAAGAGATAAAACGATATTCGGTATTTTATTGATCTACAAAAGTATGTTAAAGTCAGATTTTCGGCCTAAATATTAGGTGTACAACTTTGCTTCCGCCGTTTTGCAATAGATGGCTGTAGCTGTAAGGGGTAGTCGAAATAAATAGATCGTAGATGCCATACAATAAGCTTAAGTATTTGTAAACATAACGCTATCGAAATATTAGTCGATTTTTGTCTGCATCATGAAGTTATTCTCGTTTAAATATGTCAGCTCCAAATTGAAAATCTGGGCGTACGCCAATGCAGTGAAACTGTCATATCATTTATTTTCCTGGTTTCCTTGGATGAACGTTATTGATAATAATTGCAGCGAAATTCATAAAGCTATATTCCTCTATTATATTCATAAAACCCTCAAAAAAGGGGTAACTTAACCATAGTACTAATAAATGGTACCACGGTACCAATATAATAATAATAATAATAATAAAGGTCTTTATTCAGAAAAAATTAGAAAGCACATTGAACTACACTATTGGGGGCGAGATTTAGCTCGCATAAACAAGGTAGAGAATATTATATAGTACCGTACAATCTACCTTAAACCTTATCCATGCGTCTATTCTTCCATCTAACCCTCCTAAACCTAGCTTACAAAACAAAACAAAACTCTTTACCATGAGCACTAAAACAACAATATAATCCAAACTCTGCCGTATAATCGAAATAAAATTTGAAATATCCCATCTCAGACAGCACACAGATCAAAACTCAACAAGCAGATGAAAGGAAAACGCCAAAATAAACAGTCACAAGCATTTCCGGAAAGCCATTCGGTCTTTAATCTAGGCATAAAGCGGGTCGTTCCGAAAATTATTCATAATGTGTAATTTAAACTTATCAAGTGTAATGTTTCTATATTCAAAGTCTAGGCTATTCATGCAATTGGGTACTTGATAGGAGTACGATCTAGTGAATATGTCGGTTCGGTGTTTTGGTATTGAGATGGTGCGTTTGGAGCGAATATTGATGGAGTGCACAGCAGAACGGAAAGTAATCCTATTGTAAAGGTTTATTGGTAGTTTTTCAGTGATGATTCTATAAAATAAAACATATGAATGGAAACGTCTTCTGAGCTCCATACTGAGCCAGCCGGTAGTTTTAAGGGTGTAACTCACAGAATCATATTTCCGTAGACCGTGTATCAATCTCAGACAAGAATTCTGTAGTACTTGAATCCTATTCTTATCGAAAGCAGTCAAGCAGGGACCGTAGACAGCATCACAATAGTTCATATATGACAGTACAGTAGACTCACACAGCAGAATTTTACTGGATTTACTCAGAATACTTCTAAATTGATATAAATTCCTCAAACTGGCATAAGCTTTCAACAAGCAGTTAGATATATGCCTACTGAAACGCAAATCAGTATCGACCGTCAAACCCAAATTTCTTGTGAACTCCAGAAAGCTGATTTTGCTGCCATCCATGATAACATCCTGGCTATAAATCTCCAAGAACCGTACTCTATCATTTTTACGACCAAAAAGTTGACATACTGATTTACTGGCATTCAAACGAAGACAATGTTTTTTGAAATTTCGTAGATATTATTCAGATCATAATTTAGGGCTACTACAGCCTGTAATGACTCGCAAGGCTCAAACGACAATTTGAGTTGGCTATCGTCTGTATATGGGTTCATTTGAAAAAATTGAGTGTTACCCCAAACACGATTACGATGAACTTTATTTGCTCATAAAAAACGCAATTAAGTGTTTTTGACGGGATTTCGATTTTTCTAGTATTAGACGGGTCAATTGGAATAAATCGGAATCATCGTGGCACACTCAAATGGAAAACTAAAAATTGAATTATAAAAAAATTTTGACGTTTGAAATGTCACTTATGTGGTATCATTGGATTCAAAAAATTATGCAGATTTCAAAAATGTTATAATATACAGGGTGTTCCATTTGAAAATCGAGAGTTGGTATCACTTCCGGCGAAACAGGAAGTGAAAAAAAATCATTTGTAGATTAAAAAGTGTCGCTTATTATGTATATTATGTATTATTAATTTTTAGTAACGTTCATTATTTCAACGTAAAATCTAAAGAAGCGACTATGTAGGAAAAAAAATGTAATTTTCAATTTCAATTTTCGATTTAAATGAATTTCGAACAAGTAGAAACCAAGCCAATCCACAGTATTGTTTAGAATTAGGATAAAATATATCAAAATGAAAAAATTGTTTTCCGAGAAGTAAATAAAGTATTTTCACAGCCTTGAAGTCACAGATAAAGGCCACTCCTACTGTTTTTTTTGAGCTGATTCGCGTGTAAGCTTCTCCTACTATCGGTCTATTTGATAGGAGATGGTTGAAATATGTGCAGTCAGTTTTTGATAATTACCTGAAGCTCGCAAGATTTGGTGTTTAAACACGAAATCCAACAATAATCCAAAGCCAGTTTGAGGTCGTTTATACAAGAAATTCGTAATTGCCTCTGAAAAGATAAATGATTGTTTTATTGTTGGTTTTTTTCATTCAGACTCAAGGCAATTATCTTGTCTATGTCTGTGACCTTTTTCATTGAGGAGAAATTTAAAAACTATGAAATTTGTGACAAGAAGTAAATAATACAACTCATTGTAGCTTTTCATCGGAAAAATTTATCTAGGATCAATCGAGTAATTTGAAAAGGAAAAAATTTTATTCGAATGTCTATAAGTATAATATGTATTTAGATATACATATACAGGGTGTGGCGTAATTAATGGATAATACTATACTGGCGAATAGGGGAGGTCATGGCCGACTAGAAAATGTAAAGTTATGTTCAGTAAAAATATCATAGTGTTCGAGATATCGAACAATTTAATTTTTTCTGAAAAGTGCACCTTCACTCACTAAATTCATTGCTGTGATCACAAATCTTGTTATTTCTTTGGGCATTGTTTTTCATTTTACTATCAAATAGCTGTACTATGAGATAAACTACCAAATTCCTACCATCTTTCTTAATTAAGAGAAGAAAAGTATGATAATCCTGATGTTTGCACTTTTTAGAAAAAAATGAAATTGTCCGATATCTCGAAAAATATGATATTTTTACTGAACAAAATTTTATGGTCGGCCAATACCTCCCCTATTCGCCAGTACAGGATTATCCATTAATTACGCCACACCCTGTATGTGTTTGAAATGAAAATAACCATATTGTACCTTTCAAACAGCGAATTACAACCATCTATTAGTAAGTTATTATTAAATGCCATTTCATAAGCCATGATAGCTTGACAAATAAACATTTTAAAAATTTTTTAAGAAGTCATCAAACAATAGTCACTTATCTGATAACATCATGCATAAAAAATCATTAATCCATTTTTTAATTACAAACAGATAGTTGAATAACTTTAAGAAAAAAGTATGAGAATTATTCAACTATCTATCAGTAAATAATTAAATAATGCTTTAATGACCATAACGTGATCAGATAAACATGAAAAGTTAGACGCTTTTCTCAAAGTTTTTTTAAAATGTTTATTTGTTTTATAATTTTTTTTCCGTGGTATTTATTTATCACTGACCTCTGAACAATAAGAATTTAGTTGCTGGTATCAGGACTTAATTTAGTTTATTCACAAATTCTTATGGATACCTATGTTATCTACTAGAAAGTTAAATAATGGTTTAATGAACGTGACGTCATCAGATAACCAACGAAAGTTTGACTTAGGTACTCTTAATTTGTGTAGGTGCATTTAAAATATTTATTTGTCATATTTATAATGACTTACCTAATGAGGTTGATGGCCATTCTGAAAATTCTAACTATCTTATGTATTATCAGATAAATAATTCTTGGAATGTATCTGTCAACAGATAAGAAACGAAAGTTTTACCCTTTTTTAAAATATTCATTTTTACCAGGGTGATAAAATAAATCAGATATAATTGAACGAAAATAAAAATCATATTCTCTTTTCCCATTGTTTAGGTTGAATTTTGAAACGTTCAACTAAAGAACGAAATCAGTTTGAGTAGTTTGATACTTCAAAATAAATATCGATATGTAGAATTTCAAAACTGAAATTATAATATATATTATAATTAATAACGAAAGTATTCCATAAAAATAGGAGCAAACTACTGAATATGTCGTATTTAACCTAATATTGTCACGATAAATCAGGATTTTCAACTAATGGAACTAGAGCATAATAGGTTTCCTGTGATCGAAATCATAATGCGAAAAATTAAAAAATATCGAATTTGACATTCTAAAATAAATATCGAATATTTTCGATACCTATGTAGCTGTTTCTAATTTCTGGACATCGAAAATGAAAGTTATGACTCAATATTGCTGAGAGCCCCAGAAATAAATAAAAACAATAAAATATTAATATTATTCAACGGCTGATTTCAAATATCAGAAGGTGTTTTCAACAGGTTCTGGTCACGATAAATCAGAATTTTTGACTAATGCAACTAGATCATGATATGTTTCGTGTGGTCGAATTCAAAATGCGAAATATTTAAAAAATAGCGAATTTGATGCTCTAAAATAAATATCGATATGTAGAATTTCAAATTTGGAATTCTGCTTAACGAAAATACTCGATAAAAATGGGAGCAAACTACTAAATATGTCGTTTTCAACTGAATATCGTCATCTGAATCTTATAATTCTCCTTTATGATAGATTAGTCTATTGTGCAGCAAGTGGGGAAAGTCCAACATTTCTCGCGGGTGTGGAAGTTTGTGGTACGAGCCTGAAAGGCGAGTGCCACTTATAATTAATTTATTCATAGCTATATCATACCTTACTAACTAGATCTTCGTTATAATTTGGATTTTTCTGAGTATTAGGTACTAGAGAATAGTTTGAAATTTTTACTCTTATTACATGATGAAAACTTTAAATTAGAATATCCATGCCAAATTCAAGGTCAATATCTTGTAAAGGACAGGTGCTATGAGAAAAAACTTGAAAAAATCAAACTTCAACACCCTGTATATGGAAAACAAAGAGTTTGGGTGCACATCCTTCAATTTAGGAACACCCTGTATAAAAGCTGATTTAGAGTTTTATTCAATCCATTCGGTTTCTTTCATGCTGAATGAACCTAGTGTCATTTTGAAGTAAAAAGTGGTCCATTTTGAAGTGAAAGCTTGTATCTTTCCATGATTAACTGACATAACCTACTGAAGACAAGTGACATGGAAAATATCAAAAAATTAATACACTTTGTTACTTCATATAATGTGAAAATACAAGTAAATGAATGGAGACATTTTTTATTCTATTCATTCCACCTTCAATGCATTTTGTGAAAACCCATATTAATGAACGGCAAAAAAAAATGCCGTCCCAAAATGGCGGAAGAATCTAGAAGTTCCCCCCCCCCAAAAGTGGGTCCTGGATCCGCGCCTGACTTATTTGAGTACTTAAGTGTGTTGGTACGCTTACTAGCTTAGTATCAGTTTAACAGTGCTGAAGTACCTACAGAACAGATAATTTTAAAGCTAAAAAGATGTCTTTGGATCATTTATATGAGTTCAGCTTCGAAAAGTTGTACAACGACTGTACAGAAAGGTAATGCTTTTACATCATTTTTTTCTTTAATCATTTTTGAAACAATATAATCGAATGTAATCTTCAGTTTCTGAATGTTGCATTTTTATAAAGAAATTTTTGTTCAATATATGTGTATGAAATGAACGATAACCATATTGTACCTATCAAACAGCGAATTAATATGTACTTTTTTTTCCTAGGGGTATAACTTTTGAGGAAGACTGCAGCGTATGTCTGAGTAGGTTGACTGGAGAACTGTACCTAACAGATTGCAGGCATTGTTTTCACAAAGAATGCATCGACAGGTGGTGCTCCAGTTCTTCCAAATGTTGTCCGATGTGTAGGACAACGTTAATTTTCGAAGGTACCTTCACTATCTTCGATACAAATTGGCAGAATGTTAATATACATCGTTTCGACAAGATGGATAGCGATGAAGAAGATGAAGAAAGTGATGAAAGTGGAGAGGAAAATGAAGAAGAGAATGAAGGAGAAAATGAAGAACAAACCAACGAGGACATTTAATGGAGAAAATATCACTCTCAAATTAAATTCTCTCTATACATTTGTATGAAGACTACTGAAAAAGTGTTCTATTCCATTGATGAATTCATGGCCTATGACTTTCAGTGAATCCTGCCTTTTAACGTGATTTCTTCTTTTTTTCTGTACATGTATTTATGTTTATTTTCATCTTCACTTGTATTTTGTTTGTTTGGATTCATGCTGTATCGTTTTATATATACATATTTTATTTTGAATTATGTTGTGTTCATATGTCATCATGATTTCTGTAAAATTTTACATCTCTGTTCGACACACCCTGTAACATTTTTGAGGGAAATGAATGAGTTATAAATTTTAATATATGTATTAGAATCATTTGTCTTTTTTTTCATCTTATTTTTCCTAACGTTATCTAACTAAGTGTCATTTCAATCAGAAATAGCTCTCGTTTGTCTTATGAATGTGATTTATTATAAATAAAATAATTGAAAAAATACACTTATTAGGTGTACAACTTTGCTTCCGCCGTTTTGCAATAGATAACTATAGAGGTAGGTGGTAAGTGATATATATATTTACAAGAGGCACTTACTACAGACGAGTTGTAACAAAATCGACTAATAATCCGAGTAATCAAACAGCTATCGATATTGGATTGGCAATGATAGACATATATTTTTTTTATATGTAATGGAAATTTCTGATATGCTCATTCCTAATGATCCAAGAATAAGAGCCAATTTGATTGTAAGAGATAAAACGATATTCGGTATTTTATTGATCTACAAAAGTATGTTAAAGTCAGATTTTCGGCCTAAATATTAGGTGTACAACTTTGCTTCCGCCGTTTTGCAATAGATGGCTGTAGCTGTAAGGGGTAGTCGAAATAAATAGATCGTAGATGCCATACAATAAGCTTAAGTATTTGTAAACATAACGCTATCGAAATATTAGTCGATTTTTGTCTGCATCATGAAGTTATTCTCGTTTAAATATGTCAGCTCCAAATTGAAAATCTGGGCGTACGCCAATGCAGTGAAACTGTCATATCATTTATTTTCCTGGTTTCCTTGGATGAACGTTATTGATAATAATTGCAGCGAAATTCATAAAGCTATATTCCTCTATTATATTCATAAAACCCTCAAAAAAGGGGTAACTTAACCATAGTACTAATAAATGGTACCACGGTACCAATATGGGTTCATTTGAAAACATTGAGTGTTACCCAAAAAACGATTACGATGAACGTTATTTGCTCATAAAAAACGCAATTTAGTGTTTTTGACGGGATTTCGATTTTTCTAGTATTAGACAGGTCAATTGGAATAAATCGGAATCATCGTGGCACACTCAAATGGAAAACTAAAAATTGAATTATAAAAAAATTTTGACGTTTGAAATGTCACTTATGTGGTATCATTGGATTCAAAAAATTATACAGATTTCAAAAATGTTATAATATACAGAGTGTTCCACTTGAAAATCGAGAGTTGGTATCACTTCCGGCGAAACAGGAAGTGAAAAAAAATCATTTGTAGATTAAAAAGTGTCGCTTATTATGTATATTATGTATTATTAATTTTTAGTAACGTTTATTATTTTAACGTGAAATCTAAAGAAGCGACTATGTAGGAAAAAAATTTAATTTGAAGAATAAAAAAAAGATGAAATATAATGACTGTCATTCAATTTTCGATTTAAAATGAATTTCGAACAAGTAGAAACCAAGCCAATCCACAGTATTGTTTAGAATTAGGATAAAATATATCAAAATGAAAAAATTGTTTTCCGAGAAGTAAATGAAGTATTTTCACAGCCTTGAAGTCACAGATAAAGGCCACTCCTACTGTTTTTTTTGAGTTGATTCGCGTGTAAGCTTCTCCTACTATTGGTCTATTTGATTGGAGATGGTTGAAATATGTGCAGTCAGTTTTTGATAATTACCTGAAGCTCGCAAGATTTGGTGTTTAAACACGAAATCCAACAATAATCCAAAGCCAGTTTGAGGTCGTTTATACAAGAAATTCGTAATTGCCTCTGAAAAGATAAATGATTGTTTTATTGTTGGTTTTTTTCATTCAGACTCAAGGCAATTATCTTGTCTATGTCTGTGACCTTTTTCATTGAGGAGAAATTTAAAAACTATGAAATTTGTGACAAGAAGTAAATAATACAACTCATTGTAGCTTTTCATCGGAAAAATTTATCTAGGATCAATCGAGTAATTTGAAAAGGAAAAAATTTTATTCGAATGTCTATAAGTATAATATGTATTTAGATATACATATACAGGGTGTGGCGTAATTAATGGATAATCCTGTACTGGCGAATAGGGGAGGTCATGGCCGACCAGAAAATTTAAAGTTATGTTCAGTAAAAATATCATAGTGTTCGAGATATCGAACAATTTAATTTTTTTCTGAAAAGTGCACCTTCACTCACTAAATTCATTGTTGTGATCACAAATCTTGTTATTTCTTTGAGCATTGTTTTTCATTTTACTCTCAAATATCTGTACTATGAGATAAACTACCAAATTCCTACCATCTTGCTTAATTAAGAGAAGAAAAGTATGATAATCCTGATGTTTGCACTTTTTAGAAAAAAATGAAATTGTCCGATATCTCGAAAACTATGATATTTTTACTGAACAAAATTTTCTGGTCGGCCAACACCTCCCCTATTCGCCAGTACAGGATTATCCATTAATTACGCCACACCCTGTATGTGTTTGAAATGAAAATAACCATATTGTACCTTTCAAACAGCGAATTACAACCATCTATTAGTAAGTTATTATTAAATGCCATTTCATAAGCCATGATAGCTTGACAAATAAACATTTTAAAAATTTTTTAAGAAGTCATCAAACAATAGTCACTTATCTGATAACATCATGCATAAAAAATCATTAATCCATTTTTTAATTACAAACAGATAGTTGAATAACTTAAAGAAAAAAGTATGAGAATTATTCAACTATCTATCAGTAAATAATTAAATAATGCTTTTATGACCATAACGTGATCAGATAAACATGAAAAGTTAGACGCTTTTCTCAAAGTTTTTTTAAAATGTTTATTTTTTATTATTATTATTATTATTAAACAAAATTACAGAGTTGAGGTACATTAAACCTATAAACTCTAACTGAAAATTATCCATAATACAACTGTAGAGAAAGAGAAAAAAAAAAACAGAGATAAGTGAAATTTACAAAAAGCTACAAAAATGATATTATCAACAACCAAAAACCTAACAATGTATACACTTCAATTACTTTTCCAGGTGTCAAATTTATTCTTGAACGCATTGACCGATACTGCTTCTACAATTTCACTGGGCAGGCCGTTCCAATGGTTAAACACCCGATTACAAAGGAAATTCTCTCGGCATCTCGTTCGAAATACTTCTCTATTCAACTTGTATCCATGTCCACGAAGTTGATTCGAATTCAATTTATACAGGTGGGACATATCGACGCCGAATAAGCCGTGCAATGCTCGATATGTAACTATCAGGTCTCCCCTCAAACGACGATCAGCAAAGGAAGAAAGACCCATCATCCGTAGCCGTTCTTGATAACAAGGGCGATTCCATCCAAAGGGAATGCGTGTGACACGACGTTGTAAGTTCTCCAGCAATGCAGCATCACCCGTCAACCACGGATGCCAAACCGGACCGGCAAATTCAAGTATTGGTCGAATATAACTTTTATATATTTGGGAGATAGCCGCCACATTATTGCCACGAAAAACGTTCTGGACAACATATATAAGACGTTTGACCTTTTTTGTGATGTGCAATACATGTTCAGTCCACGAAAGATCACTTGAAATCACCACACCCAGGTCCACATGAGATGAACATCCAACAACTTCAACGCCGTCAATGTAATAAGTCAAACCTGGATTGTTTTTACCCAAATGTAGTATTCGACACTTTGAAGGGTTTAGGGGAATCAACCATTTGTCGCACCAACAAACGACCCTGTCCAAGTCTTCCTGCAGGGTTTTATAGTTGTTGAGAGGGCAATTGAAAAATTTAATATCATCGGCAAATGAAGCACTGTCCGACTTGAACTCAACAGCTAGATCGCTCACATACACCAGAAACAGCAACGGTCCCAGAACTGAGCCCTGAGGAACGCCACTGAGCACGCATCTTGGTTCCGATCTGGCCGCACCAACTTTTACCACAAACGATCTGTCAGTTAAGAAGCTCTCAATCCACTTCAAGATCAATCCTCGGATTCCAAAGTGCTTCAGCTTGTACAGAAGCCTATTTATTGGTACCCTATCGAAGGCCTTTGCGAAATCCAGATAGACAACATCTACCGGAAGTCTATTATCCAAAGAATGGGTCCACTTGTTGAGACAGTTGAGGAGGCAGGTGATAATTGATCTTCCCCTGATCAAACCATGCTGGGTATCTGGTATGATGTTATGTTCCAAAAAAAATGAAAGCATTCTGTCGTACATTAACCTTTCCAGAATCTTACATAGAATGGAAGTGAGGCTTATTGGCCTGAAATTATTCGGATCTTGCTTGTCGCCTTTTTTATGTATCGGTGATACAAGTGCACTCTTCCATGATTTCGGCAGTATACCAGAGGTCAAAGATACTGAGAAAATTTTGGATATGGGTAGACTAAGAGACTGAGAACACTCTTTGAGCAACCTGGCAGAAAAACCATCCGGACCAGGTGACGACGAAACATTCAGCGACCGCAGTTTCTCTTCAGCCATCAAGGGATTGATGTCAATAAAAGCCAGAGAAGAATGGTTTCGAGGAGAAGCAGTTGAAGGTATAGGTGCTCCGGGCTCGGATGTGAATGCCATTGAGAAGGTATCAGCCAGAATTTCAGCTGAACACTTATGGTCATCTGCAACTAATCCATCCTTGTCCTTAACAAGCGGCAAAGATGGTACGGTATTGAAAAAGCGTCGTGTGTATTTGAAGAATTTCTTCTTGTCACCCGAAGTAGCTAGATCACTCTCAAATTTGGATTTGGCCTCACGTAATCAGCTTGAAAGATGATTGGAGAATGCTCTATGCCTCCGAAAGTCACAAACCTGCCTGCCGCGAACATACCTCCGCCACAACAATTTCTTGAACTTAATCATCCCAAAAATATGACTGTCAATCCAAGGCTTACTGATATTGACCCTTACAGTTCGCATGAAAGTGCGGTCCTCAACAGTTCCGGTAACATATGCGTTAAATTTAATCCATCTCGACTCGCCGTCCCCAGTGCCCATCACATCATCCCAGTCTGTTTTGAAAAATATTTCATTAATACTCTGGTATCTGACAATTTTGCAAGTTTTAGTCTCGGACTTCATTTTAGAGGAAAGAAAAAATTGTATTTTTGCTGATAAAACCAAGTGATCTGATTTTCCCAGTGGCGGATGGTATTCAAGTTCCGAAAGTAAATTCACATCATTTGTAAGGATTAGATCTGGTGTTGTAGGTTCTTGGTTTACTCTGTAACGGGTGGGTTGGTCAACTAACTGGTGTAAATTGGAGTGGTTCAACATTTCGGTGTATGGAATCGAAGGAGAGTTTGCTGAGGGCGAACGAGATATTGGCCATATTCTAATGTCGCCGAGATTGAAGTCTCCAGCCAATAAAACATGTTTATGTAGGTTAGATAAGTTCGTCAGATGCTCACATAGGTCTTTGTCATATATGGAAGGTCGTGGACGATATATGCAGCCAACACACAAGGCGAAGCCAGATGATTCTATATTCAAAAAGATATTATCGATGCCTGGAGTATTGAGTGAATGTTTAGAGATTTTAAACGAATTAGCAATGGAGTCATGGACATATATACATACCCCAGCATAACCTGGAGTAGTGATACTATCGCAACGGTATATGGTGTAATCAGGTATATGAGCAACTATATCAGGCTTTTCTGGATGAAGCCACGTTTCCGTGATCATTATAAGAGAAGGTTTATGATATTCGACCAGTAAGAGAAGTTCATTGAACTTTGCAGTTAGGGAAGCTAGGTTGGAATATAATACCGGCCATACATTCAAAGGTAATACTAGTTTTTTGAAGAAGAATCCTCTGATACAATTGTAGGAACACCCCTGATATATTTTATGGTGAGATTGACCTCTCCAGCTCGGCGTCTTCTCTCGCGTCTTGTTTTATAATTTTTTTTTTCGTGGTATTTATTTATCACTGACCTCTGAACAATAAGAATTTAGTTGCTGGTATCAGGACTTAATTTAGTTTATTCACAAATTCTTATGGATACCTATGTTATCTACTAGAAAGTTAAATAATGGTTTAATGAACGTGACGTCATCAGATAACCAACAAAAGTTTGACTTAGGTACTCTTAATTTGTGTAGGTACATTTAAAATATTTATTTGTCATATTTATAATGACTTACCTAATGAGGTTGATGGCCATTCTGAAAATTCTAACTATCTTATGTATTATCAGATAAATAGTTCTTGGAATGTATCTGTCAACAGATAAGAAACGAAAGTTTTACCCTTTTTTAAAATATTCATTTTTACCAGGGTGATAAAATAAATCAGATATAATTGAACGAAAATAAAAATCATATTCTCTTTTCCCATTGTTTAGGTTGAATTTTGAAACGTTCAACTAAAGAACGAAATCAGTTTGAGTAGTTTGATACTTCAAAATAAATATCGATATGTAGAATTTCAAAACTGAAATTATAATATATATTATAATTAATAACGAAAGTATTCCATAAAAATAGGAGCAAACTACTGAATATGTCGTATTTAACCTAATATTGTCAAGATAAATCAGGATTTTCAACTAATGGAACTAGAGCATAATAGGTTTCCTGTGATCGAAATCATAATGCGAAAAATTAAAAAATATCGAATTTGACATTCTAAAATAAATATCGAATATTTTCGATACCTATGTAGCTGTTTCTGATTTCTGGACATCGAAAATAAAAGTTATGACTCAATATTGCTGAGAGCCCCAGAAATAAATAAAAACAATAAAATATTAATATTATTCAACGGCTGCTTTCAAATATCAGAAGGTGTTTTCAACAGGTTCTGGTCACGATAAATCAGAATTTTTGACTAATGCAACTAGATCATAATAATGTTTCGTGTGGTCGAATTCAAAATGCGAAATATTTAAAAAATATCGAATTTGATGCTCTAAAATAAATATCGATATGTACAATTTCAAATTTGAAATTCTGCTTAACGAAAATACTCGATAAAAATGGGAGCAAACTACTAAATATGTCGTTTTCAACTGAATCTCGTCATCTGAATCTTATAATTCTCCTTTATGATAGATTAGTATATTGTGCAACAAGTGGGGAAAGTCCAACATTTCTCGCGGGTGTGGAAGTTTGTGGTACGAGCCTGAAAGGCGAGTGCCACTTATAATTAATTTATTCATAGCTATATCATACCTTACTAACTAGATCTTCGTTATAATTTGGATTTTTCTGAGTATTAGGTACTAGAGAATAGTTTGAAATTTTTACTCTTATTACATGATGAAAACTTTCAATTAGAATATCCATGCCAAATTCAAGGTCAATATCTTGTAAAGGACAGGTGCTATGAGAAAAAACTTGAAAAAATCAAACTTCAACACCCTGTATATGGAAAACAAAGAGTTTGGGTGCACATCCTTCAATTTAGGAACTCCCTGTATAAAAGCTGATTTAGAGTTTTATTCAATCCATTCGGTTTCTTTCATGCTGAATGAACCTAGTGTCATTTTGAAGTAAAAAGTGGTCCATTTTGAAGTGAAAGCTTGTATCTTTCCATGATTAACTGACATAACCTACTGAACACAAGTGACATGGAAAATATCAAAAAATTAATACACTTTGTTACTTCATATAATGTGAAAATACAAGTAAATGAATGGAGACATTTTTTATTCTATTCATTCCACCTTCAATGCATTTTGTGAAAACCCATATTAATGAACGGCAAAAAAAAACGCCGTCCCAAAATGGCGGAAGAATCTAGAAGTTCCCCCCCCCAAAAGTGGGTCCTGGATCCGCGCCTGACTTATTTGAGTACTTAAGTGTGTTGGTACGCTTACTAGCTTAGTATCAGTTTAACAGTGCTGAAGTACAGAACAGATAATTTTAAAGCTAAAAAGATGTCTTTGGATCATTTATATGAGTTCAGCTTCGAAAAGTTGTACAACGACTGTACAGAAAGGTAATGCTTTTACATCATTTTTTTCTTCAATTATTTTTGAAACAATATAATCGAATGTAATCTTCAGTTTCTGAATGTTGCATTTTTATAAAGAAATTTTTGTTCAATATATGTGTATGAAATGAACGATAACCATATTGTACCTATCAAACAGCGAATTAATATGTACTTTTTTTTCCTAGGGGTATAACTTTTGAGGAAGACTGCAGCGTATGTCTGAGTAGGTTGACTGGAGAACTGTACCTAACAGATTGCAGGCATTGTTTTCACAAAGAATGCATCGACAGGTGGTGCTCCAGTTCTTCCAAATGTTGTCCGATGTGTAGGACAACGTTAATTTTCGAAGGTACCTTCACTATCTTCGATACAAATTGGCAGAATGTTAATATACATCGTTTCGACAAGATGGATAGCGATGAAGAAGATGAAGAAAGTGATGAAAGTGGAGAGGAAAATGAAGAAGAGAATGAAGGAGAAAATGAAGAACAAAGCAACGAGGACATTTAATGGAGAAAATATCTCTCTCAAATTAAATTCTCTCTATACATTTGTATGAAGACTACTGAAAAAGTGTTCTCTTCCATTGATGAATTCATGGCCTATGACTTTCAGTGAATCCTGCCTTTTAACGTGATTTCTCCTTTTTTTCTGTACATGTATTTATGTTTATTTTCATCTTCACTTGTATTTTGTTTGTTTGGATTCATGCTGTATCGTTTTATATATACATATTTTATTTTGAATTATGTTGTGTTCATATGTCATCATGATTTCTGTAAAATTTTACATCTCTGTTCGACACACCCTGTAACATTTTTGAGGGAAATGAATGAGTTATAAATTGTAATATATGTATTAGAATCATTTGTCTTTTTTTTCATCTTATTTTTCCTAACGTTAACTAACTAAGTGTCATTTCAATCAGAAATAGCTCTCGTTTGTCTTATGAATGTGATTTATTATAAATAAAATAATTGAAAAAATACACTTATTAGGTGTACAACTTTGCTTCCGCCGTTTTGCAATAGATAACTATAGAGGTAGGTGGTAAGTGATAGTCGAAAGATCGTTCGATGTTGCTTGCTAAGCCTACAAGAGGCACTTACTACAGACGAGTTGTAACAAAATCGACTAATAATCCGAGTAATCAAACAGCTATCGATATTGGATTGGCAATGATAGACATATATTTTTTTTATAGGTAATGGAAATTTCTGATATGCTCATTCCTAATGATCCAAGAATAAGAGCCGATTTGATTGTAAGAGATAAAACGATATTCGGTATTTTATTGATCTACAAAAGTATGTTAAAGTCAGATTTTCGGCCTAAATATTAGGTGTACAACTTTGCTTCCGCCGTTTTGCAATAGATGGCTGTAGCTGTAAGGGGTAGTCGAAATAAATAGATCGTAGATGCCATACAATAAGCTTAAGTATTTGTAAACATAACGCTATCGAAATATTAGTCGATTTTTGTCTGCATCATGAAGATATTCTCGTTTAAATATGTCAGCTCCAAATTGAAAATCTGGGCGTACGCCAATGCAGTGAAACTGTCATATCATTTATTTTCCTGGTTTCCTTGGATGAACGTTATTGATAATAATTGCAGCGAAATTCATAAAGCTATATTCCTCTATTATATTCATAAAACCCACAAAAAAGGGGTAACTTAACCATAGTACTAATAAATGGTACCACGGTACCAATATGGGTTCATTTGAAAACATTGAGTGTTACCCAAAAAACGATTACGATGAACTTTATTTGCTCATAAAAAACGCAATTTAGTGTTTTTGACGGGATTTCGATTTTTCTAGTATTAGACAGGTCAATTGGAATAAATCGGAATCATCGTGGCACACTCAAATGGAAAACTAAAAATTGAATTATAAAAAAATTTTGACGTTTGAAATGTCACTTATGTGGTATCATTGGATTCAAAAAATTATACAGATTTCAAAAATGTTATAATATACAAGGTGTTCCACTTGAAAATCGAGAGTTGGTATCACTTCCGGCGAAACAGGAAGTGAAAAAAAATCATTTGTAGATTAAAAAGTGTCGCTTATTATGTTTATTATGTATTATTAATTTTTAGTAACGTTTATTATTTTAACGTGAAATCTAAAGAAGCGACTATGTAGGAAAAAAATTTAATTTGAAGAATAAAAAAAAGATGAAATATAATGACTGTCATTCAATTTTCGATTCAAAATGAATTTCGAACAAGTAGAAACCAAGCCAATCCACAGTATTGTTTAGAATTAGGATAAAATATATCAAAATGAAAAAATTGTTTTCCGAGAAGTAAATAAAGTATTTTCACAGCCTTGAAGTCACAGATAAAGGCCACTCCTACTGTTTTTTTTGAGCTGATTCGCGTGTAAGCTTCTCCTACTATCGGTCTATTTGATTGGAGATGGTTGAAATATGTGCAGTCAGTTTTTGATAATTACCTGAAGCTCGCAAGATTTGGTGTTTAAACACGAAATCCAACAATAATCCAAAACCAGTTTGAGGTCGTTTATACAAGAAATTCGTAATTGCCTCTGAAAAGATAAATGATTGTTTTATTGTTGGTTTTTTTCATTCAGACTCAAGGCAATTATCTTGTCTATGTCTGTGACCTTTTTCATTGAGGAGAAATTTAAAAACTATGAAATTTGTGACAAGAAGTAAATAATACAACTCATTGTAGCTTTTCATCGGAAAAATTTATCTAGGATCAATCGAGTAATTTGAAAAGGAAAAAATTTTATTCGAATGTCTATAAGTATAATATGTATTTAGATATACATATACAGGGTGTGGCGTAATTAATGGATAATACTGTACTGGCGAATAGGGGAGGTCATGGCCGACCAGAAAATGTAAAGTTATGTTCAGTAAAAATATCATAGTGTTCGAGATATCGAACAATTTAATTTTTTTCTGAAAAGTGCACCTTCACTCACTAAATTCATTGTTGTGATCACAAATCTTGTTATTTCTTTGGGCATTGTTTTTCATTTTACTCTCAAATATCTGTACTATGAGATAAACTACCAAATTCCTACCATCTTGCTTAATTAAGAGAAGAAAAGTATGATAGTCCTGATGTTTGCACTTTTTAGAAAAAAATGAAATTGTCCGATATCTCGAAAACTATGATATTTTTACTGAACAAAATTTTCTGGTCGGCCAACACCTCCCCTATTCGCCAGTACAGGATTATCCATTAATTACGCCACACCCTGTATGTGTTTGAAATGAAAATAACCATATTGTACCTTTCAAACAGCGAATTACAACCATCTATTAGTAAGTTATTATTAAATGCCATTTCATAAGCCATGATAGCTTGACAAATAAACATTTTAAAAATTTTTTAAGAAGTCATCAAACAATAGTCACTTATCTGATAACATCATGCATAAAAAATCATTAATCCATTTTTTAATTACAAACAGATAGTTGAATAACTTTAAGAAAAAAGTATGAGAATTATTCAACTAATTCAGATATTCAGATAGTTGAATAACTTTAAGAAAAAAGTATGAGAATTATTCAACTATCTATCAGTAAATAATTAAATAATGCTTTAATGACCATAACGTGATCAGATAAACATGAAAAGTTAGACGCTTTTCTCAAAGTTTTCTTAAAATGTTTATTTGTTTTATAATTTTTTTTTTCGTGGTATTTATTTATCACTGACCTCTGAACAATAAGAATTTAGTTGCTGGTATCAGGACTTAATTTAGTTTATTCACAAATTCTTATGGATACCTATGTTATCTACTAGAAAGTTAAATAATGGTTTAATGAACGTGACGTCATCAGATAACCAACAAAAGTTTGACTTAGGTACTCTTAATTTGTGTAGGTACATTTAAAATATTTATTTGTCATATTTATAATGACTTACCTAATGAGGTTGATGGCCATTCTGAAAATTCTAACTATCTTATGTATTATCAGATAAATAGTTCTTGGAATGTATCTGTCAACAGATAAGAAACGGAAGTTTTACCCTTTTTTAAAATATTCATTTTTACCAGGGTGATAAAATAAATCAGATATAATTGAACGAAAATAAAAATCATATTCTCTTTTCCCATTGTTTAGGTTGAATTTTGAAACGTTCAACTAAAGAACGAAATCAGTTTGAGTAGTTTGATACTTCAAAATAAATATCGATATGTAGAATTTCAAAACTGAAATTATAATATATATTATAATTAATAACGAAAGTATTCCATAAAAATAGGAGCAAACTACTGAATATGTCGTATTTAACCTAATATTGTCACGATAAATCAGGATTTTCAACTAATGGAACTAGAGCATAATAGGTTTCCTGTGATCGATATCATGATGCGAAAAATTAAAAAATATCGAATTTGACATTCTAAAATTAATATCGAATATTTTCGATACCTATGTAGCTGTTTCTAATTTCTGGACATCGAAAATAAAAGTTATGACTCAATATTGCTGAGAGCCCCAGAAATAAATAAAAACAATAAAATATTAATATTATTCAACGGCTGCTTTCAAATATCAGAAGGTGTTTTCAACAGGTTCTGGTCACGATAAATCAGAATTTTTGACTAATGCAACTAGATCATAATATGTTTCGTGTGGTCGAATTCAAAATGCGAAATATTTAAAAAATATCGAATTTGATGCTCTAAAATAAATATCGATATGTACAATTTCAAATTTGAAATTCTGCTTAACGAAAATACTCGATAAAAATGGGAGCAAACTACTAAATATGTCGTTTTCAACTGAATCTCGTCATCTGAATCTTATAATTCTCCTTTATGATAGATTAGTCTATTGTGCAACAAGTGGGGAAAGTCCAACATTTCTCGCGGGTGTGGAAGTTTGTGGTACGAGCCTGAAAGGCGAGTGCCACTTATAATTAATTTATTCATAGCTATATCATACCTTACTAACTAGATCTTCGTTATAATTTGGATTTTTCTGAGTATTAGGTACTAGAGAATAGTTTGAAATTTTTACTCTTATTACATGATGAAAACTTTGAATTAGAATATCCATGCCAAATTCAAAGTCAATATCTTGTAAAGGACAGGTGCTATGAGAAAAAACTTGAAAAAATCAAACTTCAACACCCTGTATATGGAAAACAAAGAGTTTGGGTGCACATCCTTCAATTTAGGAACACCCTGTATAAAAGCTGATTTAGAGTTTTATTCAATCCATTCGGTTTCTTTCATGCTGAATGAACCTAGTGTCATTTTGAAGTAAAAAGTGGTCCATTTTGAAGTGAAAGCTTGTATCTTTCCATGATTAACTGACATAACCTACTGAACACAAGTGACATGGAAAATATCAAAAAATTAATACACTTTGTTACTTCATATAATGTGAAAATACAAGTAAATGAATGGAGACATTTTTTATTCTATTCATTCCACCTTCAATGCATTTTGTGAAAACCCATATTAATGAACGGCAAAAAAAAATGCCGTCCCAAAATGGCGGAAGAATCTAGAAGTTCCCCCCCCCAAAAGTGGGTCCTGGATCCGCGCCTGACTTATTTGAGTACTTAAGTGTGTTGGTACGCTTACTAGCTTAGTATCAGTTTAACAGTGCTGAAGTACAGAACAGATAATTTTAAAGCTAAAAAGATGTCTTTGGATCATTTATATGAGTTCAGCTTCGAAAAATTGTACAACGACTGTACAGAAAGGTAATGCTTTTACATCATTTTTTTCTTTAAATATTTTTGAAACAATATAATCGAATGTAATCTTCAGTTTCTGAATGTTGCATTTTTATAAAGAAATTTTTGTTCAATATATGTGTATGAAATGAACGATAACCATATTGTACCTATCAAACAGCGAATTAATATGTACTTTTTTTTCCTAGGGGTATAACTTTTGAGGAAGACTGCAGCGTATGTCTGAGTAGGTTGACTGGAGAACTGTACCTAACAGATTGCAGGCATTGTTTTCACAAAGAATGCATCGACAGGTGGTGCTCCAGTTCTTCCAAATGTTGTCCGATGTGTAGGACAACGTTAATTTTCGAAGGTACCTTCACTATCTTCGATACAAATTGGCAGAATGTTAATATACATCGTTTCGACAAGATGGATAGCGATGAAGAAGATGAAGAAAGTGATGAAAGTGGAGAGGAAAATGAAGAAGAGAATGAAGGAGAAAATGAAGAACAAACCAACGAGGACATTTAATGGAGAAAATATCACTCTCAAATTAAATTCTCTCTATACATTTGTATGAAGACTACTGAAAAAGTGTTCTATTCCATTGATGAATTCATGGCCTATGACTTTCAGTGAATCCTGCCTTTTAACGTGATTTCTTCTTTTTTTCTGTACATGTGTTTATGTTTATTTTCATCTTCACTTGTATTTTGTTTGTTTGGATTCATGCTGTATCGTTTTATATATACATATTTTATTTTGAATTATGTTGTGTTCATATGTCATCATGATTTCTGTAAAATTTTACATCTCTGTTCGACACACCCTGTAACATTTTTGAGGGAAATGAATGAGTTATAAATTGTAATATATGTATTAGAATCATTTGTCTTTTTTTTCATCTTATTTTTCCTAACGTTAACTAACTAAGTGTCATTTCAATCAGAAATAGCTCTCGTTTGTCTTATGAATGTGATTTATTATGAATAAAATAATTGAAAAAATACACTTATTAGGTGTACAACTTTGCTTCCGCCGTTTTGCAATAGATAACTATAGAGGTAGGTGGTAAGTGATAGTCGAAAGATCGTTCGATGTTGCTTGCTAAGCCTACAAGAGGCACTTACTACAGACGAGTTGTAACAAAATCGACTAATAATCCGAGTAATCAAACAGCTATCGATATTGGATTGGCAATGATAGACATATATTTTTTTTATATGTAATGGAAATTTCTGATATGCTCATTCCTAATGATCCAAGAATAAGAGCCAATTTGATTGTAAGAGATAAAACGATATTCGGTATTTTATTGATCTACAAAAGTATGTTAAAGTCAGATTTTCGGCCTAAATATTAGGTGTACAACTTTGCTTCCGCCGTTTTGCAATAGATGGCTGTAGCTGTAAGGGGTAGTCGAAATAAATAGATCGTAGATGCCATACAATAAGCTTAAGTATTTGTTAACATAACGCTATCGAAATATTAGTCGATTTTTGTCTGCATCATGAAGATATTCTCGTTTAAATATGTCAGCTCCAAATTGAAAATCTGGGCGTACGCCAATGCAGTGAAACTGTCATATCATTTATTTTCCTGGTTTCCTTGGATGAACGTTATTGATAATAATTGCAGCGAAATTCATAAAGCTATATTCCTCTATTATATTCATAAAACCCTCAAAAAAGGGGTAACTTAACCATAGTACTAATAAATGGTACCACGGTACCAATATGGGTTCATTTGAAAACATTGAGTGTTACCCAAAAAACGATTACGAGGAACTTTATTTGCTCATAAAAAACGCAATTTAGTGTTTTTGACGGGATTTCGATTTTTCTAGTATTAGACAGGTCAATTGGAATAAATCGGAATCATCGTGGCACACTCAAATGGAAAACTAAAAATTGAATTATAAAAAAATTTTGACGTTTGAAATGTTACTTATGTGGTATCATTGGATTCAAAAAATTATACAGATTTCAAAAATGTTATAATATACAGGGTGTTCCACTTGAAAATCGAGAGTTGGTATCATTTCCGGCGAAACAGGAAGTGAAAAAAAACATTTGTAGATTAAAAAGTGTCGCTTATTATGTATATTATGTATTATTAATTTTTAGTAACGTTTATTATTTTAACGTGAAATCTAAAGAAGCGACTATGTAGGAAAAAAATTTAATTTGAAGAATAAAAAAAAGATGAAATATAATGACTGTCATTCAATTTTCGATTTAAAATGAATTTCGAACAAGTAGAAACCAAGCCAATCCACAGTATTGTTTAGAATTAGGATAAAATATATCAAAATGAAAAAATTGTTTTCCGAGAAGTAAATAAAGTATTTTCACAGCCTTGAAGTCACAGATAAAGGCCACTCCTACTGTTTTTTTTGAGCTGATTCGCGTGTAAGCTTCTCCTACTATCGGTCTATTTGATTGGAGATGGTTGAAATATGTGCAGTCAGTTTTTGATAATTACCTGAAGCTCGCAAGATTTGGTGTTTAAACACGAAATCCAACACTAATCCAAAGACATTTTGAGGTCGTTTATACAAGAAATTCGTAATTGCCTCTGAAAATATAAATGATTTTTTTATTGTTGGTTTTTTTCATTCAGACTCAAGGCAATTATCTTGTCTATGTCTGTGACCTTTTTCATTGAGGAGAAATTTAAAAACTATGAAATTTGTGACAAGAAGTAAATAATACAACTCATTGTAGCTTTTCATCGGAAAAATTTATCTAGGATCAATCGAGTAATTTGAAAAGGAAAAAATTTTATTCGAATGTCTATACCTTTCAAACAGCGAATTACAACCATCTATTAGTAAGTTATTATTAAATGCCATTTCATAAGCCATGATAGCTTGACAAATAAACATTTTAAAAATTTTTTAAGAAGTCATCAAACAATAGTCACTTATCTGATAACATCATGCATAAAAAATCATTAATCCATTTTTTAATTACAAACAGATAGTTGAATAACTTAAAGAAAAAAGTATGAGAATTATTCAACTATCTATCAGTAAATAATTAAATAATGCTTTTATGACCATAACGTGATCAGATAAACATGAAAAGTTAGACGCTTTTCTCAAAGTTTTTTTAAAATGTTTATTTTTTATTATTATTATTATTATTAAACAAAATTACAGAGTTGAGGTACATTAAACCTATAAACTCTAACTGAAAATTATCCATAATACAACTGTAGAGAAAGAGAAAAAAAAAAACAGAGATAAGTGAAATTTACAAAAAGCTACAAAAATGATATTATCAACAACCAAAAACCTAACAATGTATACACTTCAATTACTTTTCCAGGTGTCAAATTTATTCTTGAACGCATTGACTGATACTGCTTCTACAATTTCACTGGGCAGGCCGTTCCAATGGTTAAACACCCGATTACAAAGGAAATTCTCTCGGCATCTCGTTCGAAATACTTCTCTATTCAACTTGTATCCATGTCCACGAAGTTGATTCGAATTCAATTTATACAGGTGGGACATATCGACGCCGAATAAGCCGTGCAATGCTCGATATGTAACTATCAGGTCTCCCCTCAAACGACGATCAGCAAAGGAAGAAAGACCCATCATCCGTAGCCGTTCTTGATAACAAGGGCGATTCCATCCAAAGGGAATGCGTGTGACACGACGTTGTAAGTTCTCCAGCAATGCAGCATCACCCGTCAACCACGGATGCCAAACCGGACCGGCAAATTCAAGTATTGGTCGAATATAACTTTTATATATTTGGGAGATAGCCGCCACATTATTGTCACGAAAAACGTTCTGGACAACATATATAAGACGTTTGACCTATTTGTGATGTGCAATACATGTTCAGTCCACGAAAGATCACTTGAAATCACCACACCCAGGTCCACATGAGATGAACATCCAACAACTTCAACGCCGTCAATGTAATAAGTCAAACCTGGATTGTTTTTACCCAAATGTAGTATTCGACACTTTGAAGGGTTTAGGGGAATCAACCATTTGTCGCACCAACAAACGACCCTGTCCAAGTCTTCCTGCAGGGTTTTATAGTTGTTGAGAGGGCAATTGAAAAATTTAATATCATCGGCAAATGAAGCACTGTCCGACTTGAACTCAACAGCTAGATCGCTCACATACACCAGAAACAGCAACGGTCCCAGAACTGAGCCCTGAGGAACGCCACTGAGCACGCATCTTGGTTCCGATCTGGCCGCACCAACTTTTACCACAAACGATCTGTCAGTTAAGAAGCTCTCAATCCACTTCAAGATCAATCCTCGGATTCCAAAGTGCTCCAGCTTGTACAGAAGCCTATTTATTGGTACCCTATCGAAGGCCTTTGCGAAATCCAGATAGACAACATCTACCGGAAGTCTATTATCCAAAGAATGGGTCCACTTGTTGAGACAGTTGAGGAGGCAGGTGATAATTGATCTTCCCCTGATGAAACCATGCTGGGTATCTGGTATGATGTTATGTTCCAAAAAAAATGAAAGCATTCTGTCGTACATTAACCTTTCCAGAATCTTACATAGAATGGAAGTGAGGCTTATTGGCCTGAAATTATTCGGATCTTGCTTGTCGCCTTTTTTATGTATCGGTGATACAAGTGCACTCTTCCATGATTTCGGCAGTATACCAGAGGTCAAAGATACTGAGAAAATTTTGGATATGGGTAGACTAAGAGACTGAGAACACTCTTTGAGCAACCTGGCAGAAAAACCATCCGGACCAGGTGACGACGAAACATTCAGCGACCGCAGTTTCTCTTCAGCCATCAAGGGATTGATGTCAATAAAAGCCAGAGAAGAATGGTTTCGAGGAGAAGCAGTTGAAGGTATAGGTGCTCCGGGCTCGGATGTGAATGCCATTGAGAAGGTATCAGCCAGAATTTCAGCTGAACACTTATGGTCATCTGCAACTAATCCATCCTTGTCCTTAACAAGCGGCAAAGATGGTACGGTATTGAAAAAGCGTCGTGTGTATTTGAAGAATTTCTTCTTGTCACCCGAAGTAGCTAGATCACTCTCAAATTTGGATTTGGCCTCACGTAATCAGCTTGAAAGATGATTGGAGAATGCTCTATGCCTCCGAAAGTCACAAACCTGCCTGCCGCGAACATACCTCCGCCACAACAATTTCTTGAACTTAATCATCCCAAAAATATGACTGTCAATCCAAGGCTTACTGCTATTGACCCTTACAATTCGCATGAAAGTGCGGTCCTCAACAGTTCCGGTAACATATGCGTTAAATTTAATCCATCTCGACTCGCCGTCCCCAGTGCCCATCACATCATCCCAGTCTGTTTTGAAAAATATTTCATTAATACTCTGGTATCTGACAATTTTGCAAGTTTTAGTCTCGGACTTCATTTTAGAGGAAAGAAAAAATTGTATTTTTGCTGATAAAACCAAGTGATCTGATTTTCCCAGTGGCGGATGGTATTCAAGTTCCGAAAGTAAATTCACATCATTTGTAAGGATTAGATCTGGTGTTGTAGGTTCTTGGTTTACTCTGTAACGGGTGGGTTGGTCAACTAACTGGTGTAAATTGGAGTGGTTCAACATTTCGGTGTATGGAATCGAAGGAGAGTTTGCTGAGGGCGAACGAGATATTGGCCATATTCTAATGTCGCCGAGATTGAAGTCTCCAGCCAATAAAACATGTTTATGTAGGTTAGATAAGTTCGTCAGATGCTCACATAGGTCTTTGTCATATATGGAAGGTCGTGGACGATATATGCAGCCAACACACAAGGCGAAGCCAGATGATTCTATATTCAAAAAGATATTATCGATGCCTGGAGTATTGAGTGAATGTTTAGAGATTTTAAACGAATTAGCTATGGAGTCATGGACATATATACATACCCCAGCATAACCTGGAGTAGTGATACTATCGCAACGGTATATGGTGTAATCAGGTATATGAGCAACTATATCAGGCTTTTCTGGATGAAGCCACGTTTCCGTGATCATTATAAGAGAAGGTTTATGATATTCGACCAGTAAAAGAAGTTCATTGAACTTTGCAGTTAGGGAAGCTAGGTTGGAATATAATACCGGCCATACATTCAAAGGTAATACTAGTTTTTTGAAGAAGAATCCTCTGATACAATTGTAGGAACACCCCTGATATATTTTATGGTGAGGTTGACCTCTCCAGCTCGGCGTCTTCTCTCGCGTCTTGTTTTATAATTTTTTTTTTCGTGGTATTTATTTATCACTGACCTCTGAACAATAAGAATTTAGTTGCTGGTATCAGGACTTAATTTAGTTTATTCACAAATTCTTATGGATACCTATGTTATCTACTAGAAAGTTAAATAATGGTTTAATGAACGTGACGTCATCAGATAACCAACAAAAGTTTGACTTAGGTACTCTTAATTTGTGTAGGTACATTTAAAATATTTATTTGTCATATTTATAATGACTTACCTAATGAGGTTGATGGCCATTCTGAAAATTCTAACTATCTTATGTATTATCAGATAAATAGTTCTTGGAATGTATCTGTCAACAGATAAGAAACGAAAGTTTTACCCTTTTTTAAAATATTCATTTTTACCAGGGTGATAAAATAAATCAGATATAATTGAACGAAAATAAAAATCATATTCTCTTTTCCCATTGTTTAGGTTGAATTTTGAAACGTTCAACTAAAGAACGAAATCAGTTTGAGTAGTTTGATACTTCAAAATAAATATCGATATGTAGAATTTCAAAACTGAAATTATAATATATATTATAATTAATAACGAAAGTATTCCATAAAAATAGGAGCAAACTACTGAATATGTCGTATTTAACCTAATATTGTCAAGATAAATCAGGATTTTCAACTAATGGAACTAGAGCATAATAGGTTTCCTGTGATCGAAATCATAATGCGAAAAATTAAAAAATATCGAATTTGACATTCTAAAATAAATATCGGATATTTTCGATACCTATGTAGCTGTTTCTAATTTCTGGACATCGAAAATAAAAGTTATGACTCAATATTGCTGAGAGCCCCAGAAATAAATAAAAACAATAAAATATTAATATTATTCAACGGCTGCTTTCAAATATCAGAAGGTGTTTTCAACAGGTTCTGGTCACGATAAATCAGAATTTTTGACTAATGCAACTAGATCATAATAATGTTTCGTGTGGTCGAATTCAAAATGCGAAATATTTAAAAAATATCGAATTTGATGCTCTAAAATAAATATCGATATGTACAATTTCAAATTTGAAATTCTGCTTAACGAAAATACTCGATAAAAATGGGAGCAAACTACTAAATATGTCGTTTTCAACTGAATCTCGTCATCTGAATCTTATAATTCTCCTTTATGATAGATTAGTCTATTGTGCAACAAGTGGGGAAAGTCCAACATTTCTCGCGGGTGTGGAAGTTTGTGGTACGAGCCTGAAAGGCGAGTGCCACTTATAATTAATTTATTCATAGCTATATCATACCTTACTAACTAGATCTTCGTTATAATTTGGATTTTTCTGAGTATTAGGTACTAGAGAATAGTTTGAAATTTTTACTCTTATTACATGATGAAAACTTTAAATTAGAATATCCATGCCAAATTCAAGGTCAATATCTTGTAAAGGACAGGTGCTATGAGAAAAAACTTGAAAAAATCAAACTTCAACACCCTGTATATGGAAAACAAAGAGTTTGGGTGCACATCCTTCAATTTAGGAACACCCTGTATAAAAGCTGATTTAGAGTTTTATTCAATCCATTCGGTTTCTTTCATGCTGAATGAACCTAGTGTCATTTTGAAGTAAAAAGTGGTCCATTTTGAAGTGAAAGCTTGTATCTTTCCATGATTAACTGACATAACCTACTGAACACAAGTGACATGGAAAATATCAAAAAATTAATACACTTTGTTACTTCATATAATGTGAAAATACAAGTAAATGAATGGAGACATTTTTTATTCTATTCATTCCACCTTCAATGCATTTTGTGAAAACCCATATTAATGAACGGCAAAAAAAAATGCCGTCCCAAAATGGCGGAAGAATCTAGAAGTTCCCCCCCCCAAAAGTGGGTCCTGGATCCGCGCCTGACTTATTTGAGTACTTAAGTGTGTTGGTACGCTTACTAGCTTAGTATCAGTTTAACAGTGCTGAAGTACAGAACAGATAATTTTAAAGCTAAAAAGATGTCTTTGGATCATTTATATGAGTTCAGCTTCGAAAAGTTGTACAACGACTGTACAGAAAGGTAATGCTTTTACATCATTTTTTTCTTTAATTATTTTTGAAACAATATAATCGAATGTAATCTTCAGTTTCTGAATGTTGCATTTTTATAAAGAAATTTTTGTTCAATATATGTGTATGAAATGAACGATAACCATATTGTACCTATCAAACAGCGAATTAATATGTACTTTTTTTTCCTAGGGGTATAACTTTTGAGGAAGACTGCAGCGTATGTCTGAGTAGGTTGACTGGAGAACTGTACCTAACAGATTGCAGGCATTGTTTTCACAAAGAATGCATCGACAGGTGGTGCTCCAGTTCTTCCAAATGTTGTCCGATGTGTAGGACAACGTTAATTTTCGAAGGTACCTTCACTATCTTCGATACAAATTGGCAGAATGTTAATATACATCGTTTCGACAAGATGGATAGCGATGCAGAAGATGAAGAAAGTGATGAAAGTGGAGAGGAAAATGAAGAAGAGAATGAAGGAGAAAATGAAGAACAAACCAACGAGGACGTTTAATGGAGAAAATATCACTCTCAAATTAAATTCTCTCTATACATTTGTATGAAGACTACTGAAAAAGTGTTCTATTCCATTGATGAATTCATGGCCTATGACTTTCAGTGAATCCTGCCTTTTAACGTGATTTCTTCTTTTTTTCTGTACATGTATTTATGTTTATTTTCATCTTCACTTGTATTTTGTTTGTTTGGATTCATGCTGTATCGTTTTATATATACATATTTTATTTTGAATTATGTTGTGTTCATATGTCATCATGATTTCTGTAAAATTTTACATCTCTGTTCGACACACCCTGTAACATTTTTGAGGGAAATGAATGAGTTATAAATTGTAATATATGTATTAGAATCATTTGTCTTTCTTTTCATCTTATTTTTCCTAACGTTAACTAACTAAGTGTCATTTCAATCAGAAATAGCTCTCGTTTGTCTTATGAATGTGATTTATTATAAATAAAATAATTGAAAAAATACACTTATTAGGTGTACAACTTTGCTTCCGACGTTTTGCAATAGATAACTATAGAGGTAGGTGGTAAATGATAGTCGAAAGATCGTTCGATGTTGCTTGCTAAGCCTACAAGAGGCACTTACTACAGACGAGTTGTAACAAAATCGACTAATAATCCGAGTAATCAAACAGCTATCGATATTGGATTGGCAATGATAGACATATTTTTTTTATATGTAATGGAAATTTCTGATATGCTCATTCCTAATGATCCAAGAATAAGAGCCAATTTGATTGTAAGAGATAAAACGATATTCGGTATTTTATTGATCTACAAAAGTATGTTAAAGTCAGATTTTCGGCCTAAATATTAGGTGTACAACTTTGCTTCCGCCGTTTTGCAATAGATGGCTGTAGCTGTAAGGGGTAGTCGAAATAAATAGATCGTAGATGCCATACAATAAGCTTAAGTATTTGTAAACATAACGCTATCGAAATATCAGTCGATTTTTGTCTGCATCATGAAGTTATTCTCGTTTAAATATGTCAGCTCCAAATTGAAAATCTGGGCGTACGCCAATGCAGTGAAACTGTCATATCATTTATTTTCCTGGTTTCCTTGAATGAACGTTATTGATAATAATTGCAGCGAAATTCATAGAGCTATATTCCTCTATTATATTCATAAAACCCTCAAAAAAGGGGTAACTTAACCATAGTACTAATAAATGGTACCACGGTACCAATATGGGTTCATTTGAAAACATTGAGTATTACCCCAAAAACGATTACGATGAACTTTATTTGCTCATAAAAAACGCAATTTAGTGTTTTTGACGGGATTTCGATTTTTCTAGTATTAGACAGGTCAATTGGAATAAATCGGAATCATCGTGGCACACTCAAATGGAAAACTAAAAATTGAATTATAAAAAAATTTTGACGTTTGAAATGTAACTTATGTGGTATCATTGGATTCAAAAAATTATGCAGATTTCAAAAATGTTATAATATACAGGGTGTTCCATTTGAAAATCGAGAGTTAGTATCACTTCCGGCGAAACAGGAAGTGAAAAAAAATCATTTGTAGATTAAAAAGTGTCGCTTATTATGTATATTATGTATTATTAATTTTCAGTAACGTTTATTATTTTAACGTGAAATCTAAAGAAGCGACTATGTAGGAAAAATAATGTAATTTTCAATTTCAATTTTCGATTTAAAATGAATTTCGAACAAGTAGAAACCAAGCCAATCCACAGTATTGTTTAGAATTAGGATAAAATATAACAAAATGAAAAAATTGTAAGTAAATAAAAAATTTTCACAGCCTTGAAGTCACAGATAAAGGCCACTCCTACTGTTTTTTTTGAGCTGATACGCGTGTAAGTTTCTCCTACTATCGGTCTATTTGATTGGAGATGGTTGAAATATGTGCAGTCAGTTTTTGATAATTACCTGAAGCTCGCAAGATTTGGTGTTTAAACACGAAATCCAACACTAATCCAAAGACAGTTTGAGGTCGTTTATACAAGAAATTCGTAATTGCCTCTGAAAAGATAAATGATTTTTTTATTGTTGGTTTTTTTCATTCAGACTCAAGGCAATTATCTTGTCTATGTCTGTGACCTTTTTCATTGAGGAGAAATTTAAAAACTATGAAATTTGTGACAAGAAGTAAATAATACAACTCATTGTAGCTTTTCATCGGAAAAATTTATCTAGGATCAATCGAGTAATTTGAAAAGGAAAAAATTTTATTCGAATGTCTATAAGTATAATATGTATTTAGATATACATATACAGGGTGTGGCGTAATTAATGGATAATACTATACTGGCGAATAGGGGACGTCATGGCCGACTAGAAAATGTAAAGTTATGTTCAGTGAAAATATCATAGTGTTCGAGATATCGAACAATTTAATTTTTTTCTGAAAAGTGCACCTTCACTCACTAAATTCATTGCTGTGATCACAAATCTTGTTATTTCTTTGGGCATTGTTTTTCATTTTACTCTCAAATAGCTGTACTATGAGATAAACTACCAAATTCCTACCATCTTGCTTAATTAAGAGAAGAAAAGTATGATAATCCTGATGTTTGCACTTTTTTTTTCTGGTCGGCCAACACCTTCCCTATTCGCCAGTACAGGATTATCCATTAATTACGCCACACCCTGTATGTGTTTGAAATGAAAATAACCATATTGTACCTTTCAAACAGCGAATTACAACCATCTATTAGTAAGTTATTATTAAATGCCATTTCATAAGCCATGATAGCTTGACAAATAAACATTTTAAAAATTTTTAAGAAGTCATCAAACAATAGTCACTTATCTGATAACATCATGCATAAAAAATCATTAATCCATTTTTTAATTACAAACAGATAGTTGAATAACTTTAAGAAAAAAGTATGAGAATTATTCAACTATCTATCAGTAAATAATTAAATAATGCTTTAATGACCACAACGTGATCAGATAAACATGAAAAGTTAGACGCTTTTCTCAAAGTTTTTTTGAAATGTTTATTTGTTTTATAATTTTTTTTTTCGTGGTATTTATTTATCACTGACCTCTGAACAATAAGAATTTAGTTGCTGGTATCAGGACTTAATTTAGTTTATTCACAAATTCTTATGGATACCTATGTTATCTACTAGAAAGTTAAATAATGGTTTAATGAACGTGATGTCATCAGATAACCAACAAAAGTTTGACTTAGGTACTCTTAATTTGTGTAGGTACATTTAAAATATTTATTTGTCATATTTATAATGACTTACCTAATGAGGTTGATGGCCATTCTGAAAATTCTAACTATCTTATGTATTATCAGATAAATAATTCTTGGAATGTATCTGTCAACAGATAAGAAACGAAAGTTTTACCCTTTTTTAAAATATTCATTTTTACCAGGGTGATAAAATAAATCAGATATAATTGAACGAAAATAAAAATCATATTCTCTTTTCCCATTGTTTAGGTTGAATTTTGAAACGTTCAACTAAAGAACGAAATCAGTTTGAGTAGTTTGATACTTCAAAATAAATATCGATATGTAGAATTTCAAAACTGAAATTATAATATATATTATAATTAATAACGAAAGTATTCCATAAAAATAGGAGCAAACTACTGAATATGTCGTATTTAACCTAATATTGTCACGATAAATCAGGATTTTCAACTAATGGAACTAGAGCATAATAGGTTTCCTGTGATCGAAATCATAATGCGAAAAATTAAAAAATATCGAATTTGACATTCTAAAAAAAATATCGAATATTTTCGATACCTATATAGCTGTTTCTAATTTCTGGACATCGAAAATAAAAGTTATGACTCAATATTGCTGAGAGCCCCAGAAATAAATAAAAACAATAAAATATTAATATTATTCAACGGCTGCTTTCAAATATCAGAAGGTGTTTTCAACAGGTTCTGGTCACGATAAATCAGAATTTTTGACTAATGCAACTAGATCATAATATGTTTCGTGTGGTCGAATTCAAAATGCGAAATATTTAAAAAATATCGAATTTGATGCTCTAAAATAAATATCGATATGTAGAACTTCAAATTTGAAATTCTGCTTAACGAAAATACTCGATAAAAATGGGAGCAAACTACTAAATATGTCGTTTTCAACTGAATATCGTCATCTGAATCTTATAATTCTCCTTTATGATAGATTAGTCTATTGTGCAACAAGTGGGGAAAGTCCAACATTTCTCGCGGGTGTGGAAGTTTGTGGTACGAGCCTGAAAGGCGAGTGCCACTTATAATTAATTTATTCATAGCTATATCATACCTTACTAACTAGATCTTCGTTATAATTTGGATTTTTCTGAGTATTAGGTACTAGAGAATAGTTTGAAATTTTTACTCTTATTACATGATGAAAACTTTAAATTAGAATATCCATGCCAAATTCAAGGTCAATATCTTGTAAAGGACAGGTGCTATGAGAAAAAACTTGAAAAAATCAAACTTCAACACCCTGTATATGGAAAACAAAGAGTTTGGGTGCACATCCTTCAATTTAGGAACACCCTGTATAAAAGCTGATTTAGAGTTTTATTCAATCCATTCGGTTTCTTTCATGCTGAATGAACCTAGTGTCATTTTGAAGTAAAAAGTGGTCCATTTTGAAGTGAAAGCTTGTATCTTTCCATGATTAACTGACATAACCTACTGAACACAAGTGACATGGAAAATATCAAAAAATTAATACACTTTGTTACTTCATATAATGTGAAAATACAAGTAAATGAATGGAGACATTTTTTATTCTATTCATTCCACCTTCAATGCATTTTGTGAAAACCCATATTAATGAACGGCAAAAAAAATGCCGTCCCAAAATGGCGGAAGAATCTAGAAGTTCCCCCTCCCCAAAAGTGGGTCCTGGATCCGCGCCTGACTTATTTGAGTACTTAAGTGTGTTGGTACGCTTACTAGCTTAGTATCAGTTTAACAGTGCTGAAGTACAGAACAGATAATTTTAAAGCTAAAAAGATGTCTTTGGATCATTTATATGAGTTCAGCTTCGAAAAGTTGTACAACGACTGTACAGAAAGGTAATGCTTTTACATCATTTTTTTCTTTAATCATTTTTGAAACAATATAATCGAATGTAATCTTCAGTTTCTGAATGTTGCATTTTTATAAAGAAATTTTTGTTCAATATATGTGTATGAAATGAACGATAACCATATTGTACCTATCAAACAGCGAATTAATATGTACTTTTTTTTCCTAGGGGTATAACTTTTGAGGAAGACTGCAGCGTATGTCTGAGTAGGTTGACTGGAGAACTGTACCTAACAGATTGCAGGCATTGTTTTCACAAAGAATGCATCGACAGGTGGTGCTCCAGTTCTTCCAAATGTTGTCCGATGTGTAGGACAACGTTAATTTTCGAAGGTACCTTCACTATCTTCGATACAAATTGGCAGAATGTTAATATACATCGTTTCGACAAGATGGATAGCGATGAAGAAGATGAAGAAAGTGGAGAGGAAAATGAAGAAGAGAATGAAGGAGAAAATGAAGAACAAACCAACGAGGACATTTAATGGAGAAAATATCACTCTCAAATTAAATTCTCTCTATACATTTGTATGAAGACTACTGAAAAAGTGTTCTATTCCATTGATGAATTCATGGCCTATGACTTTCAGTGAATCCTGCCTTTTAACGTGATTTCTTCTTTTTTTCTGTACATGTATTTATGTTTATTTTCATCTTCACTTGTATTTTGTTTGTTTGGATTCATGCTGTATCGTTTTATATATACATATTTTATTTTGAATTATGTTGTGTTCATATGTCATCATGATTTCTGTAAAATTTTACATCTCTGTTCGACACACCCTGTAACATTTTTGAGGGAAATGAATGAGTTATAAATTGTAATATATGTATTAGAATCATTTGTCTTTTTTTTTCATCTTATTTTTCCTAACGTTAACTAACTAAGTGTCATTTCAATCAGAAATAGCTCTCGTTTGTCTTATGAATGTGATTTATTATAAATAAAATAATTGAAAAAATACACTTATTAGGTGTACAACTTTGCTTCCGCCGTTTTGCAATAGATAACTATAGAGGTAGGTGGTAAGTGATAGTCGAAAGATCGTTCGATGTTGCTTGCTAAGCCTACAAGAGGCACTTACTACAGACGAGTTGTAACAAAATCGACTAATAATCCGAGTAATCAAACAGCTATCGATATTGGATGGGCAATGATAGACATATATTTTTTTTATATGTAATGGAAATTTCTGATATGCTCATTCCTAATGATCCAAGAATAAGAGCCAATTTGATTGTAAGAGATAAAACGATATTCGGTATTTTATTGATCTACAAAAGTATGTTAAAGTCAGATTTTCGGCCTAAATATTAGGTGTACAACTTTGCTTCCGCCGTTTTGCAATAGATGGCTGTAGCTGTAAGGGGTAGTCGAAATAAATAGATAGTAGATGCCATACAATAAGCTTAAGTATTTGTTAACATAACGCTATCGAAATATTAGTCGATTTTTGTCTGCATCATGAAGTTATTCTCGTTTAAATATGTCAGCTCCAAATTGAAAATCTGGGCGTACGCCAATGCAGTGAAACTGTCATATCATTTATTTTCCTGGTTTCCTTGGATGAACGTTATTGATAATAATTGCAGCGAAATTCATAAAGCTATATTCCTCTATTATATTCATAAAACCCTCAAAAAAGGGGTAACTTAACCATAGTACTAATAAATGGTACCACGGTACCAATATGGGTTCATTTGAAAACATTGAGTGTTACCCAAAAAACGATTACGATGAACTTTATTTGCTCATAAAAAACGCAATTTAGTGTTTTTGACGGGATTTCGATTTTTCTAGTATTAGACAGGTCAATTGGAATAAATCGGAATCATCGTGGCACACTCAAATGGAAAACTAAAAATTGAATTATAAAAAAATTTTGACGTTTGAAATGTCACTTATGTGGTATCATTGGATTCAAAAAATTATACAGATTTCAAAAATGTTATAATATACAGGGTGTTCCACTTGAAAATCGAGAGTTGGTATCACTTCCGGCGAAACAGGAAGTGAAAAAAAATCATTTGTAGATTAAAAAGTGTCGCTTATTATGTATATTATGTATTCTTAATTTTTAGTAACGTTTATTATTTTAACGTGAAATCTAAAGAAGCGACTAAGTAGGAAAAAAATTTAATTTGAAGAATAAAAAAAAGATGAAATATAATGACTGTCATTCAATTTTCGATTTAAAATGAATTTCGAACAAGTAGAAACCAAGCCAATCCACAGTATTGTTTAGAATTAGGATAAAATATATCAAAATGAAAAAATTGTTTTCCGAGAAGTAAATAAAGTATTTTCACAGCCTTGAAGTCACAGATAAAGGCCACTCCTACTGTTTTTTTTGAGCTGATTCGCGTGTAAGCTTCTCCTACTATCGGTCTATTTGATTGGAGATGGTTGAAATATGTGCAGTCAGTTTTTGATAATTACCTGAAGCTCGCAAGATTTGGTGTTTAAACACGAAATCCAACAATAATCCAAAGCCAGTTTGAGGTCGTTTATACAAGAAATTCGTAATTGCCTCTGAAAAGATAAATGATTGTTTTATTGTTGGTTTTTTTCATTCAGACTCAAGGCAATTATCTTGTCTATGTCTGTGACCTTTTTCATTGAGGAGAAATTTAAAAACTATGAAATTTGTGACAAGAAGTAAATAATACAACTCATTGTAGCTTTTCATCGGAAAAATTTATCTAGGATCAATCGAGTAATTTGAAAAGGAAAAAATTTTATTCGAATGTCTATAAGTATAATATGTATTCAGATATACATGTAAGGAATTTCCTCGATCTGATTGAATTACGCGAGTAGTCAGGTCAATGAATCAGATTGCTTAATACCAATACGGAACGTTGTTAAATTCGCAAACGTATCATCAGTATGATCGATGAATTCATTCCGAATACAGTGAGTTGCAATATTGTGAGATTTATCTAACGAAAAATTAGTGAATAAGAACATTGAATGTTGTTTCTTTGTTATTTACAGGTAGGATTAATATTCTAGATCATGTATGTAAGTGTAAATAGTGTATATAATAATAAAAGCTTTGTTATTTACAGAGAAACACAGCTGTTTTTATTACAACCAGAAAGATACTTAATAACATTATAAAACAACATTCTGGTTTTAAATCACTATGGAAAAGTTGAAGTTCACATTCAAAATGCTGGCTGCTTCAGATGGAAAGTCAAATGTGCTTTGTGTGACCAGAATAACTACAACGGATGGAAATACATTCAAAATCCCAAATGAGTATTCAAATGCATTATTACATGTAGAATTACTAAAAACTGCGGCATATACAAAAATCAAGAAAACTTGCTCACAAAGAGGCCAAACAAGGAGAGTGTGGGTGAGTTTAACAAAAGAAATGAGAAATACTTATTTCGATGAGGATGGAAATATCCAGTTTGAAAGCGTATACTTAGAGGAAGTGAGTGAAGAAAGCAGTGACACAACTACAAGTACTAGTGCTCCAGAACATTCATTAGAAAAATTATTAGAGAAGATACTGAAGAAAAACCAAGAAAATAGTGGAGCGAGAAATGTGGGTAAATTGGCCACAGAATTTACTATCGGAAAATTTGATGGAAAAAATGCAAATGCAGAGCAATGGTTAAGAAGTTTTGAAAAAGAATGTGAAAGATTCGAAATTGATGAAAATTGTAATAAAATAGAAATTTTGAAATCATTTATGGAAAAAGTTGCTGCAGATTGGTATGATTGTACTCTATTGAAACTCACTATCACAGCAGAATGGAATGATTGGAGAGAAAATTTTTGTAAGACTTTTTCATGTAAAGGTTGGTCTCCAATAAAATATGCAATAGCATTTAGATATCAAGCGGGCTCACTATTAGAATATTCTATGAAGAAGGAAAAATTACTATTACAAGTAAGAAAAACTATGGATAGTGATACGCTTGTTGATCTTATTGCTATGGGTTTACCCAACTTCATATTAGACAAAATTGATAGAGAAAAAATAGTAAAATCTGAAGATCTACATAATGAATTGAATAAATTAGAACATTTAACCATGAAAAAAAATTCAGAAGTCAAAAAGTTTAAGCCTGACTTTAAAGGAAAAACGGAAAAAATACCTTGTAAAATATGCAAAGATAATAACAAAGGAACAAGATTTCATCCCGAAATGGAATGCTGGTTTAGAGACCCAGAAAAGAAAGGTAACAAACTGAGACAAGTAAATAACTTAACTTTAGATGTAGAATTAAGTACCGATGATACAAAAAACTAATCGTACCACCATTAATTGAACTCAAAATTAGGTTGAATGATATTTTGGAAATACCTGCAATTTATGATCCAGGATCAAATGTATCATTGATAAATGCTAAATTGATTAATGTAAAGACAAAAAATGGCTATAAAAAGAAAACTAATTTGAGAACGATTAATGGTGTTCATGAAACAGATGGTATGGTAAAATTAAAAATAAAAATATTAAATATAGAAAAATATGTAAACGTGTTCATAATCAATAATGAAAATTTCAAGTACAATTTCCTTATAGGCCTAGATTGTATTCAAAAATTTAAGTTGATACAAAATGAAAGATTAGAGATAGAACAAAAAGATTCCGAATCTAATATATTAATGAATGAGTATCAAATTAATTTTAATGAACATATAGAGATAAATACTTTTAATATTTCAATGAATCATTTGAATAATATTGAAAAAAAAGTTATAACAGATTTAGTAAACAAATATAAAAATATTTTTGCTAAAGATAAGTACGATATAGGTACCGTAAAAGACTATGAAGCAAGAATTGATCTCATAGTAGATAAATATTGTAGTAAAAGGCCTTATAGATGTACAATTGATGACAAGAAAGAAATAGAAGTACAAATATCTCAATTACTTGAAAAAAATTTGATAGAAGAATCATATAGCCCTTTTGCTGCCCCGGTAACTTTAGCCTTTAAAAAAGATGAAAATAGAAGATCAAGATTATGCATAGATTTTAGAGATTTAAACAGAATAATAGTCCCTCAATCACAACCGTTCCCATTAATAGAAGACCTAGTAATCAAAACAAGAAACTGCAAATTTTTTTCAAAGCTTGATATTAATTCTGCTTTTTGGTCAATCCCTTTACGAATTGAAGATAGAAGAAAAACGGGATTTGTAACCCAAGAAGGTCACTTCCAATGGACTTGCCTACCATTCGGATTAAAAACATCTCCGGCCATTTTCCAAAGAATTCTTAGTAATATAATAAGAAAACACAAATTATCAGAGTTCACAGTTAACTATATAGACGACATTTTAATATTTTCAAAATCCTTTGAAGAACACATAGATCATTTGACACAGTTATTAGAAGCAATCATGAAAGAAGGATTTCGATTAAAACTCTCGAAATGCACATTCGCACTCGACTCAGTACAATATTTAGGCCACATAATAAAACATAACACGATCTCGCCAATGAAGGATAATTTAATATCGATAAGAAATTTTCCTGTGCCAAAAAATAGAAAAAATGTTCGACAATTTTTGGGTAAAATTAATTTTTACAACGAATACATACCAAAAAATTCAATAACTTTAGACCCACTACATAATTTACTGAGAAAAGGACAGGAATTCATTTGGTCAGAAAAATGTCAAAATGTATTTGATTATATGAAAAATTTTCTTTGCACCCAACCAGTTTTAGCCATTTTCGATCCAGGCTTACCGATTCATATATATACAGATGCAAGCTTGCAAGGCATAGGTGCCGTTTTGAAACAACCACAACTGAACGAAAATAGTAAAACAGAAAAACCAGTAGCATATTTTTCCAAGAAATTGAACGAATCACAGAAAAAGAAAAAAGCAATTTATTTGGAATGTATAGCAATAAAAGAATCCGTAAAGTATTGGCAACATTGGCTTATAGGTAAACACTTCAAAGTATTTTCAGATCACAAACCTCTAGAAAAGATGAATATAAAAGCTAGAACTGACGAAGAACTAGGAGATCTCACTTATTACTTGTCGCAATTTGACTTTGAGATAATTTATCGCCCGGGCAAGGATAACTTAGAAGCAGATTGCTTAAGCAGAAACCCGGTGCTAGACGCTGAAGAAGAAGAAGAAGACAAGATAAAAGTGGTGAACTTAATAAAATTAGAAGATATTTTAGAAGACCAGAAGCAGAATAAAGATATAAAAATTAATAAAAATGGACTGAGAATGGACAGTGAAAATAATTTGTGTTATAAAAAAGCAAGAAATAAAGAGAAAATTTTCCTGTCAGAAGAATTCAGTGAAAAACTAATTAAGGACACACACAATGAATTTGGTCATATTGGAATAAATCAAATGAAAAACAAAATACTCACTCATTATACAGCAGCAAATATATCAGAAAACATAAGAAAAATATGTAGATATTGTGAGGTTTGCATAAAAAATAAAACAAGAGGACAAAACAAAATTGGCTTAATGTCACATCTTGGGCCCGCAAAAAAACCATTCGAAATAGTCTCCATAGACACAATAGGTGGATTTGGTGGCTCAAGATCCACGAAAAAATATTTACACCTCCTAGTAGATCACTTTTCAAGGTATGCTTACATATTAACATCGAAAACACAAAATGCAAATGATTTTGTTAAACTAACAGAAAATGTACTAAAAGATCACGACATTCAAATACTTTTGACAGATCAATATCCAGGTATAAACTCTAAAGATTTCAAAAATTTTTTAGTGAAAAAAGGGATTACAATGATTTTTACAGGAGTTAATGCACCATTTTCGAATGGTTTAAATGAAAGACTCAACCAAACCTTAGTAAATAAGATAAGATGTACAACGAACGAAGGAAAAAATAAGCATGCATGGACAACTGTAGCTCATAACTGCATAGATCAATACAATGAAACTGAGCATACAGTGACGAAATTTAGTCCAAAATATTTATTAGAGGGCGAAGATACATCAATATTACCGAATGAACTGAAAAAAAATAAAAATTATAATCAACTAGAAAATGATAGAATGACTGCATATAGGAATAGTATAAAATATCATGAGTATAATAAGAAATTATATGACAAAAATAGGAAGGAGTTCGACTTTAATGTGGGAGATTTAGTGTACATTGAAAATGGCAATAGAATGAACCGGAAGAAATTAGATGAAGTGAGAATCGGGCCATATGAAATTTTGAAGAAGATATCGAATTCAATATATGAAATTGATATAGGACATAAGAAATCAGAATCAAATATATTTCACATTTCGAAGCTCATTCCAAAACCTTGTTAATGAAAACCTTAGCATATACTTAAATATAAATTTATATAATTTTTGCAATATTGTAATTCACGCAAAATTTTCTTGTACCAAAAAAATTTTTGTCTTAAGGGGGGAGATGTAAGGAATTTCCTCGATCTGATTGAATTACGCGAGTAGTCAGGTCAATGAATCAGATTGCTTAATACCAATACGGAACGTTGTTAAATTCGCAAACGTATCATCAGTATGATCGATGAATTCATTCCGAATACAGTGAGTTGCAATATTGTGAGATTTATCTAACGAAAAATTAGTGAATAAGAACATTGAATGTTGTTTCTTTGTTATTTACAGGTAGGATTAATATTCTAGATCATGTATGTAAGTGTAAATAGTGTATATAATAATAAAAGCTTTGTTATTTACAGAGAAACACAGCTGTTTTTATTACAACCAGAAAGATACTTAATAACATTATATACATATACAGGGTGTGGCGTAATTAATGGATAATACTGTACTGGCGAATAGGAGAGGTCATGGCCGACCAGAAAATGTGAAGTTATGTTCAGTAAAACTATCATAGTGTTCGAGATATCGAACAATTTAATTTTTTTCTGAAAAGTGCACCTTCACTCACTAAATTCATTGTTGTGATCACAAATCTTGTTATTTCTTTGAGCATTGTTTTTCATTTTACTCTCAAATATCTGTACTATGAGATAAACTACCAAATTCCTACCATCTTGCTTAATTAAGAGAAGAAAAGTATGATAATCCTGATGTTTGCACTTTTTAGAAAAAAATGAAATTGTCCGATATCTCGAAAACTATGATATTTTTACTGAACAAAATTTTCTGGTCGGCCAACACCTCCCCTATTCGCCAGTACAGGATTATCCATTAATTACGCCACACCCTGTATGTGTTTGAAATGAAAATAACCATTTTGTACCTTTCAAACAGCGAATTACAACCATCTATTAGTAAGTTATTATTAAATGCCATTTCATAAGCCATGATAGCTTGACAAATAAACATTTTAAAAATTTTTTAAGAAGTCATCAAACAATAGTCACTTATCTGATAACATCATGCATAAAAAATCATTAATCCATTTTTTAATTACAAACAGATAGTTGAATAACTTTAAGAAAAAAGTATGAGAATTATTCAACTATCTATCAGTAAATAATTAAATAATGCTTTAATGACCATAACGTGATCAGATAAACATGAAAAGTTAGACGCTTTTCTCAAAGTTTTTTTAAAATGTTTATTTGTTTTATAATTTTTTTTTTTCGTGGTATTTATTTATCACTGACCTCTGAACAATAAGAATTTAGTTGCTGGTATCAGGACTTAATTTAGTTTATTCACAAATTCTTATGGATACCTATGTTATCTACTAGAAAGTTAAATAATGGTTTAATGAACGTGACGTCATCAGATAACCAACAAAAGTTTGACTTAGGTACTCTTAATTTGTGTAGGTGCATTTAAAATATTTATTTGTCATATTTATAATGACTTACCTAATAAGGTTGATGGCCATTCTGAAAATTCTAACTATCTTATGTATTATCAGATAAATAATTCTTGGAATGTATCTGTCAACAGATAAGAAACGAAAGTTTTACCCTTTTTTAAAATATTCATTTTTACCAGGGTGATAAAATAAATCAGATATAATTGAACGAAAATAAAAATCATATTCTCTTTTCCCATTGTTTAGGTTGAATTTTGAAACGTTCAACTAAAGAACGAAATCAGTTTGAGTAGTTTGATACTTCAAAATAAATATCGATATGTAGAATTTCAAAACTGAAATTATAATATATATTATAATTAATAACGAAAGTATTCCATGAAAATAGGAGCAAACTACTGAATATGTCGTATTTATCCTAATATTGTCACGATAAATCAGGATTTTCAACTAATGGAACTAGAGCATAATAGGTTTCCTGTGATCGAAATCATAATGCGAAAAATTAAAAAATATCGAATTTGACATTCTAAAATAAATATCGAATATTTTCGATACCTATGTAGCTGTTTCTAATTTCTGGACATCGAAAATAAAAGTTATGACTCAATATTGCTGAGAGCCCCAGAAATAAATAAAAACAATAAAATATTAATATTATTCAACGGCTGCTTTCAAATATCAGAAGGTGTTTTCAACAGGTTCTGGTCACGATAAATCAGAATTTTTGACTAATGCAACTAGATCATAATATGTTTCGTGTGGTCGAATTCAAAATGCGAAATATTCAAAAAATATCGAATTTGATGCTCTAAAATAAATATCGATATGTAGAATTTCAAATTTGAAATTCTGCTTAACGAAAATACTCAATAAAAATGGGAGCAAACTACTAAATATGTCGTTTTCAACTGAATATCGTCATCTGAATCTTATAATTCTCCTTTATGATAGATTAGTCTATTGTGCAACAAGTGGGGAAAGTCCAACATTTCTCGCGGGTGTGGAAGTTTGTGGTACGAGCCTGAAAGGCGAGTGCCACTTATAATTAATTTATTCATAGCTATATCATACCTTACTAACTAGATCTTCGTTATAATTTGGATTTTTCTGAGTATTAGGTACTAGAGAATAGTTTGAAATTTTTACTCTTATTACATGATGAAAACTTTAAATTAGAATATCCATGCCAAATTCAAGGTCAATATCTTGTAAAGGACAGGTGCTATGAGAAAAAACTTGAAAAAATCAAACTTCAACACCCTGTATATGGAAAACAAAGAGTTTGGGTGCACATCCTTCAATTTAGGAACACCCTGTATAAAAGCTGATTTAGAGTTTTATTCAATCCATTCGGTTTCTTTCATGCTGAATGAACCTAGTGTCATTTTGAAGTAAAAAGTGGTCCATTTTGAAGTGAAAGCTTGTATCTTTCCATGATTAACTGACATAACCTACTGAACACAAGTGACATGGAAAATATCAAAAAATTAATACACTTTGTTACTTCATATAATGTGAAAATACAAGTAAATGAATGGAGACATTTTTTATTCTATTCATTCCACCTTCAATGCATTTTGTGAAAACCCATATTAATGAACGGCAAAAAAAAATGCCGTCCCAAAATGGCGGAAGAATCTAGAAGTTCCCCCCCCCCCAAAAGTGGGTCCTGGATCCGCGCCTGACTTATTTGAGTACTTAAGTGTGTTGGTACGCTTACTAGCTTAGTATCAGTTTAACAGTGCTGAAGTACAGAACAGATAATTTTAAAGCTAAAAAGATGTCTTTGGATCATTTATATGAGTTCAGCTTCGAAAAGTTGTACAACGACTGTACAGAAAGGTAATGCTTTTACATCATTTTTTTCTTTAATCATTTTTGAAACAATATAATCGAATGTAATCTTCAGTTTCTGAATGTTGCATTTTTATAAAGAAATTTTTGTTCAATATATGTGTATGAAATGAACGATAACCATATTGTACCTATCAAACAGCGAATTAATATGTACTTTTTTTTCCTAGGGGTATAACTTTTGAGGAAGACTGCAGCGTATGTCTGAGTAGGTTGACTGGAGAACTGTACCTAACAGATTGCAGGCATTGTTTTCACAAAGAATGCATCGACAGGTGGTGCTCCAGTTCTTCCAAATGTTGTCCGATGTGTAGGACAACGTTAATTTTCGAAGGTACCTTCACTATCTTCGATACAAATTGGCAGAATGTTAATATACATCGTTTCGACAAGATGGATAGCGATGAAGAAGATGAAGAAAGTGGAGAGGAAAATGAAGAAGAGAATGAAGAAGAGAATGAAGGAGAAAATGGAGAACAAAGCAACGAGGACATTTAATGGAGAAAATATCACTCTCAAATTAAATTCTCTCTATACATTTGTATGAAGACTACTGAAAAAGTGTTCTCTTCCATTGATGAATTCATGGCCTATGACCTTCAGTGAATCCTGCCTTTTAACGTGATTTCTCCTTTTTTTCTGTACATGTATTTATGTTTATTTTCATCTTCTCTTGTATTTTGTTTGTTTGGATTCATGCTTTATCGTTTTATATATACATATTTTATTTTGAATTATGTTGTGTTCATATGTCATCATGATTTCTGTAAAATTTTACATCTCTGTTCGACACACCCTGTAACATTTTTGAGGGAAATGAATGAGTTATAAATTGTAATATATGTATTAGAATCATTTGTCTTTTTTTTCATCTTATTTTTCCTAACGTTAACTAACTAAGTGTCATTTCAATCAGAAATAGCTCTCGTTTGTCTTATGAATGTGATTTATTATAAATAAAATAATTGAAAAAATACACTTATTAGGTGTACAACTTTGCTTCCGCCGTTTTGCAATAGATAACTATAGAGGTAGGTGGTAAGTGATAGTCGAAAGATCGTTCGATGTTGCTTGCTAAGCCTACAAGAGGCACTTACTACAGACGAGTTGTAACAAAATCGACTAATAATCCGAGTAATCAAACAGCTATCGATATTGGATTGGCAATGATAGACATATATTTTTTTTATATGTAATGGAAATTTCTGATATGCTCATTCCTAATGATCCAAGAATAAGAGCCGATTTGATTGTAAGAGATAAAACGATATTCGGTATTTTATTGATCTACAAAAGTATGTTAAAGTCAGATTTTCGGCCTAAATATTAGGTGTACAACTTTGCTTCCGCCGTTTTGCAATAGATGGCTGTAGCTGTAAGGGGTAGTCGAAATAAATAGATAGTAGATGCCATACAATAAGCTTAAGTATTTGTAAACATAACGCTATCGAAATATTAGTCGATTTTTGTCTGCATCATGAAGTTATTCTCGTTTAAATATGTCAGCTCCAAATTGAAAATCTGGGCGTACGCCAATGCAGTGAAACTGTCATATCATTTATTTTCCTGGTTTCCTTGGATGAACGTTATTGATAATAATTGCAGCGAAATTCATAAAGCTATATTCCTCTATTATATTCATAAAACCCTCAAAAAAGGGGTAACTTAACGATAGTACTAATAAATGGTACCACGGTACCAATATGGGTTCATTTGAAAACATTGAGTGTTACCCAAAAAACGATTACGATGAACTTTATTTGCTCATAAAAAACGCAATTTAGTGTTTTTGACGGGATTTCGATTTTTCTAGTATTAGACAGGTCAATTGGAATAAATCGGAATCATCGTGGCACACTCAAATGGAAAACTAAAAATTGAATTATAAAAAAATTTTGACGTTTGAAATGTCACTTATGTGGTATCATTGGATTCAAAAAATTATACAGATTTCAAAAATGTTATAATATACAGGGTGTTCCACTTGAAAATCGAGAGTTGGTATCACTTCCGGCGAAACAGGAAGTGAAAAAAAATCATTTGTAGATTAAAAAGTGTCGCTTATTATGTATATTATGTATTATTAATTTTTAGTAACGTTTATTATTTTAACGTGAAATCTAAAGACGCGACTATGTAGGAAAAAAATTTAATTTGAAGAATAAAAAAAAGATGAAATATAATGACTGTCATTCAATTTTCGATTTAAAATGAATTTCGAACAAGTAGAAACCAAGCCAATCCACAGTTTTGTTTAGAATTAGGATAAAATATATCAAAATGAAAAAATTGTTTTCCGAGAAGTAAATAAAGTATTTTCACAGCCTTGAAGTCACAGATAAAGGCCACTCCTACTGTTTTTTTTGAGCTGATTCGCGTGTAAGCTTCTCCTACTATCGGTCTATTTGATTGGAGATGGTTGAAATATGTGCAGTCAGTTTTTGATAATTACCTGAAGCTCGCAAGATTTGGTGTTTAAACACGAAATCCAACAATAATCCAAAACCAGTTTGAGGTCGTTTATACAAGAAATTCGTAATTGCCTCTGAAAAGATAAATGATTGTTTTATTGTTGGTTTTTTTCATTCAGACTCAAGGCAATTATCTTGTCTATGTCTGTGACCTTTTTCATTGAGGAGAAATTTAAAAACTATGAAATTTGTGATAAGAAGTAAATAATACAACTCATTGTAGCTTTTCATCGGAAAAATTTATCTAGGATCAATCGAGTAATTTGAAAAGGAAAAAAAAGCTGAGAGCCCCAGAAATAAATAAAAACAATAAAATATTAATATTATTCAACGGCTGCTTTCGAATATCAGAAGGTGTTTTCAACAGGTTCTGGTCACGATAAATCAGAATTTTTGACTAATGCAACTAGATCATAATATGTTTCGTGTGGTCGAATTCAAAATGCGAAATATTCAAAAAATATCGAATTAGATGCTCTAAAATAAATATCGATATGTAGAATTTCAAATTTGAAATTCTGCTTAACGAAAATACTCGATAAAAATGGGAGCAAACTACTAAATATGTCGTTTTCAACTGAATCTCGTCATCTGAATCTTATAATTCTCCTTTATGATAGATTAGTCTATTGTGCAACAAGTGGGGAAAGTCCAACATTTCTCGCGGGTGTGGAAGTTTGTGGTACGAGCCTGAAAGGCGAGTGCCACTTATAATTAATTTATTCATAGCTATATCATACCTTACTAACTAGATCTTCGTTATAATTTGGATTTTTCTGAGTAAGTTTGAAATTTTTACTCTTATTACATGATGAAAACTTTAAATTAGAATATCCATGCCAAATTCAAGGTCAATATCTTGTAAAGGACAGGTGCTATGAGAAAAAACTTGAAAAAATCAAACTTCAACACCCTGTATATGGAAAACAAAGAGTTTGGGTGCACATCCTTCAATTTAGGAACACCCTGTATAAAAGCTGATTTAGAGTTTTATTCAATCCATTCGGTTTCTTTCATGCTGAATGAACCTAGTGTCATTTTGAAGTAAAAAGTGGTCCATTTTGAAGTGAAAGCTTGTATCTTTCCATGATTAACTGACATAACCTACTGAACACAAGTGACATGGAAAATATCCAAAAATTAATACACTTTGTTACTTCATATAATGTGAAAATACAAGTAAATGAATGGAGACATTTTTTATTCTATTCATTCCACCTTCAATGCATTTTGTGAAAACCCATATTAATGAACGGCAAAAAAAAATGCTGTCCCAAAATGGCGGAAGAATCTAGAAGTTCCCCCCCCCCCAAAAGTGGGTCCTGGATCCGCGCCTGACTTATTTGAGTACTTAAGTGTGTTGGTACGCTTACTAGCTTAGTATCAGTTCAACAGTGCTGAAGTACAGAACAGATAATTTTAAAGCTAAAAAGATGTCTTTGGATCATTTATATGAGTTCAGCTTCGAAAAGTTGTACAACGACTGTACAGAAAGGTAATGCTTTTACATCATTTTTTTCTTTAATTATTTTTGAAACAATATAATCGAATGTAATCTTCAGTTTCTGAATGTTGCATTTTTATAAAGAAATTTTTGTTCAATATATGTGTATGAAATGAACGATAACCATATTGTACCTATCAAACAGCGAATTAATATGTACTTTTTTTTCCTAGGGGTATAACTTTTGAGAAAGACTGCAGCGTATGTCTGAGTAGGTTGACTGGAGAACTGTACCTAACAGATTGCAGGCATTGTTTTCACAAAGAATGCATCGACAGGTGGTGCTCCAGTTCTTCCAAATGTTGTCCGATGTGTAGGACAACGTTAATTTTCGAAGGTACCTTCACTATCTTCGATACAAATTGGCAGAATGTTAATATACATCGTTTCGACAAAATGGATAGCGATGAAGAAGATGAAGAAAGTGGAGAGGAAAATGAAGAAGAGAATGAAGGAGAAAATGAAGAACAAACTAACGAGGACATTTAATGGAGAAAATATCACTCTCAAATTAAATTCTCTCTATACATTTGTATGAAGACTACTGAAAAAGTGTTCTATTCCATTGATGAATTCATGGCCTATGACTTTCAGTGAATCCTGCCTTTTAACGTGATTTCTTCTTTTTTTCTGTACATGTATTTATGTTTATTTTCATCTTCACTTGTATTTTGTTTGTTTGGATTCATGCTGAATCGTTTTATATATACATATTTTATTTTGAATTATGTTGTGTTCATATGTCATCATGATTTCTGTAAAATTTTACATCGCTGTTCGACACACCCTGTAACATTTTTGAGGAAAATGAATGAGTTATAAATTGTAATATATGTATTAGAATCATTTGTCTTTTTTTTCATCTTATTTTTCCTAACGTTAACTAACTAAGTGTCATTTCAATCAGAAATAGCTCTCGTTTGTCTTATGAATGTGATTTATTATAAATAAAATAATTGAAAAAATACACTTATTAGGTGTACAACTTTGCTTCCGCCGTTTTGCAATAGATAACTATAGAGGTAGGTGGTAAGTGATAGTCGAAAGATCGTTCGATGTTGCTTGCTAAGCCTACAAGAGGCACTTACTACAGACGAGTTGTAACAAAATCGACTAATAATCCGAGTAATCAAACAGCTATCGATATTGGATTGGCAATGATAGACATATATTTTTTTTATATGTAATGGAAATTTCTGATATGCTCATTCCTAATGATCCAAGAATAAGAGCCAATTTGATTGTAAGAGATAAAACGATATTCGGTATTTTATTGATCTACAAAAGTATGTTAAAGTCAGATTTTCGGCCTAAATATTAGGTGTACAACTTTGCTTCCGCCGTTTTGCAATAGATGGCTGTAGCTGTAAGGGGTAGTCGAAATAAATAGATCGTAGATGCCATACAATAAGCTTAAGTATTTGTAAACATAACGCTATCGAAATATTAGTCGATTTTTGTCTGCATCATGAAGTTATTCTCGTTTAAATATGTCAGCTCCAAATTGAAAATCTGGGCGTACGCCAGTGCAGTGAAACTGTCATATCATTTATTTTCCTGGTTTCCTTGGATGAACGTTATTGATAATAATTGCAGCGAAATTCATAAAGCTATATTCCTCTATTATATTCATAAAACCCTCAAAAAAGGGGTAACTTAACCATAGTACTAATAAATGGTACCACGGTACCAATATGGGTTCATTTGAAAACATTGAGTGTTACCCAAAAAACGATTACGATGAACTTTATTTGCTCATAAAAAACGCAATTTAGTGTTTTTGACGGGATTTCGATTTTTCTAGTATTAGACAGGTCAATTGGAATAAATCGGAATCATCGTGGCACACTCAAATGGAAAACTAAAAATTGAATTATGAAAAAATTTTGACGTTTGAAATGTCACTTATGTGGTATCATTGGATTCAAAAAATTATACAGATTTCAAAAATGTTATAATATACAGGGTGTTCCACTTGAAAATCGAGAGTTGGTATCACTTCCGGCGAAACAGGAAGTGAAAAAAAATCATTTGTAGATTAAAAAGTGTCGCTTATTATGTATATTATGTATTATTAATTTTTAGTAACGTTTATTATTTTAACGTGAAATCTAAAGAAGCGACTATATGTAGGAAAAAAATTTAATTTGAAGAATAAAAAAAAGATGAAATATAATGACTGTCATTCAATTTTCGATTTAAAATGAATTTCGAACAAGTAGAAACCAAGCCAATCCACAGTATTGTTTAGAATTAGGATAAAATATATCAAAATGAAAAAATTGTTTTCCGAGAAGTAAATAAAGTATTTTCACAGCTTTGAAGTCACAGATAAAGGCCACTCCTACTGTTTTTTTTGAGCTGATTCGCGTGTAAGCTTCTCCTACTATCGGTCTATTTGATTGGAGATGGTTGAAATATGTGCAGTCAGTTTTTGATAATTACCTGAAGCTCGCAAGATTTGGTGTTTAAACACGAAATCCAACAATAATCCAAAGCCAGTTTGAGGTCGTTTATACAAGAAATTCGTAATTGCCTCTGAAAAGATAAATGATTGTTTTATTGTTGGTTTTTTTCATTCAGACTCAAGGCAATTATCTTGTCTATGTCTGTGACCTTTTTCATTGAGGAGAAATTTAAAAACTATGAAATTTGTGACAAGAAGTAAATAATACAACTCATTGTAGCTTTTCATCGGAAAAATTTATCTAGGATCAATCGAGTAATTTGAAAAGGAAAAAATTTTATTCGAATGTCTATAAGTATAATATGTATTATTCATCACTGGCATTCGTGTCCTGACTTTTAAGTATTCAACTATGTAGTGGCAGAGAGGACAGGGGAAATAAAAATCCTTAATGAGATGCCGACGTTTCGACCTTTATTTCTGGTCTTTTTCAAGGCTGGAAACAGAACGACATTGAAAACATGGGGCATAACATAGTGCCATAATATAAAGAAAGTAGTATACTCTAGTAGGTGCAGAAACAAAATACAACAGAGCATTACAAAAAACATAATTTAAAACACATACCAATTCATATGAATAATCCCTCACAATATTCTGAGGTGGACATAAAACTGTGTCGTCAATTTTTTAAGAACTCAATATACAATATACAATATACAGGTCCACTGGTCAACAGATGAAACTATCTATAATCTTTTATTATAATTTTAGGGTGTTCAAAAGATTTTTCCACATTAAGTACAATAAACAGCTGAAAACTAGTCTCCGTGTCATCTGTCATATGCAGAACGTCGAGCGTCATATGGTTATCTAATGTCAAAGAAAGGGGTATGTTCCTGAAATTCGTCAAGAACGAATCATCCGTTTGTATCTCTCTAAAATGTTGTGATATATTGTGCTCAAATTCTGTACATCAGTCCTCAAATTTACCGTCTCGTTTAAAGAAATATGAATCATCTCACCGATACATCTCTTTTTATAGTTTTTTTCTTTTTCTAAGATGGTGACGTTCTCGAAATCGAAATTGTGGTCTTCGTTGAAGTGATGAGCGGCTAGAGCGGTTTTTTCATTTTTGTCTTTATTAGTGGGTCTACAATCATATCCGTGCTGGTAGACTCTATTTTTAAGATACTGTTTGGTCATACCTATGTAGCATCTGCTGCAGTCTTTACAAGGGATCTTGTATATTAAATCGGATTGCAAACCATCTGGAGTTTTATCTTTGATTTTCGAGAAAAGGGAACTGACGCATTTCAGTGGATAGAAAGCCAGTCTTGCAGAAGAGTTAGTTTGTTGTAAGGCTCTGCTCATGTTTTCAGATAGACCTTGAATATAAGGAAAACGGTAATATCTGGTTCGTTCATCATTCCTCGAACCTGCAACGTTAGTGAGCACTTTCCTTTTATATTGATTAAGAATACGTTTGACCAAGGTTGTTGGGTAATTATTTCTTGTTAGTAACTCAGTTATCTTCAGTTCATTTTCTCTGTGAAATCTTTCATCACTCAAATGAATAGCACGGAACATCAAGTTTGTTATAGTTGCTATCTTCTGGGATGTGGGGTGTTGTGATCGGTAGTTCAACATTCTACCAGAGGAGGTGGGAAAATAAATTTTGTGGAATTGTTGTGTATGCAGATATATATTGCCATCGTTTCTTTATAATGTGCAAAACTAGGGCTTTAGGAATATTGGTATATAACGATATAACGTCGAGTGACACCCATTCACTTTCCTTAGGTACTCTAATTTCCTTGACGAAGTCTACAAAATCTTTGGAATTCGATATATTGTATTCGAATGATGTGGTGACAGGAGATAAAATATCATGAATATATCTGGACAGGTTGTATGATGGGGCACCTATACAACTGACCACAGGTCGAATGGAAATATTTTCCTTGTGAGTTTTTCTAAGGCCATATAGCTTTGGAATAACAGAGTTATGACATTTTAGATGTTTCGCTTTCATTTCATCAATGGCGCCCACATCCCTAAGTTCTTTCACAATTTCATTGGCCAAAGTTTGAAATTTATTTGTTGGGTCACTAGGTGTTATTTTATATGTCTCTGTATCAGACAACAAATTCTCCATATACGAGACATACTCATCTCTATACATGATAACTGTGGAGTTTCCCTTGTCAGCTCGCATAACAACGCAATCAGGATGTTGTTTGAGGAACCTACTTGTTAATACATAATTTAGGTATGCCTGTCTCACACATGGACCTTCATTAGCAGACCGAGCCAAATAGTTAGTGAAGATGTTAGTGGTTATGCCTCTTAAAACGTTTTTGTCCACTTCGGTTAACTCAACTTGGTCACCAATACAAAATTCGATGTCCTTGATTAGCGTAGGTATAGGACATTCTCTTGGGGAAATAGGTATTGCGAATTTAGGACCCGCACTCAGAATATCTTTGATAGGTTCTGGCAAAACTACGTTTGTATAATTAAAAATAAAATTATCATGCATCCCCCTTCTGAATGTGGCCGTCTCCTTACATAGATCACTGAGTTTTTTCAAATTCTTCTCTTTAATCAGTTTGAATAGTTTGTTGTAGTCCTCCTTTGATCTATCAGATATTGTGTTAAACAATTGGGGCGGAATAGACGTTACCAATTTATTCCTTATGATATTGCAATCGTATTCGAGTTTCTTGATCTTCCATATAGTGATGTTAACTTCCACATTAAGTACTGATTTTTGAAACCTAGATGTTAATTTATCAATATCACGAAAAAAGGATTTCTGTCAACTTTAAGTGCATGTAAAAACTTAAAATTATTAGCAATGTGATTAGGTGAAATCTGCTTCTGCCTGCATTTGAGAAGAAAGATTCTTCGATTCCTCATCGCGGCCAATTTCTTGTTGGTGTTACTCCACATCTTCAACAGTTCCACTATGTCTCCTCCGTATTCATTCCTGATGGATTGGTGAAAACCGCCAACGTTATCATTCATCACTGGCATTCGTGTCCTGACTTTTAAGTATTCAACTATGTAGTGGCAGAGAGGACAGGGGAAATAAAAATCCTTAATGAGATGCCGACGTTTCGACCTTTATTTCTGGTCTTTTTCAAGGCTGGAAACAGAACGACATTGAAAACATGGGGCATAACATAGTGCCATAATATAAAGAAAGTAGTATACTCTAGTAGGTGCAACAGAGCATTACAAAAATGTAGACTTCGTCAAGGAAATTAGAGTACCTAAGGAAAGTGAATGGGTGTCACTCGACGTTATATCGTTATATACCAATATTCCTAAAGCCCTAGTTTTGCACATTATAAAGAAACGATGGCAATATATATCTGCATACACAACAATTCCACAAAATTTATTTTGCAAAATAGTTGAGTACATTTTTGATTCTAGTTACTTCTCCTTTAACGGTGTAATATATATGCAGATTGATGGCGCAGCCATGGGAAATCCGGCTAGCGGCACACTAGCCGCCTTAGTTATGGATGAAGTAATAACGATAAGCTTAAGAACGCTAACCTTTGATGTCCATTTCATTAAACTATATGTAGATGACACGATTTTCTCTATACCGAAAGGGAAATCGGACGAATTACTCCTAAAATTCAATAACGTTCATCATAAACTGCAATTCACCATTGAACGAGAGTCCGAGGCAACAATACCATTTTTAGATGTACTGTTGATTCGAAATGAAGATGGAACCATAAGCACCAATTGGTATACCAAACCCACCTCCTCTGGTAGAATGTTGAACTACCGATCACAACACCCCACATCCCAGAAGATAGCAACTATAACAAACTTGATGTTCCGTGCTATTCATTTGAGTGATGAAAGATTTCACAGAGAAAATGAACTGAAGATAACTGAGTTACTAACAAGAAATAATTACCCAACAACCTTGGTCAAACGTATTCTTAATCAATATAAAAGGAAAGTGCTCACTAACGATGCAGGTTCGAGGAATGATGAACGAACCAGATATTACCGTTTTCCTTATATTCAAGGTCTATCTGAAAACATGAGCAGAGCCTTACAACAAACTAACTCTTCTGCAAGACTGGCTTTCTATCCACTGAAATGCGTCAGTTCCCTTTTCTCGAAAATCAAAGATAAAACTCCAGATGGTTTGCAATCCGATTTAATATACAAGATCCCTTGTAAAGACTGCAGCAGATGCTACATAGGTATGACCAAACTCTCTCTCTTAATCTAACCCTCGTAAGGGTGTAGTGACATCATGTCGCGACTCTTTGAACGAGCTGCTTCCAGGACTCCCTATCTTGGGCATGATGAACGGCTTCGTGCATATTCTCCCCAGCTAGAGTTTTAAGTTGGTCTATCCATCGTGATGGTGAGCGTCCCCTAGGTCTTTTTCCCTCGATTTTTCCTTCGATGATCAACTTTTCCATTCCATCCGATCTCCTGGCAATGTGTCCAAAATATCTAAGGTACTGCTGACTAACCTTAGTCGACAATCTTGTTTGTATGCCCAGTTGTCTCAGAATCGACTCATTGGTGCGACGAGCAGTCCATGGTATTCTAAGGAGGCGTCTATAACACCACATTTCTAATGCATCAATTCTTCGTCGATCTGCCATCTTTAATGTCCAAGTCTCTGCTGCATATGTTGCGATAGGAAAAATGAGTGATTGGACCAGCCTAACCTTGGTTCTTGCAGTTATTGCGGTATCCCTCCAGATACGGGCCAATTTCGCTGTAGAGTTTCTCGCCATCGCTATGCGCTTTCGAATTTCGGGCTCACATTCGCCGGTGTTCGTCACAATAGATCCCAGATACTCGAAGCGGTTGACTACCTCGAGGTCAGCAATCCTTGTGATGTCTGGACTGTTATTATTAAAGCGATCTACTATCATCACCTTGGTCTTAGATTTGTTGATTTCGAGACCATATACTGAGCTTTTGTTTTCTAACCTTTGCATTAAAATCCGCATTTCACCCTCGTCTTGGACTATTATCAATGTGTCGTCAGCGTATCGTAGATTGCTAATCTTCTTACCACCAATTGCAATGCCTCCATTCCAGTTCTCGAGGATCGCTCTCATGATGTACTCGCTGTAAATGTTAAAGAGAAGAGGAGACAGAATGCAACCCTGTCTCACTCCAGAAGCTGTTGAAAACTCGTCTGAGTGGATATCATTGACTCTTACCGTCGCTGTGCCTGAAGAGTATAATTGCCGAATGAGGCGCACCAGATGTCTTGGTGTTCCCATTTCCAACAGAATCCTCCACAGTTTCGGCCACCTCACCCTATCGAAAGCTTTTTTGAAATCCACAAAACATAATATCATTTTTACGTTGAATTCTCTTGCTTTCTCAATCAGTTGTCGTACATTCAAAATCTGCTCTCGAGTCCCTTTCCCTGGAACAAATCCCGTCTGTTCATTGGGTATTTGCGGTAAAAGGAAAGCTTTCAGTCTTTCGTTCAATATTGTGAGCATGACTTTGCTTGCGTGTGAGATGAGTGCGATGGTTCGGTAGTTTTCACATTCTAGTGGTGAACCCTTTTTGTACAATGGTATGAATGTGGATTGACACCATTTCTTCGGCCAGTATCCTGATTCCCAAATTTTCCGACACAGAACGTGAAGAATGTCAATGCCCAGTTCTCCCATGCTTTTTAAAACCTCAGCAGTTATTCCATCGGATCCTGGTGACTTTTGATTTCGTAGCCTTCTCACTGCGCGTTCTACCTCTTCCCTTAGAATCTCAGGTTCAAGGTCTTTCAAATGGTCTTCCGGTACGGTATCCGGAGTATCCTGGAACAATTGGACGCAGTAATCCCTCCATACCTTGGCTATACCTTCCACATCTGTGATAATATTTCCTTGCTTGTCCTTGATGATCTGAGTCTTAGCTTTGAATTCTCGAGATAAATATTTCACTTTGTTGTATAGTTCTTTAGAGTGATTCGCAGTCGCATGCATTTCTAGATCTCCGCATATTTTGTTTATGTGCTCGTTTTTATCTCTTCGGCAAGCTTGTTTTATTTCATTGTTTATTTCTTTAAGCATAAGTTTCTGCTGCTCTGCATCTGTAACTGTTTGTCGTATGGTCAGTCTTTTATCAATTAATTCCAATGTTTTGTCTGACATCCAATGTTGTCGTTTCGTTGTTTTATCAGTTTTTTGAACTTTACTTGCTGCTTCAACAATCCATTTTTCGGTTCTATCCCAAACTGTATCACAGCTTCCTGTTATTTCGGGCGGACCACTCTCTCGAAGAGCATCTTGAAAGCGTATTGGGTCAGGAATGGTTATTTTTCTGGATTTCGGTTTAACCTTTGGTTTGTTGAATTTGACCTTAAGAGAAGCCCACAATAAACGATGATCGGATCCACATTCTGCACCGGGTTTGGTCTTAGTGTTACGGAAAGACGTTTTCCACCTTTTGTCAATAAGAAAGTAGTCAATTTGATTTTTGTGTTGTCCATTAGGAGATGTCCAGGTATAGAGGCGGCGTATGTGATGTTTAAATATGGTGTTCATTATAGTTAAATTATTGTCAATGGCAAACTGGATTAGTCTGCTACCTCGTTCGTTACGTTTGCCAATCCCATAACGCCCGACTGTATCTCTCAGATGGTCATCAGCTCCTGTGCACCCTACTTTGGCGTTAAAGTCGCCCATTAAGACCGTAATCCCCTTGGGTTTTAAGGACGTCATGGTATCTTCTAAAAGTGCATAGAAGTTTTCTATATCTTGGTCGCAGGCGTCAGTGGTGGGCAGATAAACTTGGATGATGTGTAATTTAAATGGTCGAGTATTCAGGGTGACAGTAATAATTCTGTCATTAATAGGTCTATACGCTTCAACGAATTGAGCGAATCTTTTGTTGATGAGAACTGCCACACCACACCGTCCTGTAACATTTGCTCCGGAAATATATAGCATGTGATCTTGTGTCTCGACCAAACAGTATCTTAAAAATAGAGTCTACCAGCACGGATATGATTGTAGACCCACTAATAAAGACAAAAATGAAAAAACCGCTCTAGCCGCTCATCACTTCAACGAAGACCACAATTTCGATTTCGAGAACGTCACCATCTTAGAAAAAGAAAAAAAACTATAAAAAGAGATGTATCGGTGAGATGATTCATATTTCTTTAAACGAGACGGTAAATTTGAGGACTGATGTACAGAATTTGAGCACAATATATCACAACATTTTAGAGAGATACAAACGGATGATTCGTTCTTGACGAATTTCAGGAACATACCCCTTTCTTTGACATTAGATAACCATATGACGCTCGACGTTCTGCATATGACAGATGACACGGAGACTAGTTTTCAGCTGTTTATTGTACTTAATGTGGCAAAATCTTTTGAACACCCTAAAATTATAATAAAAGATTATAGATAGTTTCATCTGTTGACCAGTGGACCTGTATATTGTATATTGTATATTGAGTTCTTAAAAAATTGACGACACAGTTTTATGTCCACCTCAGAATATTGTGAGGGATTATTCATATGAATTGGTATGTGTTTTAAATTATGTTTTTTGTAATGCTCTGTTGTATTTTGTTTCTGCACCTACTAGAGTATACTACTTTCTTTATATTATGGCACTATGTTATGCCCCATGTTTTCAATGTCGTTCTGTTTCCAGCCTTGAAAAAGACCAGAAATAAAGGTCGAAACGTCGGCATCTCATTAAGGATTTTTATTTCCCCTGTCCTCTCTGCCACTACATAGTTGAATAATATGTATTTAGATATACATATACAGGGTGTGGCGTAATTAATGGATAATACTGTACTGGCGAATAGGGGAGGTCATGGCCGACCAGAAAATGTAAAGTTATGTTCAGTAAAAATATTATAGTGTTCGAGATATCGAACAATTTAATTTTTTTCTGAAAAGTGCACCTTCACTCACTAAATTCATTGTTGTGATCACAAATCTTGTTATTTCTTTGAGCATTGTTTTTCATTTTACTCTCAAATATCTGTACTATGAGATAAACTACCAAATTCCTACCATCTTGCTTAATTAAGAGAAGAAAAGTATGATAATCCTGATGTTTGCACTTTTTCGAAAAAAATGAAATTGTCCGATATCTCGAAAACTATGATATTTTTACTGAACAAAATTTTCTGGTCGGCCAACACCTCCCCTATTCGCCAGTACAGGATTATCCATTAATTACGCCACACCCTGTATGTGTTTGAAATGAAAATAACCATATTGTACCTTTCAAACAGCGAATTACAACCATCTATTAGTAAGTTATTATTAAATGCCATTTCATAAGCCATGATAGCTTGACAAATAAACATTTTAAAAATTTTTTAAGAAGTCATCAAACAATAGTCACTTATCTGATAACATCATGCATAAAAAATCATTAATCCATTTTTTAATTACAAACAGATAGTTGAATAACTTTAAGAAAAAAGTATGAGAATTATTCAACTATCTATCAGTAAATAATTAAATAATGCTTTGATGACCATAACGTGATCAGATAAACATGAAAAGTTAGACGCTTTTCTCAAAGTTTTTTTGAAATGTTTATTTGTTTTATAATTTTTTTTTTCGTGGTATTTATTTATCACTGACCTCTGAACAATAAGAATTTAGTTGCTGGTATCAGGACTTAATTTAGTTTATTCACAAATTCTTATGGATACCTATGTTATCTACTAGAAAGTTAAATAATGGTTTAATGAACGTGACGTCATCAGATAACCAACAAAAGTTTGACTTAGGTACTCTTAATTTGTGTAGGTACATTTAAAATATTTATTTGTCATATTTATAATGACTTACCTAATGAGGTTGATGGCCATTCTGAAAATTCTAACTATCTTATGTATTATCAGATAAATAATTCTTGGAATGTATCTGTCAACAGATAAGAAACGAAAGTTTTACCCTTTTTTAAAATATTCATTTTTACCAGGGTGATAAAATAAATCAGATATAATTGAACGAAAATAAAAATCATATTCTCTTTTCCCATTGTTTAGGTTGAATTTTGAAACGTTCAACTAAAGAACGAAATCAGTTTGAGTAGTTTGATACTTCAAAATAAATATCGATATGTAGAATTTCAAAACTGAAATTATAATATATATTATAATTAATAACGAAAGTATTCCATAAAAATAGGAGCAAACTACTGAATATGTCGTATTTAACCTAATATTGTCACGATAAATCAGGATTTTCAACTAATGGAACTAGAGCATAATAGGTTTCCTGTGATCGAAATCATAATGCGAAAAATTAAAAAATATCGAATTTGACATTCTAAAATAAATATCGAATATTTTCGATACCTATGTAGCTGTTTCTAATTTCTGGACATCGAAAATAAAAGTTATGACTCAATATTGCTGAGAGCCCCAGAAATAAATAAAAACAATAAAATATTAATATTATTCAACGGCTGCTTTCAAATATCAGAAGGTGTTTTCAACAGGTTCTGGTCACGATAAATCAGAATTTTTGACTAATGCAACTAGATCATAATATGTTTCGTGTGGTCGAATTCAAAATGCGAAATATTTAAAAAATATCGAATTTGATGCTCTAAAATAAATATCGATATGTACAATTTCAAATTTGAAATTCTGCTTAACGAAAATACTCGATAAAAATGGGAGCAAACTACTAAATATGTCGTTTTCAACTGAATATCGTCATCTGAATCTTATAATTCTCCTTTATGATAGATTAGTCTATTGTGCAACAAGTGGGGAAAGTCCAACATTTCTCGCGGGTGTGGAAGTTTGTGGTACGAGCCTGAAAGGCGAGTGCCACTTATAATTAATTTATTCATAGTTATATCATACCTTACTAACTAGATCTTCGTTATAATTTGGATTTTTCTGAGTATTAGGTACTAGAGAATAGTTTGAAATTTTTACTCTTATTACATGATGAAAACTTTAAATTAGAATATCCATGCCAAATTCAAGGTCAATATCTTGTAAAGGACAGGTGCTATGAGAAAAAACTTGAAAAAATCAAACTTCAACACCCTGTATATGGAAAACAAAGAGTTTGGGTGCACATCCTTCAATTTAGGAACACCCTGTATAAAAGCTGATTTAGAGTTTTATTCAATCCATTCGGTTTCTTTCATGCTGAATGAACCTAGTGTCATTTTGAAGTAAAAAGTGGTCCATTTTGAAGTGAAAGCTTGTATCTTTCCATGATTAACTGACATAACCTACTGAACACAAGTGACATGGAAAATATCAAAAAATTAATACACTTTGTTACTTCATATAATGTGAAAATACAAGTAAATGAATGGAGACATTTTTTATTCTATTCATTCCACCTTCAATGCATTTTGTGAAAACCCATATTAATGAACGGCAAAAAAAATGCCGTCCCAAAATGGCGGAAGAATCTAGAAGTTCCCCCCCCCCAAAGTGGGTCCTGGATCCGCGCCTGACTTATTTGAGTACTTAAGTGTGTTGGTACGCTTACTAGCTTAGTATCAGTTTAACAGTGCTGAAGTACAGAACAGATAATTTTAAAGCTAAAAAGATGTCTTTGGATCATTTATATGAGTTCAGCTTCGAAAAGTTGTACAACGACTGTACAGAAAGGTAATGCTTTTACATCATTTTTTTCTTTAATCATTTTTGAAACAATATAATCGAATGTAATCTTCAGTTTCTGAATGTTGCATTTTTATAAAGAAATTTTTGTTCAATATATGTGTATGAAATGAACGATAACCATATTGTACCTATCAAACAGCGAATTAATATGTACTTTTTTTTCCTAGGGGTATAACTTTTGAGGAAGACTGCAGCGTATGTCTGAGTAGGTTGACTGGAGAACTGTACCTAACAGATTGCAGGCATTGTTTTCACAAAGAATGCATCGACAGGTGGTGCTCCAGTTCTTCCAAATGTTGTCCGATGTGTAGGACAACGTTAATTTTCGAAGGTACCTTCACTATCTTTGATACAAATTGGCAGAATGTTAATATACATCGTTTCGACAAGATGGATAGCGATGAAGAAGATGAAGAAAGTGGAGAGGAAAATGAAGAAGAGAATGAAGGAGAAAATGAAGAACAAACCAACGAGGACATTTAATGGAGAAAATATCACTCTCAAATTAAATTCTCTCTATACATATGTATGAAGACTACTGAAAAAGTGTTCTATTCCATTGATGAATTCATGGCCTATGACTTTCAGTGAATCCTGCCTTTTAACGTGATTTCTTCTTTTTTTCTGTACATGTATTTATGTTTATTTTCATCTTCACTTGTATTTTGTTTGTTTGGATTCATGCTGTATCGTTTTATATATACATATTTTATTTTGAATTATGTTGTGTTCATATCTCATCATGATTTCTGTAAAATTTTACATCTCTGTTCGACACACCCTGTAACATTTTTGAGGGAAATGAATGAGTTATAAATTGTAATATATGTATTAGAATCATTTGTCTTTTTTTTTCATCTTATTTTTCCTAACGTTAACTAACTAAGTGTCATTTCAATCAGAAATAGCTCTCGTTTGTCTTATGAATGTGATTTATTATAAATAAAATAATTGAAAAAATACACTTATTAGGTGTACAACTTTGCTTCCGCCGTTTTGCAATAGATAACTATAGAGGTAGGTGGTAAGTGATAGTCGAAAGATCGTTCGATGTTGCTTGCTAAGCCTACAAGAGGCACTTACTACAGACGAGTTGTAACAAAATCGACTAATAATCCGAGTAATCAAACAGCTATCGATATTGGATGGGCAATGATAGACATATATTTTTTTTATATGTAATGGAAATTTCTGATATGCTCATTCCTAATGATCCAAGAATAAGAGCCAATTTGATTGTAAGAGATAAAACGATATTCGGTATTTTATTGATCTACAAAAGTATGTTAAAGTCAGATTTTCGGCCTAAATATTAGGTGTACAACTTTGCTTCCGCCGTTTTGCAATAGATGGCTGTAGCTGTAAGGGGTAGTCGAAATAAATAGATAGTAGATGCCATACAATAAGCTTAAGTATTTGTTAACATAACGCTATCGAAATATTAGTCGATTTTTGTCTGCATCATGAAGTTATTCTCGTTTAAATATGTCAGCTCCAAATTGAAAATCTGGGCGTACGCCAATGCAGTGAAACTGTCATATCATTTATTTTCCTGGTTTCCTTGGATGAACGTTATTGATAATAATTGCAGCGAAATTCATAAAGCTATATTCCTCTATTATATTCATAAAACCCTCAAAAAAGGGGTAACTTAACCATAGTACTAATAAATGGTACCACGGTACCAATATGGGTTCATTTGAAAACATTGAGTGTTACCCAAAAAACGATTACGATGAACTTTATTTGCTCATAAAAAACGCAATTTAGTGTTTTTGACGGGATTTCGATTTTTCTAGTATTAGACAGGTCAATTGGAATAAATCGGAATCATCGTGGCACACTCAAATGGAAAACTAAAAATTGAATTATAAAAAAATTTTGACGTTTGAAATGTCACTTATGTGGTATCATTGGATTCAAAAAATTATACAGATTTCAAAAATGTTATAATATACAGGGTGTTCCACTTGAAAATCGAGAGTTGGTATCACTTCCGGCGAAACAGGAAGTGAAAAAAAATCATTTGTAGATTAAAAAGTGTCGCTTATTATGTATATTATGTATTATTAATTTTTAGTAACGTTTATTATTTTAACGTGAAATCTAAAGAAGCGACTAATAGGAAAAAAATTTAATTTGAAGAATAAAAAAAAGATGAAATATAATGACTGTCATTCAATTTTCGATTTAAAATGAATTTCGAACAAGTAGAAACCAAGCCAATCCACAGTATTGTTTAGAATTAGGATAAAATATATCAAAATGAAAAAATTGTTTTCCGAGAAGTAAATAAAGTATTTTCACAGCCTTGAAGTCACAGATAAAGGCCACTCCTACTGTTTTTTTTGAGCTGATTCGCGTGTAAGCTTCTCCTACTATCGGTCTATTTGATTGGAGATGGTTGAAATATGTGCAGTCAGTTTTTGATAATTACCTGAAGCTCGCAAGATTTGGTGTTTAAACACGAAATCCAACAATAATCCAAAGCCAGTTTGAGGTCGTTTATACAAGAAATTCGTAATTGCCTCTGAAAAGATAAATGATTGTTTTATTGTTGGTTTTTTTCATTCAGACTCAAGGCAATTATCTTGTCTATGTCTGTGACCTTTTTCATTGAGGAGAAATTTAAAAACTATGAAATTTGTGACAAGAAGTAAATAATACAACTCATTGTAGCTTTTCATCGGAAAAATTTATCTAGGATCAATCGAGTAATTTGAAAAGGAAAAAATTTTATTCGAATGTCTATAAGTATAATATGTATTTAGATATACATATACAGGGTGTGGCGTAATTAATGGATAATACTGTACTGGCGAATAGGGGAGGTCATGGCCGACCAGAAAATGTAAAGTTATGTTCAGTAAAAATATTATAGTGTTCGAGATATCGAACAATTTAATTTTTTTCTGAAAAGTGCACCTTCACTCACTAAATTCATTGTTGTGATCACAAATCTTGTTATTTCTTTCAGCATTGTTTTTCATTTTACTCTCAAATATCTGTACTATGAGATAAACTACCAAATTCCTACCATCTTGCTTAATTAAGAGAAGAAAAGTATGATAATCCTGATGTTTGCACTTTTTAGAAAAAAATGAAATTGTCCGATATCTCGAAAACTATGATATTTTTACTGAACAAAATTTTCTGGTCGGCCAACACCTCCCCTATTCGCCAGTACAGGATTATCCATTAATTACGCCACACCCTGTATGTGTTTGAAATGAAAATAACCATATTGTACCTTTCAAACAGCGAATTACAACCATCTATTAGTAAGTTATTATTAAATGCCATTTCATAAGCCATGATAGCTTGACAAATAAACATTTTAAAAATTTTTTAAGAAGTCATCAAACAATAGTCACTTATCTGATAACATCATGCATAAAAAATCATTAATCCATTTTTTAATTACAAACAGATAGTTGAATAACTTCAAGAAAAAAGTATGAGAATTATTCAACTATCTATCAGTAAATAATTAAATAATGCTTTGATGACCATAACGTGATCAGATAAACATGAAAAGTTAGACGCTTTTCTCAAAGTTTTTTTGAAATGTTTATTTGTTTTATAATTTTTTTTTTCGTGGTATTTATTTATCACTGACCTCTGAACAATAAGAATTTAGTTGCTGGTATCAGGACTTAATTTAGTTTATTCACAAATTCTTATGGATACCTATGTTATCTACTAGAAAGTTAAATAATGGTTTAATGAACGTGACGTCATCAGATAACCAACAAAAGTTTGACTTAGGTACTCTTAATTTGTGTAGGTACATTTGAAATATTTATTTGTCATATTTATAATGACTTACCTAATGAGGTTGATGGCCATTCTGAAAATTCTAACTATCTTATGTATTATCAGATAAATAATTCTTGGAATGTATCTGTCAACAGATAAGAAACGAAAGTTTTACCCTTTTTTAAAATATTCATTTTTACCAGGGTGATAAAATAAATCAGATATAATTGAACGAAAATAAAAATCATATTCTCTTTTCCCATTGTTTAGGTTGAATTTTGAAACGTTCAACTAAAGAACGAAATCAGTTTGAGTAGTTTGATACTTCAAAATAAATATCGATATGTAGAATTTCAAAACTGAAATTATAATATATATTATAATTAATAACGAAAGTATTCCATAAAAATAGGAGCAAACTACTGAATATGTCGTATTTAACCTAATATTGTCACGATAAATCAGGATTTTCAACTAATGGAACTAGAGCATAATAGGTTTCCTGTGATCGAAATCATAATGCGAAAAATTAAAAAATATCGAATTTGACATTCTAAAATAAATATCGAATATTTTCGATACCTATGTAGCTGTTTCTAATTTCTGGACATCGAAAATAAAAGTTATGACTCAATATTGCTGAGAGCCCCAGAAATAAATAAAAACAATAAAATATTAATATTATTCAACGGCTGCTTTCAAATATCAGAAGGTGTTTTCAACAGGTTCTGGTCACGATAAATCAGAATTTTTGACTAATGCAACTAGATCATAATATGTTTCGTGTGGTCGAATTCAAAATGCGAAATATTTAAAAAATATCGAATTTGATGCTCTAAAATAAATATCGATATGTACAATTTCAAATTTGAAATTCTGCTTAACGAAAATACTCGATAAAAATGGGAGCAAACTACTAAATATGTCGTTTTCAACTGAATATCGTCATCTGAATCTTATAATTCTCCTTTATGATAGATTAGTCTATTGTGCAACAAGTGGGGAAAGTCCAACATTTCTCGCGGGTGTGGAAGTTTGTGGTACGAGCCTGAAAGGCGAGTGCCACTTATAATTAATTTATTCATAGCTATATCATACCTTACTAACTAGATCTTCGTTATAATTTGGATTTTTCTGAGTATTAGGTACTAGAGAATAGTTTGAAATTTTTACTCTTATTACATGATGAAAACTTTAAATTAGAATATCCATGCCAAATTCAAGGTCAATATCTTGTAAAGGACAGGTGCTATGAGAAAAAAATTGAAAAAATCAAACTTCAACACCCTGTATATGGAAAACAAAGAGTTTGGGTGCACATCCTTCAATTTAGGAACACCCTGTATAAAAGCTGATTTAGAGTTTTATTCAATCCATTCGGTTTCTTTCATGCTGAATGAACCTAGTGTCATTTTGAAGTAAAAAGTGGTCCATTTTGAAGTGAAAGCTTGTATCTTTCCATGATTAACTGACATAACCTACTGAACACAAGTGACATGGAAAATATCAAAAAATTAATACACTTTGTTACTTCATATAATGTGAAAATACAAGTAAATGAATGGAGACATTTTTTATTCTATTCATTCCACCTTCAATGCATTTTGTGAAAACCCATATTAATGAACGGCAAAAAAAAATGCCGTCCCAAAATGGCGGAAGAATCTAGAAGTTCCCCCCCCCAAAAGTGGGTCCTGGATCCGCGCCTGACCTATTTGAGTACTTAAGTGTGTTGGTACGCTTACTAGCTTAGTATCAGTTTAACAGTGCTGAAGTACAGAACAGATAATTTTAAAGCTAAAAAGATGTCTTTGGATCATTTATATGAGTTCAGCTTCGAAAAGTTGTACAACGACTGTACAGAAAGGTAATGCTTTTACATCATTTTTTTCTTTAATCATTTTTGAAACAATATAATCGAATGTAATCTTCAGTTTCTGAATGTTGCATGTTTATAAAGAAATTTTTGTTCAATATATGTGTATGAAATGAACGATAACCATATTGTACCTATCAAACAGCGAATTAATATGTACTTTTTTTTCCTAGGGGTATAACTTTTGAGGAAGACTGCAGCGTATGTCTGAGTAGGTTGACTGGAGAACTGTACCTAACAGATTGCAGGCATTGCTTTCACAAAGAATGCATCGACAGGTGGTGCTCCAGTTCTTCCAAATGTTGTCCGATGTGTAGGACAACGTTAATTTTCGAAGGTACCTTCACTATCTTCGATACAAATTGGCAGAATGTTAATATACATCGTTTCGACAAGATGGATAGCGATGAAGAAGATGAAGAAAGTGGAGAGGAAAATGAAGAAGAGAATGAAGGAGAAAATGAAGAACAAACCAACGAGGACATTTAATGGAGAAAATATCACTCTCAAATTAAATTCTCTCTATACATTTGTATGAAGACTACTGAAAAAGTGTTCTATTCCATTGATGAATTCATGGCCTATGACTTTCAGTGAATCCTGCCTTTTAACGTGATTTCTTCTTTTTTTCTGTACATGTATTTATGTTTATTTTCATCTTCACTTGTATTTTGTTTGTTTGGATTCATGCTGTATCGTTTTATATATACATATTTTATTTTGAATTATGTTGTGTTCATATGTCATCATGATTTCTGTAAAATTTTACATCTCTGTTCGACACACCCTGTAACATTTTTGAGGGAAATGAATGAGTTATAAATTGTTATATATGTATTAGAATCATTTGTCTTTTTTTTTCATCTTATTTTTCCTAACGTTAACTAACTAAGTGTCATTTCAATCAGAAATAGCTCTCGTTTGTCTTATGAATGTGATTTATTATAAATAAAATAATTGAAAAAATAAACTAACCCATACACCGAAAGGTATCAAATGGGATACAGATTATATATATATAAAAAATACACTTATTAGGTGTACAACTTTGCTTCCGCCGTTTTGCAATAGATAACTATAGAGGTAGGTGGTAAGTGATAGTCGAAAGATCGTTCGATGTTGCTTGCTAAGCCTACAAGAGGCACTTACTACAGACGAGTTGTAACAAAATCGACTAATAATCCGAGTAATCAAACAGCTATCGATATTGGATTGGCAATGATAGACATATATTTTTTTTATATGTAATGGAAATTTCTGATATGCTCATTCCTAATGATCCAAGAATAAGAGCCAATTTGATTGTAAGAGATAAAACGATATTCGGTATTTTATTGATCTACAAAAGTATGTTAAAGTCAGATTTTCGGCCTAAATATTAGGTGTACAACTTTGCTTCCGCCGTTTTGCAATAGATGGCTGTAGCTGTAAGGGGTAGTCGAAATAAATAGATAGTAGATGCCATACAATAAGCTTAAGTATTTGTTAACATAACGCTATCGAAATATTAGTCGATTTTTGTCTGCATCATGAAGTTATTCTCGTTTAAATATGTCAGCTCCAAATTGAAAATCTGGGCGTACGCCAATGCAGTGAAACTGTCATATCATTTATTTTCCTGGTTTCCTTGGATGAACGTTATTGATAATAATTGCAGCGAAATTCATAAAGCTATATTCCTCTATTATATTCATAAAACCCTCAAAAAAGGGGTAACTTAACCATAGTACTAATAAATGGTACCACGGTACCAATATGGGTTCATTTGAAAACATTGAGTGTTACCCAAAAAACGATTACGATGAACTTTATTTGCTCATAAAAAACGCAATTTAGTGTTTTTGACGGGATTTCGATTTTTCTAGTATTAGACAGGTCAATTGGAATAAATCGGAATCATCGTGGCACACTCAAATGGAAAACTAAAAATTGAATTATAAAAAAATTTTGACGTTTGAAATGTCACTTATGTGGTATCATTGGATTCAAAAAATTATACAGATTTCAAAAATGTTATAATATACAGGGTGTTCCACTTGAAAATCGAGAGTTGGTATCACTTCCGGCGAAACAGGAAGTGAAAAAAAATCATTTGTAGATTAAAAAGTGTCGCATATTATGTATATTATGTATTATTAATTTTTAGTAACGTTTATTATTTTAACGTGAAATCTAAAGAAGCGACTATGTAGGAAAAAAATTTAATTTGAAGAATAAAAAAAAGATGAAATATAATGACTGTCATTCAATTTTCGATTTAAAATGAATTTCGAACAAGTAGAAACCAAGCCAATCCACAGTATTGTTTAGAATTAGGATAAAATATATCAAAATGAAAAAATTGTTTTCCGAGAAGTAAATAAAGTATTTTCACAGCCTTGAAGTCACAGATAAAGGCCACTCCTACTGTTTTTTTTTGAGCTGATTCGCGTGTAAGCTTCTCCTACTATCGGTCTATTTGATTGGAGATGGTTGAAATATGTGCAGTCAGTTTTTGATAATTACCTGAAGCTCGCAAGATTTGGTGTTTAAACACGAAATCCAACAATAATCCAAAGCCAGTTTGAGGTCGTTTATACAAGAAATTCGTAATTGCCTCTGAAAAGATAAATGATTGTTTTATTGTTGGTTTTTTTCATTCAGACTCAAGGCAATTATCTTGTCTATGTCTGTGACCTTTTTCATTGAGGAGAAATTTAAAAACTATGAAATTTGTGACAAGAAGTAAATAATACAACTCATTGTAGCTTTTCATCGGAAAAATTTATCTAGGATCAATCGAGTAATTTGAAAAGGAAAAAATTTTATTCGAATGTCTATAAGTATAATATGTATTTAGATATACATATACAGGGTGTGGCGTAATTAATGGATAATACTGAACTGGCGAATAGGGGAGGTCATGGCCGACCAGAAAATGTAAAGTTATGTTCAGTAAAAATATCATAGTCTTCGAGATATCGAACAATTTAATTTTTTTCTGAAAAGTGCACCTTCACTCACTAAATTCATTGTTGTGATCACAAATCTTGTTATTTCTTTGAGCATTGTTTTTCATTTTACTCTCAAATATCTGTACTATGAGATAAACTACCAAATTCCTATCATCTTGCTCAATTAAGAGAAGAAAAGTATGATAATCCTGATGTTTGCACTTTTTAGAAAAAAATGAAATTGTCCGATATCTCGAAAACTATGATATTTTTACTGAACAAAATTTTCTGGTCGGCCAACACCTCCCCTATTCGCCAGTACAGGATTATCCATTAATTACGCCACACCCTGTATGTGTTTGAAATGAAAATAACCATATTGTACCTTTCAAACAGCGAATTAAAACCATCTATTAGTAAGTTATTATTAAATGCCATTTCATAAGCCATGATAGCTTGACAAATAAACATTTTAAAAATTTTTTAAGAAGTCATCAAACAATAGTCACTTATCTGATAACATCATGCATAAAAAATCATTAATCCATTTTTTAATTACAAACAGATAGTTGAATAACTTTAAGAAAAAAGTATGAGAATTATTCAACTATCTATCAGTAAATAATTAAATAATGCTTTAATGACCATAACGTGATCAGATAAACATGAAAAGTTAGACGCTTTTCTCAAAGTTTTTTTAAAATGTTTATTTGTTTTATAATTTTTTTTTTCGTGGTATTTATTTATCACTGACCTCTGAAGAATAAGAATTTAGTTGCTGGTATCAGGACTTAATTTAGTTTATTCACAAATTCTTATGGATACCTATGTTATCTACTAGAAAGTTAAATAATGGTTTAATGAACGTGACGTCATCAGATAACCAACAAAAGTTTGACTTAGGTACTCTTAATTTGTGTAGGTACATTTAAAATATTTATTTGTCATATTTATAATGACTTACCTAATGAGGTTGATGGCCATTCTGAAAATTCTAACTATCTTATGTATTATCAGATAAATAATTCTTGGAATGTATCTGTCAACAGATAAGAAACGAAAGTTTTACCCTTTTTTAAAATATTCATTTTTACCAGGGTGATAAAATAAATCAGATATAATTGAACGAAAATAAAAATCATATTCTCTTTTCCCATTGTTTAGGTTGAATTTTGAAACGTTCAACTAAAGAACGAAATCAGTTTGAGTAGTTTGATACTTCAAAATAAATATCGATATGTAGAATTTCAAAACTGAAATTATAATATATATTATAATTAATAACGAAAGTATTCCATAGAAATAGGAGCAAACTACTGAATATGTCGTATTTAACCTAATATTGTCACGATAAATCAGGATTTTCAACTAATGGAACTAGAGCATAATAGGTTTCCTGTGATCGAAATCATAATGCGAAAAATTAAAAAATATCGAATTTGACATTCTAAAATAAATATCGAATATTTTCGATACCTATGTAGCTGTTTCTAATTTCTGGACATCGAAAATAAAAGTTATGACTCAATATTGCTGAGAGCCCCAGAAATAAATAAAAACAATAAAATATTAATATTATTCAACGGCTGCTTTCAAATATCAGAAGGTGTTTTCAACAGGTTCTGGTCACGATAAATCAGAATTTTTGACTAATGCAACTAGATCATAATATGTTTCGTGTGGTCGAATTCAAAATGCGAAATATTTAAAAAATATCGAATTTGATGCTCTAAAATAAATATCGATATGTAGAATTTCAAATTTGAAATTCTGCTTAACGAAAATACTCGATAAAAATGGGAGCAAACTACTAAATATGTCGTTTTCAACTGAATATCGTCATCTGAATCTTATAATTCTCCTTTATGATAGATTAGTCTATTGTGCAACAAGTGGGGAAAGTCCAACATTTCTCGCGGGTGTGGAAGTTTGTGGTACGAGCCTGAAAGGCGAGTGCCACTTATAATTAATTTATTCATAGCTATATCCTACCTTACTAACTAGATCTTCGTTATAATTTGGATTTTTCTGAGTATTAGGTACTAGAGAATAGTTTGAAATTTTTACTCTTATTACATGATGAAAACTTTAAATTAGAATATCCATGCCAAATTCAAGGTCAATATCTTGTAAAGGACAGGTGCTATGAGAAAAAACTTGAAAAAATCAAACTTCAACACCCTGTATATGGAAAACAAAGAGTTTGGGTGCACATCCTTCAATTTAGGAACACCCTGTATAAAAGCTGATTTAGAGTTTTATTCAATCCATTCGGTTTCTTTCATGCTGAATGAACCTAGTGTCATTTTGAAGTAAAAAGTGGTCCATTTTGAAGTGAAAGCTTGTATCTTTCCATGATTAACTGACATAACCTACTGAACACAAGTGACATGGAAAATATCAAAAAATTAATACACTTTTTTACTTCATATAATGTGAAAATACAAGTAAATGAATGGAGACATTTTTTATTCTATTCATTCCACCTTCAATGCATTTTGTGAAAACCCATATTAATGAACGGCAAAAAAAAATGCCGTCCCAAAATGGCGGAAGAATCTAGAAGTTCCCCCCCCCAAAAGTGGGTCCTGGATCCGCGCCTGACTTATTTGAGTACTCAAGTGTGTTGGTACGCTTACTAGCTTAGTATCAGTTTAACAGTGCTGAAGTACAGAACAGATAATTTTAAAGCTAAAAAGATGTCTTTGGATCATTTATATGAGTTCAGTTTCGAAAAGTTGTACAACGACTGTACAGAAAGGTAATGCTTTTACATCATTTTTTTCTTTAATTATTTTTGAAACAATATAATCGAATGTTATCTTCAGTTTCTGAATGTTGCATTTTTATAAAGAAATTTTTGTTCAATATATGCGTATGAAATGAACGATAACCATATTGTACCTATCAAACAGCGAATTAATATGTCCTTTTTTTTCCTAGGGGTATAACTTTTGAGGAAGACTGCAGCGTATGTCTGAGTAGGTTGACTGGAGAACTGTACCTAACCGATTGCAGGCATTGTTTTCACAAAGAATGCATCGACAGGTGGTGCTCCAGTTCTTTCAAATGTTGTCCGATGTGTAGGACAACGTTAATTTTCGAAGGTACCTTCACTATCTTCGATACAAATTGGCAGAATGTTAATATACATCGTTTCGACAAGATGGATAGCGATGAAGAAGATGAAGAAAGTGATGAAAGTGGAGAGGAAAATGAAGAAGAGAATGAAGGAGAAAATGTAGAACAAACCAACGAGGACATTTAATGAAGAAAATATCACTCTCAAATTAAATTCTCTCTATACATTTGTATGAAGACTACTGAAAAAGTGTTCTATTCCATTGATGAATTCATGGCCTATGACTTTCAGTGAATCCTGCCTTTTTACGTGATTTCTTCTTTTTTTCTGTAGGTACATGTATTTATGTTTTGTTTCATCTTCACTTGTATTTTGTTTGTTTGGATTCATGCTGTATCGTTTTATATATACATATTTCATTTTGAATTATGTTGTGTTCATATGTCATCATGATTTCTGTAAAATTTTACATCGCTGTTCGACACACCCTGTAACATTTTTGAGGGAAATGAATGAGTTATAAATTGTAATATATGTATTTGAATCATTTGTCTTTTTTTTCATCTTATTTTTCCTAACGTTAACTAACCAAGAGTCATTTCAATCAGAAATAGCTCTCGTTTGTCTTATGAATGTGATTTATTATAAATAAAATAATTGAAAAAATACACTTATTAGGTGTACAACTTTGCTTCCGCCGTTTTGCAATAGATAACTATAGAGGTAGGTGGTAAGTGATAGTCGAAAGATCGTTCGATGTTGCTTGCTAAGCCTACAAGAGGCACTTACTACAGACGAGTTGTAACAAAATCGACTAATAATCCGAGTAATCAAACAGTTTCCCATTAATAATAAACAGCTATCGATATTGGATTGGCAATGATAGACATATATTTTTTTTATATGTAATGGAAATTTCTGATATGCTCATTCCGAATGATCCAAGAATAAGAGCCAATTTGATTGTAAGAGATAAAACGATATTCGGTATTTTATTGATCTACAAAAGTATGTTAAAGTCAGATTTTTGGCCTAAATATTAGGTGTACAACTTTGCTTCCGCCGTTTTGCAATAGATGGCTGTAGCTGTAAGGGGTATTCGAAATAAATAGATCGTAGATGCCATACAATAAGCTTAAGTATTTGTAAACATAACGCTATCGAAATATTAGTCGATTTTTGTCTGCATCATGAAGTTATTCTCGTTTAAATATGTCAGCTCCAAATTGGAAATCTGGGCGTACGCCAATGCAGTGAAACTGTCATATCATTTATTTTCCTGGTTTCCTTGAATGAACGTTATTGATAATAATTGCAGCGAAATTCATAAAGCTATATTCCTCTATTATATTCATAAAACCCTCAAAAAAGGGGTAACTCAACCATAGTACTAATAAATGGTACCACGGTACCAATATGGGTTCATTTGAAAAAATTGAGTGTTAACCCAAAAACGATTACGATGAACTTTATTTGCTCATAAAAAACGCAATTAAGTGTTTTTGACGGGATTTCGATTTTTCTAGTATTAGACGGGTCAATTGGAATAAATCGGAATCATCGTGGCACACTCAAATGGACAATTAAAAATTGAATTATAAAAAAATTTTGACGTTTGAAATGTCACTTATGTAGTATCATTGGATTCAAAAAATTATGCAGATTTCAAAAATGTTATAATATACAGGGTGTTCCATTTGAAAATCGAGAGTTGGTATCACTTCCGGCGCAACAGGAAGTGAAAAAAAATCATTTGTAGATTAAAAAGTGTCGCTTATTATGTATATTATGTATTATTAATTTTTAGTAACGTTCATTATTTCAACGTAAAATCTAAAGAAGCGACTATGTAGGAAAAAAAATGTAATTTTCAATTTCAATTTTCGATTTAAAATGAATTTCGAACAAGTAGAAACCAAGCCAATCCACAGTATTGTTTAGAATTAGGATAAAATATATCAAAATGAAAAAATTGTTTTCCGAGAAGTAAATAAAGTATTTTCACAGCCTTGAAGTCACAGATAAAGGCCACTCCTACTGTTTTTTTTGAGCTGATTCGCGTGTAAGCTTTTCCTACTATCGGTCTATTTGATAGGAGATGGTTGAAATATGTGCAGTCAGTTTTTGATAATTACCTGAAGCTCGCAAGATTTGGTGTTTAAACACGAAATCCAACAATAATCCAAAGCCAGTTTGAGGTCGTTTATACAAGAAATTCGTAATTGCCTCTGAAAAGATAAATGATTGTTTTATTGTTGGTTTTTTTCATTCAGACTCAAGGCAATTATCTTGTCTATGTCTGTGACCTTTTTCATTGAGGAGAAATTTAAAAACTATGAAATTTGTGACAAGAAGTAAATAATACAACACATTGTAGCTTTTCATCGGAAAAATTTATCTAGGATCAATCGAGTAATTTGAAAAGGAAAAAATTTTATTCGAATGTCTATAAGTATAATATGTATTTAGATATACATATACAGGGTGTGGCGTAATTAATGGATAATACTATACTGGCGAATAGGGGAGGTCATGGCCGACTAGAAAATGTAAAGTTATGTTCAGTAAAAATATCATAGTGTTCGAGATATCGAACAATTTAATTTTTTCTGAAAAGTGCACCTTCACTCACTAAATTCATTGCTGTGATCACAAATCTTGTTATTTCTTTGGGCATTGTTTTTCATTTTACTATCAAATAGCTGTACTATGAGATAAACTACCAAATTCCTACCATCTTTCTTAATTAAGAGAAGAAAAGTATGATAATCCTGATGTTTGCACTTTTTAGAAAAAAATGAAATTGTCCGATATCTCGAAAACTATGATATTTTTACTGAACAAAATTTTATGGTCGGCCAATACCTCCCCTATTCGCCAGTACAGGATTATCCATTAATTACGCCACACCCTGTATGTGTTTGAAATGAAAATAACCATATTGTACCTTTCAAACAGCGAATTACAACCATCTATTAGTAAGTTATTATTAAATGCCATTTCATAAGCCATGATAGCTTGACAAATAAACATTTTAAAAATTTTTTAAGAAGTCATCAAACAATAGTCACTTATCTGATAACATCATGCATAAAAAATCATTAATCCATTTTTTAATTACAAACAGATAGTTGAATAACTTTAAGAAAAAAGTATGAGAATTATTCAACTATTTATCAGTAAATAATTAAATAATGCTTTAATGACCATAACGTGATCAGATAAACATGAAAAGTTAGACGCTTTTCTCAAAGTTTTTTTAAAATGTTTATTTGTTTTATAATTTTTTTTCCGTGGTATTTATTTATCACTGACCTCTGAACAATAAGAATTTAGTTGCTGGTATCAGGACTTAATTTAGTTTATTCACAAATTCTTATGGATACCTATGTTATCTACTAGAAAGTTAAATAATGGTTTAATGAACGTGACGTCATCAGATAACCAACAAAAGTTTGACTTAGGTACTCTCAATTTGTGTAGGTGCATTTAAAATATTTATTTGTCATATTTATAATGACTTACCTAATGAGGTTGATGGCCATTCTGAAAATTCTAACTATCTTATGTATTATCAGATAAATAATTCTTGGAATGTATCTGTCAACAGATAAGAAACGAAAGTTTTACCCTTTTTTAAAATATTCATTTTTACCAGGGTGATAAAATAAATCAGATATAATTGAACGAAAATAAAAATCATATTCTCTTTTCCCATTGTTTAGGTTGAATTTTGAAACGTTCAACTAAAGAACGAAATCAGTTTGAGTAGTTTGATACTTCAAAATAAATATCGATATGTAGAATTTCAAAACTGAAATTATAATATATATTATAATTAATAACGAAAGTATTCCATAAAAATAGGAGCAAACTACTGAATATGTCGTATTTAACCTAATATTGTCACGATAAATCAGGATTTTCAACTAATGGAACTAGAGCATAATAGGTTTCCTGTGATCGAAATCATAATGCGAAAAATTAAAAAATATCGAATTTGACATTCTAAAATAAATATCGAATATTTTCGATACCTATGTAGCTGTTTCTAATTTCTGGACATCGAAAATGAAAGTTATGACTCAATATTGCTGAGAGCCCCAGAAATAAATAAAAACAATAAAATATTAATATTATTCAACGGCTGATTTCAAATATCAGAAGGTGTTTTCAACAGGTTCTGGTCACGATAAATCAGAATTTTTGACTAATGCAACTAGATCATGATATGTTTCGTGTGGTCGAATTCAAAATGCGAAATATTTAAAAAATAGCGAATTTGATGCTCTAAAATAAATATCGATTGTAGAATTTCAAATTTGAAATTCTGCTTAACGAAAATACTCGATAAAAATGGGAGCAAACTACTAAATATGTCGTTTTCAACTGAATATCGTCATCTGAATCTTATAATTCTCCTTTATGATAGATTAGTCTATTGTGCAACAAGTGGGGAAAGTCCAACATTTCTCGCGGGTGTGGAAGTTTGTGGTACGAGCCTGAAAGGCGAGTGCCACTTATAATTAATTTATTCATAGCTATATCATACCTTACTAACTAGATCTTCGTTATAATTTGGATTTTTCTGAGTATTAGGTACTAGAGAATAGTTTGAAATTTTTACTCTTATTGTGGAATGCAGCTTTACATGATGAAAACTTTAAATTAGAATATCCATGCCAAATTCAAGGTCAATATCTTGTAAAGGACAGGTGCTATGAGAAAAAACTTGAAAAAATCAAACTTCAACACCCTGTATATGGAAAACAAAGAGTTTGGGTGCACATCTTTCAATTTAGGAACACCCTGTATAAAAGCTGATTTAGAGTTTTATTCAATCCATTCGGTTTCTTTCATGCTGAATGAACCTAGTGTCATTTTGAAGTAAAAAGTGGTCCATTTTGAAGTGAAAGCTTGTATCTTTCCATGATTAACTGACATAACCTACTGAACACAAGTGACATGGAAAATATCAAAAAATTAATACACTTTGTTACTTCATATAATGTGAAAATACAAGTAAATGAATGGAGACATTTTTTATTCTATTCATTCCACCTTCAATGCATTTTGTGAAAACCCATATTAATGAACGGCAAAAAAAAACGCCGTCCCAAAATGGCGGAAGAATCTAGAAGTTCCCCCCCCCAAAAGTGGGTCCTGGATCCGCGCCTGACTTATTTGAGTACTTAAGTGTGTTGGTACGCTTACTAGCTTAGTATCAGTTTAACAGTGCTGAAGTACAGAACAGATAATTTTAAAGCTAAAAAGATGTCTTTGGATCATTTATATGAGTTCAGCTTCGA